>NC_082667.1:17622500-18244062 GCF_025265405.1 Mesoplodon densirostris | reverse complement strand
TCAATAAAGTCTTTAAAAATTGTCCACGTTAAAAAAAAAAAATATATTAGAGATAAAGAGGAACATTTCATAACAAAAGAATAAATCAATGAGAAAGATATAACTGTTCTTATATGTATGTACCTAATAATACAACTTTAATATCTATAAGGTAAAACTTGACAGAACCTAAAGAATAATAAAGTTACAATCATATTGAGAAATTTTAATACCTTCTTCAATAACTGACAAGAAATCAGTAACAATATAGAAAATCTAAACATTGCTTTAAAAACTGACTTAACAGACATAGAAAACACTGCAAACAAAAATGACAAAACTTTACTTTCAAACACACACAAAACTTACAACAAAATAGCAACTTTCATGAAATTTTAAGTAGTCATATCATTTAAATATGTTCTCTTACCACAGTAAAAGCTAAGCTAAAAACAAAACCCAGAAAATATCCAAATATTTGGGAACTAAGCAACATACTTCTAAATAGCATATGGAATTGAAAAAGGAATCATAAGGAGAATTAGATAATTTAACTGAACGATAATATAAATATGACATGTCCAAATTGTGGGATGCAGCTGAAGCAGTGCTTTGAAAGAATTTCATAGCATTTTATGCATATATTAGAAAAGAATAGATAAAAAGCAATGATCTACTAATTACATGAAAAGGGAGATATAACAGTAGGTTCTGCAGATATTTAAATATGAATAACTCTATTCCAATAAATGTTTAAAGTCAGTTGACAGAATAAATTGCTTTAAAAAACATAATTTTTCTGAACTAATACCAGAAATATTAGATATTGAATGTCTCATACCTATTAAAGAAATATTTTTATTTCTTTTAATATTGTAAGATTTAAAATCTACAATTTAAATATGTAATATTTAAAATCTACAATTTCATTTAAATATGTAATATTTAAAATCTACAATTTCATGTTTAAATAGCTTCACTGGTGAATTTTTCAACAAAATAATATAATAGGAGGTATAGGGGATTCTCCAGATTTTAGCTAATTGAGGGTACAGAGAGTCAAAAGTTGCTTATTAGTAGTGAGTTCAAATTGGAAATCATGACAGGCCTCATACTCTCTCCAAAACTTTAAGCAGTGAAATTAACCACCTAGCTGTAGTCAGAGAAAGTGAAGAAACCATGTTCCTGATGAAACACAGCTTACTTAATCTGCTTTTCACATGGAGGAAGACACCAATAAAGATTCCTCCACACTTTTTACCAGTTCATGTGGCAGACAGCTACAAAAGACACAGTGATAGTTAGGGTAAGGGCAAGAATAAAAACAAGAGCAGCGGAGCCTCGGGCACTACAGGATCATGACGAATTGCAGCGGAGATAGGGGACGATGGGGGTGTTGGCTGCTTCTTATAGATGCTAGGGAAGGCAGCTGGACCTGGATCCAAAGCAGGCTCTCCCTACTGACAAGGCCCAAAGGACGGCTCCCGGCTGGACGACTGAGCACAGTACACAAGGCCGGCTACCCTGTGCCTTTGGATTGGAGAATTTAACACATCTACGTGTAAGCCATGTGGCTAACAGGGTCTTGGTGCTCCGGCCAGGTGTCAGGTATGAGCCTCTGAGGTGAGAGAGTCGAGTTCAGGACATTGGACCACCACAGACCAGAGACCCCACATAATAAAGATCAGTGAGAGCTCTCCCAGAGATCTCCATCTCAACGCTAAGATTAAGCTCCACACAGGACCAGCAAACTCCAGTGCTGCATACCCCTTGCCAAATAACTAGCAAGACAGGAACACAACCCCACCCATTAGCAGAGAGGCTGCTAAAACCATAATAAGTTCATGGACACCCTAAAACACAACACCAGACATGGTGCTGCTCACCAGAAACAAAAGATCCAGCCTTATCCACCAGAACACAGGCACCAGTCCCCTGCACAAGGAAGCGTACACAACCCACTGAACCAAACTTACCCACAACTAGGAGCAGACACCAAAAACAATGGGAAATACAAACCTGCAGCCTGTGAAAAGGAGACCCCAAATACAGTAAGTTAAGCAAAATGAGAAGACAGAGAAATACGCAGCAGATGAAGGAGCAAAGTTAAAAATCCACCAGATCAAACAAATGAACAGGAAATAGGCAGTCTACCTGAAAAATAATTCAGAGTAATAATAATAAAGATGATCCAAAATCTTGGAATTAGAATGGAGAAAATACAAGAAACGTTTAACAAGGACCTAGAAGTACTAAAGAGCAAACAAACAATGATGAACAACACAATAAAAGAAATTAAAAATTCTCTAGAAGGTATCAATAGCAGAATAACTGAGGCAAAAGAACAGATAAGTGACCTGGAAGATAAAAGAGTGGAACTAACTACCGCTGAGCAGAATAAATAAAAAAGAATGAAAAGAATTGAGGACAGTCTCAGACCTCTGGGACAACATTAAGCACACCAACATTTGAATTATAGGGGTCCGAGAAGCAGAAGAGAAAAAGAAATGGACTGAGAAAATATGTCAAGAGATTATAGTTCAAAACTTCCCTAATATGGGAAAGGAAATAGGTCAATCAACTCCAGGAAGCACAGAGAGTCCGATACAGGATAAATCCAAGGAGAAACATGCAAGACACATATTAATCAAACTATCAAAAATTAAATACAAGGAAAAAATATTAAAAGCAGCAAGGAAAAAGCAACAAATAACATACAAGGGAATCCCCATAATGTTAACAGCTGATCTTTCAGCAGAAACTCTGCAAGCCAGAAGGGAGTGTCAGGACATATTTAAAGTGATGAAAGGGAAAAAACTACAACCAAGATTACTCTACCCAGCAAGGATCTCATTCAGATTCAACAGAGAAATTAAAACCTTTACAGACAAGCAAAAGCTAAGAGAATTCAGCACCACCAAACCAGCTTTACAACAAATGCTAAAGGAACTTCGCTAGGCAGGAAACAGAAGAGACAAAAAAGACCTACAATAACAAACCCAAAATAATTAAGAAAATGGTAACAAGAACATACATATCAATAATTACCTTAAAAGTAAAGGCATCAACCAAAAGACAGAGACTAGATGAACGGATACAAAAAGAAGACCTATCTATATGCTGTCTACAAGAGACCCACTTCAACCTAGGATATATACAGACTGAAAGTGAGGGGATGGAAAAAGATATTCCACGCAAATGGAAATCAAAAGAAAGCTGGAGTAGCAATTCTCATATCACACAAAATAGACTTTAAAATAAATACTATTAAAAGAGACAGAGAAAGACACTACATAATGATCAAGGGATCAATCCAAGAAGATATACCAATTGTAAATATTTATGCACCCAACATAGGAGCACATCAATACATAAGGCAAATGCTAACAGCCATAAAAGGGGAAATCGACAGTAACACAATCATAGTAGGGGACTTTAAAACCCCACTTTCACCAATGGACAGATCATCCAAAATGAAAATAAATAAGGAAACACAAGCTTTAAATGACACATTAAACAAGATGCACTTAATCAATATTTATAGGATATTCCATCCAAAAACAACAGAATACACTTTTCTCAAGTGCTCATGGAACATTCTCCAGGATACATCATATTTTGGGTCACAAATCAAGCCTTGGTTAATCTAACAAAATTGAAATCGTATCAAGTATCTTTTCTGACTACAACGCTCTGAGACTAGTTATCAATTACAGGAAAAAAACTGTAAAAAATACAACACATGGGGGCTAAACAATACACTACTAAATAACCAAGAGATCACTGAAGAAATCAAGGAGGAAATCAAAAATACCTAGAAATAAGTGACAATGAAAACACGATGACCCCAAACCTATGGCATGCAGCAAAAGCAGTGCTAACAGGGAAGTTTAGAGCAATACAATCCTACCTCAAGAAACAAGGAAAATCTCAAATAATCAACCTAACCTTATACCTAAAGAAATTAGAGAAAGAAGAACAAAAAAAACCCCAAAGTAAGCAGAAGGAAAGAAATCATAAAAATCACATCAGAAATAAATGAAAAAGAAATGAAGGAAACAATAGCAAAGATCAATAAAACTAAAAGCTGGTTCTTTGAGAAGATAAATAAAATTGATAAATCATTTGACAGACTCATCAAGAAAAAAAGGGAAAAGACTCAAATCAACAGAATTACAAATGAAAAAGGAGAAGAAACAACTGACACCGGAGAAACACAAAGGATCATGAGAGATTACTACAAGCAACTCTATGCCAATAAAATGGACAACCTGGAAGAAATGGACAAATTCTTAGAAAAGCACAACCTTCAAAGACTGAACCAGGAAGAAATAGAAAATGTAAACAGACCAATTACAAGCACTGAAATTGAAACTGTGATTAAAAATCTTCCAAGAGAGAAAGCCCAGGGCCAGATGGCTTCACAGGTAAATTCTATCAAGCATTTAGAGAAGAGCTAACACCTATCCTTCTCAAACTCTTCTAAAATACAGCAGAAGGAGGAACACTCCCAAACTCATTCTACAAGGCCACCATCACCTTGATACCAAAACCAGACAAAGATGTCACAAAACAAGAAAAATACAGGCCAATATCACTGATGAATATAGATGCAAATGTCCTCAACAAAATAATAGCAGAGTCCAAAAGCACAATAAAGGATTATACACCATGATCAAGTGGGTTTATCCCAGGAATGCAAGAATTCTTCAAGATACACAAATCAAGCAATGTGATACATTATATTAAAAAACTGAAGGATGAAACCCATATGATCATCTCAATAGATGCAGAAAAAGCTTTCGACAAAATTCAATACCCATTTATGATAGAAACTCTCCAGAAAGTAGGCATAGAGTGAACTTACCTCAACATAATAAAGGCTATATATGACAAACGCACAGCCAACATCACTCTCAATGGTGAAAAACTGAAACCATTCCCACTAAGATCAGGAACAAGACAAGGTTGCCCACTCTCACCACTATTATTCAACATAGTTTTGGAAGTTTGAGCCACAGCAATCAGAGAAGAAAAAGAAATAAAAGGAATCCAAATTGGAAAAGAAGAAGTTTGCAGATGACATGATACTATACATGGAGAATCCTAAAGATGCTACCAGAAAACTACTAGAGCTAATCAAGGAATTTGGTAAAGTAGCAGGATACAAAATTAATGCACAGAAATCTCTTGCATTCCTATACACTAATGATGAAAAATCTGAAAGAGAAATTAAGGAAGCACTTCCATTTACCATTGCAACAAAAAGAATAAAATACCTAGGAATAAACCTACCTAAGGCCTGTTTGCATACAACTATAAGATACTGATGAAAGAAATTAAAGATACGAGAAACAGATGGAAAGATATACCATGTTCTTGGATTGGAAGAATCAACATTGTGAAAATGACTACACTCCCCAAAGCTATCTACATATTCAGTGCAATCCCTATCAAACTACCAATGGCATTTCTGACAGAACTAGAACAAAAACTTTCACAGTTTGTATGGAAACACAAAAGACCCCTAATACCCAATGCAATCTTGAGAAAGAAAAACAGAGCTGGAGGAATCAGGCTCCCTGACTTCAGGCTCTACTACAAAGCTACAGTAATCAAGACAATATGGTACTGGCACAAAAACAGAAATATAAATCAATGGAACAGGATAGAAAGCCCAGAGATAAACACATGCACATATGGTCATCTTATCTTTGATAATGGAGACAAGAATATACTATGGAGAAAAGACAGCCTCTTCAGTAAGCAGTGCTGGGAAAACTGGACAGCTACATGTAAAAGAATGAAATTAGAACACTCCTTAACACCATACACCCAAATAAACTCAAAATGGATTAAAGACCTAAATATAACCCCAGACACTATAAAACTCTTAGAGAAAAACAAAGGCAGAACACTCTATGACATAAATAACAGCAAGATCCTTTTGGACCCACCTCCTAGACAAATGGAAATAAAAGCAAAAATAAACAAATGGGACCTAATGAAATTAAAAGCTTTTGCACAGCAAAGGAAACCATAAACAAGACGAAAAGACAACCCTCAGAATGGGATAAAATATTTGCAAATGAAGCAACTGACAAAGCATTAATCTCCAAAATATACAAGCAGCTCATGCAGCTCACTATCAAAAAAAACAAAAACCCAATCCAAAAATGGGCAGAAGACCTAAGTAGACATTTCTCCAAAGGAGACATACAGATTGCCAACAAACACATGAAAGGATGCTCAGCATCACTAATTATTACAGAAATGCAAATCAAAACCACAATGAGGTATCACCTCACACCAGTCAGAATGGCCATCATCAAAGATCTACAAACAATAAATGCTGGAGAGGGTGTGGAGAAAAGGGAACCCTCTTGCACTGTTGATGGGAATGTAAACTGATACAGCCACTATGGAGAACGGTATGGATATTCCTTAAAAAACTAAAAATAGAACTACCATATGACCCAGCAATCCCACTACTGGGTATATATCCTGAGGAAACAATAATTCAAAGAGTCACGTACCACCATGTTCACTGCAGCACTATTTACAATAGCCAGGACACGGAAGCAACCTAAGTATCCATCAACAGATGAATGGATAAAGAAGATGTGGCACATATATATAATGGAATATTACTCAGCCATAGAAGAAATGAAATTGAGTTATTTGTAGTGAGGTGGATGGACCTAGAGTATGTCTTACAGAGTGAAGTAAGTCAGAAAGAGAAAAACAAATACCGTATGTTAACACATATATATGGAATCTAAGAAAAAAAAAATGGTTCTGAAGAACGTAGGGGAAGGACAGGAATAAAGAGGCAGACGTAGAGAATGGACTTGACACGGGGAGGTGGAAAGGTATGATGGGATGAAGTGAGAGAGTGGCATAGACATATATACACTACCAAATGTAAAATATATAGCTAGTGGGAAGCATCGCATAGCACAAGGAGATCAGCTCAGTGCTTTGTTACCACCTAGAGGGGTGGGATAGGGAGGGTGGGAGGGAGATGCAAAAGGGTGGGAATATGTGGATATATGTATATGTATACCTGTTTCACTTGGTTATACAGCTGAAACTAATACAACATTGTAAAGCAATTATACTCCAACAAAGATATTAAAAAAAAAAACAAGAGCAAGTGAGTAAGTGAGAAAAAGAAAAGAGAGACTTCTAGGTCTGCCTCTTGAGTAGAGAGATAGTCTATTCTGTCATTAACATTGGGTAATGGATGGGTGACAAGCACATCTCACCAATCAGCTAAAAAAAGAAACCTCCTCTCCTCTTACATGCAGGAGCAACTGAGATAAGGAAGACAAAATCTTTGGGTTTCCTTCTAATACTGTTTCCTCTTAAGAAGTGAAGCAGAAGCCCCTTGTGAGAAACTTGAGCAATGAAGAAAAATTGTTTCTCATATCTTACCATAGAAAACTAGGAATGAGATGAGAAAGCTGATGCCCAAAGCAAACCATGTATTTGGCTACTGGAGTAGTAGTAATAGAGTACAGCTGCTGAATAATGTATTACGGGCTTTGGAACTATCCAAACCAGGACTAGAGTCTTTAACCTTCTCTTACCAGTTGTGAGACCTTGAAAAAGACTGTCACAGCATCTTACAAAAGTAGCTCAATGGATTTTACATAATTTAGAGTCTGTTTATAATAGTCTGATGTATAACAGTCTCACATGAAATCACATGGGGATAGTTCAAATGGGATAGTCGTTTATTTTCCATGGCAACTGACAAAAGTACAGAAAAATGTTATTGTGACCAAAGACTGGAGAGAAAAAGCCTGGATAGATTGATGAGAGGAGAGAGAGTAAAAGGGGGAGATTGCCAGGGTTAGAGAAAATAAAGACTGGTTTTAAATATTAGTTCAAAGTTGAGGATAAATGCTCCAGACTGTCCGCAGTGATTTGTGATTGAGTTACTTCTCATGCAGACAATCCTATGTTAGATTACTCCCTGATGAGTAGCAGCAAGAATTGATTTAATATTATTACATTTATTACTTATTCTACAAGCTTTTATTGGCTGTACACTCAGTACCAGGCACTAGGCTAAAGATACAGTCAATATAAGAGACATGTCTCTAGCTTTCAAGCATCCAAATTAGAAGACATGACTAGCCCACAGAAAAGCAGCAGAAAATCATATCATTTTATGACATAGTTGGAGAGAGACAGAAAATAATGCAAGGGATTTAGAAGAGTCTTCTCCGCAGTATGCATAATTTCTACACTTCAGAAAGTACTATAATTGCTTAACACTGCCTATTAATTGTGATCATGTTTAAATCAAGGAAAACTCAGAAAGCTTGACTGTGTGTACACACACACACACACACACACACACACACACACACACACACACACATATATGGTACATTCTCCAAATTGGCTCTAAGTCATAAAGCTGGGATTCTATTCCCCAAAATTGGATAAAATTATTTAAAGGAGTGAATAAACACAAAGAAGTTTATGGATAATGCTGAGCACAGGCTAATTATACTTCTAGTGATAAAAAGTATCTATCATTTATTGAACACATTATATGCCAGATCAGTGCTAAGAGTTTTGTACATATAGTTTTGTATACTCTACCTCTCTATCTACTTACCTATCTATCTATATGTAATATCTTCCTTGTCTTACATTAAGTTTATTCCATCCAGACACATTCTCTAGGTCTCTGGCTGGTCATAATTTCTGGGTAAATGTATAAGCAGAGGGGTTCAGTGGGATGAACTCCAGCCTCAGCTACTGAAGCTGGTCCTGAGGTGGTAACTAATACTCATCATCTTCTACACCCCACAGAGATGCCCCTCACCTCTGCTGGTGGCTTGCCTGGATGGAAGACCCAGACCCTCACCCCTGAGGGATCTGAACACTTGTTTTACCATGCCCTGATCAGACCAGGGTTGCTATGCTTGCCACTTACAGTTAAAACTTGGGATGGTAGTGCCAAAAATATGTCACATATATTCTTGCCTGCTCCCATGACATAGCGCCAGCCTTATCTCCTCATGGTGATCAGGGTCAATTACCTCTTCCAGTGTAGTAACTCTGCTCTGTGCCTTCTTATCTACTGACATGGAAAGCCCAAATTGACCAGACAACAACTATAACTTTAGCTGTAGTAAGACTCTTAATAGGTCTCCTGTTGGAAGCATCTCTTCACTAAAAATAAGTACTCTAGACCCATAGAGCCTGAAGTTGTAGGAATGGGAAAAAAAAATTCCCCCAGTGGGTCACTGGGAGTGATAATAAATAGGACATTCTTTCTTCCATTTCTTGGTTCCTACACTCAATATTCTTCTACCTCTTGTGGACACCCCCGTACAGTGGCTGTTGGTTTGAGGAGAAACATTACATGTTGAAGGATAGTGCATCATCCTCACAGGATGCTCTCTCCAAGCTGGCACCACAGTTGTACCTTCAAGTGGCTATTCCATTGCTCTATGAAGCCAATAGTTTCTAGACAGTGTGTCATAAAACAGGTCCAGTGAGTCTGGATCCATGGTCATATGCCCAATGCTGTACCTTCACTGCTATAAAGTGGGTCCCTTAGTTCAAGAAGAAGTTATACAGAATCCATGTTGGAAGTGCTCTCAGTGATGCTGACTGAGCCCTGTAGCCAGAAAAGGCAAACCATCCCTGGAATACATGTCAGTCCAAATCTGGGTGAATTGCTACCTTTTCCAGAATGGTAAGGGGTCTTTTTACAACTTTACACTAAGTGTATGGTCTCCTCCACAGAAGGTACATTACTGAAGACTCAGTGTTGGTCTCTGTTACTGGAAAGTTGACATTCAGCAATGGCGGTAACTAGGTGAGCCTTGGTAAGAGGAAGCCCAGGCTATCACCCATGCCTATTCTCCATCACTGCAACGGTGGCTTTTTCTTTCATTAGTCCATTGTTCAATCAAGGAGTGACTGAGGACAAAGACTGGCTAACATCTACTGGCCAAGTCATCCTATATACTCAATTTTAGGTGCTTCTGCAATAGATAGCCTGTGGTAAGTATTTATTATGTGATATAAAAATCTTCATACTTTGTATCTGTTCCCTCAATAAGTCCTTCAACATGACTCTCCCCCAGACCTCCCTGTCACAGATCTTCCAATCTTGCTCCTTTCAGGCTCCTAACCAACCAGTAAAGCAATTCATCACTGCAGCTGTGTTTGTATAACTCAAGCCACTTAGTTTTCCATACAAAATTGATGACCAAGAAAACCCATTAAAGCTCCTCCACTCTTCCCACTGGGAGGATTTCCACTCACCACTGTTTTAGAGGGCCACTCATAAGTAGGGCTATCCTGAAACCACACTCTATTTTTGGTTTATACCAGTATATTAGAGCTGCTTTATGCATAAACCAAGCAGAGTTTGTCTGTTAGTTCTCTCTTCTTATCAGTCCATCATAAGGAACTCTCCATGAGGCCACAGGTGTGAACTGAGGGAACATCATCAGTGCAATAATAGTGAGTGACATGGGAGTCAGGGCCACTTCTTCACGTGGCTACTCTCTGACCTCTGAACCTAACTGAAGAATTACTATACCATTTGCAACGGATTGCTGCTGGGTCCACTAAACCGTAGACTTGGTGGGTGTAACAGCATATAGTTCATAATGAACACTGTTGGCTGCATGCTCACTTGATGCCCCATGGTCACATGACCAGTGTCTACCAGGGCCCAATATCTTTCTAGAGGCTACTTTTTGAATAATGTATAGTTCTTTTCTGCAGATTGTGTGGCCTTTCCCCAGAATCTTAAGAGGTCTGTGCTGTGACTCTCCTGCCAGGGCTTGGCAGAGACACCACATGGCATCTCTACTTAGTACAAATACCTCTAGTAACATGGGATCAGCCGAGTCATGTGGTTCAAGTGACAAAGCAATGGCCTGCACCTGCTGCAGTGGGTTTTCTTTCTCTGAACATCACTCAAAATAAGAAGCCTTTGACATCACCCAGTAACCAGATGAAAGCAGTATTCACATTTACAGAATGTGCTCTTCTAAAACCTGAAGAATCCTAGTCATCAGCTCAGACTGCCCTCCGTGTTTCAGGAGATTATATCTCTTTAAAAGTTGACAAGGAGGCCCTCTGAATTTCACACTTTGCTTCAAATTGGTGATTAATAGATAAAAACTTGTAATTTTCTCTCTTCAATGCATTAAATGGTGCTTTGCACTGGCACCCAATTCGAAAAGCCCTATAATTATTATTCCAATAAAATTCCAGTGAGATTGCAAAAGCTAATATGTCCCCTCCACCTGTTTCCTGTCCCACTTCCTCGCAGGTAAAAACCTAAGCAATTTCACTGCTGCAACACTATGCCAGGAATCATGAATACTTCACCTACCACCAGTGACGGGGTCCTCATGGGCATTCAGCCAGCAGATGATCCCACTTCAGAATCCCATTCTTTACATCCAGCTTTCTGGAATCACTCCTGGTCTTCTGGCAGATTCCCTAAAAGCAGAGTCTGAGATGGGATTTTTGTGCAAGTGATTTATTGAGAGAATGTTCTCAAAAGAAAATTGTAGAAAGATAAGAAAACAGGATAGAGCAGAGCAAAAATCTAAGCAAAGATGTGATTCTGATGAAATCTATCCTTAGATTGATCTCTTATTTTTTTTCTACATCTTTATTGGAGTATAATTGCTTTACAATGGTGTGTTAGTTTCTGCTTTATAACAAAGTGAATCAGTTATACATATACATATGTTCCCATATCTCTTCCCTCTTGCATCTCCCTCCCCCGCATCCTCCCTATCCCACCCCTCTAGGTGGTCACAAAGCACCGAGCTGATCTCCCTGTGCCATGCGGCTGCTTCCCACTAGCTATCTATTTTACGTTTGGTAGTGTATATATGTCCATGTCACTCTCTCGCTTTGTCACAGCTTACCCTTCCCCCTCCCCATATCCCCAAGTCCATTCTCTAGTAGATCTGTGTCTTTATTCCTGTCTTACCCCTAGGTTCTTCATGACATTTTTTTTTCTTAAATTCCATATATATGTGTTAGCATACGGTATTTGTCTTTCTCTTTCTGACTTACTTCACTCTGTATGATCTCTTAGAGAGCTCTAGTGTATATGTAGACCTACAAGTTGTCCCATTTTAAGGAAAGTGGTCAGACTTTTGAACCCCCATATTTGTCAGGCATTGGCAAAGGACCACCCCAGGAGGGTGGGCACCATCTCCCAAACATTTCTGTGTGAAGAGCCTCATGTCAGTCAAGGAAAATTCTTAGGAGATGAATATAGGTGTCTGGGTGTGTGATGGGTGCACCACTGTAGTGAAGGATATCTGGATAGGCCACCAAAAGAGGTTACTGCAGAAAACATGAGTTCCAAGATACCTATAACAGTACTCTACCCAGAAGTCAAGTAATCAACTCTCCTGCTGGCTACCTGCCTAGACTGCCACATGTGACCTTCACCATCTTCCCAAACATCACCCACTGTCTGTTGTTGAGTACTGCCTGGTGTCAATATCTTTAGCACCTGCCCCAATCAGAGAACATGTCTCATCAGCCAGTATGGTGCACAAATGTGAGTCATGGGAGGTAATAGAAATTATTTTACTTTGTAACCCTTTCCCTTCTAAATGTGCTCAGTGGGGAGAACTTTTCAACTAAGTGCAAACTCAGGTGAACCCTATAATTGTTCTCACTCTTCTTAGGCAGACTAGAAGTTAAAATATCCAACCCAACAGTCAAAATTACAAACTTGCTATAAAGTTCAAGACTCTCCTCTTCCTTTGTTTGGCTCCCTACATTTGGGGAAAATGAAAGTGTGGCTGGTTTCTCTTCCCAGGTTGGTGCTGAGGATGGAGGAGGAGTAAGAAGGTAAGGCAGGAGCAGTCTTACTTGGCTGGCACTATTATGCATTACTTTGTATTCACTGGGCTGAGTGTATAGAAGAGCTGACTCTTTCTCTGGGAGGTACTTTCATGGGTTTTTCAGAAACACATTATTCAACACTGAAATGCTCTTATCTGCAATTTTCTTGATCTTGACAAATAAATCTCACTTCAGTTAGTCACTTACTCCTTTGTCAGTCCCTAGGAAGCTGGTGATAATGTCAGTTCCTGTTGCCTGAAGAACGTTCAGCCTTGTAGATAGCTCTAATGTGAACCATATTCCAGCTCTCTCTCATGCATTTGGCCCAGGTGAAACACTCCCTCACTGTTTCCCCCAAACGCTGGGAATGTAAGATATCCCTTTGCTACAATAAACTCCTTTGCTCCACCCCAAACCAGGCAGTTGATCAGGCTCTTGCCATTTAAATTTCTCAAGCAGATTTTAGAAACAGGTATCTCTGTCCTCCAGACCACAGAGGACACCCATTAAGTATTGATCATTGAAGTCAGTCATTAAGTTTGAGATACAAGGCAGGGACATTCTGCATCTCAGTTGGGTTGAGTGATGAGATTCACAGTACACCAAAAGCTTTCTCCAGAATTCCTCTTTACAAAGCTTAGCTCCACTTTCACTTTTTCTGACTTGTTTTATAAATTCTAATGTGGGTAAATGGTCCAAGAGTTTTATAATCAGTTTTGGTTAACTCTTTTAGAAGTACACCTGTAATTTGCACTTCACTTTGAATATGGTGTCCTCTGTATCTCAGCATTTGTGTAACACTTTTAGTTTAACATATTGTCACATCCAGATTTTAGTTCCAGGTCTGACCTCTTCAGCTCTCTCTTAAAATTTATATTCTAAAATCATGCCCTTTCCTCAGTCCTCTACAAAACTTTTTCATCCAATCATTTCACCTCTCTTAAACCCAGTTTTAAATAGACTCATTAAATAACTAGGGCTTCCCTGGTGGCGCAGTGGTTGAGAGTCCGCCTGCTGATGCAGGGGACACAGGTTTGTGCCCCGGTCCAGGAAGATCCCACATGCCGTGGAACAGCTAGGCCCATGAGCCATGGCCACTGAGCCTGCACATCCAGAGCCTGTGCTCCGCAACGGGAGAGGCCACAACAGTGAGAGGCCCGCGTACCACACACACACAAAAAAAACTAGCTATATTCAGAAAATAATGTATTTACCCACAATGAGACCAGAGTGATCTAAGATCAATTCCAGGCTCTGTCATTTAGCAGTTATGTGATCTTAGGTAAGCTACTTAGCCTCATTGACCTTCATCTGTAAAACACCTGCCTTAGAGAATTATTGTGATGATTAAATGATATAATAGTTATAAAAGACAGGTACATAGTAGAGGCTCAACAGATATTAGGGTCCTTTCTTACCTTTACCCACAATTTTCCTTCAGGTTGTTTTTGCCATGTAGATTCCAGTCAAATCCTAGCATCTTTTTCCTTGCCATCTCCCACACAGCAATTGGAAACCAATAACTTATTTTCAAGAGTGATGTCACCAAGACAGGGGAGTAGAAGACTCCAGCTTCCATACCCCCCCTCAAAGATCAACCATATGACAGCTATCTACAAACACGGCCAGCTCTGAGAAAGCTCAGGATCCCATTTAATAAACTTCTGCAACACAGTGGAACAAAAAGCCTTAGCGTAACTGCACAAAAACTGAAGAAAGAACAGCTTCATTTTACCTGCATCACCTCATCCCTCAGGTTGGCACTGCTCAGTGCCAAGAGGAAACTCCCCATCTAGAAAGAGATCCCCTCATGGGAAAGGGAGAAAGGGGTATAAGACTAGCTTCCTTGGCCTTTTGGGGCACTGCACAAGAACCCACTTTAGTTTCATCCCACCCAGAGATCAGCAAAGCTGAGATGTATAGAGATGGTTAGGAATAAGGAAACAGGGCAAGAGCAACCAGTATCAGCCACAGAGTGGGAGCAATCACAGTTCCCAGTGACTTATCAGGAAAAAAAGAGAGAGGACTCAAATAAATAAAATTACAAATGAAAGAGAAGACACTGAAACTGATACCAAAGAAATACAAAGGTTTATAACAGACTACCATGAGCAATGATACCAAAAAATAATTGTACAACCTAGAGGAAATGGATAAATTCCTAAAAACATACAACCTATCAAGACTGAATCATGAAGAAATAGAAAATCTGAAGAGACCAATAACAAGTAAGGAGATTGAATCAGTAATCAAAAGCCTCCCAACAAAGAAAAGCCCAGGACCATATGGTTTCACTGGTGAATTATACCAAACATTTAAAGAAGAATTAATGCCAATCTTTCTCAAACTCTTCCCAAAAAATTAAAGAGGAGGAGGAAACACTTCCAAACATATTTATGAAGGCAGCATTACCCTGATACCAAAGCCAGATAAGGATACTACAAGAAACAAAACTACAGGTCAATATCCCTGATGAATACAGATGCAAAAATCCTCAACAAAATATTAGCAAACCAAATTCAACAGCACATCATAAGGATCATTCACCATGATCAAGTGGGATTTTGCCAAAGCAATCTTTTGAAAGAACAAAGCTGTAGGCAGCACATTTTCTGATTTCAAACTACATTACAAAGCTATAGTAATAAAAACTATATTACCATATTATGCCAGTATGGTACTGGCATAAAACCATACATATAGACCAATGGAATAAAATTGAGAGCACAGAAATAAACACACACATATATGGTCAATTAATGTTTGACAAAGGAGTCATGAACACTCAGTTGGGAAAGAATTGATCCTCTAATAAATGATGTTGGAAAAATTGAATACTCACATGGAAAAGAATGAAATTAGATCCCTAGCTTACACCTACACACAAAAATTAAGCAGAAATGGATTAAATAATAAATGTAAGACCTGAAACCTTTAAACTAGTGGAAGAAAACGTAAGGAGAAAAGCTCCTTGACATCAGTCTTGGCAATGATTTTTTGGATATGACACCAAGAGCACAAGTAACAAAAGCAAAAACAAATAAGTGGGAATATATCAAATTTAAAAATTTGTACACTTCAAAAAAAAAAAAACAGTCAACAAAATGAAAAGGTAACCTATGGAATGGGAGAAAACATTTCCAAACCATATATCTAACAAGAGATTAATATCCAAAATATATAAGGAACTCATAAAACTCAATAGCAAAACACAGACACACAATAATCTAATTTACAAAATAAGCAAACAAGCTGAATAGACATTTTCCAAAGAAGTCATACAAATAGCCAACAAGCACATGAAAAAATGTTCAACATCACTAATCATCAGGCAAATACAAATCAAAACCACAGTGAGATATCACCTCCCACCTGTTAGAACAGCTATTAATGAAGACAAAAGATAAAAAATGCTGGAGAGGCCATGGAGAAAAGGGAATCCTTGTGCACTGTTAGTAGAAATGTAACTTGGCATAGCCACTATGGAAAACTGTATGAAAGTTCCTCAAAAAATTAAAAATAGAAATACCATATGATCCAGCAATCCCACTGCTGGGTATATGTCCAAAGAAAATCTCAATGAGGTATCTGCACTCTCATGTTTATTGCAGCATTATTAACAATAGCCAAGAAATGGAAACTAAGCGTCCATCAGTGGATGAATGGATATTGCAAATGTCGTATATATACAATGGAAAATTACTCAGTCATGAAAAAGTAGGAAATCCTGCCACTTGGCACAATATGGATGGACCTTGAGGACATTATGCTTAGTGAAATTATTCAGACAAAGACAAATACCATATGATCTCACTTACGTGTGGAATCTAAAAAAGCCAAACTCATAAAAACAGAGAGTAAAATGGTGGTTGCCAGGGCCTGAGAAGGGGGGCAAATGAGGAAATATTGATTAAAGGGTATAAACTTCCAGTTATAAGAGGAATGAATAAGTTTTGGGGATGTAATGTACAGCATGGTGACTATACATAACAATACTATATTGTATACTTGAAAGTTGCTATGAGAGCAGATATTAAATGTTCTCCCCACCACCACAACAAAGGTAACTATGAAAGATGAAGGATGCACAAATAATCTTGCTGTTGTAAACATTCCACAATACATATGTGTATCAAGTCATCACACTGTACACCCTGAACTTGCACATTATATGTTAATTATAACTTAATAAAGCAGGAAGAAAACAAAGATCATATTTTCAAGGACAGAGTGATATCCCTAGGGTTTGACACTACATGCAAAAAACTCTGAATCTAGGGTGAATGAATGATTCAGGGTTACTAAAACAGCTACATAATTTGCAGGGCTTAGTGTGAACTGAAAATGTGGGGCTCTTTGTTCAAATATCATTAAGAATTATAAGATGTCAACAGAGGAGTGTGAAACCAAGCACAGGACACTTAGTGGCAGGCCCTGTAAAGCCAGCCTTTCACAGAGGTCTGAACTCTGTGATTGGACTCCCCTGGCCTCCTCTTTCTGCTCTCCGCTGTACTAGAAAAACTTACACAGACAAATGAAATAGACTTGTTCCAACTTCAAGTTAATTAAAGCTGATCAGGCAAAACCTTAACGAGCAAGATAATGACCCTCCCCTACCCTCTGTTGTAAATAGAGGGAGTTTTACATGGTTACCTGCCATATTCAGCTGACAGGCAGTGTCAGGAGGCAATTTCTTTCCATTTCTTTGCATACCTTGTTACTGTTTAAATGTCTCTATCAATTCCAGGCAGCTTACTGCTAAAGCAAGTTGAGATCTAAAAAAGAAAGAGGAAGGGAGGGAGGGAGAAAGGAAGGGAGGAAAAAGGAAGGAAGAAAATAAAAGAAAGACAGAAAGAGAGGGAGGGAGGGAGAGAGGAAGGAAAGAAGGAAGGAAGAAAGGAAGAAAGGAAGGGAAAGAGAGGGAGGAAGGGAAGAAGGGAGGCAGGGAAGAAGGGAGGAAGGGGAAAAGAAAAGGAAAGGAAGAAAGAAAGGGAGGAGAAAGAAAGAGAGAAGGAGGAAGGAGGCAGACAGCTGTAGGTCTCACCAAAACACAAGCTGGGGTCCCTAAAAGATTCATGTTCTATCTATAGGAGAAGAAATTCCTGACTTTCATTAGCTAGGTTTCAAAACATTAGAGGACTCCTAGATCCTTCCAACTTGGCCACTGCCCATAGATCATGTGACATCAGTTAATGATGATTCATAGTTTATTCTCTCTGTATAAAGGCAAGAAAGTATGACAAACACTGAAACCCCATGCTTTCAATTTGTACTTAATATTAGCAGTTGTTTTTTAAAGTGTGGTATAGAATATATTGTAGACTGCAATCCTACAAGAGAAAAAAAAAACAGGCCACCAGATTTTGAATTTCCAAGCTAGGTGAGATCTTTGAGGTCCTCTAGTGTGAGGTTAATCTTTTGGTGGTCATGAACCATACACACATTAGTTTGTAGAGTCCCCAAGAGTTTTATGAACTTTACAGAAACCCCTGAGTCCCCAAAGGAAAAGGAAAAGGGAAAGGGCCACAGACTCAGAATTCCCTCATATAGTATAACCTCCCTAAGTTTTCTTGTTAGCAAAATAGAGATAATAATAGTATGGCATGGATGAACCTTGAAAATGTTATGCTAAGTGAAATAAGCCAGTCACAGAAAGATAAATACTGCATGATTCCACTTATATGAAGTATCTAAAATAGTCAAATTCATAGATTAAAGAGTGGAATGATGAACGATAGGTGTCAGGGGCTTGGGGGAGTGGGAAATGGGGAGTTATTAATCAATGAGCATACATTTCCAGTTAAGCAAGATGAATAAGCTCCAGAGAGATCTGTTGTGCAACACTGTACCTATAGTCAACAAAAATGTACACTTAAAAATTTGTCAGGAGGGTAGATCTCATGTTCAGTGTTCTTATTACAACAAAATAAAATTAAAATAATAATAATGATACCTACTTTACAGGATCATTGCAAGTATGGAAGGAGATAACCTAAGAAAATTGCTTAAAATATGTGCAATGGGCCCCCCTCATCTAATCTCAGGCCTTCAGTCTGCACTGTGCTCTACTGGATCTCCCTTCAGGACTCATTCTCCAGCTGTTCAGTGTTGTTAGCTGACAGCAATCAGGAGAGTCTGTCATCTGAAGAGAGCCTCCTCCCCAAGATCATACATCCTCCCTGGGGACAGCCTCAGTCCAATGACCGAAAAATGCAAACATATAAAGCCTTGGCCCCATTGCCTCCTTTCAGCGAAACTCTGAAGAGCACTCCCAGCATCAGAGCTTCCGTGGAATGAGCTGAGGCCTTTGTTGAGAATGGACCACAATTTAACTGTGTCTGATCCTGCTTCCTTCATGCCCCAACAAGGGCTTCTCTAGTAAACTTCTTGCACACCAATCTCCAGACTAGAGTATGCTCTGGAAAACTTGATCTGTGACTGTATTGCCTCCAGAGATACATAAAGCCAAGATGTGTGAGTCAATGGCCAACAGATGAATTCTTAAGAAAGTGGTTGGAGAATCACAATGAGGAGAAATGGCAAGTAAGCGCAGGTTCATGAGAGGCCTCAAGTTCAGCAGATAATAGAGGACTAGACGGAAAAACTGTCTTTCAACAGTAAGATCTCAATCCCTGAGAGAAATGAAGGGGCAAGTGATTGCCTCAGGCATGAGTGACCTGAAGTCCTAGGCAAGTCCAATGACTTAGCTGTTGCAGAACAAGAAAAAGAAAAAGAACAAGCTGCCACATCATGAGGTAGCTTTCCTCATGCAAGAAGCTGATTGTTGGGAATGGAAAGCAAGGCAGAATGGAATAAGCAAAATGGCTAAAGAAACTGAGCCCCTGAGCTCTGGATCTACCATCCACTTTGGGAGGGGGTTTCCACTGAGTTTAGGCAGAGCCTGAAAGTGAGACTTCCACAGCAGCGACTGGTGAAGTTTAGGAACAAGTTGCTGAGAAGATCGTGAAACTCAGGGACTAAGGAATTCATGGCAGCAACTGGGCTTTAAACTCCAACAGGACTTGACATTTGTGAAGAGAGATGTCCCTTAGATGTATGATGTGGTTCCTCTCTGTGCACACTCCCTCCTCTGCTCAAACAAGATCTTACCAAATGCCTTGTCATTCCACTGCTCTTTCCTCTGACCTGATACAAAATTATCATCATTTTGTTATTGATGTGAAGTCTTCCTTTTCTGTAGCTTTTTTTCTATGGCTCTTTTATATGCTGACATAACATTAAAAATGCTTAATACTTTATTAACTTAATATAACTTAATAAATACAAATATCAATGTGATTACTAGAGCCTTAGGAGGTGGTATGGATAGCACACTATTCCACTCACCTCTTAAATGGACATTCTGGACAAATCCCATTTTTAGAAATAAAAACTTCCTTCCCACACCTTGCCCCTCTGAGCTCCACCCTAATATGGAGATGTTTGTGTTGGGAGATCTTCTCCCAGGTTCTCTTTGTGAGCAGCTCTCAGTATCCTGTGACCTTCATCTTTCCATCTTAGTGCTTGGAAATGTCTCCAGTGATTAGCATCAAAAACTGAGAACGAAAAAGCAGATGCTACAAATCAACCAAAGGAAAAGTAAGACAAGGTATTCTATGATGAAAGGTACTAGAGTTTTCCATCAGTGACTCTAATAAAGAAATATAATGTCTAAAGAACATAAGACAGAAATATTAAACTTTGAATCCAGGCCACTGCTATCTAAGGGTCAAATATATTGCTAACTCCAACTGAAGCCATCCATAATATATTATAATGACTCTTTTGAGACAGACAACTAAAGGCAGAGATAGCATTTCCCGAAAGCTATTATTTTGTTAAAGTTATTCAAAGGGAGTGTAAGCCCTCGATAACCATGTATTTCTCTCTTGGTCATCTCCAACTTGATCAGTAGCACACACTAAATTTATCATATTAATTTATTGTCATTTTATAAGGAAAAGATTTTGCTCTAGGATGCGTATAAGGATTAGGAAATGTTCAAAGAAAACCACAGCAGCTACTTTGAATTTATAAGGTTTAGCCAGGTTTTAAATATCACATTTTATTATCAGACAATATATTCTGACTTGGGGTTTGATTGTTATCTTATGTGCTGGGAATAGAGAGGAGGTATGCAGGGGGATAATTATTCATCAATCCTCTGGTTTCCATGAAAATGATTTTCCCTAAATTTTCTTGGCTTCTTTTCCAATTCCCTTGCTCTTCCTTAGAGGTACAGACTTTCTTGATGAGAGTTCCAGAGTAGGGACAGGGATTCAATATTAGAAAGGTCCATGTTGCCTCACACCTAAACCTTATTATTCAATATCAGCTCTATTATTATCAAATTGACAGTGGTCTCCATTTGTCTCTTATTTCGTCTTACCTCTCAGTTGGCTTAATATTCAGGTGGGAAAGAAAAGTACTATTTAACCAGCCCCCTCAAAATCTATTATTAAATATAGGATACTGGCTCTGGGAGGTGAGGAGGTGAAAGAAAATGTTTGGAACAGTTTGGGACTGTAGGCAAAGAGTGGCATCTCAACAGAGTCCATGTGGAGTATTTCTGGAAAAAAAAAAAAAAAAAAAAAAAACTCTAGACCAGGAGCCAGAAAACTTGAGTTTTAAACAAGCTCAGTGTTGCCTTTATCAATTTTGCCCCTATCCAGAGCGAATGAGAACAAATGAGATAAATTTATTTCAATCTCTGAACTAGATGATTTCCATGTGTCTTGTTGAGCTCCAATAATTCATGATCCCAAGGTTAGCTGCCATTTGACCTGCTTATTAATTTTGATAATTACTGGATTCTCCCTTCCTCCTTTTTCTAATAGTTCTCAAAATCTAGGTAAACAAGTTTCCCACCCAGGGACCCCATGCCCATCGCTGAGAAAGACCTCTAGCTTTGGATTCATAAGTTTCTTTATTCTATCTTCATCCTTTCTCTTCAACTCTGACCACAACCTCTCAGTCTTAGCCATGAAAGGGAATGCAACCTTTCATAAGGCTGGGCCTGGGCATTCCTATAGTCTGAAAGTTGTCATACTATGGCTGTCTTAAATAAAATTTCAAAATATTTCCAAAAAGATTCTCAATGTTTCCTGGGAAGGTGTGTCAAAGCTCTAAAACCAAGGAAAAAGACATATTTGAAAATGCCCAATCCCATATCAAATATAGCTCAGACTATGATGAAGTCTCTTCTCAGCTACTCAGTGTTCTCTAGTGAATACGAATGGCTCAGGAAGCAAGGAAACTGAGAGGGAAGAAGAAAAAGAAGGAAGGAAAAAGAGAGACGGAGGAAGGAAGGAAGGAAGGGAGGGAGGGAGGAAGGAAGAAGGAAGGGAGGCAGGCAACATTCATACCATTACATTTACAGGTATTAAGCTAGGCACATTCACATACTTTGTTTCATTTAATTAAGATTAAGCCTGGAGTGTAGCATCAGAATTGGCAGCACCCTGTTGTACATATAGTAACTAATATTTCAAATGGTCCATGAACACACTCCACCAGCTGCTTGATTTCTGATTTTCTATTTGAAATGATGCTTCCTAGAGCATGGGGCCAGTACTTCCTGTAAGGGATGACCCATGTCTTCTTAGCAGCTAAATCTGGCTTTACTGTTTCATTGAGTTTTCGTTCCAGTGCTCAGTCAGTCTTCCCAGTTAGTTGGAGCAAAACTGAGCCAGATCGGTAACAAAGACTCATCGTTCCATAGTCCCAGAACTAACTCCTAATGGCCTCATGACTTTCGTGTAATTCATATCTGAAGGAGGCAGAGAGAGGAATGGAGGAGAGTGAGAAAGAGGAGGGAGAGGTGCCCCTACAGATGACCTTGGAGCAGTGTGAATGATGTCTAATGTTCAGCAGTTATAGGCTATCAGCCACTAATATACTCTCTGGGCTGAACAGAGTAGGCCCATTACTCTCAACTGCAATTTGCCATCTGTGAAGTGAGCTGGTGGCTTCAAACAAGACCACAAATTGCACCTGATACCAAAAAAGACAGGGAGGAGATGATGATGTAAAGCCAAGGGAAGAACAGACAGAGACATACAGTGACCAAGGACTATAAAAGGATAAGAAGAAATAAACTTTAGTCTTCAGAACAGCCCCAAAATGACCCCAACCACTCACAAGATCGAATTCCTGGATCCTAACAGACTGCATGGAAGTTCCTTGGAGCAAGAGATTGGTATTATTAGGAGAGATGTGCACAGCTGGAGCTGACAAAACCCTCCCACTAACAGGCAGCCCCTTTCAGTCTGTTGTCACAATTCATTAGCTCCTTCTGACATTCATTTGACATCATTTCAGGAAAGGGACCTAACAATAGCCCAAAGAAAAGAAAGAGACTTTGAAAAGAATGATGGTTGCAGATACAGAGCAGTTCATAAGTTTTAAATAATGACGATGAGGATGATAATGACAACCCATGATGCTGACCAAATGGCTTGTTTTCCTTCTCATTATAAGCAATGCCAGTTGACAGATGTGGCTTTAAAATTGTACATGAAATTGTGTTTAGATCCTGACTCTGCCACTTAGGAGCTATTATGGGCTAAATTGTGTTCCCCCAAGATTCATGTGTTCAAGACCTAACCCCCAATGTGACTGTATTTAGAGACAGAAACTTTTAGGAGGAAATTAAGGTTAAATGAGGTCATAAGAGTATGGCCCTAATCTGACAGGGCCAGTGTCATTATGAGAAAAGGAAGATGTGTTGGACATCTCTCTATATCTCTTCACACACACAGAGAGGAAAGGCCATGTGAGGACACAGAGGGATGATGGTCATCTGCAGCCCAGGAAGACAGGCATCTCTAGAACTCAACCCTACCAGCACCTTGATCTTGGACTTCCAGCCTCCAGAACTGTAAGAAAATAAGTGTCTGTTACTTAAGACACCCAGTCTATGGTATCTTGTTATGGCAGCCTGAGCAGACTAATACAGGAGTAATGTTATCTTAGGCAAGGTATAATGATACCTTGGACAGTTTGGGGGTATATTTAATATTTATTGACTATTGAGGGCTTAGCATGGTGACTGGCACATAGTTAATAACTGGTATCTCTCAGCACCTTCCCAGTGACATCCCAAGCAACTATTATGTTGAGGATGCATATGCCCAGGCACCAGGAATCTACTGAAGCTAAGCCACCTGGGAAATAGTACAGGGCTTTTCAGTCAAAAGTAAGAAGTGGGTGAAAGAACCCTCATTAATCAAGCACCTTCTACACACGGGATACTGCAATGAGAACTCCCAAGCTCATCGTCTCATTCTTAAAACAACTCTGTGAAGATTATTGCCACTCAGAAAAGTTAAGGGGCTTGCCTAAGAACACACAACACTTAAGCAGTGGAGATTAGAACCCAGATCTCATGGACTGCAGAGTCATCATTTAGCATGATCCACATGACGCCTAGGAGGTAAGCCTATGTACGTAGGACGTGCAGCCTGGCACAGTGAGCTGCTCACCTGAAACACACACAGGACAAGCAAAAAAGAAAGTGGTCTGATCAAACAAAGTATGATCAGTCAAGTATCCTGGAGAACTTAAAATCATCTCTTTAGGAATACCTAATTAACATGGGGGAAGTATTATGATAAGTGAAAAGCAGCATATGCAACTTTTTAAAAACTATGATTCCATGTATATATTCATTAAATTTATCAGACATTCACCTGACATTATTTCAAGGAAAAGATACCTCTCATGGTATGCATTTAGATGTATACATATTCATACAAGTAAGAGTGGAAAGAAATACACCAAAATGTTTATTTGTAGGAAATTTCTTTGTTCCTCTTCATACTTTCAGTGTTTTCTATAACTTTAAACTAATTATATATTACTTTTTATTCCATGAGATTCATACATTAATCAGATTTCTTCAGTTTAAACTTAAATGTCTTTTCTTCTCTGTTCTAGGATTCCATCCAGGATATCACATTACATTTAGTGACCATGTGTCTCTAGGCTCCTCTTGACTGTGAAAAACTCCCAGATTTCCCTTGTTTTTGATGAGCTTAATGGCTTTGGGTATCGCTCAAGTATTTTGCAGAATGTTCCTCAATAGAAATATGTCTGGACTGGAGACTACCTGGGCTCTTTGTTGGGGTTGATGGCAGACTCTGGGAGGACTCACGCTGGTGAGCACTTCCTAGAATTTCTGCTGCCGGTGTCCTGGTCCCCACGATGGGCCACAGCCACCCCCGCCTCTGTGGGAGACCCTCAAACACTAGCAGTTCAATAGGCTAAGTGGTGTCATTTCTCTTAATTCTTGTCAGATGTGAGCATCATGTTACAGATAGAAGAACAAAGTGTCCTTCCCTTTGGAACTAGAGCAAGGCCCTTTACAAGTAGAATTCTGCAACAACTCTGAATAAGTTGAACTCTGAATAAGGCATCATTCAACATAGGCAGAATGGAGGATAAGGAACCAGGATGGCAGAGTAGAAGGACGTGCACTCACTCCCTCTTGTGAGAACACCAGAATCACAACTAGCTGCTGTACAGTCATCAACAGGAGGACACTGGAGCTCACCAAAAAAGATACCCCACATCCAAAGACAAAGAAGAAGCCACAATGAGATGGTAGGAGGGACACAATCACAGTAAAATTAAATCCCATAACTGCTGGGTGGGTGACTCACAGAGTGGAGAACACTTATACCACAGAAGTCCACCCACCCAATGGACTGAAGGTTCTGAGCCCCACGTCAGGCTTCACAACCTGGGGGTAGGGCAATGGGAGGAGGAATTCCTAGAGAATCAGACTTTAAAGGCTAGTGAGATTTGATTGCAGGACTTTGACAGGACTAGGGGAAACAGAGACTCCACTCTTTGAGGGCACATACAAAGCAGTGGGCACATTGGGACCCAGGGGAAGGAGCAGTGATGCCAGGGGAGACTGAACCAGACCTTCCAGCTAGTGTTGGAGGGTATCCTGCAGAGGTGGGGGGTGGCTGTGGCTCACCGTGGGGACAAGGACACTGGCAGCAGAAGTTCTAGGAAGTACTCCTTGGCGTGAGCCCTCCCAGAGTCTGCCATTAGCCCCACCAAAGAGTCCAGGTAGGCTCCAGGGTTGGGTTGCATCAGGCCAAACAACCAAAAGGGAGGGAACCCAGCTCGACACATCAGCAGTCAAACAGATTAAAGTTTTACTTAGCTCTGCCCACCAGAGCAACAGTCAGCTCTACCCACCACCAGTCCCTCCCATCAGGAAACTGGCACAAGCCTCTTAGACAGCCTCATCCACCAGAGGGCAGAAAACAGAAGCAAGAAGAACTGCAATCCTGGAGCCTGTGAAACAAAAACCACATTCACAGAAAGATACACAAGGTGAAAAGGCAAAGTGCTATGTACCACATGAAGGAACAAGATAAAACCCAGAAAAACAACTAAAGTAAGTGGAGATAGGCAACCTTCCAGAAAAAGAATTAAGAATAATGATAGTGAAGATGATCCAGGACCTCGGAAAAACAATGGAGGCAAAGATCGAGAAGATGCAAGAAATGATTAACAGAGACCAAGAAGAATTAAAGAACAAACAAACAGAGATGAATAATACAATAGCTGAAATGAAAACTACACTAGAAGGAATCAATAGCAGAATATCTGAGGCAGAAGAATGCATAAGTGACCTGGAAGACAGAATGGTGGAATTCATTGCTGCAGAAGAGAATAAAGTAAAAAGAATGAAAAGAAATGAAGACAGCCTAAGAGACTGCTGGGACAACATTAAACGCAACAACATTCGCACTATAGGGGTCCCAGAAGGAGAAGAGAGAGAGAAAGGACCAGAGAAAATATTTGAAGAGATTGCAGTCAAAAACTTCCCTAACATGAGAAAGGAAATAGCCACCCAAGTCCAGGAAGCACAGAGAGTCCCATACAGGATAAACCCAAGGAGAAACATGCCAAGACACCTAGTAATTAAATTGGCAAAAATTAAAGACAAAGAAAAATTATTGAAAGCAACGAGGGAAAAATGACAAATAACATACAAGGGAACTCCCATAAGGTTAACAGCAGATTTCTCAGTAGAAACTCTACAGGCCAGAAGGGAGTGTCATGATACACTTAAAGTGATGAAAGGGAAGAACCTACAACCAAGATTACTCTACCCGGCAAGGATCTCATTCAGATTTGATGGAGAAATCAAAAGCTTTACAGACAAGCAAAAGATAAGAGAATTCAGCACCACCAAACCAGCTCTACAACAAATGCTATAGGAAATTCTCTAAGTGGGAAACACAAGAGAAGAAAAGGATCTACAAAAACAAATTCAAAACAATTAAGAAAACGGTCATAGGAACATACATATCGATAATTACCTTAAATGTGAATGGATTAAATGCTCCAACCAAAAGACAAAGGCTTGCTGAATGGACACAAAAACAAGACCCATATATATGCTGTCTACAAGAGACCCACTTCAGACCTAGAGACACATACAGACTGAAAGTGAGGGGATGGAAAAAGATATACCATGCAAATGGAAATCAAAAGAAAGCTGGAGTAGCAATACTCATAACAGATAAAATACACTTTAAAATAAAGAATGTTACAAGAGACAAGGAAGGACACTACAAAATGATCACGGGATCAATCCAAGAAGATATAACAATTATAAATATATATGCACCAAACAGAGGAGCACCACAATACATAAGGCAACAGCTAAGAGCTATAAAAGAGGAAATCGGGGCTTCCCTGGTGGCGCAGTGGTTGAGAGTCCCCCTGCCAATGCAGGGGACACGGGTTCATGCCCCGGTGTGGGACGATCCCACATGCCGCGGAGTGGCTAGGTCCGTGAGCCATGGCCACTGAGCCTGTGTGTCCAGAGCCTGTGCTCCACAACAGGAGAGGCCACAACAGTGAGAGGCCTGTGTACCGCAAAAAAAAAAAAAAAAAAAAAAAGAGGAAATCGACAGTAACACAGTAATAGTGGGAGACTTTAACATCTCACTTACACCAATGGACAGATCATCCAAAATTAAAATAAATAAGGAAACGTAAGTTTTAAATGACACAATAGACCAGATAGATTTAATTGATATTTATAGGACATTCCATCCAGAAACAGCTATTACACTTTCTTCTCAAGTGTGCACGGAACATTCTCCAGGGTAGATCACATCTTGGGTCACAAATAAAGCCTCAGTAAATTTAAGAAAGTTGAAATCATACTAAGCATCTTTTCTGACCACAATGCTAGGAGATTAGAAATGAATTACAGGGAAAAAAACGTAAAAAACACAAACACATGGAGGCTAAACAATACGTTACTAAATAACCAAGAGATCACTGAAGAAATCAAAAAGGAAATAAAAAAAAATACCTAGAGACAAATGACAATGAAAACACAATGATCCAGAACCTATGGGATGCAGCAAAAGCAGTTCTATGAGGGAAGTTTATATCTATACAAGCCTACCTCAAGAAACAAGAAGAATCTCAAATAAACAATCTAACCTTACACCTAAAAGAACTAGAGAAAGAAGAACAAACAAAACCCAAAGTTAGAAGAAGGAAAGAACTCATAAGATCCTAACAGAAATAGAAACAAAGAAAACAATAGCTAAGATCAATAAAACTGAAAGCTGGTTCTTTGAGAAGATAAACAAAGTTGATAAACCATTAGCCAGACTCAGCAAGAAAAAGGGGGAGAGGACTCAAATCAATAAAATTAGAAATGAAAAAGGAGAAGTTACAACAGACACCATTGAAATACAAAGTATGCTGAGAGACTCCTACAAGCAAGTCTATGCCAATAAAATGGACAACCTGGAAGAAATGGACAAATTCTTAGAAAGGTATAACCTTGCAAGGCTGAACCAGGAAGAAATAGAAAATATGAACAGATCAATCCCAAGTAATGAAATTGAAACTGTGATTAAAAATCTTCCAACAAACAAAAGTCCAGGACCACATGGCTTCACGGGTGAATTCTGTCAAACATTTAGAGAAGACCTAACACCCATCCTTCTCAAACTCTTCCAAAAAATTGCAGAGGAAGGAACACTCACAAACACATTCTATGAGGCCACCATCACCCTGATACCAAAACCAGACAAAGATACTACCAAAAAAGAAACTTACAGACCAATATCACTGATGAATATAGATGCAAAACTCAACAAAATAGTAGCAAACAGAATCCAACAACACATTAAAAGGATCATATACCATGATCAAGTGGGATTTATCCCAGGGATGCAAGGATTCTTCAATATATGCAAATCAATCAATGTGATACACCATATTAACAAATTGAAGAATAAAAACCATATGATTATTATTTCAATAGATGCAGAAAAAGCTTTTGACAAAATTCAACACTGATTTATAAAAACTCTCCAGAAAGTGGGCATAGAGGGAACCTACCTCAACATAATAAAGGCCATGTATGACAAACCCACAGCAAACATCATTCTCACTGGTGAAAAACTGAAAGCATTTCCTCGAGATCAGGAACAAGACAAGGATGTCCACTCTCACCACTATTATTCAACATAGTTTTGGAAGTCCTAGCCACGGCAATCAGAGAAGAAAAAAAATTTTAAAGGAATACAAATTGGAAAAGAAGAAGTAAAGCTGTCACTGTTTGCAGATGACGTGATACTATACATAGAGAATCCTAAAAATGCCACCAGAAAACTACTAGAGCTAATCAATGTATTTGGTAAAGTTGCAGAATACAAAATTAATGCACAGAAATCTCTTGCATTCCTATACACTAATGATGAAAAATCTGAAAGAGAATTAAGGAAACACTCGCATTTACCATTGCAACAAAAAGAATAATACCTAGGAATAAACCTACTTAGGGAGACAAAAGACATGTAGGCAGAAAGCTATAAGGCACTGATGAAAGAGATTAAAGATGATACCAACAGATGGAGAGATATACCATATTCTTTTACTGGAAGAATCAGTATTGTGAAAATGACTCTACTACCCAAAGCAATCTACAGATTCAATGCAATCCCTATCAAATTACCATTTTTTTACGGAACTAGAACAAAAAATCTTACAATTTGTATGGAGATACAAAAGACCCCGAATAGCCAAAGCAGTCTTGAGGGGAAAAAAAGGAGCTGGAGGAATCAGACTCCCTGACTTCAGACTATACTATAAAGCTACAGTCATCAAGATAATATGGTACTGGCACAAAAACAGAAACACAGATCAATGGAACAAGATAGAAAGCCCAGAGATAAACCCACGCACCTATGGCCAACTAATCTATGACAAAGGAGGCAAGGATATACAATGGAGAAAAGACAGTCTCTTCAGTAAGCGGTGCTGGGAAAACTGGACAGCTACATGTAAAAGAATGAAATTAGAACATTCCCTAACACCAAACACAAAAGTAAACTCAAAATGGATTCGAGACCTAAATGTAAGACTGGACACTATAAAACTCTTAGAGGAAAACAAAGAAGAACACTCTTTGATATAAATCACAGCAATATCTTTTTTGATCCACCTCCTAGAGTAATGGAAATAAAAACAAAAGTAAACAAATGGGACCTAATGAAACTTAAAAGCTTTTGCACAGCAAAGGAAACCATAAACAAGACAAAAAGACAATCCTCGGAATGGGAGAAAATATTTGCAAATGAATCATCAGACAAAAGATTAATCTCCAAAATATACAAACAGCTCTTGCAACTCAATATTAAAGAAACAAACAACCCAATTCAAAAATGGGCAGAAGACCTAAATAGACATTTCTCCAAAGAAGACATGCAGATGGCCAAGAAGCACATGAAAAGCTGCTCAACATCACTAAGTATTAGAGAAATGTATATCAAAACTACAATGAGGTATCACCTCACACCAGTTAGAATGGGCATCATCAGAAAATCTGCAAACAACAAATGCTGGAGAGGGTGTGGAGAAAAGGGAACCCTCTTGCACTGTTGGTTGGAATGTAAATTGATACAGCCACTATGGAGAACAGTATGGAGCTTCCTTAAAAATCTAAAAATAGAATTATCATACGATCCAGTAATCCCATTACTGGGCATATACCCAGAGAAAACCATAATTCAAAAAGACACATGCACCCCAATGTTCATTGCAGCACTATTTACAATAGCCAGGTCATGGAGCTTCCTAAATGCCCATTGACAGAGGAATGGATAAAGACGAAGTGGTACATATATACAATGAAATATTACTAAGCCATAAAAAGGAACAAAATTGGGTCATTTGTTGAGACGTGGATGGATCTAGAGACTGTCATAAAGAGTGAAGTAAGTCAGAAAGAGAAAAACAAATATCGTATATTAATGCACGTATGTGGAAAATGGTAGAGATGAACCGGTTTGCAGGGCAGAAGTTGAGACACAGATGTAGAGAACAAATGTATGTACACCAAGGGGGGAAGCTGCGGGGGGTGGGGGGGTGGGTATGGATTGGGCGATTGGGATTGACATGTATACACTGATGTGTATAAAATTGATGACTAATAAGAACCTACTGTATAAAAAAGTAAATAAAATTAAAATTAAAAAAGAATGCAAATTCAACAGCTATTACATATGAATTATCTAATGGTGTGCTATTTTTAATTATATACTAAGGGAAGAATTATTCTAAATACATTAAAATAATTATGTATTTATACAAAAAATAAAAAAGAAATATGTCTGATGTTCTTTCACGATTGGGTTGGCCTTATGTGTTTTGGGGAGAAAGAAAACTGAGGAAAATTGGCATTTCTATCGCACCGTATCTGGGGTACATACTATCATTGTGACTTTGTTGATTTTGAGGTGGCATTTGTCAGATTTTTCCACTGTAAAGTTACTCTTTCTCCCCTCTTTCCATACTGTGCTCTTTGGAAGGAAGTCACTGTGAGTATCTTGCACTTAGAGAGTGGGGAGTTAAATCCCACGTTCTTGAGGGCCGAGTATCTATATAAACTATTTGGAATTCTTCATGAGAAATGTGTCTGTTTTCCACCATTTATTTATTTATTTAATCACTTACTTATATCAGTATACATTCATGGATGTTTACTTCATACTTTAGGATGTAATTCAATATTACTTTATTTTGTTGCTGAAATGGTTTCAGCTTTAGCCATTGGGAGCTCTTCATTTGGCTCCTGTGTCCCTTTGACATATTACATCATTACGGGTATTTTGTTTTGTATTTTAGAGCAGTTGCTTACTTTCTGGTACTAAAAGATGCTCCAGATTCATATATGTCCTGCCATAGTCCTAGAATCAGCCATTTTATCCATTCTGAGAGTCTCTGTCTTTTCATTGGAATATTTAGGCCATTTATATTAAAGTGATTATTGATATAGTGGGTTTAATATCCACCATGTTTGTAACTATTCTCTATTTATTCTGTTTGCTTTTCCTCCATGCCCTCTTCTTTTGCCTTCTTTTATTTTAATAAAGCATTTTATATGATTCCATTTTTATCTTTTCTCTTAGCATATCACTTATACTTCTCTCTTAAAGTTTTGGGTGGTTGCTATAGGGTTTCCAATATACATTTTGGACTAATCTAATCCTGCTTTGAAATAACACTATACTACTTCACGTGTAATGCAGGTATCTCAAAACAGAATATTCCTAACTCCTCCCATTCATTTTTTATGACATTACTGTCACTTATTTCACTTATCCATACGTTATAACCACCCAACTCAATATTACTATCATTAAATGGTTTTTAGATCAATTAAGACTAAGAAAATTTAAATATTTGATTTTACTCTCATTTATTAGTTCTCTGATATTCTTCCTTTCTTTATATAGATCCATATTTCTGACCTATATAATTTTCCTTCCCCCTGAAGAGCATTACTCAACAGTTCTTGCAGGGCAGATCTGCTGATGATGAAAGTGAAAGTCTGTTTCTCCTTTACTTTCAAAGAATCATTTCACTGGATATAGAATTCTAGATTGGTGGGTTTTATTTTCAACACTTTAAATAGTTCACTCCACTCTCTTCTTACTTGCATATTTTCTTATGAGAAGTCCACTATAATTCTTATCCATTTTTCTCTATAGGTAAGGTGTTCTTTTTCTCCAGCTTCTTTCAAGATATTCTCTTTCTCTTTGGTTTTCTGAAGATTGAATAGATATGCTAGCAGTAGTTTTGTTTTGTTTTGATATTGATTCTACAAAGTATTCTCTGAGCTTCCTGAGTTTGTGCTTCAGTGGTTTTGAAATATTTTCAGCCATTAGTCAATATTTCTTCTGCTTCCCTCTCTCTTTCTTCTCCTTTTGGCATATACACCTTTTGAATTCATCCTACAGTTCTTGGATGTTCCAGGCTGTTTTCTTTTTCTTTTCTTCCATTCTTTCTTTTTTCTCTTTCTTTCTTTCTTTGCATTTCAGTTTGCAAAGTTTCTACTGACTTATCTTCAAGCTCACTGGTTGTTTCCTCAGCTATGTCTACTCTACTGATTAGTCCATCAAAGGCCCTCATTTCTGTTATAGTTTTTCATTTCTAGCATTTCTTTTTACTATTTCTTCCATCTATATGTCTGTATTGCCCGTCTATTCTTGTATGCTATCTACTTTTTCCATTAGAGCCCTTAATATATTCATGACAGTTATTGTAAATTCCTTATTTAATATGTCCAACATCTGTGTCATATCTGAGTCTGGTTCTGATGTTTGCTTTGTTTCTTATGCCTGATTTCTTTTTGCCTTATAATTTTTCGTTAAATGTTGAACACATTAGGTAATAAAAAAATTTAGGTAAACAGGCCTTTAGTGTGAGAATTTACATAAATCTGGCTAGGATTTAATGTTTTTAGAATCCGTAAGTGCCAGAGACTTCAAATTCCTCAAATGTCCTTGCTTTTGTCTCTCCTCTTGACTTTGGCCTACCCTAAGTACTCCTCCTCGGAGAGAGTTTGTGTCTTACAGCTCTTTCAGCTGGAATATGCTGATGTTACACTAGAGCCCTATTGATGTAGGCATAAGGTATTGGAGAAAAGAAGAATTCTATATTCTTATGATTAAATCCTAGTCTTTAGTGGGTCTGTCTTCTTGGGTTGTCACCTTCACAAGTGTTGATCCAGTGGTATGTGTCCCCACTCCCCACCACCACCTCAGGTGAGACAAGAAGGTTAAAGGGTGCTAAAGTAGGAGAAATGAACTTCTCCCAGCTGTGATGAGGCTCTTGTAAAGTCTTTCCTTCTGAAGAGTAGTCCTTTGTTTTCCTGAACATATTTCACAATGGTTACTTTATCCCTTCCCCTGTCAGAGCCCTTTTAAGGAGGTATTTCTCAGTTCTTACCGTGAGATTCTGGTGGAGTTCCTGGACGTAAAATCTACAAAACTGGCCTTCCATGAGTTTCTCATTTCACACTAGAGTATACTCAGCCTCCAGCAACTTATCAAAACTATCAGTGAAGTGTTGCTACCACGTATGGCTCTTGGTTTTCACCAGTCTCTCCAGATTCCAGGGTGACAATTTGTCCTACTGCCTCAATTCTCTGAAGGGTCCATAAGTGTCATCATTTTCTACTTGGTAAGTTTTTTCCTGTTGAAAAGACGGGAGTGATGGCTTCGAAGCTCTTTCCATGTTGGAGTTGAAACCGAATATCTGTATATTGCTTTTGTAATCAAGAACAATGTTAAAAGAAAGAAAAAAAAATTTGCACTGTAAACACTGGTTTACCAAAGCCCTTATGCCCAATCTTAACTGTTAGGGATAAAAAATTAACCATTTCTATATTTATACTAAATTTCTGTAAGTAGGGGTACTGCATTCTATGGCTTAGGTCAGACTCTATGTAAGTGTTCAGTGTAGCACCATTGCTGAAGCGTGATGTTTGCCTGAAAATAGATTCAAACCATATTTATGCCTCCTACCAGCAGGGCAAAGCCACTTAACCTCTCAGCCTCCTTATTTGTCAACCTACGGTAGTATTTATATCATAGGGATGTTATAAGAATGAAATGACATAATCTACATGGAAAGCACTGTATAAACTACAGACTTCTATTCCTATACAAACAATATATTGGTCAGAAGCCTTTTAGTAGTATGGATTCTCTGTGTCTCTCTGCCTTTCTCTCTCTCTCTCTCTCTCTCTCTCACACACACACACACACACACACACACACACACACACACACACACACATTTCCTGGGGCTGTGACAGATCCACCTCATCAGAAATGAAAATGCTCTTTACCTTTCCAACACATCATTCCAAAATGCTAATCCAGCATCCTTTATAGACTGCTTTTTGGCCCTTCTTTGGATAGAATTTTCTTTCATGAATCCAATTTGCCATATCCCCAACTATCACATCCACGGAATCAAGAGCATGAGAGAAAAACAGACATAAAACACATTGTGTGGACTGAAAATGAGTCACTGGGATGCCCGCCTAATCTCACAGTGGGAACAACATAAAGGAAAAGATGATAGACCTAGAGGATTTTGTAACTCTCCCTTTCTGGCACATTCCCCAACATCACAGACACCCCTCCTGCCATCTCTCCAAAAGTTTCCTTAATGGAGCTGAAGAAACAGTGTCTGGGAATCTCTAATTGCAATTTCTCATGTACCATAAGCTGAGCTTTCCCAATTAACAAGAAGTTAAGAAGTTGCAAGTTCATTAGGAAGTCAACAGTGCCTTGACAATTGTATGAAAAGTTCAGTGGTTCAGAGGCAATTCCATGCATAAGACACGTGGTCTCTTCCCTTAGAAATGGGCCTCCAGATGTTTAATTATGATCCCATGGATGAGAAAGGAAAAAGCTTCCCTCCTACTCTCTGGGTATACTTCTTGTTACATACACACTGTCTTTGTTGTGTTGGGGTGGGTGGAGAATGAGAGAGAGAGAAGAAGAATTGGAACCATATGAAGGAGAAGGTCTCAACCTTGTAGTCAATGACTGGTCAGTTAGAATGTTGTTTGTTTGTTTTTTTGTTTTTTGGGGGGTTTTTTGTGGTACGTGGGCCTCTCACTGTTGTGGCCTCTCCTGTTGTGGAGCACAGGCTCCGGACGCGCAGGCTCAGCGGCCATGGCTCACGGACCCAGCTGCTCTGCGGCATATGGGATCTTCCCAGACCGGGGCACGAACCCGTGTCCCCTGCATCAGCAGGTGGGCTCTCAAGCACTGCACCACCAGGGAAGCCCTAGAATGTTAATTACCTGGAAATGAGAGGTATCTTTTAGATTAAACTTCCAAACTGGCTGCACATCATCAGAAGAGTTTCATAAAAGTCCTCATTCTAGAGGCTCAGCACTTAGTGAACAAATCCTTGCTTTTATATTATCCTAATCTACATGACTCATGACATGATAGGTTTCACATCCTATGAATCTTATTCTTCTGAACATGAAAAAAAATCTCAATCTCTAGTGTCTATTTGGCTTATTCTGCTACACTCTAGTTCCCCACGGTTTGGAAGCAGAAGACCTGCTCTTTCCGCCCCTTTGATTCTCTAATTAATCTGCAATAAATGAAGGCTCCAAGTGTTTTATGGCACTTCAGTTTCCCATTCCCCTCTGATGTTTGGAGGGAAAACTGAACACACAGCAAGACCTCTGAACAAGTAATAGCCGTTAAACTGAAACACAATGCAAGGTTTCCTAACCATGAGTTCATAATACATGTGTTCATAAAAAGTGATGTGCTTGCTGCCTGCAGCAAAACCACATGCTCTCTGTTTTCAGCTGATCAATGTTGCTGTGAGGTAGAGTACATGTCTGAACTCAGGAAAGAATTAAAGGGGCAGAATGATAATTCTATCTCCAGAGGCCACACAATAATGGTGATGAGTTAAAATGCAGTGAGTTTTAGATTCCACTCAGTAGAACTAGCATAGAATTATGGAAAAATAATTATACTTGTAAACCAAGACTTGGGATTGAATTGGATAGGGATTTGCTACTTTCCAGGTAATTGACCTCAGGAAAGAAGAATAATTATCACATAGCAAAACTGTGACAAAATAATGGATATAGAGAGACACTGCCCAGTACTTGCTCAATAAAGGCTGTTTGCCTAAAATAATGTGAAATAGACATTGTAATATTTTGTTTAAATTTCATATTTATGTCTTGTATATAGAGGTTATATTAGTCTGCTAGGGCTCTCATAACAAAATACCACAGACTGGGTGGTTTAAACAACAGAAACTTATTTTCTTACAGTTTTTGAAGCTTAAAGTACAAGATCAAAGTGCTGGCAAGTTTGGATTCTCTTGAGGCCTCTCTCCTTGACTTGTAAATGGCCCTTCTTTCTGTGTCCTCGCATGACTTTTTCTCTCTGCACATGCATTCCTGACATCTCTCTGTTCTTATAAGGGCACTAGTTTTAATTGGATTAGAGCCCCATCATTATGACCTCATTTAACTTTAGCTACCTCTTTAAAGGCCCTGTCTCCAAGTACACTTACACTGGGGATTAGGGCTTCAACATATGAACTGGAGGGGAGGCACAATTGAGTTCATTAGAGAGATATTATAAATACCATCTGATATAATATATGAATACCACTTTAATATTTAAAAAAAAACTTTCTGTACCTTTTCAAGAAATTCACGAGAAAATATAAAACAGCAAATCTAGTTTTTCTCTGAACAAGAGTAAAGCATGTTTGTCCCCACCCTATCTCTGTTTCTGCAAAGTAAGCATCATTTTTAGTTTCTAAGACACTTGAGTATCTGGCTCTAACTGTGAACCATCCTAGAAATAGTTAAGTTGACTATACATCCTCCCACTGGAGGTAAGAGCCTAATCATTTCCTTTTTTAAAGTCTTGCCAATAAACTAAGAATTGAAGGACAGAGAGGTACTCAGTGATAAGTTCAAATATTGATAAAATGTGAGTAAGATTCACATAACCAGCTTCTGTAGTGACCTATTGGGTGATCTGGTGATTCTTCTAGGTTTCATTCACTATTATAATTATTCTCTCACACTCCACAAATGAAGAGAATAATTCTGTTCTCTAGAGAACATATGTATAATATGAGGTTGTTCCTACTATATTATATATACACATATATATGATATATATACATATATCATATATTAAATGTATATATATAATCCAATGAACCCCATTCTCTCCCTTATCTAATCAATTGCACTTATAGCTGCCAAAGTTAACATTCTACAATACTATTTAGATCATTCCACTTCTTCCTACAAAAATATCAAGAACCTATTAGGGTTTCCTCTTATTTTTCCTACTAAATTTTTCTCACATTTCTCAGGATGGCCTCTGAAATCTTTCCCCAGTGCTCCCCTGACCCAGATCACCAGCATCATTTCTTACACCCCCAGTCAAACCCGCCACTACCAGGACAGAGTAGAGTTTTCAGGCATTCTCTCCAAAGCACTAAGTTCCAGTACAATCATGCATTAGACCAGAGGCTCTGCTTGCACAGAGACTTTGTCTTTTCACCTTTAATTCCCTCATTTCACAGAGGATAGGGCCTAGTACATAAAGGGTAAATAAAAGATCAGTGATCGAGAGAGGGAATGTCTCCTTTTTCCTTTCTACCTATCTAAAATCTGTTTCTAAATCAGCCCCCTCCAGGAACTCTTTTAAGACTAATCCATCTGACTTATCGACCTTTGACTATGAGGTCTCCATTCTCATACTTTGATTAGAACTCGGTGACAAGCACTTATTGACAAGTTGCTTTGAGGATGTTATTTCATTAGAAAGCCATTTAAGAAGAATGTTCCATGTCACCCAGAAGGTAGAATAAAAATCTTTGTGCATAGTACATTCAAATGTTAATTTTGACCAACAATTTGAACTAACATTTCATTCATTTTCATAGCCCATACCACCACTTATTTCTGAAGATTTAAACAAAGCCAGTAGAGAGAGCAATTCATTATTAAACAGTGTTTTAAAATGCTTACTTTTTGTCAGGAATTGGACTGAGAACTGATTTTACACACGCTATTTCCCATGATCCCCACAGAAACCTTTGAAGGAAACTGAGACTAAACCAGTTGATCCACTAACTCAAGGTCACAGAGTAAGCCAGGATCCAAATGCAAACCATTCTGACTCCAGAGCCCCACATGTATTTCCTTAGGTTTTGATGCCTTTAAGATTAGATTGTCTACTTACTCCTATGCCAGAGAAAGACCTTGCAGGATGTTTCTCCTTCACATATTCTATAAGGAGAGAAATCAGTAGGCAGAGATTGACTTATATGCTTTCTCCCTAAACACAGATAGCTTTGAGGGAGAAAGAGAATCCTATTTAATAAAGTCAACTTGATTTGGTCTAAATCGGCAGACATGCAAAGAGGTCATCTAGATAAGTCCCCTGCCATCAAATAAAAACACACTTTAAATATTCAGGATTAATTATTGATCATCTTTAGACATTTTGACTATGTAACCAGTGTCTGGAGAGCCACTAAAATAGTAATATGCAGGCTTCCATATCCGTTGTATGGGTCAATGTGGAACTGCCTCAGTATCTTAGCAAATTTTGCAGAATTCTCTAGCATTCCCTCAATTAAAGGAGTCATGACTATGTGTAGCTTTTTACTGTTTGGGTCTCTTTCTTTAAATCCAGCTAAATATTTTTCAAGTCATTAATTACAGATTGCTTCAATCTTTGCGCTCGTGAGAGGAAAAGATTAAAAACTGCGTGTGCATACCAGAGGAGATGCTTTCAAGAAAAGGCAAAGTAAATTCTTCAGCAAAGATCTAGAGAATGGAAGGAAATGTTTTTTAAAAACATCTGAAATCAAGAAGCTTACATATGCCTGAGTTCTGATTGAAGTCCGGTTGGATGTGATTGCAGGGAGTTCCTGATTCCACAGATGAGTTTTAATCCTGTCAGCTGAGGTTGACAGGAACACCATTTGCTAGCTGATTTTGTAAGTAGATCATCTCACTCCTTGCGTTTTTATTTAAAAGATGCAAACTAAGATATTTCCTTCTTGGAATGAGTTGAAAATGGAGGAAAAGGGAAGATATTCTGAGTTTTGAGACCCTTTATTAAATGCTCCAGGGATACCTAACTGCTAGAAAACTGAAATGGCATTGCAAGGAAAAGAAATATCTCTTTATAGATAGTGGGGTGTGTGTGTGTGTGTCTGTGTGTCTGTGTTTGTGCACCTGTATGTTGGTTTTATTGGATTTTTGTTCCTTTGAGATCCGACTACAAACTGTCAGAATGATGCATAAAGTCAAGCAGCGCAAAAACTATTCATCTTAGCAAGTCCTAGGGTTGGATATTGAGTTAAGCTCATTTAGAAAGATAAACCTCCAGGATCTCACACTAGTCCCCATCAAGCCACATCCAAAGATCAGAGCTTTAGTTGAGGAAGATCTCAAATACAAAACATAGCCCAGGGAGGAGGTGCTTCAAGAGTGAGAGAAACTGGTATATTCATTCTCCATAAAATGCCAACTTGACTTTGTTTGGTAGTACAAGTTTGGAAAGGGAAATAAAAAAATCAGAAATAAACAAACAAGATATCAGTTTGCCTTTTAACTTTTGGATGTCCTTTACCATGTGACTTTACTGTCCCTCCCACTTAAAGATGCAATGAACTTTCCTATCCCTTGTATTTGGAATTTGTCATGTGATTTACTTTGACCAATGGAATGTCAGCAGAGACTATGCAAGCAGAAGCTTGAAATGTGCTTGTGGGACGGGGCTTTCACTCTTGTACTTCCTCCATCATGAAAACAACATATCCCAAGGGGCTCACTGGATCCAGAAAGATGAATGACAAAGGAATAGCTCCGATCTGAACCTATGACCTGGAGCAGGGTGCAGCTGGGCCCAACCAAAAATCAGCAGAATGATTTTGGCTGGCACAAAAGCATGTGAGTAAGAACAAACGATGGTGATTTACGTTACTGAGTTTTGGAGTGACTTGTTATTTGGTATTTTATGGGATAACAGATGAATAGAAGCTTTTAATCTGTTCTTGTTCAAAGACTTCTTTGAGAATATGAGGAAAGCTGTGGACTTTCTTCCCAGTAAAAGCACATGCATAAATTTAAAATTTTGCATGCAGTTTTAGAGGATTCACTGACCTCCTAATTGCCCAAGGAGACATGGTTATTAAGTATATTTGCTTTATCATATGCCTAAATAAAAAGTTATCTGAGTAAACTGGCATTTCCACTTAGAATTCTATGCAGAGGAGAAAAAAAAAGTATCTATTTTGCTTTGCAAATAATTTTTAACAATTTATTTTAACATGTCCCCTTTTTTCCTCAGCACCTACATTCAACCCATGAGCACGTCCAATTGGTAGCACCTCAAAAGCATATTTTGAAACTGTTCACTATTCTCCAGTTCCACTGCTGCCATCCTAGTTCAAGCCACCATCATCTCTCACCAGCGTGATTGCAACAGTTTCATAACTGACCTCCTTGCCTCCACTCTTGCTTGTCTACAAGTCATTTTTCATCCAACAGACAAAGTTGTTTCCAAACTTTCCCTTGGCAGTATTATTGTTAGTCTAATTCAAAGGGCAGTATGCACTTATGTCAAGAAATCACCTTAAAACTCAGTTAAGAAATGAAGTTATATTCTGCCCAGCATCTACAAGAAGAAGGCATAATGCTTTTAAAATAGCTTACCCATCTATTCACTCATGTGTCTAATATAGTAAATAAATAAGGAAGTTAGTAAAGAATCTTATATAATGGTAAGTAAAATGATTTATGAATCCACTTGTGTGCATGTGCAAACTTTTAAAAATAATATTGTAAATCAGAAGAATTTATAAAATGAATGTGCAACCTAATATTAATTGGACAGAGCCACTAATGTGTTGCTAGTTGAGAACATTCAAACCTACAAAGACAGCACACATCTGGGGTTCTCACCAAATTTGCAAAGTTTGTTTAATAAGAAGGAATTCAAAATATTTTTATGGCATATTTGTCTGTATTTCTGATTTCAGGGGCTTTAACAATGATCACAGTTTGAAAACGTATAACATACAATAAAAAAACAATTCTCCTGACATCTGCAAGTCCGTTCTCCTAGAAGTAGAACCCTGGTAAATGTTTCCCTTCCTTTTTGGCCATTCCATCTTTTGGAAATGGGAGGAGGCAATAAGACTATCTGGACTGGACTGTGGGGAAACCATTAGTGTTATGTAAATCACAGGAATTTGGGGAGTTAGTGGGGTCAGCATGGAATTTTGTAAGCAAAATTATCCAATCAGCAAACAAATAAAAGATATGAGATTATCAGCTACTTAACCTAGAATTTAGGAAGGTAGATTTCTAAAATTTCAATGAAAAAATATATGATGCTAGGGTCAGAAACTCTCAAGAGAAAAATTACTCATAAGAGATGAGAGAATTTTTTAAATGAACATCCAGCTACGTAGTAGTTATGGGTATACACAGAACTCTCTGATAATCTCACAGCTAGATAAATAGTGATTCTGGTGATGATCCAACTAAGTGTCACTTGCTCAAGTAAAAAACCAAGAAATTTCTTTGAATCTTTTATTTTCCTCACTATAGCATGTAGTGTATGTACTTCAATCCTCCACATATTCTTATAGCTTTATACCAATCTTTTTGACATCATTGATAACAGGACCATCCTGTCATCTTTATACATAGCTTTCAAAAATCTGAGCCTATTAAAAATGCTGAAGACAGGAGGTAGTACTTTTAATTTATACTTATTATTTATTTTACATTTACATTTGTTTTATTTATATTTACATAAACAAAATAAGAACTACTCATCTACTCAAGGAAGGTGGTGTAATGGTAACAGAAAATATCAAAAAAAAAAATCCAACAAATGCTCATTGTACACCTGCTTTGTGCCAGGCCCTTTGCTCAGCCCTGGGGATACAGCAACAGGGGATACAGAAACATTTGCAGTGTGTTACATTCTAGCAACTGGAGCTATTTTAATTTAGGTGGTCAAAGCAGACTTTTCCAATGAGCAAGGCTTAACCTGCTGCCTTAAAGGAAAGAGAAGCAAATCAAATGAAGAAATGTGATCAGCAAGCCTAAAGCCTAGGAAAGTAATATATTGGGCATGTATCCAAAAAAGCTTATTACCGTAAATAGCTGAAGTATGATAAGTAAAGCATAGAAATGAATGAAATAAAGTCAGAGAGTTAGGTAGGGCTAGATCATTTAGAATTGTCTAGGGTAAAGAATTTGGATTTTACTCTGAGGGCAACAGGAAGTCACAATGTGACTTTAAGCAAAGAAGTGAGTGACATGATATGATTTGCATTTTGGAGAGATCATTCAGCTGCTTTGTGAAAAACTGGTTGTTTTTCAGAGACAGACAAGTAGGGTGGGGCAAGGAGACCAGTCAAGAGGTCACTAAAATAAATTAGAAGAAAGATAAAGATAGGTTAAACTATGTTGGTAATAACAAAAATGAAAGATGTCAATAGATTCTAAATGTGATTTGAAGGTACCTCCACCAGGTCTTAATGATGGATTAGATTATGGGGTATGAGGGAAAGAAAAAAACTGAAGAATGATGCCAAAGATTTTGGTAACAATAACCACAGATGATAACCAATTAAATAACATGGAAATCCATGGGTCAAACTGATATAAATAAGCAAATTAAACAATGAGGAGATTATATAAATTACATATTTACAATGGAATAGCAACTAATAAATGTTGAAGGAATAATATTAGAAAATCATCACTCGACAATCATCATCATAATAATTTAGCCAAAACCCACCAATACATGCTATGACTTATGGGTGAAATTTGGATACAGATGGGATATTTACATAGTCTCACAGTACCTTCCAAAAATACTTATTAATATAGAGGTAAAAAACTTAGAGTGATGGAAGTGATCAAAGTTAACATGGCAGGCTTCCCTGGTGGTGCAGTGGTTGAGAGTCCACCTGCCGATGCAGGGGACATGGGTTCGTGTCCCGGTCCGGGAAGATCCCACATGCCATGGAGCAGCTAGGCCCGTGAGCCATGGCCACTGAGCCTGCACGATCAGAGCCTGTGCTCTGCAACGGGAGAGGCCACAACAGTGAGAGGCTTGTGTACCGCAAAAAAAAAAAAATTACCATGGCTAATAACTAGACAAATTGAAACTGCACACAACCTGACAGGATGCAATGAATGAAAAGACCACATTGATATCCATGCCCAAATTGCATAACCTCAAACTAGTCATGAGGAAGCATCATAAAAACCCAAACTGAGAAACATACAAAATAACTGGCTTGTAATCTTTAAAAATATGAAGATTATAAAAGCCCAGGAAAAACTGAAGATATTTTTCCAAATTAAAAAAAGATGATTAAAATAACTGTGACAAATAAATGAAACACATGATTTTGGACTGGATCCTAAAGAACATGATGGGGATAACTGGCAAAACTTGAATGAGTTCTGTGGATTAGGTAGAAGTAATTATCCATGTTAATTTCCTTATTTTGATAGTTGCATTGAGGTTATAAGAGAATGTCCTTGTTTGTGGGGATTACACACTAAAATATTCAAGGGTGTTGAAGCATCATGAATACAACTTCCTCTCAAATTGTTCAGAAAAAATTCTTTGAACTATTTTTGCAGCATTTCTGAAAGTTTAAAAGCATTTTCAAAGAAATAGAAAAAACAGCCGAATTATTGTACTATTGTAAGGTTATTTTCTTTCAGTTTTTGTTTTTGATTTTGTAAAGAGAATGGTCTTTAAACTGAATTGAAAAATAGATGCTAAGATAGATGAAAAGATGGTCTCTCAGCCATAAAAAATTAGACAACAGAATGCTGAAACCCAGATATATTTGCAGAGTTGTTGTGTTCTGAAATCTCTGAATATTCATAGGGAATTGGAGAAATGCCAGATTACAGATGGGGAAATCCTCTCTCCCACTCCACTGTGGATTTGGAAATTACAAACCTGTAAGCCTGATACTTATCCCAAGCAACATTTTGGAACAGTCTATTAAGGATATGGCTTGAAGCATTTTGAAATGACTACTGATGATCTGGAGCCAAAACAGCTAACTGAAAACAAGTCATGGTTCCCTGTCCTCTTCTCTTGTTTAGACAGGTGGTTTTAGGTTGACAGATAATGGTAGTGTTGCAGTGTTTCTACTCATTGAGGACATAAAATATGTCCTCATCATATGCTATGAAAGACTAATACTCTGCAGGGATATTATCGGTGCTCAATAGCTATCGTTAATGAGAGAAGGAGAGGGAGAGAAGGAAGGGTGAAAGGGAGGAAGGAAGGAAGGGAGGGAAGGAAGGAGGAAGGGAGGGAGGGAAGAGGGCTATGTGCTGGCATGAGATTTTAAAAAGTATTCAGCAGTTTATTTAGGTGAATCAATAAATGACCAAATAACCATACTGAAAACATTTCATTTATGAAATAATACTAATCTGTTCAACTTAGCATATGTATCTTCTAATTCTTTCAAGGCCCTTCTATCAACCCTAATTCTCCTGAAAGCTGCCATATCTTTTCTATTAAATACTCTGAAAGTATAGTCTACCATCCAGCTCTACTTTTACTTCTACTGGTCCTCTTCAGGATATGGGAATCTGCCTTCAGCTCCATCGCTCCACAAAAAATTGTTCTTTCCTGGACACCAATAACACTCTAATTTTCAAATGCAAAAGCATTTTTTGAACCCACTCCCACAGAAAACACTCTTCTAAGATCATTTCTAACTATAATGCTGTGACTTTAAGCTCCTTTCATTGTTTGTGTGCCCATATTTAAGGCAGACTTCTTTATAGCATGGAGAAACTGTTATTATAGTGTTTATGCCAATTTCTAAACTCAGAGCAATTTAGCTTTTTAACTTTTAAAATACATTCTACACATGGCATGTGATTTAAGAGACTCAGAGAAGGGGAATAAATAAGAGGAGATGAGATAAAGGTATATGAAATAATGAGAATGATATGGTATAATCCGATTAACCTTGTTCCATAATACAAGACTATGACAGTGTTTAAATCAAAGGAAAGTGATCTTTACATAATGTAAAATTAACCTATGGAGCTCTGAATCAAGGGGTATTATTGAGGAAAACTGTTCAGCAAGTTTAAAGGTAAGAATGAGTAACCTTTCAGATAAGGAGAAATTGCAAAGTCCATTCCAGAGGCTGGGATGTAATGGTCTCAGTTTCCAGATGGAAAGCAGATGTAATCACCATCTTAATCCCTTGTAATCTATTGTAGCTAGAACTCTCAGCATACAAAATAGACACCTTTGTTTAGATAGAGCCCAATTAGATGTGCATATGTGTGATGTATATATGTGTCTGTGCACATACACAAACATAGAAACAACAGAACACTGCTGAGAAGAAACAAAAATAATAAATTAATTAATTTTAAAAAGCAAACATGAAATAGCTAAAATTATTTTATCTAATGTTTTCATTGAAGAGAAAGGAATATGCCTAATCATTTGAATGGCATCCTTTCTACAACACTGTGTTAAATAAAATACCAGTAAAGTACAGTTCCAATTCTTTTTCTAATAGTTAATTTCATAACATTTACTGTAACTAGAGTTTTTTTTGTAGAACAATACCTTATTGATTAGATTACCAGTTTGGAAAAGGATCTGGGGTTCAAGGTCCTAGTTTAGGCTATGTCCTTGACTGGTTATAAGACTTCAAAGACACAATGGAAAGACTAACAGCTTTGAAGCCAAAGAGCCCTGGGTTTGAATTACCAGACTGGAATGTCTTCATCAGTTGTAGACCTTTATTTATGTATTTAAAGTATTAGTCTCTGTTTTGTATCTGTAAAAGGGGAAACTCACATGACTGCAATCGAGGTTAAAAATTCCCTGTACATTGTAAGAACCCAATAAATATAATTTCTTCTTTTTTCATTAACCAACCAAGAGTTTTAGTTTCTACACCTATAAAATGAAGTGAATAATTATTGGACAACCTATCTTAAAGGGTTATTGAGAGGATAAAATGAGGCTACATATGTGAAAATACTCTGAAAAATGAAAGTTAATCACAAAGATTAGGGTAGTATGCTATCTTTTTTATTCTTTATTAATTTGTATATGGAGATATCAGTGACAGATGAATGCCAAGAATAGATGAGAACCAAAACACTAAAGCATTTGTAATTTTCTTTTTTTTCACAATTAATCACTCTTATTTATGAGGATTATATAATAATGATGTCTACCTTTAAAATAAAAATCTGTATTATGAACAAAGTGTTGAATCCCTACACTGACATATACTGACAGTAGCACAGGTCACTTGAACGTCAATTCTGTATTAGGCAGCATTCTAGGTGCATAACAGATATCTCATTCAAAATTCATAACAACCCAAATACGCATTACTGCTTCTGTACATTCATTCTTCCTGGGTAGTAGTATGGATAAGAGCTAATGTACATAAATCATGAACATGATACATGATAAGCATTCCATAAACAAACACTATAGTTATTATTACCATTATTGTACCATGGTGGAGGGGACTTTCATTTCTTTTATGGATGGGAAAGCTCCAGACCAAAGAGGAGAAATGGTTGCATATACTTACAAGACTGGTCAGGCTCATACACTGACTAATGACCCTTTAGACTCAGATCATACATTTAGTATCTGTTCTTTTGAAAATTATCCCAGAGACCAGAAAATCTGGATTCCACCAGAAGATTAATCAGTACATGTTAAAACTTACCTTTATTTTTATCTACACCATGACACCTTAAAAAAAAAAAGTCAAATTCTGGAGTGGACCTCAGGACTGAGTTTAGCAGGTCCAGTTCAAAATGATGTGCCTAGAGATAGCCCCAAAAAGGAATCAAGCCAAAACCTTCCTGGGCTATGTTGATCTATTGCCAAACTGTCAGCACCACCACCACTTTTGTTGCTTTCCAGAATCCCTTTCCTATGTAGTTTTAAGTTAGGGATCACCAATGAGAGGACTTCCCAGGAGATTTGGAAAGTACAAGTGAAACTGTCATTAATATTAAGAAGTCATAAAGGTCAGGCAAGGCAGCTTCTCCTGACTTGGCAATTTCTCAGACCTCCCCAGAAGCTCCCCACTTCGCAATCACAGCAGCCTAGCAGGACTTGCCATGGGGTCCCTCTTTGTAATAGCCAGACTCAGTGGTTTCTCAAACTTTCTCAAAAGCTCCCATGATTCTACCTGTGCCAATGCCTTGAAGTGGTTAGTGACTATTTCTCCAGTTCTCTTACTATAGCTTTCACTCCCCAGCTCCTCCTACATTCCTATGTGTGCTAATTCCTGATTTAAAGCCTTTACATCTATATTTTTGGTAGTGGTTCTGTCTTCCTGACCAAACCAGACTGTCTCAGGCTACCTTTAGAAATGCACTTTGAATTAAGTCTCTTTAGCTTCTCTTTTTCTCCCCATTTCTTTGGTTATATGTCACTATGCATTTCAAAATATGTAGGGACTGTTGTTTGCCACTTTCAGAAGTAAACCTCATTTTATTTCAGACAGGGTACATGCAGAGTTGGCTGTATGTAACAGACTTTAATTCATTCATTCAACAAATATTTATTAAGTTCTGACTCTGTACCAAACTCTGGGGAAAACCATGATGAGATGTGGCCCTACCTTCATGGAACTTACAATTTAATAGGGAAAATTGGCATGAATTAAATATTTAAACAAGGAAATGTAAAACTTCAACTGTGATAAGGGCTAGGAAGAAATTCGGTGTATTCTGCCAGTCCATATAGGAAGGTCTGACCCACTCAAAAACATCAGAGATTTCCCTGAGTGATAAAAGTGTAAGGATTATGAAATTAGTCAAGAGGAGAGGAAAGGGTATCACTTACAGCGAATACAGAAAGTGTAATATAATTCGGTGGAGAGCTAGGAGGAAGATAATGGTAAACAGAAAGAACTACAAAGTACATGGTTAGAGCGAGGTAGTGGTGGTCGTGGGTAGAGTGAGGATGTTGAATGGTGTGACGTAGGAAGTGACCAAACCACACATGACAGTGTAAGCCTTGTCAGCATTTTGTTTAGTCCTAAAGGCAGTGGAAAGTCACAGAACATTGTTTCAAAGGGTACTGGCATGATCATATTTACAGAGTTTAAAGACCAGTCTGCCTAAATATCAATGAATGGATTAGAGAAGGGGCTGAATAAAGGATGGAACTTTAGGAAACTACTTCAATAGCTGAGGAGAGGGACATAATCACTTCTTTCACAAACAAGAAGTCTCAGAGGTGACAGGTAGCTGGTATGGTAGAAGAAAAGATGAAGAAAAGATGATGAATTCAAGACACATTTAGGAGGTAAACTCAACATGAGGTGGTGCTGTATTGGATGAGGGGAGTAGGGAGAGGAAGGGGATAAGGATTCACCCCAGATTTCTGGACTGTGCAACTGGATAGATGGTGGTGCTATTCACTAAATGAAGAGCAGAGCTTTAGGACCAGGCTTTGAGGGGAGGCCATGGTTTGACTGTGGATCTTTTAAGTTTCGTGGACCTTTGAGATGTCCAAGAGAAGTCAACTAGGTAAATGGATATCTGTGAAATGGGATTGAAAATGCATACTCTGTAAATCAGATGTACCCCAACCCCAATTTTTTTTCAATTTTCTAAAGCTTGTCTCATCAAGTTCTTAGCCTCAATTCCAATCGTTCAGGTGACAGATTATCTGAAAGCCATGATCATGTGATAATGCCTAAGATAAAAAGGGAAGACAGTCATGATGGGATTCATTCTGACAGTCTCATGCAGAAAAGGATTTATAGCCCAGATAATTTGCCTGCTAATTATGCAACCTCTGGCAAAATCTCAAATCCCAAAGTTGTCAGAGTGAATGAAAAATGAACAAGAGCCACCTAAGGTGACAGCGAACTTAAGCAGGTAGTTGAGCATAGGGGCTCATCTGGCTCCCCAGATCAGGAGATAAAACCTGGAGGATCTCAAAGGTGGAGATAGGGTAGGCTGGGGACTCTCTCAGAGGACACGCAGGTGATATAAAGGTCCCAGTGGAGAGTCTAGTCTCAAAGGCTACAACAACCAGACACACATGAAAGTGCTGAGAACATGCTGATTATACCCACTGCAAACAAAGAAAAATGTAGTTTAAAAAGTTATTTCAATCCGAATCTTCATATCCCCTCTATATGTCTCCACCAAAACAGTGAATATACTCATATCACCACCACTTCCACAGGTTAATATGGAGTCAACAATTAATCATTATCAATAAACCCAAAATATTGTTTTCACTCTGTCTGTATACTTATTATAACGGTCACTTTTAAGTAAATAGATGGATAGTTTGGTTCAATTTGTCCTCACTGTATCTTTAAAAATCAAATTAAAAACCTCATCAGTGTGAGAAACCATGTGTTTCTCAGGTATGCCTAGTGTGGCTGGAGCCAGAGACACTGATACATAATTGAATTTAGATGTGTTATTGTTTGTTTAATCATTCAGTACTTGCTGGTAGTCTATAATGCTCTTGATGCTGTAGTAAACAGCTTGGAAAGGGAAGGAAGGGTAGGGAGGCGGAATTTACAGTCTCCTACTGATTCCAGTCTCAAGTTCAGAAGAGAAAAGATACATAAAAACACTTCTATCAAGTGTTTCAGAGCCTGTAACCTATATGCCAAAGTTAAAACGAGTATAAGAAGGGTGCAGATAAAAAGCTACGGGAATTCATCGGAGTGATCATGCTACTTGTGGAATATAGATGTAGACTTTCTGAAGGAATATTGAAGGATAGGTAGAGTGGTGAGAAAGGCATTACAAACAAAAGAAAGAAGATAAGCAAAGGCAGTGAGGTGGAACAAAGAGGATGTGTAGAGAGAGCAGGAAGTACATAGAGAGAGCAGGAAGTATGTCAGCTTTGACTGCCGATTCTCTCTCCCCTCTAGGTCTTTGCACACGGTGCTCACCCCCTCTTCTCTTCACACAGCCACACCCTACTAGCTTATACATCTCTTGAACATAACCCTGGGGAGTCAGTCTGAACCCTACATCAGACTAAGTTTTCTTCTCTTATCCTGTGCTTCCCTGGTCATGACATTCACCCCTCTCTACTCTAACTGCTATCAACCTGTTTGGTTGGTGTACCCCACTAGGTTATGAATGGCTTAAGAGCAAGGACTCTGTTGTAGGCTGGATAACTACCCTCTAAAAGATGTCCATGTCCTAATTCCCAGAATCTATAAATATGTGACCTTATGTAGTAAATGGGACTTTGCAGATGTGATTAAGGATCTTCATGTTGGGAGATGATCCTGGAATATCTGGATGAGCCCAATGTAATCATAACAGTAGATTTAAGAGAGCAGCAGGAGGATCAGAGTCAGAGAGAGAAGATGTAATGATGGAAGCAGAGGTCAGAGAGGAAAGTAGATGCTAAGCTTCTGGCTTTGAAGATGAAAGAAGAGGTCATAAGACAAAGAACACAGGTGGCCTCTAGAAGCTGAAAAAGACAAGGTTACAGATTCTACCCCAGAGCCTCCAGAAGGATCACAGGCATGCTGATGCCTTGATGTTAGCCCAGTGAAACTGGTTTTGGACTTCTGACCTCCAAAACTATAAAATAATAAATTTCTGTTGTTTTAACCCACCAAATTTACAGTAACTTCTTGCCATAGCAATAGGAAACTAATACAGACTCAACCATATTTTTTCCCTAACACCTAACCCAAGAGCTTGCACAAAATACATATTCAGTTAAAAAAAAACTATTAGATGAAGGAAGAAATGCTGTCCTGTAATATGAAGATTGGAAGCCAAAGACAGGAGTGATAGAGGTGTGAGTAATATCATAAGGGATCCTGAACATTCCTGAGATGGAGCCTAACCTGAGCTGGTGGGATCAGCAGTGGTGCAGGGAGAGGAACTATTTGTTTTGAAAAATCATAAAGAGAAGGAAGAGGTGACAATGGCTGGGAACTTGCTGGCACAAAAGACTAGAATGTGTCTGGAATAATCTACAAAAGAACTGAGAAATGTTATGCGCCAAATCTTCTAGTTGTCCCAGGGGTTTTCAAGAGGAGAGCAGTTTGACTTGAAAGAGTTCAACTGTGAGTTAATGCACCAAACAATCAGGTTTGGGGATAAATTAGTGAAAGACAGGAACAACAACTTCCCATCTTACTTATTTAACTTGACATGACCAAGTAGTAATTGATTTTGATCAGATTTTGTTTACCTAATTTTCAGTGGATTAATACATTCTTCATTTCTTGTGACACCATCATCATTGGTTTGCATAAGATTTCTTTCCTGTATTATTTATTCTCATGTATCCCAAATATTATAATATACTTGACGCTTACCCTTTTATTTGTATGGGTTCTTATAAAACATGTATTATTGTTTTCTCTGAATGCATTTTTATAGTGTTATGCTATAAATCTCAGTTTGTTCTTTTTAAAAAATCTAGTATTGCATTTTTAAGATTTACACATGTTGCTATGGGTACATCTCACTTCTAAATGCTGTTTAGTGCTCCTTAGTGGAGCCTACTATATTGTACCTACTTATTTCTCCAGGGATGGATATTCAAATCACCCAGAATTACTTCCAAATCTTTACAAACAATACTACAGTAAATATCCCCATACATGTCCCCTTACAGGTCCATGCAAGAATTTGTTTGAATGTATATTCAGAAGATGACTTGCTGGATCATAAGGCACATGTATATATACTTGGTTAGATGCTGCCAAATTCCTACCCTGAATATCTATCTGCACCAGTTCTCGCTTCTATCAGGAATTCATCTGGGTTCCTATACCTCCACAGGATAGGGGTGAACCCAAAGAGTAGGTGGCTCAGGTGTGCAGTAGCAGAGGTAGCAATTGGGACTTCTCTCAGACAGAGCTAATCATATAATCATATCCCTGAAGCTAAGGTTTTCCTGGCTAGATGAAAGCTTTATCCCTCCAAAGGGAGCCAGTGACAAAAACAAAACAAACTCACAAAGAGAACATGAAAAAAGTCATTAAACAAACCAATGCTTTCACTCTTCTTCCTGCCTGTAGTCCTGCATTTAGGGTTTCTGCCTTTACCCCCTCCTTCATCTGCGTGAAGAGTCCCAGGCTCCCAGGTGCAGGGTGGGAGGGAGTAGTGAGAGGTGAGAAACTCCAGGAGAGAGCTCTGGCCACACTGGTCTTCCCTTCCCCTAAGGTGACCCTTCTGTTCTACTCAGCAGCCTGGGATAGTGTTTCATTTCAGAAGCATCCTCCACCAAGGAAGAGGCCAATGTGTAGCACTGAAAGCAAGGTCGAGTGCCCCTCACACAGTGAGAAAAGGTCGGGGCCACGCTGCAGGATATCTGTCTGTACTGGCTCCACACCAGAAGGGCTAAAAAATTGCTTACTACCTCCTGGCCCCCTTTGAAGCCCTGCCCTTCCAGATGTGCCCTTGCAACTGCTCAGTTAGATGGCACCCACCTGACAAGACTTCAAATCTCCCGGCCATGGAGTCCAGATGTTGAGGACCTGCCACAGTGAAACTCAAGAAGGCCAGGAGACGACTCCCCAGTGTCTCATGAAAAATTATCAACCCAAGCTTACATCAGTGCTAAGGATAGCCTCAGTCATGTTTGCGACAGGGGGAGGGTTACAGGGCTCGGAGAGACGGAGAGGAACCTATTAGGTCATCCAAATGTGGAGTCCTGGACTGAATTCAGTCCTGAGTGACTGTGGATGCAGAACCTGGAGGAAATGGTGTGGCAGGACAGGAAAGCATCTTGTGCTCATCTGTCTAGAGGGTGCTAGAACCAACTTGGGGAGGCCCTTTCTGGTGCCCACTGCACACCATCAACCTCCTTTTCTTCACTGTGTGAGGAGAGAGGCGGGTAAAGATGCAGACTTTGGTGGAAAGAACTCCCCACAGTAGGCAGGTGGGCCAAATCAAGAAGGTATCTCCTTCACAAAGATCTCTCTCTCCTCTCCCCTGTGCTAGCTCACTAATAATAAATAATAATAACAACCAACATCGTAACTTTAATGGTAGTATTAGTCTATCTTCCACATGATTAACTAAGGCCCAGAAAGTTTATCACTATCTAAGCTCCTGCCAGTAGCAGAGTCAGAATTTGAACCCACATCTCTTTGACCCTGGAAATTGTTCTCTTAACACACATTATACTACCTCTCTCCTGGATGCTTTTATACATCTATTTCTCACCCTAAATCATTAGAATTTGCTCGTATTCATCTGTGAGCTTTAGGACCAGGGTGATGTCTTATTCCTTTTTGTATCACTCCCACCTCCCACTGTTACCAAGCATAAAATGGTGGCAAACATGTACAGAATGCTTATTATGTACCAGGCTCTGTATCCAGAAATTCATATGGATTAACTCATTCAGTCCTCTTAACAACCCTATGATGTAGGCGCTATAATTTGCACCATTTTATGGAGAAGTCAATTGAGACACACAAACGTTAATCAATGTGTCCAGGGTCACATAGGTAATAACTGGGAGCCCGGGGCATGCTGGGTCCAGAGTTTGTGCTTTTAAACCCTGAATTATTCTGCCTTTGAAATCAAAAACATCTGGAGGTTGCATTTTTAACACTTTCAGCTCAGCAGCGTGCTACAGCCCTGCTTCCACAAAACAGGTGCCCTATCCACATACATACAGCCAGGGAATACACCTCATCCAGAGTGTTCATGCCAGAAAACAAAACCCAGACCTCAGAATCTGTGCCTCTTTCCCATCTCCATCAACAAATCAGCACTCATTTTTGTCAACAACTCTTGGGCTTTTGCCATGAACGCTTAGTATTATCACTTGCATTTCTGTAAGACTGGAGCTGGCTTCAGTTATTCAGAATATTATTTATCTGTTTCCTAGATGCCAGAGAGTTCAATGTTACCCAAGAGCCTGGAAGGATTGTTGAATAACCAAGAGGTTCAATGCAAGAAAGGCCTGATTGACACTTGGGTATCTAACACTTACCATTTAAATTATAAATATAGTCATGTAAGAGAGAAAGCCCCATTGTTTGAGACTTTCTGTCTTACATGCATTATCTGAGACACTGGTTCTGCAGAATTTAATAGATTACTTATGTAGGAGATTCCTTGATCCAGTAAGTTTGAGAAATCCTGATTTAAAAAGCAAAGCCAGAGTCTTTCCTTCAGGGCTTCTCAGAGCCTTTAGCATGCATTAATGTGTACCGTGATTCTTCTAGACTGACCTCAGAAAATAGCTTTTCATAAAATGACCAGAAAGAAACGAGCACACTACTGGGTTAGAAATAAGACTTGCAATTACAGCCTCATGAGGCATAAAGGGAGAAATCATATTACACCATTGAATAGACAACATTGTTCATTGCACATGCATAATTTGGGACTTATCCTAAACTCTGGGACCCAACAGGCACATACAGTGAGTAATCAATACCCAAGTTAATACTGTGGAGGAACAAAAGTAGACATATGAGTGGCTGAGAAGAAAGGATATCAATTAGGGCTGAATAGGTCAAAAAGTTAAAGACATTGGATTTCACATCTGAGTTATCTCAATTATCTGGTCTGAGATTGGTACACAGGACTTTATCTGCAAAGGCAAGCATATTATTTGTCCAAATTCCAGGTCACATGATGACTGCTACAGATGGTGTGCATAAGGTTTGATAACAAATCCCGATTTCTACAATTCTCACCCACAGGATGACTTTGCCTCTAGATCTTCAATATATCTTAACTCATAATAAAATGAACCTGATGAAATAAAAATGCAATGATATTACCCTTTTACAAAATCTTTTATGGTTCCTCACTGCATTTTGTCTAACATCCAAACTTCTTAGCTTGGCATTCAAGGCCTTTCATCTGATGACCTGAAGTTTTTCTACCTTGTAAGAACTCTAGTTGGGTGCTACTCTCCCACAGAGCCCTCTCCCCAGTTGTACCAAATTGCTTTCACTGGGTTACACTGCTTTATGATACCTCTACTCTTTCTCACAAGTGGGCTTTCTGCACAGACACAACCTTAGTCCCCTCACTTCCTGCTAAGAATCAGTTCCCACATTCTATTCCAAGAAGCCTTTCTTGACTATGCCCCAAGATCACGGGTTCTTCTTATCTGTCTCATTGCACACTTGAGTAAGCCGATCATCACAGACATCACATGTCTAATTCACCTCTGTGACCTCAAAAGCTAGCACAGCACTGCATGGCACACTGCAAGTGTGGTTACCGTCTCCCACTTTGTAAATGGGGTGGGAACAATGGCTTCAACTCATGCCCCCAACCTACCCATATAAGCAAGAAATCTAGTCTTTCCCTACACAGCACTTCTTTCCCCTGCTCCTTCTAGAATCCCCCCATCTCGAAAAGGCTAGTTAATTTCTTTTGCCTCAGAACAGGATTCACTGCCCAGTGGTGCCCCCTTGTGGTTGGTACATCCCAAAACAACTATAGGAAATTGGTTGCTTGGAAAAGAGCCATTGGCTAGTTGCTCTGGGCTGCCTGTCTCATCTGAAGCAAGGACATTGAGATCAGATCTCCTGCTCTATTCCCTTATACAACTCCTTGCCAAGAATGTAAATGTCCTTCAAATTATGAGAGAAGAATGTTCCCTCAATTCTAATAGTCAAGTCTGACCCACACCAAAACGGACCCAGGTTTCCAGTACCACAACTCTGGAACAGGTCTCTCTCTGCATTTCCCCATGGCACAAACTTGCTATAGGGAAGAACTTGGACCATCATTTTGTCGAAAACACAGACTTATTCTTCCTTCCTCCCCTTTCAACAGATTCAGTGCAGGAGCCAATTTGCTGGCCCCATCTCTTCTCTCCAGTGGAAATTTTATAGCAGAAACCTTGGGGCCAATGCCTGCCCTGGCATTGGTTAGAGTCAATCTGGTCCACCCACTTCAAGAGGTTCCAGGAACCTCTTATCTTAGAATGAAGATTTAGGACTTCCATGCTTTCTTCCAACCCTTTATGCAAATGGGTCCATATTTCGTAAGCAACCTTCCCCACATAGCAACAGTTTTTCTCTCTCATGCACATATGTATGTTTTAAGTGGAGGAGAAATACAACAGATCCAAGCAGCAAAACCTACAAAAAAGAGGGCCAGATTGACAGAAAGAACATCAGGAAACACGACCCCCTCCTCGAACACACCTACTGCTCCCCGGTAAATGTTTCTCTGCCCCATAACCAAATCTTCCCAGGAGGATGAAAGGTTGATCCAGGCTGCCACACTCTGAGCCCAGCCAGTCCTTGTAGAATCAAGCCTGAGGTATTCCCACTGAGTTCCAACACCCCTTTATTCTTTCACTTTAACAAACTCATTGACATTTCTATTTCTTATTAATCAGCTTTAACATATTTTACAAATTGTCCTGGTAGCATGATCACCAATCCTCTGGATTTATAGAACTCACCTCACTTCCTAAATATCACATGTGGCAGAACATGTGTCATTTTCTACAAATATTGAAAAATCAATAATTGCTACCAGAAAACCTGTATTTGTTCAAATCCCAAAGATAAATGAGTAGAAATACCATTCTCTTTTAAAATTCAGAAATAAGACAGATCTTACTGCTTATTCTTTTGATGCTTCTACAATGTGCCTGGCTTCAATAATCAGAGACACAGCCTGCCTCCTTTCCTCTTCCTTTTGCTACATTTTTATTATTTTACATCTATCTCTAAATGAACAGATTTAGCATACCACCTCATCAAGCAGAGTGAGAGGCACAGTATCTACCTAGGAACAAATACATATAGCCAGCTGGGATGGGAAGGAGAGTAGAGTTAAATACAGGTGTATGGTCCTAAAGTGATGTTCGAAATGGTACAGAATTTTGAGTTCTTTTCTTTCTGTCTAATACAGTATATATACATATATGTTTATATATTAGATTAAGTACATAATATTACATGTTGTTAATGTTTATATAATATATATTGTTAAATACTTATAAATGTAACTTATATATTTAATATATATATTATGTTATAGATATATTTACAGTTTAATATGAATATAATACATATCTATATATTTAATATGACATTAATGTCACATTATACAAATATATATTATATAAAATATATATTTTAGTTATATACATTCACTAAATACTGTCAAGATATATAGTAAATATTAGAAAAGTTTACTGTTCAAATATTTTAGAAAGAAAATGAGAAAAAGAGATAAAGAAGGTGTGGTATACAAATACAATGGAATATTACTCAACCATGGAAAAGAAGGAAATCCTACCATTTGCAATAACATGGATGGACCTGGGGCATTATGTTAAATGAAATAAGCCAAACAGACAAATCCAAATACTGCATGGTAACATACATGGAATCTAAAAAAAAAAAAACTCCTAGAAACAGAGAGTAGAAAGTGATTGCCAGTGACTGAAGGGGTGGGAGAGATAAGGAGAGATTGGTAAAAGGGTGCAAATTTTCAGCTATATGAGGAATAAGGTCTGAGGATCTAATGTATAACATGTTGACTATAAATGATAACACTGTGTTGTATAATTGAAATTTGCTAAGAGTAGAACTTAAATGTACACACACACACAAAATAAATATGTGAGGTGATGAATGTTAACTAGATCCTTTCACAATGAATATAAATATATATCAAATCACTGCAATGTACAATTTAAATATCTTCCAATTTTTTGTCAATTATACCTTAATAAAGCTGAAATTTTTAAAAAAAGAAATTGAGAAAAAGCACAAGCTGAAATATATTTTTTCTGTTTTCTTAATGGGCTGTCTTGCATACTATCTGGTAAACAAGCCACTTCGAAGATCACTAGTTTAAACATTTTTCTGTAAAGGGCCAGCAAATTTTTTCTGGAAATGGCCAGATAGTAAACACTTTAGGCTTTGCAGGCCATGTGATCGCTATCACAGCTAATCAACAATGTCATCATAGCATAACAGCAGCCAGAGACAGTACATAAATGAGCAAGTGTGGTTGTATTCCAATGACATTCCTTTTACAAAAGCAGGCAGCCGCCAGATATGGCCCCACTGGCTGGCTGTAGCTTATGGATCCCTGGCTTAGAATATGATGAAGAGATGTTCAAGAAAGTAGTGTGAAGGTAAACTCATGAAAACTATTGAAAAAGTCATTAACCTGCCATTTTTCTCTGCTTATTCTCCCCAAACTCTTTTCTTCCTCATGGTTCGAAACCTGTTTGGTGCCCCTGACTTAGAACCTGGATCTGAAAGGAAAGGATGAGACCACATATTGATACAAACAGCAGAAAGAAGATGCCTGCATTATTTGAGTGCCTGGATCCCGCTATCCCTGAAATCAGCAAAACTGTACATATGCTTCCTACATGAGTCTGAAGGAAAGGAAAGTATCTTTCCTATGCCCATCTCAGCTGGACCCCTATAACAGAAGACATTAACAAGGGGAAAAGCACACAAATTTATTTAATGTAAGTTTTACCTGACACAGGCCTTCATAAGGAAATGAAGACCCAAAGAAACAATCAACCTGAGTGTTTTTTATATTAGTTTTGATGAAGAGTGGAAAGTCATGAGAAAATGTGATAGGACAGATAAGTATGAGCTAAGAGCGGTAACCTGGGGGGAACTTAGCAAAGCCTGTTCGCTCAAATTCTTCTCAGTGTCCCTCCATCTTTGGAGATAAGGATGCTCCCTTCCTCCAGGTATAGGGGGGACACCTCCCACATGAGGGTCTTTTGACTTGCTTCAGGGGAATTTCAGAAAGTCCTTCCTACACCTGCCATTTCTCAAATTCCTTCAGTTTAAAATATTCAACATGCCAAGGTGCCACATTTGGCTGTAACATATCCTGAATCCTGTCAAGACCCCAAATTCCCTCTCAGTTTTTGTTGGTTTAGGTTGGATCTTTGTCACTGGCAGCTAACAGAGAGTAATATATCCTGATTAACAATGTATTATTTCAATTACTCTTAATACAATTCTACTAAAGAAATGATTTCTCATTTTGTAAGTGAGGAAACAGAGGTGTAGAGAAGCTAGTTACCAAAGTGTACACTTCTAGGAAGTAGTAGGGCCGGGTTGTGAGCTCTGAGGGGGCTGATGACAGTAAGCCCCACTGGCCCTGTGATACTTGACAGTCTGCCCTGCAAACTCATGCATCTCGGGTAGCCAGAAGAATAAATATACAGAATTCGTTCCAGAAGCCTCCACTGGTGTCAATGAGTTAAATTCCTATTTAACTAAGGGAAAATGGATATCGACCACAGTTGGTTTGATTGCAAATGTCAGGCTCTTTGAATTATTAGGAACAGCAATGAAAAATTGATTACATTTAAAACATCCTGTGAAAAGTTTTACAATTGCACATTAAGAAATGGTGTTAAGCAAATAAGAACCAACTGTTCTCAACTGCACTGGTAAAAGCCCCGTCTGCCTTCCCAGTACAATGCATATTCATTTCATTTGAACAAGAAAAGTAAATAAAAATAAAAAGTCCCAGATCTCATTCACATTCAATCACTATAATTCTGAGCCTAAGGTTATCCTCCGAAGGGAGGATACAAATGCAGCAACTAAGGCTTTCCCTAATCAGTTCAAACTGGTCTAGAAACCTCTAGCTGACCACAAGTGCTGAGACCCCCAAAAATTCACAGGATAAGAATACCACATACCATGCAATAGATGTGCATCCAAAAGTTTGCGTGTGAATTTAAGGGGTGGGTTAAATTATTTGAAGGGTCCTTAGGGAGTTCACTTGAAAAACAAATGAAAAATTGTCAAAGTAAATATGCCTTCTGCCTACACGTGCCACTAGCCAGCCTCGACTGGCAGCACTGTGACCCAGAGTACCATTAGACCTCTGAGCCTAGCTAATCCCATTGGCCTCACTTCCTCATACTTCATTAGGAGTAAAAATAGAGTACTCTGGTCAGCTCCCCACATCTATTCCCCACACTGTGATCCCTCTCTTCCTGCAGCAGTCAGAATAGGCTAGTTTATGCTGTACTAACAAGCTATGCCAAAATGTTCAGCAGCTTAAAACCACAAGGCTCATTTCTCATTCAGGCAAAATGTCCATCACAGACTCTTTCCAGTTTCCCTTGGACCTTCACAGTTTTTGCACTGAAAGTGCCAGAAAACTAGGACAATTTCTAGAGAGCTCTGTACCATGTTATACCACATAATTGGGCAACACATTCTTAGCTGGACCTCTACTTTGAGGTAAACCAATCTACAATGGGAGTGATAGCCATACTTTTAAATTGATGCTTGCTCTAATCCTGTTTTAATTGTTCTTTTCTGTTCCAAAGTTTTCTGAGTTATATCTTTTTCTGTTTGGAATTGTGAAGTATTTTACTTTTCTAACTGTGAAGTACTTTCTTGTGTATATATTTTATTTCCTTTCATTCCTGCTTGCAAATCTGCCCTTTTCCCCCCAAATACAGCCATCTACAACTAACACATGATACTAATGCTTTGTTCTCTGAACTTTTACCACGGACCTGCACTCATAGGTACATAGTTTGCCTCCCCAGTCACCTCAAGTGCCAGTTTGGGCAAATGCTTTAGCACAGAAGAGCATGGATTATCACTTTTCCAGTCTTTGAAGCAGCTCCTTGTTTTTTATCATTAAGTCCCTAAGCAAATGCCATATATTTTATTTTTTTAATAGCAGCACCACTTTGAGGCACTAATTTCTATATCAGTCAGAACAAACTAGGTTATGCTGAGGTAACCAACAAATTCAAACTTTCAGTGGTTTAAAAAACACAAAGGTTCAATCCCTGTTCCTGTTTTGTGTCTATCATGGATCAGCAGGAGGGCCCTGGTCCAGGACCCCAGGTTGATATGGCTTCAAGTATTTAAAATGTCAATGTCTGCCAAGGCAGATCAAAGTGGATATGGTACATCCTGAACAAGCTCTTAAAGTGTCTATCTAGAAGTAACACACATCACTTCTGTTCACCTGTCATGTTGGTCCTTGCAAGTCAAAGAAACACCCTCAATTCCAGAAGGATGGAAAGTGCAATTATGCCATGCACCCTGAAGAAGAGAGAACTGTAATACTTGCAGGCAGCCCCAATGACTACCAACTCTATTCTACCCCAGCGCCAAACTCAACCTTCATTCTGACATTCCTAATGCACCCTCTAAAACTCTTTCAATTGTTGAATGGTGTATCTGATCCCGGAATATTCTCTCCAACCCCTGACTTAACTAATACCTGTCTCTCTCTTAGGTAACCATGCCCCCAGTAACCCCTTTCCAAATTTTTCCTTTCCTATTCTTTTTTCCTTTCTCTCTCATGCACACAGTCACCTCCTTTTCTTCCCAGAGTCACCATGTAGGGTCAGAATACTTCTTGTTTCACGATATCCTACCTCCAGACCTTTATTACTCTCCCATCTTTCTGTAAAAACCATCTTTCTCTGAGGTTCTTAAACATGACAATATCCCTTCTATCCCTCCTTGTCACTACCTTCTAGCCCAGCTTCTCTGTTCACTGACCTTCTTAACTCCAGCGACCTTTACTTATGTTCTAATTCAGCCACTCAAGCCCCTGGCCACACTGCAGTTCTTGTATTCACCTGGAACTTGTCCTCTACCTTTGAAATCTTAAATTTGATTATCCCACTTTCTGGTCAAAACATCCTGTCCTTTCATTCCTGTTTGAGACTACCAGTATTATAGCTCTCAGTTCCCTTCTCTCTTCGGCTGTTAGAGTAATTCAAACACCTCCCTCTTAAACAGCGTACCTGCTTAAAGCCCTTCAGAAGCTCCCCATAGCACAATGGTTTTCAAACTTGGCTGCACATTAGTCACTTGAGGAGCTTTTAAAAAATCCTGATGCTACACCACATACCAGATCAAGTAAATTTGAATTTTTTGAATGTCAAGCACCAGTACATTTTTTAAAGCTCCCAAGTGATTCCAGTGTGCAGCCGAAGTTGGGAACCACTGACCTGGAAGATAAAGTCCAACCATGAAAGGTAAGGTACTTAAAAATTGGCATGTTTTTTGCACGTCTCTTTCCAACCACCTGAGTCAGATCATCTACGTTGCTTATTTTCCTGGGCTCCACCCCAGGAGACTGAATTATAGTGACAATTATATGCATTCCCAGAATGTGATTTTCACTAACTCTCCAGGTGACTCTAATGGACGCCAGAAGTTGAAAATCACTTCCTGACTTGCACGTTAACTTAGTCACACTAAACTTCTGATATGTCCCTATGAATATGGGTTAGGGTACGTTAAGCCCATCAGACAAAAATGTGACCTAAAACACAATTGCGTGTCTGTTGCATTACTAAAAGTGTGGAAAAGATGAAGCAGACAAATAGAGAGAAACCAAGATGCCATAAGAGATCATGAAGACCAAGAGAAGAGATACCTATAGAGCTATCCCGAATTCCGATATCTCCTGGTCAGGTCCAGGGTGTCCTTCTGTTATCAAGTGCAAGCTTGCTCTGCTCGCCACACGACAGGACAACAAATCGGAGATGAGGTGTTGAGGCAGGGCATATGACTTTATTTGGAAAACCAGCGGACCAAGAAGATGGCAGACTAGTGTCTCTAAATAACCATCTTCCCGGGCTTTGGATGCCAGTTTCTTTTATAGCACAGAGAGGGGGAGGTGATGAGGAAGTAAAGTAAAAAGGCCGTAAGTTTTGCAAATATCCCCTGGAATGACCGCCTCAGGGAGGGGATGTGGTAATTTCTTCTTTCTTGCAGCCATCCACAGGTGGACAGGGTCTGGATATTTCCCTGAACAAAGGCACTTCGGTTTAACATTCAGGCAGAGGGGCAGGGTTCCCCAAGGCAGACCATTATGTACAGACAGTATCCTTTTAGTGAACAAAAGCAACCAGGAAGCAAAGGTTAAAGTAAAAGAAACAGATCCAACATGTAGTCAGATTTGGCTCTTCCCTGTTACACTTCCATTAAACCTCCTTTCCCTAAAAAAAGGCCAATGTGAACCTGTTCCGTGAACCCCAAATCACCTAATGATTCACCACGTTTAGTACTTTTCCAGCAGTGACCCTCTGCCCACCTAAGATAAAGAAATATTTGTTAAATGAATCATTCAATTTTGGCGCCCAAAAATTCTGTTAAGGGTGAAAGAATATCTGGGTACCTCTCTGTCACTAAGATAATCACTACAATGGTGTCATATTAATCAACTCAGTACAGAACTGAAGTCTCAGTCTATCCTTGCCAGAAATATCCTGCTGCTTTTCCCTCTCAAAGTACAGAACTCTCCTCCATATGTCAACAGATACTAAGGGCATCACATTTCTTACTCATCTAAGCCAAATCCCTTCTTCTCAACCAGTGGTGTCTAGAAGCCAGCTCACAAGAGGCAGTTGTTAAATATTCAGGAATTTTGTTAGTTAGTTTTCAAACCTTTGTAAGTTTGAAATCTGCCACAGTGGGAGTATTTATACCATAAAAATTGGCAAATACTACAAGTCAGAGCTGGGTTTTTGTTGCTATTGTTTTGGTAAAGCCAGTTTAACAGTAAAACACTACCCTCATGTAAATTTCTTATTTATATGGTCATTTAGAGTTTACAAAGTTCTTCAAGTTAATTTTACATTTGAATTTCCATAACACTATGAAGAAAGTATTGTCTTACTTTGCCTAAAGAAGACTGAAGCTTGAGGTGGTTAAATAACTTGCCTATTGTCACTGAGATTCAAAAAAAAAAAAAGATCTGACTTCTGGTTTATGCCTCTCTCCAAAGCAGTACTTTATTGAATGAGGTTAATAACTTCTAAACCTAAGGCAAAGGCTACAAATTCTTTGCCTGATTAATTCATTCTTGAATTTCATTCATCAGCAAACATTTATTAAGTAACTACTGTATGTTGGACTCTGCGCCAGGCACTGGGATTACCAAGACAAATAAGACGCAGTTCTTATCCTCAAAGACCTCCCTGTCTATTGGGAAAGAAAGACATCTTACCGTATAAATCACAATAGAGTGTGGTATATAGAGCCCTGTGCCCATATATATTCACTGTGGCTGGAAAGAAGTCAGATATCTGCCAATGAATTGTGCTCTTGACAGTAATGAAGTTTATTCCATTTTAGGACAACCAGAATGGCACTTTTAAAACTTCACTGTCTCATTCTTCCTAATACGTGTAGTGGATGACATGACAATTCTACAAAACATATCACTACCTATATAATATGTCCCAAGATCAGGGACAGGAAGAAAATACCCATTTTTCCTTCTCAGGTGTACACCCAAGCAATGCAAACATATTATCAGTGGTTTCCTTACATCTGCCAAGAGGCAATATGTCAAATAAATAATTTAGACTAGCTAAGGCACCGCAAGAAAACAAAGCCATCAGTCATCTTGGCTGCATTATTGATCGCCAATAACAAGATTCTTGCTAAGACAAATGACTCAGCTGTTATACTAGTGAGGTTTTAGCTTATCTCAACTACATAAATCATATTGAACTGTTGATTGTTTTAAGATGTACAAACATATCTATAATCATTTTTGCCCCCCATTTTTGCAGCCTATCTAAGGTGGCTCTTCATATGCGGAATATAGATTCATTATTTGCCCACTTACACAATTTTTCTCTGTTTGGATGTTACCACATGTCTGTTGCATCTATCTAATGGAGAACTATATCTGTTTACACTTATTCCTATAACACTTAGTTATTAGTTTAGAGATAAAACAGTAAAATGCAATCACTTTAATCAAATTAGTTTATTTCTGATAAATCAAGGTGTGATAGAATAAATACACAACTTTTGGAGTCAAAAGACATTGGTTCAAGAGTAGCCTGTTGGTTGTGTGACCCAGGACATCTATTTCTTATCCAAGGCTTGGTTTCCTTTACAAAATTGGAATAACATCACCTGACCTGCTTACTTTCTGAGGTTATTGTGAGACTAATGAAAATTTGAAAATGTTAAAGCACTCGATATAGATGAGGAAACTGTTACAACATAAACATGTCCTTCTATGAATTAATTATCAAGGTGTATCTGTTTGGTATTCCAAGTGGAAACAGACGAAACACTCAAATTAAAATAATTCCAGGTGTGCTGATTTACCAAGGGACTAACTACAAAGGTGTGGGTGAGAGCAGAGGAACCACAAGAGATAGTGCAGGAACCTGAGGCTAGCAGCATCGTGACTGTGGTTACAATAAACCTGAAAAGATGTAAGGTGGGAGGAATGACATAAAGAACCCAGCATGACAGAATCGTGAAGATCAGGCTATACTGAGAAGAGCAAAGGTCTTTCACAGACACAGCCAGCAAAGGAACTAGAAAGATGTATTCTGGTTTCTCCTCATTGGCTACACCCTACCAGCAGCCAGGAGATACAGATGCTTTTGTTCACGTAACTCACACAGGTCAGGATCCTAGGGCAAAGAGCAAGGTGGAAAGGGAAAAAGAGTGTATCTGGAGGGACAAAGGCAGAAATCCAGCACAGTGGGGAACAATCTTCATTATGATTATTCTATCACTCAGAATATCAACCCCAAAGCCATATTCTACTTTTCCTCTCCAAAGCTCCATCTCAACTCAGTTATCATCTTAACCTTCTCTCTGCCATTTCTGTCACATCCATCTCCTGAAATCTCTGTCCGCTGCTTTTGTTCATGCATATATTAGGCAGGAATCTCTTGATTACAAGGGGCAGAGACCAGCTCAAACCGACTTAAGCAATAAAAGGTACTTATTAGCTCATTAACTGAAAACTCCAGAGAAATTATGTCCTCAGCTATGGTTGGATCATTTCATTAGGAATTAAGTCTTTCTCTCCTGAGTCATCTCCTTTCCCAGGCTGTGGTTTCCTCTGTTGGCTTCCTTCTTGGGTAGGCTCTTTTCCCATGGGAGATTCAAGTACTTAAGGCTACTCTGATTCTGAACCTTGCATCGTAAAGGCAAATGGAGTCTTGGTGTCCTGTATCACATGCAGCAGCTTGGGAGATTATGTAGGGATTTGAAGCCAAATTTCTAGCTAAGAATAATTGTATTTACTTCCCTGGAATTCCTTCCCTGCTCATCTCCTTTAAGGAGGTGAGTGACCACAGCACTGGGAGGTGGCAACAATTATGACAGGTGTGGAGTAGATTATTATGAATTCTGGCTCTTCTTGAAATCCATTTCACCCTTGACCCATATTGGATCTCTTCCTCACATTTTTGGGGTAGAAAGAGATGGGGAAGAGAAATCCTGAATATGTACTACAGTTTAAATTTTACTGTATGCAGCCAATCTGAAGCTGTCTTATTGTGAATATTAAGTGATATCCTTCAAAGTACTCACAGAGATGGCAGCTCAATAAATATTAGTACCCTGTGCTTGCATCTGACTTATTAATACTCCAGAGACAGAGCCAACAGTACCTGTTAGGATTCTCATGTCACAAGTAAGGAAACTGAGCCTTTCAAAATTACTTAGCCAGTAAATAGAAAGCCCATGATTCAAACCCAGATTTGACTTCAAATCCTCAAATTGTTCTATTTCACCAGGGTGCCACCTTTACGCCTCTTTGTTAAAAACCATTTTGAAGCATAAAATATTTAAGTAATGACAAAAGAGAGTTTTCCTTTAAGGTGGTGTGAAATAATACAGTAATATAGATTGGTCTCTGCCCCTAATTCCTGGCACAGAGTTCCTGAAACTCTTGTAATTTCCTGGGTGGTAAGAGAACTGGGAACATCTTTTGTTCTAATATTTGTCCTTGTTCCTGGTTCTTGACACAGGGCTCCTGAAACCCTTATAATTTCTTGAGTGATAGGAGTGTATTTTGTTTTAATGAGGCAACTTTGGGTGGGCTCCTGGGTGGCTCCTGGAGGAGGGCTAGTTACTGCAAAGAACAAGCCATGATTAGAAGCTTGGCATTTTCAACCCTGCTCCCTATTTTCTTGAGAGGAGAGAAAAGCTGAAAATGGTGTTAATTATGATCAATCATGCCTTCATGATGAAGCCTCCACAAAAGTATACTACCTGAGATTGGCATCTGAAGTAGGTGAGAGGAGTCTTGTGGGACTGAGCCCTTAACATTTCCAGGTAAATAGTGTCAGAATTGAGTTAAATTGCAGGGCACCCAGCTGGTGTCACAGAGAACTGCTTGTTGTGGGGAAAAAGCTCCACACATTTGGTGACCGAAAGTGTCATAAGTGTTGTAAACGTAGTACTAGTGTAAAAGTAAAGGAGAAATGCATAGGAGGAGAACACTAGCTTTTTCTTTGATAGCTGAGTATACCCAGCATCACGGGAGAGGAGATGCCATTTAGGTCAGGATATATGGGGACCCTAGAGTGGACTACAAGAGAACAGTTTATACTTTAATACACAAATGTATACTGGATACATCTTCACAGTTACTCAAATTTATCTTGCTGAAAGTTCAAAATACAGAGACATTTTCTAAGTGATCTCCGTGATTAAGGTGGAGTTCTTTCCAGTACTTTCTAAAAGATACATTTCATTTATTATTATTTTAGCAGCCAAGAGTGGCATAATTATAGCTGTAAAACAATTCCCATGGCTGCCAATATTTTTCCATTCTAACCCACTATCACTTTCATCCAAATGTCCAGACTGTTATTCATCTCACATAGACTGATGGAGAAATCAACACACTTCCAGAAAAGCAAAACAGAACCCACAAATAAAGCTTTAACATGGACCTGGCTTTAATATGAAATCGGACTAGCCGTGCCCATCCAAATCAGAGAACAGCTGTAAGAAAAAACTGAGTTCTCCGTTTTCTGTATATTTTGTTTCATTTTCACAATAAAGAGGAAAAAATGAGCTTTAGATTTAGACAATCTTGACTTTGAATCTCACTTGCTGTCTTTATGATTTTGAGCAAGTTACTTTACCTCTCTGAGCCTTGGTTCCTATATTCAAAATAAGTGGGAATAATAGCAACTGTCTCTGGGTTGTTGTGAGGTATGCAAAATTTATGGCACAAAGTCAATGTTTAGTATTACAAATCATCAGATGGCTTTAAAAATGGGAGCTTAGTTTTCTGTTATAGAAAAGCTTAGTTTTCTTTTATAGTGGTGGCAGCAAGAGGCTTCTTCATTCCTATTATATCAGGTGTTTCTTTCACAGTCTTGAGTTCTGAGATAGGTGATGGTATCACAATGTAGCTCCCTGCTAAGTCAATCACTCAGCTAAAGCCTGTGAACAAATAATCCTTTAGAAATGGCATTCCCCAAGTGGAACAAATGGATAGATTCTTGTTAAGTAGGTACTGCTTCTTTCCCACTCCTGTTTTTGTCTTTTGGTTTGTTTGGTTTTTGTTATGCTCAAATGAGGAGAAAGTTTGACCAGAAAAATATTCCTGCCCTCATCCCAGTCTCTTTGCCTCTAGAAGAGGCAAAACTGCTTAATCTGATTAGTGAGTTGGGAAAAAGTATCTGGGCATATCTTCTCATCCCATTAGGTGCCAGTCCTCCCAAAAAGAATGTGTGTATAGCTCTGTCCCTCTACATTTTTGATAGTTTCACAGGGGTCCAGTGCTATCTGTGACTGGGTGAAAACATCTATATAACTCTAGGTTCAGTGTTAATAAGCTCATTCATCTATATTTATAAGCTGTAATTTCCATTATCAGTTTTATGAATAACAAAGGTGATGTTTTTCTCTCTCATCTGCCTTACTCCTTTGTCTTAATTCTCAATGGATGCAGCACTTAGACCAGAAAGAGGGATGTTATTTGGGGGGCCCTCTCAAACTTCAACAGTATGTTTTTATAAATAAGACCTCATCACAACACACACTCACTGCATCAAAACCATTTCCAAGTTCCTAATTACAATGATTCCCGCAAAACAGACTTCACAATTTTTTTAACAGAGTAACTTAGTATCTGCTACATTTATTAGTCAGTTTGCCATGGAAGCAGCACCAATTTCTAGCTAGCCAAGCCCAAGTTCCAGAAGCATAAAGATTTTATTCCTAATCTCTAAGGACTATATAATCTATTTCAATAGTAACCCATTCTACCAAACTCTTTCTCAGATCTTCTTCTGAGGGAGAACACCAATGTTTAATTTTTATATCAAAAAGACAAAAAAATTTAAATGCCCTATTTCCATAGCACTTTTTAAAAATTACATTTATGTTGGTTTTACTTTCAATTTGCTTTCACATTTGTATCTTTTTCATCTTCATAATATTCTGCAAGGTTAAAAGAGCAGGTATTAGTCTAATAATTTTATGGATAAAGAAAATAAGCTTTAGAGAAGCAGTCATGATCAAGATTATACAGACCACAGCACAGTTAAAATTGAAATCCAATTTACCCAATAACCTGCCCTCAAGTTGCTTACAGCCTAGTAAGAGAGACAGACAAATAAACAAGAAATTATGGTCCAGATCACAGACACCATAACGGCCACCTTGTGAGAACACATAGTAGGGACTCATGATCTCATCTTGCGGAGTTAGAGAAGACTTGCTGGAGGAGAGAGAAGAGATGAATTTTAAGGTTTTAATGTTGGAGGCAAAAGGAACAATCTGTTCAAAGCAGGAGAAAAAGATTGTTCAGGGAACCACAAATTGTTCAGAGGGCTGGAGTACAAATTGCTAGCATTGAGCAGGAAGAGATGAGACAGGAGAAATAAGCAAGGACCAAACAGTACAGCCTTTTTTTCTTCAAGTATAAGAATATGGGCTTCATTAAGAAAATATGGAGACTTCATAAGACCATCTCTCATCAAATCAAGTCAAATATAATATGTCAATGCCTCTTTACCTCTTAAACCCAAACCAAAGCAGAAGACAACTAGAATATAGTCCCCAAAGAGTCAAGATTGGTGTACCATAACAAGGTTACCCCGTTTGCCTGAGAAGAGCATTTCAGTTTAAATGATAATTATATATAAACCTGACAATATATTCCCAAGACCATTCTGTGTCCAAAGAACTGCTCTTCCAAGCAACCTGCACTTTATATTGGTCACTGTCTCCCAGGACTGAGTGATGAATGGCTGCTGTATTTTCAGCCAGCTGTGCTTGAGCATTCTGGTGGAATGTGACTGTCAGATGATTCGATTTTTTAGCACAACTTAAGAGTTTTCTTTTCCTTTTCCTTCAAGGACAATCAACTTGTCATAAGGCATCACATTTTTCAATATATATGCATTTCATTCACACACACACACACACACACACACTCACAGAGTTATTTAGAACCAGGTACCCTCCTACATAGGCAAACACAAACACACACACACACACAACTAATGTTAAGTGGATGCATATCTCAGAATGGCACATCCAGAATATACAACAGTAATAATTCCTTATATTTGCATAGTACTTTTTATTTATAATTTATATACAGCTGCTCCCAAAAAGGATGTGAGACAGCTACAACCCTTTATAATTTATAAAGCATTCCATCTTCTGACAACCCTGTGAGGCAGTAAGAACAAAGATTAATATTCTTGTCAGGAAGAAAAGGAAAAACTGAGGCTTAAAAAACTAGGGTGACTTCTCCAAGCCCATATCCAGAACTCAAAAAGCCTTGAGCTGTGTTGTCTCACTTGCACTGGACTATCTCCTCTAACAATCTGTACAACAACAGCAATCCTTAAGGACATCCTGAGATACAATAAATTTTAAAAAATCATCACAAGTATGAGAACATATTCCAAATATTTTGTACTTACTCTCCACATCGCGACTCTCAATCTCTCAAGTGTTAAGAATCATTGCCAATATTTATTGAGTGCCTAGGATGTGGATACTCCTGTTATAAGCATTTTACCTGTATTACCTTGCTAAATCCTCACAACAGCCTTATAAGTTAGCTAATACTAACTCCATTTATGGATGAGAAAAGTGAGGCAGAGAAAAGGTAAATAACTTTCTCATACAGACATGACTAGCAGGTTTTAGAATTAGATTTCACACCCAGGCAGTCTTAATCGAGGACTCAGTTGTTTAACCACTATTCTATATTTTTGTTCTTTGCCCAGAAATTTCTTCAGAATAGATGTGTCACAGAAATGGGTTTTGTGCTAATAAAGAGGTTTGCTCATATATATGATGTGTAGTATGCTCCTCTTTTCCCACGTGCCTCAAGGGATTGATGACTTTCCAGATGACCCATGCAGTCTTCCCAGAACACCTACAAACACTTCAAATCCACATGCAAGCAGAATTTCTAACAGAGTTATCCTCCTGATTGCAACCAATTGTAACCAATCAGCCTGGAGTCATTGCTTAGGGGGAACAATTTGACTGGTCCCATAAGTTATTTTACAAAATGGGAAAATATCTAAAGCTATTTTGTAACCTCCCAATTTATTTCTAGAGATATAATGGTGAGTCATGACGCCCCTTTGCCTTAGTATAGCTATGCTACAATTGCCACTACAAAGCCCACCTACCTATTGCTGTACCACCCAAATCCTTACCTTCCCACTTTCATCTCTGATAGGTACATGTGCTGTTATCTATGACTTTGAATCATCTCTGTAGCTTACAATATTTCTGATTTTTTTAAACCTGAACCTCTAATCATCGCTACCCAACTTTACCAAGTATTCTTAGCTAGGTGAAAATTGAGTGCTCATTAAACACCAAAAAGAGGAAAGAGTAAGAGATTAAAATAGAAATAAGGGCTTCCCTGGTGGCGCAGTGGTTGGGAGTCAGCCTGCCGGTGCAGGGGACACAGGTTCGTGCCCCGGTCGGGGAGTATCCCACGTGCTGCGGAGCGGCTGGGCCCGTGAGCCATGGCTGCTGGGCCTGCGCGTCTGGAGCCTGTGCTCCGCAGCGGGAGAGGCCACAGCAGTGAGAGGCCGGCATACCGCAAAAAAATAATAATAATAAAAATAAATAAAAGGGGTAAGGTTCTTGTATAATAACTGGTGGTAAGAACAAATTTCCAGGGAGAATAAAAGGATCAACAATTTATAGTCTACTCCCTCATCCTGACATATATTATTCCATTTATGACACATGCCTAGATGCCATTCAAGATATTCTAATCTTGTAGCCAGGATATATGATGAATACTGGTTCACACTGTCAATGTTAGAATCAATCTCATGTGATTTTTAAAATTTTTTTTTCAGTTTTCACTGAGAATGGCCTTATTTAACTGACATAAGAGTAATCAAAGTATAAACTGATATTTAGGAATGTCAATGCTTGCACAACGAATCCAAGCCATGTACCCAATATACTTGTCATGTAAGACCTGGGGAGAAAGACAGAGTAATAAAGAAAAAAGTTGGGGCTTCCCTGGTGGCGCAGTGGTTGAGAGTCCGCCTGCCGATGCAGGGGACATGGGTTCGTGCCCCGGTCCGGGAAGATCCCACATGCCGTGGAGCGGCTGGGCCCGTAAGCCATGGCCACTGAGCCTGTGCGTCTGGAGCCTGTGCTCCGCAACAGGAGAGGCCACAACAGTGAGAGGCCCGCGTACTGCAAAAAAAAAAAAAAAAAGAAAAAAGAAAAAAGTTGGAAGATCTTTAGCAGTAAAAGATACTAATAAGAAGAAAAACACAAGAAGTTTTTATATTTTTAAAAAATATATATTTTATTTATTTATTTTGGTTGTGCTGGGTCTTAGTTGCAGCATGCGGGATCTTCGTTGCGGCATGCGGGCTTCTTAGTTGTGGCATGAAAACTCTTCATTGTCGCATGTGGGCTTCTTAGTTGTGGCATGAATGTGGGATCTAGTTCCCCGACCAGGGATCCAACCCAGGCCCCCTGCACTGGGAGCGCAGATTCTTACCCACTGGACCACCAGAGAAGCCCCAAGAAGTTTTTATATTTAAATATTTAGAAACCATTGATAATACTTCAAACAATATTGAAAGTTTACTAAGTGTCAGGCATTGTGCTAAGTGCTTTATGTATATTATCTCATATCTTTTCTACCTATTAGGTAGAAATAGGTCTAAATATTCTCCCATTTTAAAGACAAAAATGCTCAGACAAAGTAATTGTCCAGTTACACTTCTAGTAAGTCTAACAAGACCAGATTGTCTCACCCCTCAGTGAAATTAAGCATTTCACTCTATCACCTCTAAGCAAGCAAAAGGCAATTAGAACATAAAGTAAATGCTGATTTTTAAAATGTATTTTAATAACAAACATATATTAAAATCCAGTCAAGGGGCCTCCCTGGTGGCGCAGTGGTTGAGAGTCCGCCTGCCGATGCAGGGGATACGGGTTCGTGCCCCGATCTGGGAGGATCCCATATGCCGCGGAGCGGCTGGGCCCGTGAGCCATGGCCGCTGGGCCTGCGCGTCCGGAGCCTGTGCTCCGCAACGGGAGAGGTCACGACAGTGAGAGGCCCGCATACCGCAAAAAGAAAAAAAAAAAAAATCCAGTCAATTACAACATGTTTTTTGGCAGAGTAAGGCAGGCAGAGGGAAGTAAAAGTGTGCTACTTTTTGCCTTGTTTGATAGAACTAGATATGAATTAGCTCCAAGTTTGTTAGAAAAATGTAAGTTTACATATGCATATTAAAAATTTTAAGCAATCACTGGTAAGCTAAAAGTATAAAATGAATAACTTTGAAGCCAGTAGTGAGGGAAAATAGAACAAAGCAAACTTTATCAATTCAACAAAAATAGGAAAAAAGGTAAAAATGCAAACAAGATGCAGCAGATTTGTATTTTCTAAAGGTGGTCACACCACTATATATACCATGCCACATGTTCTTCTTAAAATGTGTAGTTGACACAACTCCACTGAGGGATGAAGTCTACATTCCCTCCCTTGAACCTAGACAGAACTTTATAAATATCTCAACTAATAGGATTCAGTGAATGTGATGCTTCCTGATTTCTGAGGCTAGGTCATAAAAGACAAAATGGCTTCTACCTGGCTCTCTCAGTACACTTGACTTTCAAACCCAGTCACCATACTGTAAGGAAGCCCAAGCCAAATGGAGAAGCCACACGAGGATGTTCAGTCAAAAACCCCAGCTAGATTCCTAGCCAACACTAGCATTAACTACCAAACATATGAGTGAATGAGTTTCCAAATGAATCCAGTTGATAATCAAAACATCATAGAACAGAGAAAAGCCATCTCTTCTCTGCTCATTTGAATTCCTTACCATAGAAACTAAGGAAGATAATTTAAAAATTATTGTTGTTGAAAGCCATGAACTTGGTGGGGGGTGGGCATTAGATACATGGCAATAGATAACTCATAGAACAGAGAAAACAAAGAAGCAGAATTACATGGCAAGAACAAGTCCAAACACATCAAAAATCACAATGAATGGATTTATTAAATGGATAAGAAAAACTAAAGTCATCAGGAGATTGAAAACAAATGTATTACAAAAAGAAATAGGCAAATCATCTCCTCCAAAAAATCCTGTAGCAATACTAATATAAATCAACATAAAATTAAAGCAAAAAAAGTTAAAAGGTGGAAATATGGATATTTCATATGATAAAGAATAATTATACAAGTTATAAGAAGCATAAATGTATATTCTCCTAGCAACACAGTGTTGAAATATACAAAGCCAAATTTTATATATAAAATCATAGAAAAAATCTGGAAGTCTACAAAATCTATTCATAATAGTGGCTCTATCTGTGACAATGATGAGGGAACTGATTTTGATGATACTAAGTAAGTCCAAATGAACCAGCCTCCACACACATACACACAAAAACACACATACACATACAACTGCTATGATAGGTAGAAATGCACACAAACTAGAATTTCACATATTGGAAGAACAAAATGTTAACAGCCTCATATGTCTACTAAGTTAATGTTGCTCTTTGTTAGCTAAGTAGATGAAAATACTCTGAGATAAACAGCATGTATTTTCAATATTACTTTCATTCCAACAAAATGCAAATAAGAATACATTGGCACAGATGTGACACAAAGAGGTGCACTGCCCCTGTCCTACAACCATTTATTTGTTCAACAAGTATTTGGAATTATACCATACGCTAAGCATAGTATTAGGTGTTAAGGATACAAAGGTGAATTTAACAGTATAGTCTTTGCTCAAGGCTTATTATTTAGTAGTGGATATAGTCACTGAACAAATCAACCCACAAATAACTATAAACCTTTTAATTGTGTAAGAATTCTGAAGAAAAATAGCCAAGTGTTATGAGAACAGGGGGAGCCTACCTTACATAGAGTGATCAGGAGAGGCATACCTAGGGAAGAGAGATTTAACCAGAGACTAAAATTACAATTAAGAATTAGCTAAGTAAATACTACTTCTTCTGGCAAAGATGATGTAATAGGGACGAGTTTTACCTCTGGCCTGAAGTAATTTAGAAACCAGACAGTTATTTTCAAGCACTGAACCTAAGGTAGCATGGGAAAATTATCCATGAGAGAGGGGAAATAAATGAGGTGTGACCTTTGATTGCCCCAGCTCACTGTCCTGAGAGAGTTTTCAGTTATCAGAAGAGGGAGAGGGAACTAGGTGGAGTCCAGTGACCCTACTGAACTGAGAAAAGAGATCTTGGAGTTTGGAGAGGCCAAGAAGGCTAGAGTTCACTGAGCAGAGCACATAGAGGGAAAAGCTGCAGAGAGAGAGAACCCCAGAGATCTGCAGAAAGTTCCCCTCAAGTCTTCATCTGAGTACTGACTAGAGCATGGAGGTGAGGAAACTATTCAACAGCAGATAAAGAATCACCTAAAAGAAACAGAGAGAACCAACCCTACGGAACACAGAAAGCCAGAAATATTTCTGTTCCTATAAGCCAGAGAGAAAAAACTTTGTAATTAACTAGGATGGTGTAAGGTATTCAAAAGGATATTGGCTTATAATGAAACAAACTTAGTTCTGGAATAAAGGCTGTTTTGGTCCTGCCTAACAAAGTTTAACAGAAAGCTTTGAAGGGACGAAACTCTTTTAAGGTCAATTAAATACACCTCAGAACAAAATTCAAGAAAATGTATAGGAATACAAAAATATCCAGTACTTAATGAGGTAAAATTAAATATGCCTATCATCAAATCAAAAAATTAGAAGGCATACAAAGAAGCAGAAAAATATCTCATAATGAGATAGTAAAACAACATCTTTAAATTATTAAAAGAAAAAACTGTCAGTTGTTTATATTCCCAGCAAAAGAATATCTTTCATAAAAAATTAGAAGGCATACAAAGAAGCAGAAAAATATAACTCATAATGAGATAGTAAAACATCTCTAAATTATTAAAAGAAAAAACTGTCAGTTATTCATTATATTCCCAGCAAAAGAATATCTTTCATAAATGAAGGAAAATAAATAAAAGCAGAAAGGATTCATCACATTCATCATCAACACTAATTCAAAATGAATAAAAATATTAATCTATGAAAAAATTCTGACATCTATATCAAAGCTACTAGAATAAATGAGACAAAAGTTGGAGAAGACAGGGAAATATGGAAAACATTTTGAGATCAATCCGTGTTGTTGCATGTATTCTGCTATATAATATACCCCCAATTTTTTTATCCATTCACCCGTTTATGAGCATTCGGGTTTTTTCTCATATGGGACCAATGCAAATAAAGTTGCTATGAGCATTGTGTAGGATTTTTTTTTAGACATTTGGTTTATTTTCAATTGGAAAAATGCCTAGGAATGGAATGGCTGAATCATATGGTAGGTGTATGTTTAACTTTTAAAGAAACCACCAAATTGTTTTCCAAAGTGTATTTGGAAGGTATATTTCAAAAAAAGGTATATTTTATATACCTATCAGCAGATTATGAGAGTTCCAGTTGTGTTCCAGTTGTTCCACACCCTCACCAGCATTTCATATGTCAGTCATTTTTATCTTCTCCATTCTAGTGGTTTTAGTTTGCATTTCCCTAATGACTAATGATGTTGAGCAGTTTTTAGTGCTCATTTGCCATCTGTATATCTTCTTTGGTGAATCCTAGGTACAAATCCTTCATCAGATAGATGTTTATAGATATTAAAAACTTTGTCCTTCAAAAGACACCATTCCAAAAATGAAAAGGATTAGTATCTAAAGTATATAAAAATTCTTACAACTAAGTAATAAGAAAACAAAAAATAAAAATTGGGTTAAAGTTTTGAACAAATATTTCACCAAGGGAATAGTGGGAGAAATAACATTCCAGGGTGGAATCATTACGTGTGAACACCCTGAGGCAAGAAAGGGCTTGATGTGTTTATGGGACTGGAAAAGAGACCTATGTCACTGGAGCATTTTATGGGAAGTAGTGCATGGTACGAGGCTGAGGTAGGTAAGGGACAGGATCACACAGGACCTTGGGGCCATTGTAGAGAATTTGCTAGCCGAACAAACTTGGTCAACTTTCTTAAACTCTTGTGCCTTTATTTTCAAAAAGTCAAAATCAGTATATTATTTAACTCATAGGGTAGTGAGTTAGGAAATGTAAAATGTTTACAATAGTCCTTGGCACATAGTAAGAGCTGTAAAACATTTGCTCTATTGTTTCCACTATAACACATAACACCCTATAATCCATTCGATATCATGAGCTGGAATTTAGATACCTAAACTTTAGAACTTAAAAAATTAAATACTCTTTTTCCATTCTCATTAGGACCTATTTAAACTCTTAGCTATCTCCTTAAAATGCTCATACCAGTGACCAAATATAAATAATGAAACAGTGTCAGAAAAATAACAGCGATGGCATTACTTCATCTTTCCTTCCCATGAAGACAAGAAAAGTCCCTTCTGTGCTTTAGCACATTTGCAATTGTTACACAGACTAATCTGTGACTCTATCATCTGTTAAAAAAATCTTCCTCTGCAATGCCCCAGAATGGAAAAAGAAGCTGATCTGCAGTAAAATTGTTCTTCATTCGGTGATTACTTTGTTTCATGTAACAAGATTCACAGTCATGGTCTTAAATGGAAACTTATGAGATTTGTGCCTATCTCCCTGACTTCTGCTTTTCAATTAAAACAAGGTTTCCCAACCACTTTTTGTAACTCACACCCACTACATTGCTTCTTAATTAGCTTTAGTGCATTATTAAAAAATACATTAGGATAATGAAAACAATAGAGAGTGTAATATGGTAAATACCACTGTAACCACTATTTAGATTTTTAACAATAAAGATTTATGAAATGAAGTGCCCTCTTTGTTCCCATTTTCCTCTTTCCCTGGTCCCGGTAGTAAACCATTACCCTGAATTTGGCCCTTATTCCAAAGCATGTTCTAAAATGTTTCCTGTATATCTATGTATCCACAAACAATATGCAGAACTGTATCACAGACTTTATAAGATCAGAATCATATTGTACATCTTTGTGGCAGCCATGATAATGCGCCACTCAAATCTCCTTGCTCTAATGGAGAGCAATTTCCTGATGACAACAGCTACTTTCCTCTGGGTCCTCCCCGGCCTGGTGCTACTCCTAGCCAATAACTGAGGACAAGATGATTGCTAATGCAGATACATTCCTGCAAAATGCAGATCTACTTTAATGGGCAACTTTGGTTATTAAATTCTATTGTTTAGGCATCTAAACTCCAGCTCATGATATCATAAGGAATCTGGGGTATTATGTATTACGGTGGAAATAGAAAAATGCTTTATAGCTCTTAGTATGTGCCAGGGATTGTTGTAAATATCCTACATTTCCTAACTTACTACCTTCATAATTAAATAATATACTGATTTTACATTTTTGAAAATAAAAACACAAAGAGTTTAAGAAAGTTGCCCAAGTTTGTACAGCTCCTCCATAGGACTTAGACCTGCATCATGCTCTGAAAACCCTCCCCACCTTCTCCAGCTCCTTCCCTTTCTCATTCACAGATGGTTCCCCCCAGTAAATTATTTGCGTGTCTAATTTTGTCTTGGTGCCTGCATTCTAGAGCACCTGAACTAACAGCATTCTTTTGCAATTTGCTTTCTTCACTTAGCATTATGTTTTTGTAATTTATTCATATGGATACATTTATCTCTACTTCATTAATTTTAACCACTGTAAAAGATTCTGTTGTATGAATATAGAATTGATTTATCCTTTCTCCTTTTAATGGACATTTATGTTGTTCCAATTTTTTCACCATTGCAAGCAATGCTTCAGTGAACATTCTAATACGTAGGTCATAGGGTAGGCTCTCCTTTACCAGCTATTGTCAGTTGCTCTCCCAAGTTACTGGATCAATTCATACTTCTCCCAGCAGTGTATGAGAGAGCCTAAGGTTCCACTTTCTTGCAACAATTGAAATTGTTAATCATTCTAATTTGGTCAGTCTCATTGGTACTAAATGATACCTCATTGTAGTTCTAATTTGCATTTTCCTGAATACTACTGACAGTATGCGTTGTTCACATTTGTTGGCCTTCTGAGTTTTTTAACATGGTGATCTATCTTACCATATTCTTTGTCTATTATTAAATTGAATTGTCTTTACCTTCTTGTGTTCTAGGAGTTCTCTAAGTATGCTGCACAATGATCCTGTATGTTATTTTTGTTTCAAAAATCTCTCATTCTGTGACATACATTCTCACTCTGTTTTTTCATATCTTTTGATGTAGAGATTTAAATATTTAACACAGATCATTTTATCAATCTTTGCCTTTATAGTTTTGTGTTCCATTTTCTAGTGTTCTAAAAACTGTGAAATTTTGTTTTTCATGCAGATTTTTAATCCAAATAGAATTGACCTTAGAGTAGGTTGTAAGAAATGAATCCAATTCCACTTTTTTCATGAGGGTAATGAGTGGTCCTAGAATCACTTCTTAAATAGTGCCTCCTTTCTCCCTGATCTGCAATAGTATTTCTGTCACATATCAAGTTTCTTTATGTATAAACTCTGTATAGGCTTCCTACTGTGTTCAACATTTATATCTCTGAGTTAATAGTACTTTGTTTTAATTAATGAAACACTGTAAGGATTCTTGATATCTGGTAAGTTTAGCCCCCCTATTTTGATCTTCTTCTTCAAAAGTCCCCTGACCATTTTTGATCCCTTGTTTTTCCATATAAACTTTAGAATGAGCTTGCCAAGGTCCATGGAAAATCCTACTGGGACTTTAAATGCAAATGATATGAGTCTATGAATTAATTTTTAGAGAATGAGGATCTTTATGATTTGAGATTTCCCATCCACAGTCATATCATCTCTCTCTACTTCTTTAGGCCATTAACATCTTTCAACAAAGATTTAAAACTTTCTCCACAAAAATATGACACATTTTTAATTTTGATGTTTTAAATATTATCTTTCTATATTATATTTGCTGTTTGTGGCTGATATAAAAAAACATTAAAGACGTTTATATATTGGTCTTATATTCAGTCACTGTTTTGAACTCATTAATGCTATTAGTTCATCCACAGTTTCCTTGGATTTTCTATGTAGGCAATAATAGACTCTGAAAGGAACAATAGTTTTGTTTCTTCCTTTTGAATTTTTATACCTTCTACTTCATTTTTGTGTCTTATTACACATGTCAGAGCCTCTCATACAATATAAAATGAAAGCTGTGATAAATGCATCATTGGTTTGTCCTGGTCTTTAGAAGAAATACATCTGATATTTTCCCATCAGGCATGAAACTTGTTCTCTGTTTCTGTTATGTATCTTCACATGGTTTAGGAAGTTCCTATTACTATTACTATCACTGTTACTAAGTTCCTATTACTATTGCTAGTTTGCTAAGAAGTTTGGGGTCATTGTTGTTGTTTGACTTGTTTTTCTATATCTAACATGATTTGTATCTTTTCATCTGTTAATGTAAATTGCATTAATAGATTTTCTAAAACATTCTTGAAATAAACACAAATGGCTTATAATGTATTCTTTTCTTAAATATAGCTGGGTTCAGCTTGCTTTTTTTAAAATTTAGGGCTTGATTTATTAGTGAGATTGGTCTCTAATTTTTCTTTCTCACCTCTGATTTCAATATCAAGTTTATACTGGACTCTTAAAATGAGCTGGAAAGCACTGTCTTTTTCTGTCATCTAGAATAGTTTGTACAAACTTGGAATTAGCTATATTTTAACGTTTGCTAGAATTCGCCTATGGAAAGTCATCTGGGCAATATGACTTTGACTTTTTCATTTTTCAGATTTATTTTAACCACTCATTTAATTTCTTTAATGGCTGTATATCTATTCAAGTTTTCTATTTGCTTTTGAGTATTAATAAGGCATAGCTTTCCAGGACATTGTCAATTTACTTACATTCAAATTTATTGTCATAGACTTAATAGATTGCATTATTTTTAAATTTCTGCTATACTTATGTATGTTCCATTTGTTAAATTTCTAATATTTTTATTGTGAGCCTTCTCCTTTTTATTCTTGATCAATCTTTCCAAAAATATATCTTTAAAAGAGTATAATAAAATTATCCTTCTCAAATAACCTGATTTTGACCTTGAGCTACTCTATTGTACATTTTTTCTTATTCATTAATATCTGTACATATATTAATTACACCCTTTTATATTCCTTAAGCTTACTCTGTTTTTCTTTTTCTAACATTGAGTTGCAAACTTAATTCATTAATTTCCAGTCTTCCTTCTTTTCCTAATCGTTGAGGGTTTACTATATTGATTTAGTTGTTTCATGTGCAGTACTTTTATTTATGGTTCAATTTTAAGTATTTTTCTCATGTCCATTATGCTCTATTCTCTGATCCATAAATTGTTTACAATAATTCTTTTTAAGTTTTCAAAACTGTGTTTGTAATATATTTTTTCTTTAGATTAATATTTGGTGTATCTTCTCCCATCCTTTCACTTTCAACTTTTTTCCCATTTTAAAATATTTTGAGTCTCTTTTTTTTTTTTTTTTTTTGTGGTACGTGGGCCTCGCGCTGTTGTGGCCTCTCCCGTTGCGGAGCACAGGCTCTGGACGCGCAGGCTCAACGGCCATGGCTCACGGGCCCAGCCGCTCCACGACATGTGGGATCTTCCTGGACCGGGGCACGAACCCGTGTCCCCTGCATCGGCAGGCGGGCTCTCAACCACTGCGCCACCAGGGAAGCCCGAGTCTGTCTCTTATAAGCAGTCAATTTCTGGATTTTTGTTTTAATGCAACACAACAAACTCTGTCTGTAACTGGCAAGTTCAGACAATTTGCAATTATTCTCTTTATATTTTTACTTACTTCTATCATCTTATTTTGTAGTTTCTGTTTGTTTTCCTTTCTAATGGTTATTTTTTCCCCTTCTTTCTAATTTTGTCTTTTTAATTTATCTTCTGGGTAACCTCCCATAGTTAAGAAGATGCTGTGGAACTTTTTTCCCTTATGTTTTGACTTTTTTAATGACAGAAAATTTAAAGATATTTAAAGAAATACACATACCCCTTCTCTCTATATTCTGCTATATCCCCAGGAAGCATTTCCTTGGGGACCACTGCTCTGAAATATACAAATCCTAATCCATCTGGAAAACCTTTTGCTTTTATTCCCCACACCTCATCTTTCAGAATCAAATGTGCCTAACGCTCACCCAGTGTTTCCTATCGGTCAGAACATTATCTCCATTAAACCTGCATCACTAGAAAGGAAACTGCCATAGAAAGCTTCAGTTAAGTTACCCAAGTTCACACAGCTGTTAAGGGTTGGAACTGGGATTTAGAGCCACATCTGTCTAATTCTAAGCCCAATGGACTTTCTGGTAGTTCTGCTTTCTCTATGTTTCTGAGGAGTAAACACAGGTAGAACTACTCTTGTTATTAACTCATTTCAGTACTCATAATACCATCAAGAAAGAAGCAGAGGCAGAGGCGAGAAGAGAAATCAGCATAATCAGAAAACTGATGAGATGTTTAAGCCTTTCAAAAAAAAACCCCTAAAATTTGAGCTAATCATTTGAGAATGTACAGGCGTTAGATTTACCCTTTTGCTACTTTTGAACAGGACTGAGGAGCACAGTGATGAGACACCAAACTTTAAGAAGGCAACAAATAAGCTTGAAATGGAGACTGACACAGAATGATTCTGGATCATGAGCAGCTGTGCTCATTAATCAGGTTCTTATTGCACCCAGATTTCTCCAGTGTCATCTCATTTGTAAATTTTCCACATGGGCTTGACCCCCTATTAGCCCAGTTATCCTGAAGGCAATGTGTTGACCTGCATGTGTTCTATTACATCTGATTTCATTTTTCTCCTTGGCTGTGAAATTCAACTAAACCCACATATTATGGCCCAAAGAAAGTGGACAGTAGATGTATAGGCATTTTCAAAGCCCCTAGTTTACTATTTATGGTAAGTCAGTTAGAGAAGCCAATGTTGACAATCTTTTTCACTCCTTCCCATCCTACAGAGGACTCACTTTCTCAGTTCAGGCTGTGCAAGTCCTATATCCTTAATAACAGAGCTTGAGGGCTTTAGCCTCGACTCTCAGATCTAGATAAGGCTGTAGCCTTGCCTTGATATGTTTTTCTGACACCCACTAGACAATCAGCCAACAATTCAAAAAGGTGCACAGCCTAAGTTCTGTCTGCCGCCGCTCTTTGTATTATTAAGTGAGGGAGGATGGATGAGTGGGTCTACTAAGGAGTTAAAGCCTTAAGGAAGACCAGAGGTATCTCTCTGCCAAGAAAAATATCCACAGAAGGAAGAATGATGTTTGTGTATGGGAGAAGATAACATGGCAACACCAGGAAAAAGAAAACTGGAATTGGTTGGTTGGTTTATCCACTTCCCTTGAGAGAAATCAATGTATAACTGATGATATGTCAGAGGTTATAGAACAGGTCTCAAAACACTGAGGATTATTGAACCCAGATAGTCTTCTTCAAGTTGTATCAACACAAGTTGAAGTGGTGAGGTTTGAACCTAATGCCTCAATTTTTCAGCTCTTGTGAGCATGCCAGGAACAGCTTTATATGCCCGCACTAGCTTAATGCTGCTATGTTCTACTCACTACTAAACAAAATTCTTGTAGCATAATTTTGTTATATAGCAAGTTGACCATATAACAAATTACATGAAATATTTATCCAGGGCCTTCTGTTGGTCACACCACAGAGGTAACCACACAAGATTTAACTAAGGGTCCTGGATCATGATACTTTCATGGCATACAAAAATATGGACAGAAGACATAGCTCTTAAGGAACTAATACTTGTTTGGAGACATGCAATGCAGATGATGTCCTCAAAAGTTTTTGTTCATGTAAAGTGTACACATTATTGGAATTTTTTTTTAAAATCTCCTAAGAAGAAAATAATGTTATTATTGAATAACCTTAAACCAGAATGTGATCATAGGCAATCCACTAAGAAATTGCAAAAACAGGAAGAAATCTCACCCTTTTATATAGCCAAGCAGATACAACCCGTTACACACATGCCCTCAAGTAAGAGAACTTGACAGCGCCATTTGTCACACGTAGTTTATCATAAATTTACTTGGTAACTGAGGTGACCATCTATGTTAGCTAATTAGCTTTATCCAAAGGAAATATAAACTTCTCATATGTTTATGACAAGTGTAGTTTTGCAACTTCGATCAAAGCACCTGCACAAGTTAGATTTCTACCTTCCCACGGAAACTGGGAAATGGGGGCACTATCTTCTTGATGCTTACATTTCAAAGAGATAGATCCCAGGTCCTTGAGAAAGACATTCCTGGGCTGTGAAGCTAACAAGAGGCTTATTTAACTTTTAAAAAGGTTTATATACATTTCAAAGAGACAGGGAAAGGATTTTCAATTACAGATTTCCTAAAGAAAAGGGAAGGAGTGAGGCAGGGGGAGGGTGAGTCTCTTCCTTATTCTGAATAGGGACAATTGTTTTCCTTTTTTCTTTCCCAACTTTATTGAGTTCTAATTGACAACAAAAAATGAGCATATATTAAGATGTACAACTTGATTTGATATATGTATACATTGCAAAATATTCACCACCATCAACAGGAAGAATTTTTATTTTGCCCTTACAATGTATATACCCGGTACTGCTGTTTGAGCAGCATAAGGGAGGAACCTGGTTAAGTTCTCACAAAGGAAGGAAACGTCAAGTCCATCAGGCTGATGTTGCTAGTCTCACTCTGTGGTTCTAGTACTCTTAATTCTTCATGCTCTCATATTGAAATACTGTGTTTCAGCAAAAATGTCAGTGTTTTATCTCAAAAAAGTTGTTCAGATGCAGCTCCTATACCCTCAGAATGCTTCAGCCAGTTTGTCCTGATTTTCAGTCTCTAATCAACTGGCAAGATAACAAGAATTGCTACTGCAGCTCCAATAAGCTCCGACTACTTCAGAAAAGTTGATTATTTTGTGAGTGTAATGACAAATCTTACATTTTTCTACTATATATAATTATGCATGCATATTACTGACATTACCAGTTTAATATTGAACCTATTTTTCATTAATTAAATACAACAGTTTTTATATTAATTATAATGAGAATTAAAAGATCACTGATAAAAGCTTTTACCTGCAGGTGTGTAGGGGGGTGGAATTTGGAACTAATCATATTTATAGATTAAAACATAAAGGGCACAATAGAGTATAAAAAGGTAAGATGAGTTCGTGGGTAAAGTGCAGGTTTGAAGAAAAGAAGGCTTCCAGTCCCAGCTCAACCACAAATTAGCCATGGGATCTTTTTACCCAGGTAAGTTATTTACTAGCTCCCTACAAACCCATAAATACACACGTGTTCCTTGGGGCTTGGTTTCTTTATATGTCAAATGAGAATAAAAATAACTTCCCTGTTTGGTAAGGTTACTAAGAGGATAAAATAAACTCATAGATATGAAAGAGATTTGAGAAAAAAAGTACTACACAATGTAATTATCCACTATTAAGAAATTACCCATTATGGACAAATGCTAAATCTTATAGGATTTGGGGGCTGAAATTTGGCTGGGATTTAGTAAAGGGAGTCATCAGGGTAGGCACAAGGCCTGATGTATACCCTATTTATTGATAGGCTGAAATACTCGGGAGCAGTATTATGATATAGGTGTGTTCGGTTGAACCTTGAAGAATGATTTGCCTCCAAATAGATAGAGAGGAACAGGAAAAAGAAGTTCCCCAAATGGGGAAACAGCAAAAACCTAAGGGAGCATCTTGGCATGATCTGGAGGGTGAGGAACTTAAGGATCATCCGTTATTGAATATTACCCAGGTCTCAGAAATGCATATGGCCTGCTGGGCACAAGTAGCCCCTGAGAGGACATGAATTCACTTATGGGTGCCTACATTACATCTCCAGGCCTCAGCATCAAGAGTTCTAGTTGTTTAAATTTCAGAAGCAGGAATAAAACAAAAGAAGCAGAAGGGTGTTTGGGCAATAAAAGAAGGATTTTGAGAATATCGACCAGAAGTCAGGTCTCTATGTACTACTCTGCGATATTCCTAAATCCACGTTACTTTGCCATGTGTGTTTTTCTTGCCTCCTTTCAAGAATCAGAGGTAAAGCATTTAAAAGGAAGGGCTTGTGTAATTATCCTTGGGGGCCCTATGAGGATAAGTCTATCTGCAGCCAGACTTGCAGAAGAGAAGACTAAAATAGTAGGGGAGTCAAAATGATTTCTAGGGCCTGTGACAAAGGTAAAAAAGAGAAAAGCACAGAAGTCAGCTCAGAACTCAGAGATGGCCACAGGAGCTTAACAATGGAGGGCCTTTGTTATCTCTACCATGGCTAGAGTTTAAAGAAGGTTAACAAACTAATGGTGGAGGCTATGCACAAATGTTATCCTTCTTTAATGATTCCTACACCTACTTTGTACCTGTACAGAAGCCAATGCCCACACTTAACCCATCATAAAGCTGAAGTCCTCTACGTTCATTATTGCTAATCTCTACAACAACACTGAAAAGCAGCTATTATCTCTAATTTACAAATGGGAAAAACTGAGGACCAAGGATTCAAAGCAACTTGCACAGTACGAATGCATACTGTGTGCCTAGCACTTTTTCAAATGCCTTAGCCTCACAACTCATTTCTTCCCACAATAAGCCTATGAAGGAGGTTCTATTATTATCTTCATTCTACAGATAAGGAAACTGAGCCACAAAGTGTTTAAGTCAGAGCTCATATTCCAAACGGGGTCAGCCTGCATCCTTTTCCTGATATAACACTACCTCTGAAAGAAAAACAATTAATGTTAATTTTCATGAGTAGAAGCAGGTGTTAGTTCTAGCAACTGGAACATAACTGATAAGCTCCATCCATAAGAAAACTCGCAGATGCCCTCTGCACTCTATATGTCTACACTCCTCCCCAACGATGCCTCCCCCAGGCCCCCAGGTGGCCCCCAACATGCCCTCTCACATGAACTTGTGCACCAGGATTGAGCTCTGATCCCTTTTACAATGTCATTATCACCACTGTCATGGAAGCTAAGTTTTCATTGACTTTAATAAAAGTTATATTCTTACCCTTATTGTGCAATCTCCAGTTTTTGACAAACATGGTAAAAAGGAACAAGAAATGGTCCATAATGAATCTGTTCACAGGACAAGGATTATAATGGAAGTAGACAGTGGTACCAAATTAATGTTCTTTTGACAGAGACAATGGCAAGAACACAGGCAGGTCTACTCTTAAAGATACATAATCCCTTTCCCGCCCGCAATAAATCTTGGGGAAATAAGTGAAATCACCAACAGAGTCCTGCATGAAAGATGTTATGTATAAGGGCAAAGTTTTGGTATGTTTGCACTGGATAGAATGAAAGAAGTTGTATTCTTTCTTGATCTGCCCACTTAAGAGAGTTGCTCTTAATGTTAATTTACTTTCACAGGTTAATAGCAATCAAGTCTCCTCTCTCTAAAAATAAGAACACAGCACTATTCTCTTTCAAAGGAAGACCATATTCCTGGTTACTTTCTCAATCTAGGTCTATTAGAGAAATGGATTCGTCCCAGATGGGATCATATTTTAATAGTGGTTGGATTAACTGAATACGGAATGGGCAGGCATTGTTCCAAAAGGGAGGGGGGAAGCAAATTTTAAGTTTTCAAATGTTGACCCAGAGGACAGTCTTGCTTCCCATTTAATTAAACTTCTAAACAGATACTTAAAATATTCTGACCAGCAACTACAGCATCTTCGCATTCTGCTATCATCTGTTTTATTTTCACAGTTGCCCTCCTTACCTAAGCTTTGATTCAGGCTGAAGATTTCTAGTGGTCTGTTTTCTTGTCTTTTAATGTTTGCTTTTCTAACTACATTGTCTTCTTCAGCAGCCTGTTATCTGCTGAGCTGTTGAAGCTATTTTGTCTTAAATTAACTCCAACGATCTGAGAAAAGAGAGCACGTTCTAAAATGCAAGGCCACGGTGAAGAGTAATGCAGTAGTGATGCTGGAGAGATGACTGGGAAGGCCAGCAATAACAAAGAATAGGAAAACCTATTTGGATAAAATAAGAGAAAGCAACACCTGAGCCTTTTACCTGAACACCAGGCTCAAGGTATCAGCTCTCCAGGATCTGTTTAACTCTGTTATCAGTTTCCTTGTTCCCTTCTGGAACATTCTGACTTCCTTCTAAAGTTTACAACAATCTTAACATGTCAGCAATGTCCTCATTTTGCACATGAGAAATCTGAGGCTCAGAAAAGTAGCTTTCCCAAGGTTAACCAGCGAGGGGAATAATGTAGAGCTTGAATCCACGTATAGATGATCCTAATGATGTGATCCTATTTTACTCTACCTCACTGCCTCCCAAATTAAGACAAAAAAATCTGTATTTCTGGGCTTCCCTGGTGGTGCAGTGGTTGAGAGTCCGCCTGCTGATACAGGGGACATGGGTTCGTGCCCCGGTCTGGGAGGATCCCACATGCCGCGAAGCGGCTGGGCCCGTGAGCCCTGGCCACTGGGCCTGCGCGTCTGGAGCCTGTGCTCCGCAGCGGGAGAGGCCACAACAGTGAGAGGCCTGTGTACCGCAAAAAAAAAAAAAAAAAAAAAAAAAAAAAAAAAAAAAAAAAGTCTGTATTTTTTTTTGTTTGTTTTTGTTTTATTTTTATTTTTTTATTTTACAAATTTAATCAGTTATACATATACATATGTTCCCATATCCCCTCCCTTTTGCGTCTCCCTCCCACCCTCCCTATCCCACCCCTCCAGGCAGTCACAAAGAACCGAGCTGATCTCCCTGTGCTATGCGGCTGCTTCCCACTAGCTATCTACCTTATGTTTGGTAGTGTATATATGTCCATGCCGCTCTTTCACTTTGTCACAGCTTACCCTTCCCCCTCCCCATATCCTCAAGTCCATGCTCTAGTAGGTCTGTGTCTTTATTCCTGTCTTACTCCTAGGTTCTTGATGACATTTTTTTTCTTAAATTCCATATATATGTGTCAGCATACAGTATTTGTCTTTCTCTTTCTGACTTACTTCACTCTGTATGACAGACTCTAGGTCCATCCACCTCATTACAAATAGCTCAATTTCATTTCTTTTTATGGCTGAGTAATATTCCATTGCGTATATGTGCCGCATCTTCTTTACCCATTCATCCGATGATGGACACTTAGGTTGTTTCCATCTCCGGGCTATTGTAAATAGGGCTGCTATGAACATTTTGGTACATGTCTCTTTTTGAATTATGGTTTTCTCAGGGTATATGCCCAGTAGTGGGATTGCTGGGTCATATGGTAGTTCTATTTGTAGTTTTTTAAGGAACCTCCATACCGTTCTCCATAGTAGCTGTACCAATTCACATTCCCACCAGCAGTGCAAGAGTGTTCCCTTTTTTCCACACCCTCTCCAGCATTTATTGTTTCTAGATTTTTTGATGATGGCCATTCTGACTGGTGTGAGATGATATCTCATTGTAGTTTTGATTTGCATTTCTCTAATGAGTAAAGATGTTGAGCATCCTTTCATGTGTTTGTTGGCTGTCTGTATATCTTCTGTGGAGAAATGTCTATTTAGGTCTTCTGCCCATTTTTGGATTGGGTTGTTTGTTTTTTTGCTATTGAGCTGCATGAGCTGCTTATAAATTTTGGAGATTAATCCTTTGTCAGTTGCTTCATTGGCAAATATTTTCTCCCATTCTGAGGGTTGTCTTTTGGTCTTGTTTATGGTTTCCTTTGCTGTGCAAAAGCTTTTAAGTTTCATTAGGTCCCATGTGTTTATTTTTGTCTTTATTTCCATTTCTCTAGGAGGTGGGTCAAAAAGGATCTTGCTGTGATTTATGTCATAGAGTGTTCTGCCTATGTTTTCCTCTAGGAGTTTGATAGTGTCTGGCCTTACATTTAGGTCTTTAATCCATTTTGAGCTTATTTTTGTGTATGGTGTTAGGGAGTGATCTAATCTCATACTTTTACATGTCCCTGTCCAGTTTTCCCAGCACCACTTATTGAAGAGACTGTCCTTTCTCCACTGTACATTCCTGCCTCCTTTATCAAAGATAAGGTGACCATATGTCCGTGGGTTTATCTCTGGGCTTTCTATCCTGTTCCATTGATCTATCTTTCTGTTCTTGTGCCAGTACCATACTGTCTTGATTACTGTAGCTTTGTAGTATAGTCTGAAGTCAGGGAGCCTGATTCCTCCAGCTCCATTTTTCGTTCTCAAGATTGTTTTGGCTATTCGGGGTCTTTTGTGTTTCCATACAAATTGGGAAATTTTTTGTTCTAGTTCTGTGAAAAATGCCATTGGTAGTTTGATAGGGATTGCATTGAATCTGTAGATTGCTTTGGGTAGTAGAGTCATTTTCACAATGTTGATTCTTCCAATCCAAGAACATGGTACATCTCTCCATCTATTTGTATCATCTGTAATTTCTTTCATCAGTGTCTTATAATTTTCTGCATACAGGTCTTTTGTCTCCTTAGGTAGGTTTATTCCTAGATATTTTATTCTTTTTGTTGCAATGGTAAATGGGAGTGTTTCCTTGATTTCACTTTCAGATTTTTCATCATTAGTATATAGGAATGCCAGAGATTTCTGTGCATTAATTTTGTATCCTGCTACTTTACCAAATTCATTGATTAGCCCTAGTAGTTTTCTGGTAGCATCTTTAGGATTCTCTATGTATAGTATCATGTCATCTGCAAACAGTGACAGCTTTACTTCTTCTTTTCCAATTTGGATTCCTTTTATTTCCTTTTCTTCTCTGATTGCTGTGGCTAAAACTTCCAAAACTATGTTGAATAAGAGTGGTGAGAGTGGGCAACCTTGTCTTGTTCCTGATCTTAGTGGAAATGGTTTCAATTTTTCACCATTGAGGACGATGCTGGCTGTGGGTTTGTCATATATGGCCTTTATTATGTTGAGGAAAGTTCCCTCTATGCCTACTTTCTGCAGGGTTTTTATCATAAATGGGTGTTGAATTTTGTCAAAAGCTTTCTCTGCATCTATTGAGATGATCATATGGTTTTTCTCCTTCAATTTGTTAATATGGTGTATCACGTTGATTGATTTGCGTATATTGAAGAATCCTTGCATTCCTGGAATAAACCCCACTTGATCATGGTGTATGATCCTTTTAATGTGCTATTGGATTCTGTTTGCTAGTATTTTGTTGAGGATTTTTGCATCTATGTTCATCAGTGATATTGGCCTGTAGTTTTCTTTCTTTGTGACATCCTTGTCTGGTTTTGGTATCAAGGTGATGGTGGCCTCGTAGAATGAGTTTGGGAGTGTTCCTCCCTCTGCTATATTTTGGAAGAGTTTCAGAAGGATAGGTGTTAGCTCTTCTCTAAATGCTTGATAGAATTCGCCTGTGAAGCCATCTGGTCCTGGGCTTTTGTTTGTCGGAAGATTTTTGATCACAGTTTCAATTTCAGTGCTTGTGATTGGTCTGTTCATATTTTCTATTTCTTCCTGATTCAGTCTTGGCAGGTTGTGCATTTCTAAGAATTTGTCCATTTCTTCCAGGTTGTCCATTTTATTGGCATAGAGTTGCTTATAGTAATCTCTCATGATCTTTTGTATTTCTGCAGTGTCAGTTGTTACTTCTCCTTTTTCATTTCTAATTCTATTGATTTGAGTCTTCTCCCTTTTTTTCTTGATGAGTCTGGCTAATGGTTTATCAATTTTGTTTATCTTCTCAAAGAACCAGCTTTTAGTTTTATTGATCTTAGCTATCGTTTCCTTCATTTCTTTTTCATTTATTTCTGATCTGATTTTTATGATTTATTTCCTTCTGCTAACTTTGGGATGTTTTTGTTCTTCTTTCTCTAATTGCTTTAGGTGCAAGGTTAGGTTGTTTATTCGAGATGTTTCCTGTTTCTTAAGGTGGGATTGTATTGCCATAAACTTCCCTCTTAGAACTGCTTTTGCTGCATCCCATAGGTTTTGGGTCGTCGTGTCTCCATTGTCATTTGTTTCTAGGTATTTTTTAATTTCCGCTTTGATTTCTTCAGTGATCACTTCGTTATTAAGTAGTGTGTTGTTTAGCCTCCATGTGTTTGTATGTTTTACAGCTCTTTTCCTGTAATTGATATCTAGTCTCATAGCATTGTGGTCAGAAAAGATACTTGATACAATTTCAATTTTCTTAAATTTACCAAGGCTTGATTTGTGACCCAAGATATGATCTATCCTGGAGAATGTTCCATGAGCACTTGAGAAAAATGTGTATTCTGTTGTTTTTGGATGGAATGTCCTATAAATATCAATTAAGTCCATCTTGTTTAATGTATCATTTAAAGCTTGTGTTTCCTTATTTATTTTCATTTTGGATGACCTGTCCATTGGTGAAAGTGGGGTGTTAAAGTCCCCTACTATGATTGTGTTACTGTTGATTTCTCCTTTTATGGCTGTTAATATTTCCCTTATGTATTGAGGTGCTCCTATGTTGGGTGCATAAATATTTACAATTGTTATATCTTCTTCTTGGATTGATCCCTTGATCATTATGTAGTGTCCTTCTTTGTCTCTTCTAGTAGTCTTTATTTTAAAGTCTATTTTGTCTGATATGAGAATTGCTACTCCAGCTTTCTTTTGGTTTCCATTTGCATGGAATATCTTTTTCCATCCCCTTACTTTCAGTCTGTATGTGTCTCTAGGTCTGAAGTGGGTCTCTTGTAGACAGCATATATATGGGTCTTGTTTTTGTATCCATTCAGCCAGTCTGTGTCTTTTGGTTGGAGCATTTAGTCCATTTACATTTAAGGTAATTATTGATATGTAAGTTCCTATTCCCATTTTCTTAATTGTTTTGGGTTCATTATTGTAGTTCTTTTCCTTCTGTTGTGTTTCTTGCCTAGAGAAGTTCCTTTAGCATTTGTTGTAAAGCTGGTTTGGTGGTGCTGAACTCTCTCAGCTTTTGCTTGTCTGTAAAGGTTTTAATTTCTCCATCAAATCTGAATGAGATCCTTGCTGGGTAGAGTAATCTTGGTTGCAGGTTTTTCTCCTTCATCACTTTAATTATGTCCTGCCACTCCCTTCTGGCTTGTAGAGTTTCTGCTGAGAGATCAGCTGTTATCCTGATGGGGATTCCCTTGTGTGTTATTTGTTGTTTTTCCCTTGCTGCTTTTAATATGATTTCTTTGTGTTTAATTTTTGACAGTTTGATTAATATATGTCTTGGTGTATTTCTCCTTGGATTTATTCTGTATGGGACTCTCTGTGCCTCCTGGACTTGATTAACTATTTCCTTTCCCATATTAGGGAAGTTTTCAACTATAATCTCTTCAAATATTTTCTCAGTCCCTTTCTTTTTCTCTTCTTCTTCTGGAACCCCTATAATTCGAATGTTGGTGCGTTTAATGTTGTCCCAGAGGTCTCTGAGACTGTCCTCTGTTCTTTTCATTCTTTTTTATTTATTTTGCTCTGCAGCAGTTATTTCCACTATTTTATCTTCCACCTCACTTATCCATTCTTCTGCCTCAGTTATTCTGCTATTGATCCCATCTAGAGTATTTTTTATTTCATGTATTGTGTTTTTAATCGATGCTTGATTCATCTTTAGTTCTTCTAGGTCCTTGTTAACTGTTTCTTGCATTTTGTCTATTCTATTTCCAAGATTTTGGATCTGGGAAATAGAATCTTGGATCATCTTTACCATCATTATTCTGAATTCTTTTTCAGGTAGACTGCCTATTACCTCTTCATTTGTTAGATCTGGTGGGTTTTTATCTTGCTCCTTCTCCTGCTGTGTGTGTTTCTGTCTTCTCATTTTGCTTATGTTACTGTGTTTGGGGTCTCCTTTTTGCAGGCTGCAGGTTCGTAGTTCCTGTTGTTTTTGGTGTCTGTCCCCAGTGGCTAAGGTTGGTTTAGTGGGTTGTGTAGGCTTCCTGGTGGAGGGGACTAGTGCCTGTGTTCTGGTGGATGAGCCTGGATCTTGTCTTTCTGATGGGCAGGTCCACGTCTGGTGGTGTGTTTTGGGGTGTCTGCGGACTTTTTATGATTTTAGGCCACCTCTCTGCTAATGGGTGGCGTTGTGTTCCTGTCTTGCTAGTTGTTTGGGTTAGGGTGTCCAGCACTGTAGCTTGCTGGTCGTTGAGTGAAGCTGGGTGCTGGTGTTGAGATGGAGATCTCTGGAAGATTTTTGCCGTTTGATATTATGTGGAGCTGGGAGGTCTCTTGTGGACCAGTGTCCTGAAGTTCGCTCTCCCACCTCAGAGGCACAGCACTGACTCCTGGCTCCTCAATTTGGGATGATGTGTTGTCTATTCATGTATTCCACAGATGCAGGGTACATCAAGTTGATTGTGGAGCTTTAATCCGCTGCTTCTGAGGCTGCTGGGAGAGGCTTCCCTTTCTCTTCTTTGTTCTCACAGCTCCTGGGTCTCAGCTTTGGATTTGGCCCCACCTCTGCGTGTAGGTCGCCGGAGGGCGTCTGTTCTTCGCTCAGACAGGACAGGGTTAAAGGAGCAGCCTCTTCGGGGACTCTGGCTCACTCAGGCCAGGCGGGAGGGAGGGGGACGGAGTGCGGGGCGAGCCTGCAGCGGCAGAGGTCGGCGTGACGTTGCACCAGCCCGAGGCGTGCCGTGCGTTCTCCCAGGGAAGCCGCCCCTGGATCCCGGGACCCCGGCAGTGGCAGGCTGCACAGGCTCCCGGAAGGGCGGTGTGGACAGTGACCTGCGCTCGCACACAGGCTTCTTGGCGGCGGCAGCAGCAGCCCCAGCGTCCCACGCCCATGTCTGGGCTCCGCGCTTTCAGCCGCGACTCGCGCCCGTCTGTGGAGCTCTTTCACGCGGCGCTCTTAATCCCCTCTCCTCGTGCACCAGGAAACCAAGAGGGAAGAAAAAGTCTCCTGCCTCTTCGGCAGCTCCAGAGTTTTCCCGGATTCCCTCCCGGCTAGCTGTGGCACATTAGCCCCCTTCAGGCTGAGTTCTCGCCGCCAGCCCCAGTCCTCTCCCTGCGCTCTGACCAAAGCCCGAGCCTCAGCTCCAGCGCCGCCCGCCCCGGCGGGGGAGCAGACAATCCTTTCGGGCTGGTGAGTGCCGCTCGGCACTGCTCCTCTGTGCGGGAATCTCTCCGCTTTGCCCTACCCAGGTATGTGGGGAGTTTCTTGCCTTTTGGGAGGTCTGGGGTCTTCTGCCAGCGTTCAGTAGGTGTTCTGTAGGAGTTGTTCCACGTGTAGCTGTATTTCTGGTGTATCCGTGGGGAGGAAGGTGATCTCCGCGTCTTACTCTTCCGCCATCTTACCCGGAAGTGAAAAGTCTGTATTTCTTTAAGCAATGGAAGACTCAGCTCAATGATCAAGACTTTTTGTGGCAAAAGTCTTGGTAACTTCATTTCTGTCCAACTACTAAACTGGCAAGATAGAAAACCACAACTAAAATGATAAATGTGGATTATTTCATTTCTTCTTTGCCTTGTGTCTTGGATATAGATATTGATACAGATAGATATAGGCATACATATACATATAGTTATAGATGACATATTGGACATATAGGTATAGATACAGATATAGAACCATCCAATATATTAGAGGATACCAAATTTCAACTCTCTTAGCATTCTTCTTATTTGAAGAACATTCATCTTTGATATAAGGCATAAAAGCAGAAATGACATGTTTTTTTATCAGTAGCTTGGAAAAGAAGAATAGTGGGGGAAATACATGCCCCATTTCACAAAGGAGTAGAGTATGGGCAACAATCTCCTATCCCTGTGAACCTGGGTGATTAATATATTATAGACTTTTGCCTGTCTGATTCCAAGGAAAGCAGTTACTGCTTTGCTGTACAGATAGAAGAATCCTTGTAACCCTAGAATTACTTTGCAAAGTCAGTCCCTGGGACCTCAGTGCTATTATCAGTCACCCACAAATTCTGCCTCCAAAATCTCTCCTTTGACTCTCCACATCACAATGTCTTGAAATTGTTTTAATGTTCAGCTGTCATTGTGACTTTTTCCTTTGCATAAATGAAGGTCAAAAACATTTGAAATAGACAAGACTATAACAGTGTGTGGCCTCAAACTGGATATATTATGTGATGAGCCTTCTAGCTGCTTTGATTTTTACCTGGGATCTAACAAGTAGAGGATGGAGAGTGTTCAGACTGTGAATGAAGCAACACTTATTTAGACCTTCATCTCTATTGAAAAAAAAACTATATATATATATTTTTTTCTCTTCCTGTAGTCCACACATCTGTGTGTGCATAATAGTCAAACCACAAATTCCCAGGCTGTTTCTCACAGGGATGACATCTCAGAGTGGGATATAAGAACTAATCAAAGGGTGTTGTTATTTTGTGTTTTTAGTAGTAGAAGCAAAACTTTGTGGTCACTCTCAGGCTTCAGGGTATTTTTTGCTGCCAAAAGCCAAGATGGTCTATAATGACCATCTTTTTATTTCCCTCTTCACTTCCTTTCTGTTCTCACCTCTTGCCCTTCCAGTCCCAGAGCTTCCAAAGCAGCTACAGCAAAAATGTTCACTTAACTGAAGGAAGACTGCATCCTTAGAGATCTGACATCACACAGAATGAAAACCAAAAGCAAACAGAGTCCATTAACAAAGCTGTCATATTTTTAAAATCCAAACTTTGAGTAATTAAAAGACTGAGAACCCTCTGCAACTGAATTAATGATCAAAAATAAAATTGCCAGGCCCAATGAAGAATTCACTAATCTGGATAAGAGGCAAAACAAGGACAAAGAAGAGAACTCCTAAGATCAGGATTATAGATGAAAAGCATTTAGATTGGAAATAAGACAAGGAATTTCTCCTTATCTATACCTGCCTAAGGATTTCATCAGAACCCAGCAGAAAATCATATTTGTGGTTACTGAGTAATTATAGATGTGTTCCTATTTGTGCTTAAGTTAACTGTAAATAGTTAATTCTATAATGCGATATCATTAAGAATGGTTTGGACAGATATAAGAATCCTCCCTAGGGTTCAACCAAGCATAACCTTAATCTCTTCCCCACAAGGCTGCCTCTGGTTCTACCAAACCACTTCCTCCTACCAAATTTAAAATTCAAATTTCCCACACCCACCAAAACCCTCACAACTATTAGTTTCACCTCTCCTCACCAACCCCTTCCCTGGGAAGTTAGAGCATAAAAATAGGACAAAAGTAAGCAAAAAAATCTGGTTAGCCCTTGATCATATCAAGTTTCAATCAACATTCTTTTTTTTTAATGTACTAGCATAACTTTATTTTATTTTAACACCTTTATTGGAGTATAATTGCTCCACAATGGTGCGTTAGTCTCTGCCCCATAACAAAGTGAATCAGCTACACATACACACACATCCCCATATCTCTTCCCTCTTGCATCTCCCTCCCTCCCACCCTCCCCATCCCACCCCTCAATAAATATTCTTAAGAAAGGTAACAATAAGGGTGACCAGAAAGACCTGATTTATATTTTGCAAAATATAGATGATTTTACAAAATTCTATTTATTTTCCAGAGTGGATAGAGAACATCACCAGTACCTCCAAGAGCCAATGCCTTAATAAGACTCTGTTCTACTTTAGGTGTGTCACTGTATTCCCAGGAGCTAGATCAACATCTAGCCTTCAGAAGACGTTCAATTAACATTTGTTGCATAAATTAAAAGACAGCTAACTATCTTTCTGACCCTAATTTTCTTAACTGAAAAACACTGAGTAGCTAAGGGTTCTGTAACATTTTGTTTAGCAGCTAACCTCATTATTCTTTAAAAACCCTTATGCTATGTTGAATTCCAATATATAAAATAGAAAAAGTGGAGGGTGAAAACAAGAAGGCTGAGAAGCTGTCCCTCATCCACCCCTTGCCCTCACAGCACTTGCACAGATCACTAGGACGCCAGTGACAATGATCTTAATGGTTCCTCTTCCCAGTTCACACGTTCCATGATTCTGCGATATCCAACACAAGACAGAATTTTATCCCCTGAAGCCTCAGAGAAATATAACTTTGTTTTGTGCAGGAAAGACAGACTTTGATCTGACGCATGGGAATAAAAAGATATGCTTCAACCTGAGATTCCACTCATTCCCTCCCACCTGACATCATGGGCCTATAATGTAAGAGCAGTTTCTGCCTAGCCTTAACCTTTTGATAAACCTCAGCAACCTGAAAAGTAATCAATCAGGTAGGAACCGATTGTGTTGTGTAAATGCTCAAAGGTGATTTGGGGCCTGAGATATTGATAACAGTTGTAATCAAACCTTCATTTCAGACAAAGCCTCAGCATACACTCAAGGCTAATGTCAAAGAATAAAATTACCTTATTAAAAAAAGGTCAAAGCGGATAACTTGGGGCTAAGTTATGCATGTAGTATGGCTGAGGGTGGAGGTGAAGGGGGGAGTGAAACATAAAAGAAATTTACAGTAGGGGAAAGGAATAAGCCATTCTTCAGTGTGCAGACTGGGATCTGTTTTCTAGAAAATATCTGTGTCATGAGACTCTGAGGATCAACAATAAACATTTTTTTATATCTGAATACTAGTATTAATAATAGCTAGCATTTATTGACCCCTTTTAAGTGCCAGGCAGTCTTAAGTACTTAACTCCACTGTAGTATTTAACCCACCCAACAACCCTATGAGCTCAGAATACTTTTTTACCTCCATTGTATAATGAGAAAAATGAAGCTCAGGCTGGTTAAGAAACAAGCTCAAAGCTCACACAGCTTAAAAACAGCAAAACCAGGTTTCAAACCCAAGCCTATCTGTAATGTGTAAACTCATATACCCTCCCCATGCTGGGCCTCTTTGGAATCTAATTTAGGTAACAAAGATGCCCTAAAGAATGCCAGTCTCTGTTCCTGACACCAAGTCTCTTTTCAGGTGAACTTTCTTACTGACAGCCCCATCCCATCAGTCCTGCCTTTTCCTGCCTCTGACCTTCTGCCAGCGCAGGTACAACAGCATCTGAAAAAGGCTGGAAGGTCAGTTCATGTTCTGCCATCTCTCGTTAGTTTCCAGCTTGCTTAGTTTTGTCAAGCAGATAGCAATAAAATATACAGCCACCAAGAACTCATCTATTAATAAGGATTAAAAATGCTCCCTATACTATACCAATTAGATGCTCATCTGAAAGTTAAAAACATCAACTCAGCATTAAAGTAGCACAGTGTAGAGTAGGAAAAAATGCAACTTGAGTCCAACTCCTAGTTCTGCCATGTAGAGCTGGATAGCTTGGGAAAATCACCTAAATGCTTTAAAACTCAGTCTTCTCATCTCCAGAGAGGAACAATACTACCAGCCTGCATTTATTAGGATAGTCAGATGAGATGAAATGAGCCTGTTTCTAAAGTGTAGTGAATGTCAACGAATGAGAGATTGCTGTTCTTAAAGTTGTTGGTGCCTTGACACTAAGCATTCAACTGTGAAAACAGTTTGCCTCAGTTCAAACCTCAGCTTTGTGACTTTATTGCTCTGTGACTTTGGACAAGTTTACTAATGGTCTTGTACCTTGGTTTTCTGAACTATAAAATGTAGCAGAAATACCACATAGGTTGCTGCAAAGATTAAGGTAGTAATAGAATGACTAGCACTAATAATAATAATGATAATAACTTATTAAGTACATGCTATGGATTAGGCATTATACTTACTTTTTAAGCATATAATATCAATACATAACATATGTTTTTATTACTTTTAACATTATCATTATTTATTCTCATGAACTTCTGTCTTAGGAATCAACCATTTCAAAACGGATTCAAGCAAGCTTCATCAAAGAAAAAAAATTCTGATATCATCTGAGCCCCTGAGCAAACCAAGACTGACACCAGAACTACCCTAATCCTTTTAATATTGTGAACCAACAAATACTTAAGGCAGTTTAAATTGAGTATTTTCTCTTTTAAGCCCAGAAAGAGTCCAAGTTGATAGAGCTGAATTCAATCAAATAACCAGTTACTCTCCAATTGTGTAAAATTGATTAAAAAAAATCCAACCATGGTTTTCCTTTTAGCTAGTTTTGAAATACAGACTGTGTCACTGACATTCACCAGTTGGAGAAGAGTCTGGAGTAGATGAGTGTGTTAAATGAAGACAGATTCCATGTCAGCATCTGGTCTGAGGCCCAGGTAAGATGTTAAGAAAATTATAATGTTATGATGTCCAAAACTGAAAGGAATTTGTAAGGAGTAGTTTCCAAGGGTCTGACGTCTTAGGAGAGAACTATGTAAGTAGAGGCTGCTGTGAAAAGGCTTGGGTTGAATCCAACACTAAGGAAAGAATACATATTTGTTCTTCCAATTTAAACAACAAACTAAACTCAAGCAATACTCTCTACTCACTCCTGAAACCCTATTAAAACAACAGTAACTAGACATTTAAAAGACATAGCCTGCAAGGACAAATAATGTGGAAGAAGAGGCAATGGCAACAAAGTTTCATAATTTTAGAAGCTGTAAAGTGGATACATGAGAGATAACTGATTTAGCAGAACAGGGAGTGGGGGGGGGGATTCAGCCAGCAGTAGGAAAAGGTAAGAAGCAAATCACTTTATACCTCATGATCCTCCAAAAGGCTCAACAATTCGAAAGCGCTAGGTATCTTTGAAAATAAAGGTGGAGGTAGGATTTAAAAAAAAAAATTTGTTGAGAGTATTTAAACAGTAGTTAGGTCCCAAGATTTTCTCTTATCTCAAAATAAAGGTGAGGTTTATTCTCTGAAAATACTAAAATATGGGGTTTCTGGACTCAGAGAACTCAGGCATGGTCAAGTCAGGACTACCATGTTGAAATGGGGCCAGGAGAAGTAAAAGTATCCATACCGAATATTGAGGCCTCAGCCTTTTTCCTGCATCTGTCTCTTCTATAATACTGGAAGCCAGCCATAACCCCACTAACCAAGAGACTGGAAGATCTTTTTCTGAGGAATCTGACCAGCCCAAAAGAAAAGAACTAAGGATATGGACATAGGAGGTTCCTCAAGAATACTTCAGCCAGATAGTCCTTTATTGAAACACAGAGTTGAAAAGCCTTATTTATACATACAGCTTCCAAGCAGCTTCTGAGTGTCTCACTCTAAATATAAGCAGACAGCCAATTGTCTCAAGCTATTAATGGTATGACTCTAAAATAACTAATAGAAACCAGACAGGCAGGAAGAAAGAAAAAGGGGGGGAAAAAAAACACTTGGAGGAGGAATAAGTAATGGGAAAAAATTAAACAAACTACCAAAAAAAATCTAGCATTTAAATAATAAGTTTATAATAGTAGATATTGCATTAAAAATCAAGAAAAGAGTGGTATAAAACACCAGAACATTTAAAGAATGAAAAGAAATATTCTTTGGAAATAAAAATTATGTGGCAGAAAGGAAAACAACTCAATAGAATAATGGAAGTTTTTTTTTTTATGGCCATAGGAAAACAAAGAAATAGAAAATAGGAGAAATAAAGATTTTAAATATTAGAAGACCTATCTACTAGGTTTAATGTCAGAGTAGTAGGTATTCCAGAAAGAAAAGGAAGAGAAGAAAGAGAGAGGAAGAAGTAGGGAGAGAGAGTAGGGAATCATTAAAGGAATAATTAAAGAACATTTTCCAGAACTGAAGGAAGTAAGTTTGCAGAATAAATGGGCCATTATATGACCAACATAGTAAATGAAAATAGACCGATTCCAAGACATATAAAGATCAAGCTTGAGAACACTGAGAATAAAGAACACACCCTAAAAGCTTCCAAAGACGGAAAAGAAGAACACTTTCCTGCAAAGATTTTAGAATTAGAATGGCTCTGGACTTCTCAACGGCAACATTGGAAGCCAAAAGAAAAAATAGAGAAATGCTTCAGATTCTGAGGAAAAAATAATTTCCAGCCCAGAACTGTACATCTAACCAAACTATCAGTTAAGTGTGAGAATATTATGAAGATATTTCTAGACATGCAAGGTCTCAAAAATTTGCTTCCCAAGCTCCCTTCCACAAGAAAGTACTGGAGACCACACTTCACCAAAATTAGGAAGTAAAGCAAGAAAAAGGAACATATGGAATTAATAAAAGAGAGGGCAGACGAATAATAGGCTAATGGTGAAAACAGATTCCTAATGCAACAGCTGGGGAGCAGACTGATCAAAAGGTTTCAGAAAAATTATTTCAAGAAATAAGACAAACTAATTCTTAATGTATTTGACCATATTCAGAGGAAATTTACTCAATGGGGGAAGAGTGTAGGGATGAGTTAACTACTGAGTCACAAAAAAATAAGCCAACTATGAAACAACATAAAACAAAGACAATAATCACTAAGTCCAAGGGAAAAAATGTTGTGTATGAAAGGAAGAGAAATTATGTACACTACATGGCTGAGCTATGAATAGTATTTGCTATTGATGATAGTGTGAACACTGAATAGTGACCCAAGTACAATAGCTAAGGGTAGCTACTACGGAGGGTAAAGAGATGAGGTGTGCACGTGTATATGAGGTGGCAGCTCTCAAAGACAACTAAATCTTCATCTTTCATTGTGGGAAATCAATAGATTATGCCTAAAAGTGGACTATCCAGAAATTGCAATAAAAGCATGACTCGAATCAGCCGAAAGAGTTGAAATTGGTTGCCTCTGTAGAACAGGAGATACAAGAAGGTTTTAAGGGATTGTTCTCATAACAAGAATTGTTAGGTAAATTGTAAATTTTTCTCTTTAAAATATGTACAATTTTGATTTTTTTTAAAAAAGCAAATAGAAATGAAAACCAAGGGAGACAAAATAGGCCAGAAAGGGCACTTGCCTGCCCATATACCAAATCAAGAAAGCATGAACCTAGAAGAGTGTTGGTTCAAGTGACAAAATCAAGATAACACTAGGGCAGATCTGGGGTACAGATGGGAATACATAGTTAAAGACTTGCATTCATTCAATAAACATTTACTGTGCCCCCAGGGCATCTCTCCTTCTCTTCCCCCCTCTTCCCTCCCCCTCTTCCCCTTCTCCACCTTCTGCTCCCCCTCTCCCTTCTCATCCTCCTCCTCCTCATCATCACCATTACAACAAAAAATCATTAAGCAATTACTCTGTGCAGTATTCTATGTCAAAAGCTTTACACAAATAATGTCACTTAATACTCACAACAACTGCATAATAAGAGGTATTTTATTACCTCCATTTCACAGATAAGAAAACTGGGAGGGCCTCCCTGGTGGCGCAGTGGTTAAGAGTCCGCCTGCCGATGCAGGGGATACGGGTTCGTGCCCCGGTCTGGGAGGATCCCATATGCCGCGGAGCGGCTGGGCCCGTGAGCCATGGCCGCTGGGCCTGCGCATCTGGAGCCTGTGCTCCGCAACGGGAGAGGCCACAACAGTGAGAGGCCCGCATACCGCAAAAAGAAAAAAAAAAAAAAAAAAGAAAAAAAAAAAAGAAAACTGGGGCACAGAGAAGTTAACTTGCCCAATGTTGCACATCTAGTAAGTGACAAGCCAGCATTCTCCATTAGGGGACCACACAGTTTTATTCCAGAGCCTGGGCTCCTAACCACTGGCTAAATTATTGAGCACAAAGAAAATATTCAATAAATTATTATTGAATGAAACTCAGACAAGTACATATTATGAGACAGGCACTGGGGATACAAAGATGAAAAAGAATTCAGCCCCTGAAATCAGGGAGTTTGTAGTCTAATGGCTTAAAAGCAAAACTCTAAAGCCAACTGTTAGATATGAACTTGGTCCTAATGGGTTAATTTTAATTGCTACTGCCATCTCATCCTCAGTCATGCCCTGTCTGTTTGTAGTCACCATATACGAAGTTTACACCCTATCAGAGAGGTCACCTACTCTCCCATTTTGTAAGTAGGAAAATTGAGGCCCAGGGATTTTATAACTTCTCCAAGATCAAAAAGAGGCAAAACCAAGATTAGAATCATGTCCCTTGGCTCCCACTTTGGTGCTCATTTTTACTGAGTCAGAACCTACATAAGTAACAACTCCCAGCAATTAACATTTACCCCTGGCATCCACAGCTCAGCTGGCACCACTGTTAGCCACTAACCAAAGAAACTCACTGTAAAAGAGCAGAAGGAATGGATCTGAGCAGGTGACATTCCAAAGATATTTTTAAATAAACAATGAACCTTTAAAGTAATGGAGGCCATATTTATTCTGCTGCTCAAATTGATTGCTTGGATGTGGTTTACAATATTAAAATATTTATAAATATATATTTAATTTCCACCCATATCTGCCAGGAACCATAATGTAAACTTTAATCAGCATTTTCCTTAACATTTGAAAGGCAATTATAAGACTATATTAACATTCATCTTACATGGCTTCTTTAAAAGGCTCAGTTGTTTAGCATGGCTGTTAAATCATTAAGCAAGCACACGGTGTGATATCATACACAGGACTGATCGGAATTCATTATTTTCTTATCTAAATCATTTTCCCAGAGTTGGATTAAATAAATTACCTAATTATCATACAAGAGTCCGACACAGTTCCCTGACTGATTTGTCATCTGGATGAAACTATGATCTCACTACAATGGTAGAGTCAGTCATCAAATACTTCAAATGAAATAAAAGTATCTTCATCAAATACAACATTTTTAAACTCTCAAGACATTTTCAACAATATAAGAGAAGTAACAAGATATGTAGGGAGAGTCAAAGAAACAACCTTTTACCACAATAAATGGTAGTTAAATGACAGAACCTCATAAACAAAATAGAGGGATCTTCGTTAATCCTATGCTGAAATATACAGAAAGGATTTCATGTTGCTTTCTCTTTGTCAATTATTATAAATGTCTGAGCTTTCTTTCAGGATCTTGTTGGCCTTCCAAAGAGAAGGCTCTACTTAAGGGGTTAGATTCCAGATTCTTCCCAGGCATCCAGGCTAAAATTATCAGTCATTTTCATATTTAACCCATTCTGTCTATCCACTTGCCATTCCTGGTCTATTTCACCTTCAAATCCCGTCTTCATTTTCCACAGCCATTTCCTTAGTCCAAGCCTTCATTACTTCTACCTTAGTGTAACTCATTCGTTTCAACAGGTCTTTGTCTGATCTTGTCTCACATTAGCTAACTCACATTTTCGGCCAAGAAGGTCTTAGTGTTTCCCTGAAGTCTAAATTCCTTAGGCTTGCATTCAAAGCCATCTCCCATTTGTCCCTCTTCTACCAAGCTTACTTCCCACTAACCACACCTCCCCCCCAACCCGGACACACACACACATTAGAATATAAGCTTTAGGGTGGAGATTTAGGGCTGTTTTGTTCTCTACAGAATCTCCAATGCCTAAACACAATGCCTGGTACTTAGTACATGCTCAGTAAATATTTGTTGAACCCAGGATTGAACATAGCCTGCTCTCACCTTATACTAAACAAGCCACTGCACAATTACACTCAGCTTTGAAAGTCCTGGGTTCCAATTATATTGATCAAAAAATTCCTAGCAATCTTTCAAAATTTTCTTTAAACAATGCCTCCTCTGAGAAGTATTGTTGACACCCTTAGTATCTCATTTGTTCCCAAAGGACCTTAATATCTCTTTCATATTACACTTTTTTATTGTGTTAAAATATAAAAAACATAAATTTTCCATTTTAATCATTTTAAGTGTACACTTCAATGGCATTAAGTATGTTCATATCATTGTGCAACCACCACAATCATCATCTCCAGAACTTTTTCATCATCCCAAACTGACACTCTGTACCCTTAAAAAATAAATTTTCATTTCCCCCTCCTCCAGTCCCTGGCAACCACCATTCTCCTTTCTGTCTCTATGAATTTGACTACTCTAGGTACCTCGTATCAGTGGAATCATATAATATTTGTCCTTTGTGTCTGGCTTATTTCACTTAGCATAACATCTTGGAGGTCCATCCATGTCACAGCATGTGTCAGAATTTCATTCTTTTTTTAAGGCTGAATAATATTCCATTGCATAGACACACACACACATATTCATCACACTGTTTATCCATTCATCCGTCAATGGACATTTGCGTTGTTTCCATCTTCTGGTTATGGTGAATAAGGCTGCTATGAACATGGGTGTGAAAATACCTGTTTGAACCTCTGCTTTTAACTGTTTTGGGTACTGAAATACCCAGAAGTGGAACTGCTGGATTATATGGTAATTCTTTAGTTTTTTTGAGGAACCACCATAATATTCTCCACAGCAGCTGCACCATTTCACGTTCCCACCAGTGATGCGTAAGGGTTCCACTCTCTCCACAGCCTCACCAATACTTGTATATTCTGGTTTTGTTTGTTTGTTTTGATAATAGCCATCCTAACAGGTATGAAGTGGTATCCCATTATGGTTTTCATTTGCATTTCTCTAAAGATTAATGATATTGAGCATCTTTTCATGTGCTTATTGGCCATCTGTATATCTTTGGAGAAATGTCTATCAAAGTCCTTTGTCCCTTTTTCAATTGGGTTGTTTTCTTATTGTTGAGTTATAGGAGTTCTTTATATATTCTGACTATCAATCCATTATCAAATATATTATTTGATAATATTTCTCCCATTCTGTGGTTTGCCTTTTCACTCTGTTGATGGTGTCCTTTGATACACAAAATTTTTAATTTTGATGAGGTTCAATTTATCTATTTTTTCTTTTGTCGCCATTGTTTTCAGTGTCACATCCAAGAAATTATCACTAAACTCAATGTCATGAAGCTTTTCCGCTATTTTTTTCTGAGAGTTTTCTAGTTTCGGTTCTTACATTTAGATCTTTGAGCCATTTTGAATTTATTTTTGTATATGGCGTAAGGTAAGAATTCAACTTCATTCTTTTGCACGTGGATATCCACTTTTCCCAGCACCATTTGTTGTAAAGACTCCTTTCTCCATTGGATGGCTTTGGCACCCTTGTCTAAAATCATTTGACCATATTCATGAGGGTTTATTTGTGGGCTCTCTATTTTATTCCATCAATCTATATGCCTGCCTTTGTGCCAGTACCACACTGTTTTGATTACTACAGTTTTAAAGTAAGTTTTTAAACCAAGAGTTTTGAATCCTCCAACTTTGTTCTTTTTCAAGATTGGTTGGGCAATTTGGGGTTCCTTGAGACTCCATATGAATTTTAGAATGGATTTTTCTATTTCTGCAAAAAAAATGTAGTTAGGATTTTTTTATGGATTGCATGAAATTCGTAGAGTACTCTGAGTGGAATTGATATCTTAACAACATTAAGTCTTCCAAACCATGAACACAAGATGTCTTTCAAATTATTTATGTCTTCTTTAATTTCCTTTAGCAACATTTTGTAGTTTTCATTGTACAAGCCTCCTTGGTTAAGTTCATTCACACATATTTTCTTCACTGTCATTGTAAATGAAAGTGTTTTCTTAATTTCTTTTTGGGGATTGTTCATTGTTACTTGTATAGGAATGTAACTGATTTTTTGTGAGCTGTCTTTGTATCCTGCAATCACTGAATTAATTTATTGGTTCTAATAGTTTTTTTGTGGAAACTTTAGGATAATGCTGCACCTTTAATTTATTCTTTCTTATAATATAGTTGTGTTTATGTATCTGCCTATCCCTTTCAGATTGTAAATTTCTTGAGGGCACAAGCCACCTCTCTTTATAGCCCCTAGCCTACTGTTTTGTGTATACAATGATACAAATAATTTAAAGAAATAAATCAGTATATATTTTAAAAGAATATCTATGGTCCTGAATTATGGCAATATTCTGAGAAAGGATATTCCTGGGGCTGAACAGCAGGAGGTCTCTTAGGTCCTTTTTTCCTACAACTCCCTGGTCTCCTTATGACATATTTCAGAGTCAGAGGATGTGGAGAAGAAAAAATAAGACTAACATTTATTGAACATCTACTCTCTGCCAAGTACAATTCTCATTTCACACTCACTACTGTGTTGAAGCAGGTATTGCCCCACCCATTTGTCCAATGAGACTGCAGAGTTTTAGAGAAGTTAATTGAGATTATATAGCTAGGAAGTAGAGAAGCCAGAGTTCTATGGGGAAATTATTAGGCAAGGAGAAACTCTGGGAGTTAGAAAGGGTAGAAGGTAGAGAAAATGTTAAATCAGGACTAGATATCTTTACCACAGAGTCTTTGAAGAGAAAAAGTTAGCCCCGTTGAGATGGGAAATGTGATTCTGTGTTGAAAACAGGAGAGGAATGTGGGATGTGTTTAGGGGGTTCTGACAGTACAAAAGCAGTTCATCTTATTATACTGTACTGGGCCTAGCTACAAAGTATTCATGGGTAGAGCTGAAGTTGAATCACCCTGTGCACTGAGGCAGGAGCTGAGAAACACTCCCTGAATGCCATGTCAAACTAAGTGATGAATAAAAGTCGCTCAAAACTTCTGCAATATTAAGGATTCTGGTTACTCTGCACCTATGGAGTCCTAGAAGTTATGACTCAATATATTCAAATCTCTAGTGTAACTGATTTTGAGGCCTGTTTTTATTTCATCATACAGACTTAAGACTTATTATTTCCTAGAAATGTGTCTTTACCATCAAGATACTTTATCCTCAAGATACTTTCAACATGGTCAGAATTAACTGGAACATATCATGTATTACTAAACCTTGCAAAACTGTTTTAGCACTCTCCCAAAGGTATTTGCCTTTTTTCTCTCTCCGCCTACTTTTTTTTCCTTTTTCTTTCTTTCTTTTTTTTTTTTTTTTTGGCCTGGAAGGAAGAGAATTCACTTTATAGCACTCTGCTATTATGGTGCTCAATAAATACTAAATAATATGCTTATAATTGCTAAATATGGGCAACAGCTGCTACTATGGATCATAGATATTCTGTATGAAAAGATTTTATTAGATTTGTTTGATGCTGAGATGACACTGCTGTTTTTTTGTTTTTGTGTTTGTCTTTTTTTTAGTTGTGAAATGAATAGTCACAGGAGAGAATTAACTGACAATAACATATTCTGAAGAATACTATCTATTGTCTGGTCTTGTTTTTTTCTATATTCAATATCACATTTGCAATTTGTAATTTTTAAATTCATTTTCAAGGTCATATTTTCCTTTAAAAGTTTGCCTGGAACAGGCAGGATGTGTGTGTGTGTGTATCCATGCCCATGTGAAGATGGAGAATAAGTGGGGGTTAAATAGTTGATCTATGTCCAAATATGATCTAAAGGAACTGCTGTCTGTGATCTTAAGGGTATACATAAAATGAATTTCAGTAAACATCATATATCCCAATCTCTTTGTCAATGACAGTAGTCTTTACATCCAAAGCTAGACCCCCAACTGCAAGACTCAGGAAAACAAAATTCTAACTTGGAATAAAACCATTTCAACATTCTCCATGCTTTGTAAATTTTCTAAGTTTCTCCTCCCCTCAAACTACTTATTTATCTCTGATATCTTTAAAACCCTGTCATTTAAAAGGTAACTCTGCACAAGAACTTTACTCATTTGACTACAAATGACTCGTTGTGACAATTGTCAGGGGAGAATTTACTAAGGAATTTCACATACAAAAAAAAAATTCCTGATTTTCATGAGGGAAACTGCATTTTTATTGTCATGTCCGACCTAGAGCTCCTGAAACAACTCCAGAAGGTCTGAGCTCTCCTTTGCCTTTCACATCAATAAGATAATTGATAGCTACAATTAGGATTACAGAAGGGTAGATGGCAGATGGAAGAGCTAGAAAAAATGTAGCATGATTTTCCAAACCCAGGTGGAGGATGTGGCTGTCTCTTTAGAAAGCTCTGCTGAGGCTCTGCCCTAAAATCCACGGAATCCTAAGGGAGTTGGGCAGAAACTGACTTCTCTGGCAACTCCCCTTACTTACTTCAACAGAGTGGCACTGTTACTTTGAATAACAAAAAAGGACAGCACGGAGATGTTGATGTCACTGTGAGGGGTTCTGTGGGGCTCAGTTTGAGCCTTTCCTTCCTTTGGATTCTAGCTTCAGAGGGAATAAGGCAGTTCCCTGGTGTCAGGAAAACTTTGTTTCATAGCACTAAAGTCTATACGGGAGCAAAATAGCAGATGTGAAGACTGTGGCGACAGAGGAAGGGCCTCACTGATCTGTAAAGCTCTCTGTCCATGAAGGGAGCAGTTAACAAAGCAGTGGGTCAGCTCTTAGCAGCCTCAACTTTCATCTCAGAAGCCAGGACTCACAGAGTAGGTGGCTGTGAATCTCTTTTTGGTTTGTTCTGTCAGTCCTGACACTTCAGCTATTCTTCCTGATCAGGAACCAAGAATGGTCACTCAAAATTGAAAATAGAAAAAGGAAGACAAGTAGGATGGCTTAGTTGGTTTGTAGGTAGTGCTGCTGATACTAAAGTTAGGAACTTGATTAACAAATTATGGCAAAGAAAAACAATATCTTAATATATGGAGAAACCAGCATTGCATACTACAGAATCTAGCAAAGAATAAGAGTGTTAGGGAGAGAGCAAAATGAATTAATGGGCATTTATCATTGAAAAATTAACTTTCTTCTTTTGAAAACAGCCATCTGTTATTCTTATGTGCAGCAAGTGATCTAATTTACTCATACTAGCACTGGATCATATACCAATAATCAATCAACACTACCAAAAGAGATGGACTAGCATAAATGTCAAAAGAAAAAGCATCTGATTATTCACAATAAATGAACTATACCTAGACACTTAAAAGTGACCTTGACATCCTCAAAGCAAAATGCTCACTGATTGTTTATGTGTTGTTCTTCCCTCCAAGCCATTTCGTTTTTCTTTTCTCTTTTTTAGCTTTCTTAAGCCATGAGACCTTTTGCCTTAAAAAAAATGTTCAGTTCAGAATAGACCCAAGAATCAAGAAAGTTTGAACATGTGAGAGGTACCATTACCTGCTCAGGACAGGATACCGAGACTTCCAGGGCTCCTACCCTTTTAATTATGAAAATATCCGTGGCAGCTATTACAGACAGCTGAGAACCTCATGCAAATGTGGTCAGATTGAAAAGGATTTACCCTGAGGCTCAATCTGGACTGAGATCCAGTAGAACTTTTCTAGTCCTAACTCTGCCATTAATTGGCAAGGTATTCTCCTATCCAAACCTCAAAATCCTCATTTTTAAAATAGGAAATTTTAGTCTAGTTGATTTCCAAGTTCTATATCAAAGGTCCATAGAACTTCCAATGCAACATTATTATTGTTATCAAACAAGGGTCCATGTGCCCGTGGCACTGAAAGCCAAACTTTGACAGCACAGGTATTTGCAGCAAAGGATTTATTTATTTGCAGGGCACCACTGCAAGGGAGTGGGAGACAAATCTCAGATCCACTCCAACTTGGTCTTTGAGTTAGGGTTTTTTTTAAAAGGGGAAGAACAAAGAAGTTGGGATTAATCATCATTTAGTGACATTTCTGTGACATTTCCTAATCATAGTTTTGGGAGTCAGGGTGTCTCTGGCTTATGATTCTCAGGCCAGGTGGTCTGTGGCTCAGGGATCTGTGAGCTCATCTTGCCCTGGAGAAACAACCTAAATTTGTACATTAACAATGATATCTACAACAGCAGTTTTAGTACATTAACAGTGTTATCAACAATGGCAATCTTAATCATCTGGTTGATTAGCATTCAGTTAGCACAGGATTGAAGTCAGAGGGAACAAAGAAAAGGAATAAAGTTTTGGATACAAAGACTAATCATAAACTCAGTAAGGGAACTCAGTTTTAGGGGGATTTGGTTTCACTATTGTTGATCATTTCAACCAAATCATAAAATATTAATTAAAAAAATAAAACACCTTAAAATTCTGAGAAGACAAAGGGTAATGTTACATTGATATAAACTCTATTCCAAAAGCCCTCTTGCCCAGGTAATTTGAAATAACTGTCCTGATGCAAGAAATTCAATGTCAAGAATACTTCTGCCTTTCTACTGTGTCAAATTTAAAAGGTTTTAATGCATTTGTATTGGATTCTCTGCTCCTGTGCCCCTTGGTGCAGTTACAAGTGGAGTATTGATTGAGGCTTTCTGAAAACGAAAAATGGAAAAAAGACTTGTTCTCCCACTCAACTGCCACAAGCCATGCTTTCACATCCAACCTTGTCTGCATTCCTCTGTCTGTGGCCCAAGTACAGATAAGGCATTTGTATCTGAGCAGGCAATGCTCTCTTTTTCTTGGCCCTAGATTTCTGAAAAATAAAACGTTATTTGCAAAAAAGGTCGGGGGGGTGGAATCTACCATGATAGAATTGTTCTGATCCCAGACTGAAAGCATGCCTAACAAATGAAGGGACTGGGTGTGATTTAGTGTAATGCCAGCAGCAAAAACACAACTGCAATTTTTTTTTTTTTCCAAGCTGCTCTCTGAGGCTCAAATTGCTGTTTTGCTGTCTGCATCTTTAATGATGGTTGATACATCCCCTGGGAAGAAAAGTACTGATCTCCTGTACCTTGATTTAGTAGCTGAGCTGATTTTATATAATATATATATATATATACACACACACACACACACACATACACACACACACACACACATTCACACACATATATATTTAGCAGTCACCAAAGTCGAAGGCAAGACGGAAGGAGGGTGGGGAAGAGTAACCAGGGATCAATGTGCCATAAGTGGCAAATAATTTCCATATATAAACAATTCCTTCCTCTCAGTTATTATTTAATCTGCTTTAGACTTAAACAATAAAGAATCCTAGTACTTATGGTAGAGTTTTTTTGGTTTTGTTTTGTTTTTTAAGATCAGAGCAAATCTATGCTTTGTGTAGTAATTTAATAGGAAAAGTTTTTGACAAGCCAATATGACACTTTAAACTAAACAGAGAGGGCAATAAATGTAGCCAGGATGTTTGCCAGTTAACCCAGGGTAGCATCCTGAGACTTTAAATAGAATCTAATCCTTAATCCTCCAATTCACATATGAGTCACCTGACCAATCAAGGTCAGGAGTCTGAGAAAAGTAACAGAGTTGGGGATTAAGACAGTCTTCCAAGAAAGACAGCAGCTGAGAACTGAAGAACAGATGGAAATTAATCAGAGAAGGAGAAGGGTCTACTGTACTCTCCTCTTGTGCAGAGATGTAGAGACACTGAATATCATGGATTCTTCATAAATAAAGATAGAAGACATTGCTCATCAAATCCGTGGGTGAGAAATCTTTGAGGAGGAGAAAACATGTTTTACAACAGAATTCTGCACCAAATGATTACCAAAGGTTGACTGATGAATCAAATCTTATAATAAAATTTAATAGGGATAAAAGTATAACCCTACATGTGGGTTCCAAAAGAAATTATTTTTTATTAATTTTTATTGGAGTATGATTGCTTTACACTGTTGTGTTAGCCTCCACTGCACAACAGAATGAGTCAGTCATACACATACAGATATACCCTCCCTTTTGGAATCCCTCCCATTTAGGTTACCACAGTGTACTAGGTAAAGTCCCCTGTGCTTTACAGTATGTTCCCATCAGTTATCTATTTCATACATAGTATTAATAATGTATATGGGTAAATCCCAGTCTCCCACCCCTCCCCTCTCCCCCTTGGTATCCATACATTCGTTCTGTATGTCTGTGTCTCTATTTCTGCTTTGCAAATAAGATCATCTATACCATTTTTCTAGATTCCACATATATGCGTTATTATACGATATTTGCTTTTCTGTTTCTGACTTGCTTCACTCTGTATAACACTCTCTAGGTTCATCCATGTCTCTGCAAATGACCCAATTTCATTCCTTTTGATAGCTGAGTAATACTCCATTGTATATATATACCACATCTTCTTTATCCATTCGTCTGTCAATGGACATTTAGGTTGCTTCCATGACCTGGCTATCGTAATGAACACTGGGGTTCATGTGATTTATTGAATTATAGTTTTCTCTGGGTATATGCCCAGTAGTGGGATTGTTGGGTCATACGGTAGTTCTATTTTTAGTTATTTAAGAAACCTCCATACTTTTTTCCATAGTGGCTGTATCAATTTACATTCCCACCAACAGTGTATGAGGGTTCCCTCTTCTCCACACGCTCTCCAGCATTTATTCTTTGTAGATTTTCTGTTGATGCCCATTCTAACTGGTCTGAGGTGATATCTCATTGTAGTTTTGATTTGCATCTCAAATAATTAGTGATGTTGAGCATCTTTTCATGTGTTTGTTGGCCATCTGTATGTCTTTTTTGGAGAAATGTCTATTTAGGCCTTCCGCCCTCTTTTGGATTGGGTTGTTTGGTTTTTTGATATTGAGCTGCATGAGCTGCTTGTATATTTTGGAAATAAATCGTCATTTGCTTCATTTGCAAATATTTTCTCCCATTCTGAGGGTTGTCTTTTCATCCTGTTTATGGTTTCCTTTGCTGTGCAAAAGCTTTTAAGTTTAATTGCGTCCCTTTTGTTTAATTTTCATTACTCTAGGAGGTGGGTCAAAAATGATCTTGCTGTGATTTGTATCAAAGTGTGTTCTGCCTATATTTTCCTCTAAGAGTTTTATAGTGTCTGGCTTTACATTCAGGTCTTTAATCCATTTTGAGTTTATTTTTGTGTATGGGGTTAGGGAGTGTTCTAATTTCATTCTTTTACATGTAGCTGTCCAGTTTTCCAAGCAGCACTTATTGAAGAGACTGTCTTTTCTCTATTGTATATTTTTGCCTCCTTTGTCATAGATTAGGTGACCATAGGTGCATGGGTTTATCTCTGGGCTTTCTATCCTGTTCCATTGATCTATATCTCTGTTTTTGTGCCAGTACCATACTGTATTGATTACTGTAGCTTTGTGGTATAGTCTGAAGCCAGGGAGCTCCGTTTTTCTTTCTCCAGATTGCTTTGGCTATTCGGGGTCTTTCGTGTTTCCAGACAAATTGTGAAATATTTTGTTCTAGTTCTGTGAAAAATGCCATTGGTAATTTGATAGGGATTGCATTGAATCTGTAGATTGCTTTGGGTAGTATAGTCATTTTCACAATACTTATTCTTCCAATCCAAGATATGGTATATCTCTCCATCTGTTTGTGTCATCTTTGATTTCTTTCAAGAGTGTCTTTTAGTTTTCTGCATACAGGTCTTTTTTTCCCCTTCGGTGGGTTTATTCCTAGGGCTTTTATTATTTTTGTTGCAATGATAAATGGGATTGTTTCCTTAATTTCTCTTTCTGTCCTTTCATTGTTAGTGTATAGGAATGCAAGAGATTTCTGTGCATTTTGTATCCTGCAATTTTACCAAATTCACTGATTAGCTCTAGTAGTTTTCTGGTGGCATCTTTAGGATTTTCTGTGTATAGTATCATGTCGTCTGCAAACAGTGACAGTTTTACTTCTTTTCCAATTTGAATTCCTTTTATTTTTTTTTCTTCTCTGATTGCCATGGCTAGGACTTCCAAAACTATGTTGAATAATAGTGGTGAGAGTGGAAACCTTTGTCTTGTTCTTGATCTTAGAGGAAATGCTTTCAGTTTTCACCATTGAGAATAATGTTTGCTGTGAGTTTGTCATACATGGCCTTTATTATGTTGAGGTATGTTCCCTCTTTGCCCACTTTCTGGAGAGTTTTTATCATAAATGGGTGTTGAATTTTGTTGGAAGCTTTTTCTGCATCTATTGAGATGATCATACAGTTTTTACTCTTTATTTATTAATATGGTGTGTCACAGTGATTGATTTGCATATATTGAAGAATCCTTGCATCCCTGGAATAAATCCCACTTGATCATGGTGTATGATCCTTTTACTGTGTTGTTGGATTCTGTTTGCTAGCATTCTGTTGAGGATTTCTGCATCTATGTTAATCAGTGATACTGGCCTGTAATTTTCTTTTTTTGTGATATCTTTGTCTGGTTTTGGTATCAGGGTGATGGTAGCCTTGTAGAATGAGTTTAGGAGTGTTCCACCCTCTGCAATATTTTGGAAGAGTTTGAGAAGGATACGTTCTAACTCTTCTCTAAATGTTTGACAGAATTCACCTGTGATACCATCTGGTCCTGGACTTTTGTTTGTTGGAATATTTTAAATTACAGTTTCAATTTCATTACTTGTGTTTGGTCTGTTCATATTTTCTATTTCTCCTTGGTTCAGTCTTGGAAGGTTGTACTTTTCTAAGAATTTGTCCATTTCATCCAGGTTGTCCATTTTATTGGCATATAGTTGCTTGTAGTACTCTCTTATGATCCTTTGTATTTCTATGATGTCAGTGTAAGTTCTCCTTTTTCATTTCTAATTTTACTGATTTGCATCCTTTCCCTTCTTTACTTGATGAGTCTGGCTAATGGTTTATCAATTTTGTTTATCTTCTCAAAGAACCAGCTTTTAGTTTTATTGATCTTTGCTATTGTTTTCTTCATTTCTATTTCATTTATTTCTGCTCTGATCTTTATGATTTCTTTCCTTCTACTAACTTTGGGTTTTGTTTGTTCTTTTTTCTCTAGTAGCTTTAGATGTAAGGTTAGGATGTTTATTTGAGATCTTTCTTGTTTCTTGAGGTAGGATTGTATTGCTATAAACTTCCCATATAGAACTGCTTTTGCTGTATTCTATAGGTTTTGGATCATCGTGTTTTCATTGTCATTTGTTTCTAGGTATTTTTTGATTTCCTCTTTGATTTCTTCAGTAATCTCTTGGTTATTTAGTAGCATATTGTTTAGCCTCCATGTGTTTGTATTTTTTACAGGTTTTTTCCTGTAACTCATTTCTAATCTCATAGCACTGTGGTCGGAGAAGATGCTTGATACGATTTCAATTTTCTTAAATTTTCCTTTCTTTAAAAGGCTTGATATGTGACCCAGGATGTGATCTATCATGGAGAATGTTTCATGAGCACTTGAGAAGAAAGTGTATTCTGCCACTTTTGGGTGGAATGTTCTGTAAATATCAACTAAGTCTATCTGGTCTATTGTGTCATTTAAAACCTGTGTTTCCTTATTTATTTTCTGTTTGGATGAACTGTTCATTGGTGTAAGTGGGGTGTTAAACTCCCCCACTATTATTGTGTTACTGTTGATTTCTCCTTTTACAGCTGTTAGCATTTGCCTTTTGTATTGAGGTTCTCCTATATCCTCTTCTTGGATTGATCCTTTGATCATTATGTAGTGTCCTTCCTTGCCTCTTGTAATAGTCTTTACTTTAAAGTCTATCTTATCTGATAGGAGTATTGCTACTCCAGCTTTCTTTTGATTCCCATTTGCATGGAATATCTTGGATTTTTTTTTATTCTAAACACTCTTCTACAGGATGGAGTAAATATAGGGCCACAGTGACACATGATCTAGGAGGTGATAAATGTTGCTGCATCAACAGATAGAGAACCTTCTCAGGTTGAGGAAGGTAAGCATCCTATTCTTTCTCCTCTGGTCTAATCAGATCATTCTTGGAATGATGTGTTGTGTTCAGTTCCTCATGAGACAAGCTAAAGAGATCAAGGGAAACTGCAGCATAATCAAAGAAAAGTAACTGGGATTGTTGTAAACTTGAACCAGGAAATATTGGCTTGGCCAAAAAGGTCGTTTGGGTATTTCTGTAAGATCTTATGGAAAAACCCAAACGAACATTTTGGCCAATCCAATAAAATAAATCTGGTGGTGGTGGTGCTCTAAGCATGGACACACAGAATGTCTCAGCTAAGTGGTTTCTTATTGCGTGCCCACTTTATTTCAGGGGTGCCAAACAGGTTTCAACTTATTGCATGACAAACAATGGTCAATTGGTTGTAACTTCCTAGAGTGATGTGACAAGGGGGTGCAGAAACTATACGCAAACTCAGCCAAGAAATGAATTAGCAATGACTGCCACAGCCATGGGAACAGGAGTGGTGGTACTTATCCAAGGTGTTGGCCATTCCTGCCTAATCAGTAACATCCTTTGACTAGCAGAAATTTAATTCTGGGCCTTGGGCTCACTTTCACCTCAGCCTCACAGTGGCTTCTCCATAAGAACTCTGGTAAATCCTTCTGGAAAGCAGCCAGGCCAAAAATGAGACCACAAAGCCAGCTTAACGAGCAACAGTGAGGCTGCAGGAGAATAGTAGTTCTGCTGCTCTCCTTCAGTACCGTTCAGATGAATTAGAAGAAGCATGTCTGAGCTGGTGCCACTTGTTAATTGCCTTTTTGCAGACAGTAGGAACTGAAATCTAATACGTCTTTCTGGTCCCTATGAATGTACCCAGAGAAATATAACTTTAAAAGATAAAGAAACCCCTTGAATAATATAAGTAAAAGAAGGTCAGTCCTATCTTTAAGGCCCTTTCTCTCCAATTTTTGACTTACAGGCATCCACAAAGTTCAAATGAACTCATCTTGACGAGGCATTTGAAGAAAACACCATGAAATGGTGCTGTGACTAGTGGGGTCCCTACGGGGAGTGGACGTTAAGAAGACTTAATCCTTTGTTCTTCTTGTCAAGTGGTAGGATGTGTCAGAAGTCCCAGTTTTGCCAGATAAGATCTTAGACAAATTATTTAATCCTACTAGAAATTCAAACACAGAGAGATTAATATCATTCATATCATAGAGATGTTTTTAAGCATTAAACAATGAATCTCTTCCAATTATTTTTGCTTGGTTTTAAAGTAATATATGATCATTGCAAAAAAAAAATCATCAGAAAACAGAAAGACATTTTAAAAGAGAGAGAGAGAAATAAATCACTTCTAAACCTAAAACCTAGAAATAACTACAATGACCATTTTAGTGTATAACATTTATTGAAAAGGAATAGAAGCACTTGGTACACACACACACACACACACACACACACACACAAACAATGGTACAATGAACAGTAAGCCTTTCTTTTGCCCCCAGAGCCCAGTGTAGACAGAGCTCAAAGTTACTGGATGGCAACAAATGTCAACAGTTTCTCGTTTAGCCATCCAAAATTTTACTATGCAAGTATAAGCATTATACATAAATTTGTATATTTTATACATCACTTAAATGTATTTTAAAGCACGTTTTAATGTTGGCAAATGCACCATGTGAGAGTGAGGTAATATTTTTATTGATAAGCCCTACTTCTAATAAGACAGAGAGACTGGAGGACATTATTGGCCTCCAGAATCCATATGTTACCAGCAACTACAGAAGCTTCTCAAGCGGTATATGCTCCCAATGGATGCCCATTATTATTGGATGAGCCTTGGCCCCATATCACCAACTGGTATTCTATTTAGCTTTTTCACTTGTTGTGTCACATGCTGTACATTCTAGGGGAGTCAAGCAGCCTTCTCCTTGGCCTCTCTCCTCCAGAATCACACATTGGTTTGGCCTTCCTGGATCTCAGCACTTAGATATTGAAAGGATTACATAAAATGAGTCTAAATAAGAAAGTCAAGACCTGAAATAGATGGGCTTAAGAGAACCATTCCCTGTTCTATTGGAGAAAATTTCCTGTTCTGTTGGAGAAAATGCTAAACTACCCAACTACAGGAAACTTAGGAAAGAGCAGAAAGAGTCACATTCATGTTTTAGATAAAACTCTTTTGTTTCTCCACTTAAAGATTTTCTCCTAAACTTCATGTTCAATCATGGGTCCCTGAGAATGCCTTTTTATTCCTTTACTTGCAACTTGCTCATCTTTGAATGGATGCGGTGAAGGGGGCAGTGACGTCTTGAGCTCCCTCTAGAGATCAACCAGGGTGACAACTTAGTTTTGTTATCTTTTCCAACCCTGATAGTCTATGGCTATTGCTGAAACCCATATTGCTGAAACCCATTCAGTCACAGATGAATGAGAGGAGAGTCACATTGTCTGGTTGTCAAATAGAATCAAATATACAGTGAAGTTATAGTCATCCACAGGGGTCACCTAATTAGGAATAAATAATAAGTTCAATGTCATTCCTCTATACTGACCCTGACATGATTCTAAGAATAATGAAGTCTTAAAAATCAGAGATAGCACTGACCATTTAAGTCATATGATTGTTTACCCAATCATGCAAGTTATTTACACACATTAACCATCGATTCATGAAAACCAGTTTTAAATAGCAAACTATGTAGTCAGTGAGGTTGGGCAGAGTTGCCTCTTACGTAGTCATCAGGTACTGAGGTTACCATGTTAGACAAAATCTATGTAAGCAAAAGTGATCTTGAAAATGCCATAAATTGTCAGTAAGTTACAGAAAACATTTTATATATAATCCTACAGATAATTTTCAACTAATTTTCTAACTCTCAGCCAATATTTTGCTTTTTGTTGGTTTTGTTTTAAGTTTGTAGCCCTCAAAAATGTCAACAATTGGTCAACCAGTGGTTTTCATGTCTTTGAACGATCAAACAACACTTTTCGGTAGAATTAACTCTTTTGGACATGTTTGCCTACAACATGTGCACATTGAATTGAATGAAGTATAGAACCACTAATCCTATTTAACTTGACATTAAATCAATGAAGATTTTTAAATAGAATTGCATGAATTTTAGTTGCAGTGATAGCCTGAAAGGAAAAGGTATCTAGAGGTTTAGTTTAGAGGCATTTATGGGCTCATATTCTCTGATTCAGCACTCTAAAGTCAAGTAACAGGAAACTACCACTTTTTTGAATAATACCATAAATATCTGCTTCAATTCCTACTGTCAGCCAAACACTTTGTTAAGCCCTCACAACAGTCTTTCAAGATTAGGTTTTAATATCTCCATTTTATAGTTGAGCTTAGAGAAATTAACTAACTTTCTTCAAGGTTTTGAAGCAAATAAATTAAAGACCACAATTTGAGCCTGGAAGGCTAAAGTTCATGTTCTTCCCATCAGTCTAAAGAATGGGATTTGAATTTGTAAATGGGATTTGAATTTCCTACATCTAATAAATAACTCTTCTGTTTTCAACGAAGGTGTCACTAGTCACAAAGAGTAAATCATCATATGGTTTATCCTAGTACGTGAACCCATCTATAAAGAAGTATTTCTCCTTTTTGTTGGCACTTTCTGGACAGTTGAACTCATTCTGAAAACACTAAATCTGCTGAGCTCTCCTTGCCCAGTGTCACCATTCTTCAGGCTGGGGAAGTACTCTTTGGTAAAGATCTAAGCAATGGTTCTAAAAGTGTGGTCACCAGCCAAAAAGCATCAGCATCACTTGGGAACTTATTAGAAATGCATATTCTAGAGTTTTGCTGCAGACCTGCTAAATCAGAAACTTGCGGGGGCTGGGGCCCAGTGATCTGTGATTTAAAAAGCCCTTTCAGGCTTCCCTGGTGGCGCAGTGCTTGAGAGTCCACCTGCCGATGCGGGGGATACGGTTTCGTGCTCCAGTCCAGGAAGATCCCACATGCCGCAGAGCGGCTGGGCCCGTGAGCCATGGCCGCTGAGCCTGCGCGTCCGGAGCCTGTGCTCCGCCACGGGAGAGGCCACAAAAGTGAGAGGCCCACGTACCGCAAAAAAAAAAAAAAAAGCCCCTTCTGTGATTCTATGCCAGGGTCAAGTTTGAGAATCACTGATCTATAGGAAAAACTCCCATGAGTCTTCAGTCTCTCAGACCCTGAGACATCCTTCTGAAAGATCTATGTAGAAAGCATTAGTCAAGCCTCTGAATTCAAATGATTAAGAAAGTGCCAAGTCTAAATTTGTTTGACTGTTCTTTTCCTTAAGCAGAAGGACTTTAATTCTGTCAAAAAGTCCCTGCAGAACAAAGGGCCCTTGCCCTCCCCTAGGAGGGATTGAAGGGTTGGAACCAGAATCATGGGCATCTGTGAACACAGACACAGACACACTCATACATACACAGAAACACCCAAACACACAAGCACTAAGGGAACTCTGTCTAGGATCAAGGCAGGCTCAAAAGCCCCAGGGATCTTTATGCAGACTTAAAGAGTCCAGGAATAGTACTTGACTTAAGAAATAGTGAACTGTCTCTGTATGCATCAGTATAAAAAAGGACTTTAGGCTTTGTGCCACTGGCTTGCTGTGTGATCTCAGGCAGGTAAGCAGCCTCTCTTGTTCTCAGTTTCCTCAACCATAAAATGGGAAAGTAAACATTTATTGGGCACTTTCCACATGCCAAGCATTGTACTAAATGTTTTACAAGCATTTCATACTTAATACTTAATACAATCCTTTGAGTTAGGTATTATAGCCCCTATTTAACAAGTTCTAAGTTCAAAGGGGTCAAGCCAATTGTCGGAGATCACACAATGATTTAGTGATGGAGTGGGAGATAATCCTTGCCTGTGACTCCAAAGCTTGAGCTCTTAACCACAACCATCCTTGAGAATTTCTTCTATTTCCATCACTCTCCCATCTGAGGACTCAAATACACCTTCCCCATTCTACCTGAAATTTGGGTTTTTTATTTTTAGTTAACACGGATTTTTTGAATTGCTTATATACATGAGTAGGCCACACTTTAAGATAAAGAATTTCCAAAGATTTTGAGGGCATAGAAAAAAAGGAAGTCTTTTATATGGATATTTGGGGTAAATTTAAATATAGGTAATATTTATTTTTATGTCCATTAAGGATGGATTTAAGGTCACTTCGCTAGGATGGACACAGAAAATATACAACTTGTTCATAAAATTATATAATATATAATTTATAATATATAAAACATATAATTTCATTTATGAAATTACCATGTTTGAAATATCCAGAGATGAACTGGCTTGAGCAGGGAGAAAGTAATCATTTTGTGGTTCTCTGACATAGCCCAAAAAGGTCTTGAAAGCTTTTAAATGTAAATTACTTGAAATCAGAAACTACTCTGTCTTATTTTGTATCTCTATTATCTGTCGGGGTCAGTAAATGATTGTTGAATAACCTGATTAAAAAAGGAACGAATATATTACAGAAACTGAGCAATCTCCCCTTCTTGCTCCTTTAGTAAATTCTTAAGATGAATTTGTTCAATAAGATTATTTTCCTGCTACTTAGATAAAGCTACTGATTTCAGTATATGAACTTTAATTGGGAAATATTATAGTAAAAGAGGAAGTTTTGAAACCTAGTTTTTAAGGGACCAGTTGCTGCACTGCGGCTGAGAAGCCCAGTAAACTGTCTGGGGCATGGGTGCCCTGGGACAGGAGGAAGATGGGCTGTAGGACAAGATAAGACAGGGTCTAACTCAACTTCAGGCTAGGCACCCACTCTAAGCCAATAAAGAGGTTGTCCCCACAGACAGGCATGTAACAAAAAAGGGGCTTAAAGCCATTTAATAAATAAAGCAGTCTTTAAATTCCCTGAGGATAGGGAAGATATCCACTCATATTCCCAGGAACTAACCAGTCCTAGGCACAGAGCTGGTACTGAGTATATGCTTGTGCTTAATAATCATCATCATACCTACCATGTACTGAGCATCCCATTCTGTGCAGGATGATTTCAATGCATTGTCTCCCACCCTGCAAATTTTCAAGCCATGCTGTTTATCCACATAGTTGACTGCAAAAGGTTTTCTTGAGGGCAGAAAAGAATAGAATGTGACCATTCAGTTTCATTAAAATAAGGTATAACCTGTAGTGTATCTATAGTTGGAAATATAATATCCAGCATCAGTCTGGTAACATAAATATATATATATATATATATATATATATATATATATATATATATATATATATATATATATATATATATATATATATATTCATTACTATCTACTATAAGCCCTGGAAACTCCAGCTTTACCCTGGTAAAAGAGAAATATTTGGTGCTAGTAGCAGCATCAGTAGTCACAATTTTGCCAGTTATTTAGAGGTTGAACAAGTTGGTACAAATGATAATAACATTCCAATGGGGTTGAGATACTGTTTCTTTCACAAAATATGAATATTTTTAACATAAAATCTCTACATGTATGTGGAAGAATATGAAACATGAGACCACAGCAAGAATTTGATCTACATCAAAATGATTCTAAGAATGAAAAGCTTCGTGGAAGAATTTGACACCATGCACTTCAGTGCAGTCTGCAACCAGAATCTCACACAGACCAAGAAAATGAGGCTTTGCTCCAATGGCAAAGGTGAAAACAGAGTTCCCAGGTCACAAAGTCAGAGAGTCATTATTATCAACCTGACCAGATAACTGAAGAAACTGAGATTTACAGGTGGGAAATGATTTGTTCAAAGGCACAAGGCTAATCTGTAAGGCAGATAAGATTGGACCTGAAATCAAGCAATGACACCCTGACCCACAACTCCTAGAAAAGCACACGCAGGTTCCAGGGCCTAGGAGAGAGACTGTTAACAAAAGTGCTAACAAATAAGCTCTATATTCCCAAGATGGAGAGTTCTGGGACAGTAAGGGAAGGGGATGGCTGTAAGAAATATAGGGGCAAGACGGATAAAGCTCATCATCAGATGATGACCATTCATCTGCTGTCATTCCCTCCTTCCTTTGCTGCTCAGCACGCCCCTCAAGCTCATCCCATATGCACTGCCCCCCACACACTTGTACAGCAACTCTGGAAGTTAGAAACAAGTCATATTAAAGACACAAAAGCTCAGTGTGCAGAGCGATCCTGCTAGTCCAGCACTATCTTCTGCCTACTTAGAGATGAACAACAGGCCTTTTTGATGTTGCTTCCAAATGATACAGTTCTTGACCCCTTCACTAGAAATATAGTCATCAGATAAAACAATCCCTGAATGGTAACGTTTGTATGATTACTTTTATTAATTATCAGCTGCCAGACAAGACGTTGGGGCAGTAGAGTCCTCTAGTGCATCTACTAGGGTCAATGTAGACAAACAACAGCTTCCCTCCTTGAGGCCTCCAGGGTGACTATCATTAGAAGTTTGTAGCTTGATTACTCCCTCATCTAATATTTTTATTCATTACGCAGAACCATTGTTCTTCCTCTACCTTTGGTCTCATCGTGTAATAAGGGAACAAAAGAGTTGAAAATCAATTACCCAGAAGTTCCTCTATCAAATGGGACCCAATATTGCCAGCAGCTTAAACTCTATTATTTGCTAGCTATCTTGTCCTTGGTTTACCTAAAAAGCTGATGGAGGCAGTCACAGGAACAAACAAGGGAAAGAGCTGTTGAAGGAGGCACTGGGATCTATCTCCTGGACACACAACAGAGAGAGAAATAGGGAGGGAGGTCTTGTGCATTAAAGAAGAGACAAAGGAAGAGAGGAAGAAATAGAGGAAAGGAAAGAGAGAGAGAAGGAGGGAAGAATATTAATTCTGTCCTGGGATACTGACTTACTTGGTTCCAGATAGGGCCAGGACATTGGTACTTTTTAAAAAGAATCTAGAGTAGTTCTAATACACACCAGGATTGAGAACCACTGAAAGGAAACAACAAAAATAGAGTATTTTAGGGACTTCCCTGGTGGGCCAGTAGTTAAGACTTTGCCTTTCAATGCCAGGGTACAGGTCTGATCCCTGATCAGGGAGCCAAGATACCACATGCCTCGGGGCCAAAAAAACCCCAAAAATCATAAAACAGAAGCAATATTGTAACAAATTAAATAAAGACTTTAAAAATGGTCCACATCGAGCTTCCCTGGTGGCACAGTGGTTGAGAGTCCACCTGCTGATGCAGGGGACATGGGTTCGTGCCCCGGTCTGGGAAGATCCCACATGCCGTGGAGTGGCTGGGCCTGTGAGCCGTGGCCACTGAGCCTGTGTGTCCGGAGCCTGTGCTCCGCAATGGGAGGGGCCACAACAGTGAGAGGCCCGCGTACCGAAAAAGAAAAAAAAGGTCCACATCAGGGAGACCTTCAAGATGGTGGAGGACTGAGACATGCAGATCGCCTTCCTCCCCACAAGTACATCAGAAATACATCTAAATGTGGAACAACTCCTACAGAACACCTACTGAATGCTGGCAGAAGACCTCAGACTTCCCAAAAGGCAAGAAACTCCACATGTAACTGGGTAGGCCAAAAGAAAAAACAGAGACAAAAGAATTGGGACCTGCACCTCTGGGAGGGAGCTGTGAAGGAGGGAAAGTTTCCATACACTAGAAAACCCCTTCACTTGTGGAGATGGGGGGTGGCCGGGTGGGGAGCTTTGGAGCCATGGAGGAGAGCGCAGCAACAGGGGTGCAGAGGGCAAAGCAGAGAGATTCCCGCACAGAGGATGGGTGCCGACCAGCACCCACCAGCCCGAGAGGCTTCTCTGCTCACCTGCAGGGGCGGGTGGGGGCTGGGAGCTGAGGCTCGGGCTTCGGAGGTCAGATCCCAGGGAGAGGACTAGGGATGGCTGCGTGAACACAGCCTGAAGGGGCTAGTGCACCACAGCTAGACAAGAGGGAGTCCTGGAAAAAGTCTGGACCTGCCTAAGAGGCAAGAGACCATTGTTTTGGGGTGCACGAGGAGAAGGGATTCAGAGCACCGCCTAAACGAGCTCCAGAGACGGGTGTGAGCCGCGGTTATCAGTGTGGACGCCAGAGACAGGCATGGGACGCTAAGGCTGCTGCTGCAGCCACCAAGAAGCCTGTGCGGAAGTGCAGGTCACTATCCACACCTCCCCTCCTGGGAGCCTGTGCAGCCCGCCACTGCCAGTGTCCCGTGATCCTGGGACAACTTCCCCGGGAGAACACATGGCGTTCCTCAGGCTGTTGCAACATCATGCCAGCCTCTGCTGCCTTAGGTTCACCCGGCATTCCATACCCCTCCCTCCCCCCGGCATGAGTGAGCCAGAGCTCCCTAATCAGCTGCTACTTTAACCCCATACTGTCTGAGTGAAGAACAGATGCCCTCAGTCAACCTACATGCAGAGGCGGGGCCAAATCCTATGCTGAACCCCGGGAGCTGTGCGAACAAAGAAGAGAAAGGGGAATCTCTCTGTGCAGCCTCAGGAGCAGCGGATTAAATCTCCACAGTCAACCTGATGTACCCTGCATCTGTGGAATACCTGAATAGACAATGAATCATCCCAAATTGAGGAGGTGGACTTTGGAAGCTACAATATATATTTTTCATTTTTCTCTTCTTATGAGTGTGTGTGTATGCTTCTTTGTGTGAATTTTGTCTCTATAGCTTTGCTTTTAGCATTTGTCCTAGGGTTCTGTCTCTTTTTTCGTTTTTGTTTTTGTTTTTGTTTTTTTTATGTTGTGGGTAGGAGTTTATTAATTAATTTATTTATTTTTGCTGTGTTGTGCCTTCGTTTCTGTGCAAGGGCTTTCTCTAGTTGTGGCAAGCGGGGGCCACTCTTCATCGCGGTGCACGGGCCTCTCACTATCGCGGCCTCTCTTGTTGCAGAGCACAGGCTCCAGACACGCAGGCTCAGTAGTTGTGGCTCACGGGCCCAGCTGCTCTGCGGCATGTGGGATCCTCCCAGACCACGGCTCGAACCCGTGTCCCCTGCATTAGCAGGCAGATTCTCAACCACTGCACCACCAGGGAAGCCCTTTGTTTTTGTTTTGTTTCCGTTTTTTTTATTATAGTTTTTAGCACTTGTTATCATTGGTGGATTTATTTTTTGGTATGGTTGCTCTCCTCTTTCTTTTTTTTTTCTTTTTTTATAACTTTTTAATTTTTTAATTTTTAATAATTATTTTTTGTTTTTTATTTTAATAAACTTAATAACTTTATTTTATTATTATTTTTCTTTCTTTCTTTCTTTCTTTCTCTCTTTTCTTCTGAGCCATGTTGCTGACAGGGTCTTGGCACTCCAGCCAGGTATCAGGCCTATACCTCTGAGGTGGGAGAGCCAACTTCAGAATATTGGCCCACCAGAGACCACCTGGCTCCATGTAATAACAAACGGCACAAACTCAACCAGAAATCTCCATCTCAATGATAAGACACAGCTCCACTCAATGACCAGCAAGCTACAGTGCTGGACACCTATGCCAAACAACTAGCAAGACAGGAACATAACCCCACCCATTAGCAGACTAGCTGCCTATAATCATAATAAGGTAACAGATACCCCAAAACACACCACTGGCATGTGGTCCTGCCCACCAGAAAGACAAGATCCAGCCACATCCACCAGAACACAGGCACCAGTCCCCTCCAACAGGAGGGCTACACAACCCACTGAACCAACCTTAGCCACAGGGGGCAGACACCAAAAACAACAGGAACTATGAACTGGCAGCTTGAGAAAAGGAGACCCCAAACACAGTAAGTTAAGCAAAATGAGAAGACAGAGAAACACACAGCAGGTGAAGGAGCAAGGTAAAAACCCACCAGACCAAACAAATGAAGAGGAAATAGGCAGTCTACTTGAAAAAGAATTCCAAGTAATGATAGTAAATATGATCCAAACTCTTGCAAAAAGAATGGATAAAATACAAGAAACGTTTAACAAGGACCTAGAAGAACTAAAGAGCAAACAACGATGAACAAAAAAAATAAATGAAATTAAGAATTCTCTGGAAGGAATCAATAGCAGAATAACTGAGGCAGAAGAATGGATAAGTGACCTGGACGATAAAAGAGTGGAAACAACTACTGCAGAGTAGAACAAAGAAAAAAGAATGAAAAGAATTCAGGACAGTCTCAGAGACCTCTGGGACAACATTAAATGCACCAACATTCGAATTATAGGGGTCCCAGAAGCAGAAGAGAAAAAGAAAGGGACTGAGAAAATATTTCAAGAGATTATAGTTGAAAACTTCCCTAACATGGGAAAGAAAATAGTTAATCAAAACCAGGAAGCACAGACAGTACCATACAGGATAAATCCAAGGAGAAAAACACCAAGACACATATTAATAAAACTATCAAAAAATAAATACAATGAAAAAATATTAAAAGCAGAAAGGGAAAAACAACAAATAACATACAGGGAATCCCCATAAGGTTAACAGCTGATCTTTCAGCAGAAACTCTGCAAGCCAGAAGGGAGTGGCAGTACATATTTAAAGTGATGAAAAGGAAAAACCTACAACCAAGATTACTCTACCCAGCAAGGATCTCATTCAGATTTGATGGAGAAATTAAAACCTTTACAAACAAGCAAAAGCTAAGAGAATTCAGCACCACCAAACCAACTTTACAACAAATGTTAAAGGAAATTCTCTAGGCAGGAAACACAAGAGAGGGAAAAGACCTACAATAACAAACCCAAAACAATTAAGAAAATGGTAATAGGAACATACACATCGATAATTACCTTAAATGTAAATGGACTAAATGCTCCAAACAAAAGACACAGGCTGGCTAAATGGATACAAAAACAATACCCATATATATGCTGTCTACAAGAGACCCACTTCAGACCTAGGGACACACACAGACTGAAGTGAGGGGATGGAAAAAGATATTCCATGAAAATGGAAATCAAAAGAAAGCTGGAGTAGCAATTCTCATATCAGACAAAATAGACTTTAAAATAAAGACTATTACAAGAGACAAAGAAGGACACTACATAATGATCAAGGGATCAATCCAAGAAGAAGAGATAACAATTGTAAATATATATGCTCTCAACATAGGAGCACCTCAAAACATAGGGCAAATGCTAACAGCCATAAAAGTGGAAACTGACAGTAACACAATCACAATAGGGGACTTTAACACCCCACTTTCATCAATGGACAGATATCCAAATTGAAAATAACTAAGGAAACACAAGCATTAAATGGTACATTAAACAAGATGGACTTAATTGATATTTATAGGACATTCCATTCAAAAACAACAGAATACACATTTTTCTCAAGTGTTCATGGAACATTCTCCAGGATAGATTATATGTTAGGTCACAAATCAAGCCTTGGTAAATTTAAGAAAATTGAAGTCATATCAAGTATCTTTTCTGACCACAACACTATGAGACTAGATATCAATTACAGGAAAAAATCTGTAAAAAATACAAACACATGGGGGCTAAACAATACACTACTAAATAACCAAGAAATCACTAAAGACATCAAAGAGGACATCAAAAATTACCTAGAAACAAATGACAGTGAAAACACAACGACCCAAAACCTATGGGATGAAGCAAAAGCAGTTCTAAGAAGGGCATTTAGAGCAATACAATCCTACCTCAAGAAACAAGAAACACCTAAATAAACAACCTAACCTTACACCTACAGCAATTAGAGAAAGAACAAAAAAACCCAAAGTTAGCAGAAGGAAAGAAATCATAAAGATCAGATCAGAAATAAATGAAAAAGAAATGAAGGAAACAATAGCAAAGATCAATAAAACTAAAGATAAACAAAATAGATAAACCATTATCCAGACTCATCAGAAAAAAAGGGAGAAGACTCAAATCAATAGAATTAGAAATGAAAAGGAAGAAGTAACAACTTACACTGCAGAAATACAAAGGATCATGAGAAATTCCTGCAAGCAACTCTATACTAATAAAATGGACAACCTGGAAGAATGGACACATTCTTAGAAAAGTACAAGCTTCCAAGACTGAACCAGGAAGAAACAGAAAATATAAACAGACCAATCACAAGCACTGATTGAGACTATGATTAAAAATCTTCCAGCAAACAAAAGCCCAGGACCAGATGGCTTCACAGGAGAATTCTATCAAACATTTAGAGAAGAGCTAACACCTATCCTTCTCAAACTTCCAAAATACAGCAGAGGCAGGGACACTCCCAAACTCATTCTATGAGGCCACCATCACCCTGATACCAAAACCAGACAAAGATGTCACAAAGAAAGAAAACTACAGGCCAATATCACTGATGAACATAGATGCAAAAATCCTCAACAGAATACTAGGAAACAGAATCCAACAGCACATTAAAAGGATCATTCACCATGATTTATCAGGTTTATCCCAGGAATGCAAGGATTTTTTAATATAGGCAAATCAATCAATGTTAATAAACCATATTAACAAATTGAAGGATAAAAACCATATGATCATCTCAATAGATGCAGAAAAAGCTTTCAACAAAATTCAACACCCATTTATGATAAAAACCCTCCAGAAAGTAGGCATAGAGGGAACTTACCTCATCATAATAAAGGCCATAAATGACAAACCCACAGCCAACATCATTCTCAATGGCAAAAAACTGAAACCATTTCCGCTAAGATCAGGAACAAGACAAGGTTGCCCACTCTCGCCATTATTATTCAACATAGTTTTGGAAGTTTTAGCAACAGCAATCAGAGAAGAAAAAGAAATAAAAGGTATCCAAATTGGAAAAGAAGAAGTAAAGCTGTCACTCTTTGCAGATGACATACTATACCTAGAGAATCCTAAAGATACTACCAGAAAACTACTAGAGCTAATCAATGAATTTGGTAAAGTAGCAGGACACAAAATGAATGCACAGAAATCTCTTGCATTCCTATACAATAATGATGAAAAATCTGAAAGTGAAATTAAGGAAACACTCCCATTTACCACTGCAACAAAAAGAATAAAATACCTAGGAATAAACCTACCTAAGGAAACAAAAATCCTGTATGCAGAAAACTATAAGACACTGATGAAAGAAATTAAAGACGATACAAACGGTTGGAGAGATATACCATGTTTTTGGATTGGAAGACTCAACATTGTAAAAATGACTATACTACCCAAAGCAATCTACAGATTCAATGCAGTCCCTATCAAACCACCAATGGCATTTTTGACAGACCTAGAACAAAAAATTTCACAATTTGTATGGAAACACAAAAGACCCCAAATAACCAAAGCAATCTTGAGAAAGAAAAACAGAGCTGGAGAAATCAGGCTCCCATACTTCAGACTATACTAAAAAGCTACAGTAATCAAGACAGTATGGCACTGGCACAAAAACAGAAATATAGATCAATGGAACAGGATAGAAAGCACTAAGATAAACCCATGCACATATGGTCACCTTTTTTTTTTGATAAAGGAGTCAAGAATTTATAATGGAGAAAAGACAGCCTCTTCAACAAGTGGTGCTGGGAAAACTGGACAGCTACATGTAAAAGAATAAAATTAGAACACTCTCTAACACCATACACAAAAATAAACCCAAAATGGATTGAAGACTTAAATGTAATGCCAGACACTATAAAACTCTTAGAGGAAAACGTAGGCAGAACACTCTGTGACATAAATCACAGCAAGATCCTTTTTGATCCACTTTGTAGATAAATGGAAATTAAAACAAAAATAAAAAATGGGACCTAATGATACTTAACACCTTTTGCCCAGCAAAGGAAACCATAAACAAGATGAAAAGACAACCCTCAGAATGGGAGAAAATATTTGCAAATGAAGCAACTGACAAAGGATTAATCTCCATAATATACCAGCAGCTCATGCAGCTCAATATCAAAAAAACAAACAACCCAATCCAAAAGTGGGCAGAAGACCTAAATAGACCTTTCTCCAAAGAAGATATACAGATATCCAACAGGCACATGAAAGAATGCTCAACATCACTAATCATTAGAGAAATGCAAATCAAAACTACAATGAGGTAGGTATCACCTCACACCATTCAGAATGGCCATCATCAAAAAATCTACAAACAATAAATGCTGGAGGGAGTATGGAGAAAAGGGAACCCTCTTGCACTGTTGGTGGGAATGTAAATTGATACAGCCACTACAGAGAACAGTATGGAGGTTCCTTAAAAGACCAAGTATAGAGCTACCATACTATCCAGCAATCCCACTACTGGGCATATACCCAGAGAAAACCATAATTCAAAAAGAGTTATGTACCACAATGTTCATTGCAGCACTATTTACAATAGCCAGGACATGGAAGCAACCTAAGTGTCCATCAACAGATGAATGGATAAAGAAGATGTGGCACATATATACAATGGAATATTACTCAACCATAAAAAGGAACGAAACTGAGCTATTTGTAGTGAGGTGGATGGACCTAGGGACTGTCATACAGAGTGAAGTAAGTCAGAAAGAGAAAAACAAATACCGGATGCTAACACATATATATGGAATCTAAAAAACAAATGGTTCTGAAGAACCTAGGAGCAGGACAGGAATAAAGAAGCAAATGTAGAGAATGGACTTGAGGATATGGGGAGAGGGAAGGGTAAGCTGGGATGAAGTGAGAGAGTGGCATGGACTTATATATACTACCAAATGTAAAATAGATAGCTAGTGGGAAGCAGCTGCATAGCACAGGGAAATCAGCTCGGTTCTTCTCTGACCATCTAGAGGGGTGGGATAGGGAGGGTGGGAGGGAGGCGCAAGAGGGAGGAGATATGGGGATATATGTATATGTATAGCTGATTCACTTTGTTGTAAAGCAGAAACTAACACAGCACTGTAAAGCAATTACACTCCAATAAAGATGTTAAAATTAAAATAAAATAAAAATGGTCCACATAAAAAAAATCTTTAAAAAAATAGAGTATTTGAAACCAAGAAATCTTGAAGATGTGAAATGAAGTTCACTATTTATTAATAACCTAACCTCTCTGAATAAGTATCCTTATTACAATATAATATACAAATAATGTATTTACCATATTTATAAATAACCACAGTAAAAGATGAGATGTGATAAGCATCATAAAAAGAATAATTTGAATTTTGGTGTTCCTCAGTAGGAATAAGAATTTACACTGCCACCTTGGGGCAGAAACCAGAGGAAGGGTTTTAGAGGGATGTAGCCATTTTAGCTATCTGAATAAGGCTTAAGTTTTCCATGGGAAAAACACAGTTTGGATATTAAACCCAGTGAAAATTGTTATGCATTTCAAAAGCCGCAAATAAAAATATAAAAAGTTCAATTTTCTTATACTGTCCTTACCACTGAACTTAGTATCTGTCTGAAATATCAACTTTTCTACCTAATAATAGAAATTTTACCTAGTATTTACAGGTGAACTCAGTCAATGTTGGGCAAATTCAGTCAACATAGGTTTTAGACGGGGAAGTTCAAGATTTTCAGCCCTATAAAGGGCTGGGCAGAGGAAGGTTTTTGTTAGCATCAGGCAGTGCTAGGGTGAGATAGCAGGTCCACAGCCATCCTAGGACCTTTGTGGCCTTCCACTAATATGTAACTTGTCCCCACAATCTGCACATCCTGCTGCGTCTGGTGCTGATGTCCACAGTCCTACCATGCCCTCCAGTCATCAGATCCCTGACGGAGGCCATGCTGCCTCTTCCTTGTTTAGGCTCCTTCAGGGCTGCCAGTCTCTCTGGGCTATCTTCTTGCCCCTGCCCCGTGAGAATGTCTGGGCATGTGAAAGGCTCAGGGGGCTGCCCTCGTCCCTCTAATTCCTAGACCCAGCACGCCGCCATTTCCATAAACGACTGCCATCTCAGAGGACTCTGCTCACTCTCCTGGGCCTCACTCAGGGACTGAACACTGGTCTTTTCTGCCCACAAATTCCCCCCTCCCCAAACCTCGCTGCGGTTTCTATCAATCCCCGCTCCATAGTTGGGAGACTCTGGCAGTGCGAAGGGAACAGGGACTCACTAGATCCTAACTATTTCTTCATATCTTCTCCCATCAGTGCCAACCCTTAGCTGCCTCCCAGGGATGAACAGGGGGCGGGGGGAGAAGGTCTGATATTTAGAAGTTTCCCCTGGTCCATACATTTGGTTCAACTTGCAAAATATCAACTCACTGAACAAAATGTGATGCTGAGATGGGAAGGCAGCTGTCCTTGGGGGGGGGGGGGGTCTCCACCAAGCTGCATTCAACTGTGCCTCCTTCCATTCCCAGCTTTCCAGAATAGTGAGCAGGGCTGAGTTATATGGAGAGCTAAATCCTGGTGTCCCCAGTGACTCTCCTGAAGACATTTTTATCTCTCTTATTTAAACCCTTGTCTTTTATGATTAAATAATCAGCTCATTGGTTGCCACGGGGTGCCTTTCCCCTGGGATGTTGTAAAACAGTTGCATATATTGGCAAGGAGGCCAGGATAATTTTCTTCAGGGGGGGAAAGAACATCACGTGTTTGAGCTATGACAGAACAAATGTTTGCTAATTTTCTGTTTGGGGATTTTCAGTTTTTCACTTGAGTGGCTGCTGCCGAAATGAGAATTTTCACATTTTGAATATAGTATAATTTATGCAGGAGACATTCAATAATGACTCCAACTAAAGCCAACTGTAAAATTAGCCAAACATCCTTGGATCCAAAAATGTATGCTTAAAACAATTGCTAATTGAGCCGTTTGGATCTTCGGTTCCCATTTTTCAGGGATAGAAGCCTTCAGTAAAATATAACTGACCCACAGGAAACTGCAGGCATTTCTCACCCATACAGTCTAACACATGAACTTCCACACTGTCTCACTTCAGACCCATTATTAAACGCCAAGGATGAGAACTGAGGAGTGTAGTGCACCAAAGGGTGAACCAAAAATCTACCAGGATAGTAAATGGACCCACACCCCGCCATGTCAACTCAATTCAAACCATCTCTATCCAGGAGACATCCATGTGTTTCTTCATAATCAGAAAAACAGGAGGTGAAACCCACCAGGGGAATCCCAAATCACTTACTGAAGTCATGACTCTTCAGTTCTAACAAATCACTTCTCTACTGATTTCTTAAAAACATTGGTTTAATACAGGGCTTAGAGAGTAAACCATTCTGGCCATGATATTCCCCTTGCATAACCATGGCAGCCATCAAAAGCTGAGTACAGCACACTTTTCCAATGAGCCCAAACTTGCCCCACAAGCCTAAATGGTATTTGTAATCAAACAGAATTATTAAAAGCCTAAATGGTATATGTATCGAACAGAATTTATTTTATATATAAAAATCTGACCTCCTGGATGTACTGAATATAACAATGGATTGTGAATTAGATCTAAATTTGAAACCTGACTGTCATGAACTGTTTCAGACTAGTCATCTATGTCTTTATATTAACTCAGTTTAAAACAGAGGAGAGAGGGGCTTCCAGTCTCAATGATGATGGAGTGACCAGAATTGAACTTGCCTTTCTGCCATATCAGAGATAAAACTAGAAAAACTGTATGATGCAACTGTTTTCAGGAATCAAACAACAGTTAGAACAGTATTGTAACCACTGAGAGAAAGGAAATACAGAAGCCGAGCCCATATTCCTGCAACTTCCTATTTGGGAGCACTTTCAGAACCAGGGTACAGGGAGTAGAAGCAAAGTAGAACATGGACTTCTCACTGAGCTGAAGAAGCAAGAATCAGAGTTTGGAGCAGATTAAACAACTATAATTTGTGAGAAAACAGTTCCAGAGATCAGAGAGCTGAATAAAATGGGGCCACTGGTCTGCATTGGGGTTCCCATCAAATTCTTATCCCTGAATGTGGCTATAATAATGGTAATGTGGCTTACCATCTATTTTCAGTTACCATCTATTTCAACCCAAATACTGAATCAACCCATCCACACAGCAAACTCAGAGTATTTCATCCTCCTTCAACTGGTCTTTTGAGACCTCCCATGTGGACATAAGCATGAATAAAGAATGGGGCACTGGTATACATTATTCAGGCCTTCTGGTCCTGCTTGGGCCCCGTACTTTACCATTTCCATCCAAGGAGTTACTGCTGCTAGCCCATCTGAATTTTGACCTGGCATGTCCAACAGAACCGAACTCAGTTCCAGACATTTGGTCACTTTGTGCCCCATGGTCAAGTGTTACTGGGCCCCCTATCAGGAAACTGTTCCTAAAAAGGCATATATTTCTATGCTGAGAATGTCATCACCTTACTCCAGTCTCCCAGGGACTGTGTTGTGATTCTCCATGAGGGCCTTGCCAAAAAACCCCACACTGCAAATCTTCTTACCACCAACACCTCCAAAATCATGGGTTGTGCTGGATCATATGGTCCAAGCAGCATGGCTTTTTGTACTGCAGCCTGGCTCTGGTGCAGAGGCCTTTCCTGCTCCAGGGACCACTCAAAGCTTGAAGCCCTCCATGTCACCAGCTAAAAGGACTGGAGCAGCATTCCTAGGTGTCTAATGCGTTGCCTTCAGAACCCAACAAAGGGGCTTCCCTGGTGGTGCAGTGGTTAAGAATCCACCTGCCAATGCAGGGGACACGGGTTTGAGCCCTGGTCCAGGAAGATCTCACAAGCCGCGGAGCAACTAAACCCGTGCACCACAACTACTGAGCCTGCGCTCTAGAGCCCACATGCCACAACTACTGAAGCCCATGCGCCTAGAACCTGTGTTCCGCAACAAGAGAAGCCACCGCAATGAGAAGCCCGCACACCACAATGAAGAGTAGCCCCCGCTCGCCACAACTGGGGAAAGCCTGCGCGCAGCAACGAAGACCCAACACAGCCAAAAATAAATAAGTTTATTTAAAAAAAGAACCCAACAATGTTTAACAGGTACCTCTTTGTGGAAGGAAATAAAAGGCATAGCAATTTTTCTTTTATATTGAAGCAGACATCCCAGATGGTCCTCACCCCTGAAACCTTAAAAATTGCATTGAAATGGCAGGTGCCTAAACCTTCATAGTGTTTATTACCCACTTTCTGGAGTGCATGAGTCTAAAAGCATCTAGCATCCTAGCCACCTCTTGCCCATCCTCTTTGATGATCATGATGTCATCAATGCAATGGACCAGTGTAACATTCTGTGGGATATCCAGATCTCTTCAGACTATTCTATGACATAGGGCAGGAAAGTTAACAGCCCTGAGACAAAAATGTAAATTAATAATTTTGTCTCTCTTCCATAAATATGTATTGTTTCTAATCCTTACTTATAATGGACATGGAAAAGAACACATTCACCAAATCAATATCATGTACCTGAGGTCTTATTTATGTGCTCTAACAATAACACCATGTCCAACAAAGCAAGTGTAATCAGGGCTGCAACTTGATTAAGACTGTGGTGGTCAACGCTATAGTCAACCTTTAGGATTCATTACATTTCTGCAGGGGTTAGACCAGTGAATCAAATAGAGACGTGACAGGAACCAGCATCCTAAATCTTTAGGTCTAAAACCTGGCACTAATCTCTGCCTAAAGATACAACATTGCTTTGCTTTGTTTGTTATGAACTACTTTGGCCAGGGGGTGAAGGTTCAGAGGTTTCCACTTGGCCTTCCCCACTATGATGTGATCAGCTGGGCCTTCATATGAGGGTTATTCCAACTGCCAAGTACATCAATTCCAATATACACTTGGTTACAGGGGAAATGACCATAGTGCTTGTCCACAGATACAGTGGATACACTGTGAGCCAGACTTTAGCCAGGATTCCATTTCTTACCTGGTCCCTGTAAGTCCCTACTCCAACTAAGGGGACAGTTATGAGGCTTTCAGTTTTCAAGTATCAATGTCAATTCAGACCTGTGCCTGGACCCTTGAAATACATAGATATTGCCCTTTCCACAGTTTACAGTCACCTGAGTAATAGCTCTATGTCCTTTTTGGGAAGGAATATAGGAATCACAATAGTATATACTTGCCACAGTGCTTCAGGTCCTTCCTCAGAAGGACCTGGCTACCTCATGGGCCAATGGTTCCAGATAAAATACTGGCTTTAGTCTGAGACTGAGCAAGGGATTGTTGACTTTTTATGGGGGTAAACACCCTCAGCTTTCTGCTTTTGGGGCTACAGATATTAAGAGGCACTGTGGTTGGCCGGACTCTTCTGCACCTAGGGAACCATTAACTGTATCTATAACCATCTATGAGTCAAACCCCCTTTGCTGCCCTTCCACCTTTCCAGCAGTTACAATTGTGATCTCCTGACTTCAGGCAGTTAAACATCACCCTACCTCCATTACTTGGGCCCACTGTCCTGTTGATAATAATGAGCCCAGTTTGTGACTTGCCTGCAGAGGAGAGCCACCCACCACTGAACTTCTTAGTGAGTTAGTGAGTCTGGTGCACTTCACACCAGCATATTCCTGATGTCTTGGTGAATGGTAGGTCCCCAGGCCCTACCTCAGATCAAAATCCTCTGCGGGGTCTCCTAGCCCAACATTATGCACTAATTTGAGTATGACAACATCTCTCAATCTCTTTTCCTCCCCCTTTTTCCTACCAGTCTCTTCCTCAACCCTTTTCCAGGGAAATTCAAGTATTTCCACTTCCCTGGCCATTAGTTATCACTTTTGCCAGTCTCCTAAGAGTCACTCTAGCAGGGAGTTGGCCCTATTCCCTGAGGTCCTTGCTCAGGTGTTAATGTCTAGGTAACTTGGAAATAAATACAGTAGATTAGACATCAGAGGAGTTGAGATCTAATCTTATTTCTGACTAGGTCTAATTTTCTCAGTAAAATCCCAAATTGCAAGGATTGAACTTTCCAAAAAATTGTCTCTAATATACCCAAATCTGACATTCTACAGCTTCAGTGTATTCTCCTCTAGATATCACAACTGTGACTAACTGCTATCTCTCTGTATTACTATAAATATGAAAGGGTTGTAAGGAGAAATTTACACTATTACAAATATTTCAAAATGTCCTGACACCAACACAGAAGGAAATAGTTCAAATATAATGAGAGATACTTAAGCTTGAATTTCTTAATGCTAAAAGATAAGTATATTAAATAGTATAAATTGTGTTGGGAAAATGGGTTATCTTTTTGGAAAACAAACAGATTAAAGATACATTAACAGCTAACCATTAAAAAAAAACACAGAGGGGCCTCCCTGGTGGCGCAGTGGTTGAGAGTCCGCCTGCCGATGCAGGGGATACGGGTTCGTGCCCCGGTCTGGGAGGATCCCATATGCCGCGGAGCGGCTGGGCCTGTGAGCCATGGCCGCTGGGCCTGCGCATCCGGAGCCTGTGCTCCGCAACGGGGGAGGCCACAACAGTGAGAGGCCCGCATACCGCAAAAAGAAAAAAAAAAAAACACAGAGGTTCAAACTCAAATGCTTGCAAGGGGTATGCTTTTAATACAGACCTGTGATATTAGCCTAGTATAAAAAAATTAGATGTTAAAATGATTATATAATATTTGAGCATAACTGCCTAGTCCATTCTTACATTGCCTTTTAAAGTATTGGTGGTCATAACAAATACACCATAATCTGTTTTGTGATCCCTGAAATGAAGTATAAAAGCATAATAAAACACAGAAGATACATATACATGTATTCGTTTAGTTAGCTATATTTATATATATGTATATACACACACACACACACACAAACACACATGCACACAGAAAACGTGGGGGTAGGAAAGACTTGTTTTAGGAGATAAAAATGGAAATTTCAGAGATTGTTTCAAGATGGTGGAGTAAAAGGACGTGCTCTTACTCCCTCTTGCGAGAGCACCAGAATCACAACTAACTGCTGAACAATCATCAACAGGAAGACACTGGAACTCACCAAAAAAGATACCTGACATCCAAAGACAAAGGAGAAGCCAAAATGAGATGATACAAGGGGTGCAATCACAATAAAAGCAAATCCCATTACTGCTGGGTGGGTGACTCACGGACTGGAGAATATTTATATCACAGAAGTCCACCCACTGGAGTGAAGGTTCGGAGCCCCACGTCAGGCTTTCCAAGCTGGAGGTCCGGCAACAGGAGGAGGAATATCTAGAGAATCAGAATTTGAAGGCTAGAGGGATTTAATTGAAGGACGTCAACAGGACTGGGGGAAACAGACACTCCACTCTTGGAGGGCACACACAAAGTAGTGTTTGCATCCAGACCCAGGGGAAGAAGCAGTGACCCCATAGGAGACTGAACTAGACCTACCTGCTAGTGTTGGAGGGTCTCATGCAGAGGCGGGGGTGGCTGTGGCTCATCGTGTGGACAAAGACACTGGCAGCAGAAGTTCTGGGAACTACTCCTTGGCATGAGCCCTCCCAGGTCTGCCATTAGCCCCACGAAAGAGCCCAGGGTAGGCTCCAGTGTTGGGTTGCCTCAGGCCAAACAACCAATAGGGAAGGAACCCAGCCCCACCCATCAGCAGACAAGCGGATTAAAGTTTTACTGGGCTCTGCCCACCAGAGCAACAGCTAGCTCTACCCACCACCAGTCCCTCCCATCAGGAAACGTGCATAAGTCTCCTGATAGATAGCCTCATTCACCAGAGGGGAGACAGCAGAAGCAAGAAGAACTACAATCCTGCAGTCTGTGGAACAAAAACCACATTCACAGAAAGATAGACAAGATGAAAAGGCAAAGGGCTATGTACCAGATGAAGGAACAGGATAAAAACCCAGAAAAAAAAACTAAAGGAAGTGGAGATAGGCAACCTTCTAGAAAAAGAATTCAGAATAATGATAGTGAAGATGATCCAGGACCTTGGAAAAAGAATGTAGGCAAAGATTGAGAAGATGCAAGAAATGTTTAACAAAGACCTAGAAGAATTAAAGAACAAACAAACAGAGATGAACAATACAATAACTGAACTGAAAACTACACTAGAAGGAATCAATAGCAGAAAAACTGAGGCAGAAGAACGGATAAGTGACCTAGAAGACAGAATGGTGGAATTCACTACTGTGAAGAGAATAAAGAAAAAAGAATGAAAAGAAATGAAGACAGCCAAAGAGACCTCTGGGACAACATTAAACACAACAACATTTGCATTATAGGGGTCCCAGAAGCAAAAGAGAGAAAGAAAGGACTCAAGAAGATATTTGAAGAGATTATAGTTGAAAACTTTCCTAAGATGGGAAAGGAAATAGCCTCCGAAGTCCAGGAAGCACAGAGTCCCAGGCAGGATAAACCGAAGAGGAAGATGCCGACAAACATAGTAATCAAGTTGGCAAAAATTAAAAACAAAGAAAAATTACTGAAAGCAGCAAGGGAAAAATGACAAATAACATACAAGGGAACTCCCATAAGGTTAACAGCTAATTTCTCAGCAGAAACTCTATAAGCCAAAAGGGAGTGGCATGACATACTTAAAGTGATGAAAGGGAAGAACCTACAACCAAGATTACTCTACCCTGCAAGGATCTCATTCAGATTCAATGGAAAAATCAAAAGCTTTACAGACAAGCAAAAGCTAAGAGAATTCAGCACCACCAAACCAGCTCTACAACAAATGATAAAGGAACTTCTCTAAGTGGGAAACACAAGAGAAGAAACACAAAAACAAACCCATAACAATTAAGAAAATTGTAATACGAATATACATATCAATAATTACTTTAAAAGTGAATGGACTAAATGCTCAAACAAAAAGACACAGTCTTGCTGAATGGATGCAAAAACAAGACCCATATCTATGCTGTTTAAAAGAGACCCACTTCAGACCTAGGGACACATATAGACTGAAATTGAGAGGATAGAAAAAGATATTCCATGTAAATGGAAATCAAAAGAAAGCTGGAGTAGCAATACTCATATCAGATAAAAGAGACTTTAAAATAAAGAATGTTACAAGAGACGAGGAAGGACACTACATAATGATCAAGGGATCAATCCAAGAAGAAGATATGACAATTATCGATATATTTGCACCCAACAGAGGAGCACCTCAATAGATAAGGCAACTGCTAACAGCTATAAAAGAGGAAATTGACAGTAACACAATAATAGTGAGGAACTTTAACACCTCAATTACATCAATGGACAGATCATCCAAACAGAAAAGTATCAAGAAAATACAAGCTTTAAATGATACAACAGACCAGACAGATTTAATTGATATTTGTAGGACATTACATCCAAAAACAGCAGATTACACTTTCTTCTCAAGTGAGTACGGAACAGTCTCCAGGACAGATCACATATTGGGTCACAAATCAAGCCTCAGTAAATTTAAGAAAACTGAAATCATATCAAGCATCTTTTCTGACCACAACGCTATGAGATTAGAAATCAACTACATGGAAAAAAATGGAAAAAACACAAACACATAGAGGCTAAACAATACGTTACTAAATAACCAAGAGATCACTGAAGAAATCAAAGAGGAAATCAAAAAATACCTAGAGACAAATGACAATGAAAACACGATGATCCAAAATCTATGGGATGCGGCAAAAGCAGTTCTAAGACAGAAGTTTATAGCAATAAAAGCCTACCTCAAGAAATAAGAAAAATCTCAAATAAACAATCTAACCTTACACCTAAAGGAACTAGAGAAAGACAAGCAAACAAAACCCAAAGTTAGTAGAAGGAAAGAAATTATAAAGATCAGAGCAGAAATAAATGAAATAGAAACAAAGAAAACAATATCAAAGGTCAATAAAACTAAAAGCTGGTTCTTTGAGAAGATAAACCAAATTGATAACCCATTAGCCAAACTCATCAAGAAAAGGAGGGAGAGGACTCAAATCAATAAAATTAGAAATGAAAAAGGAAAAGATACAACAGACACCGCAGAAATGCAAAGCATCCTAAGAGACTACTACAAGCAACTCTATGCCAATAAAATAGACAACCTGGAAGAAATGGACAAATTCTTAGAAAGGTATAACCTTGCAAGACTGAACCAGGAAGAAATAGAAACTATAAACAGACCAATCACAAGTAATTAAATTGAAACTGTGATTAAAACTCTTCCAACAAACAGAAGTCCAGGACCAGATGGCTTCACAGGAGAATTCTATCAAACATTTAGAGAAGAGCTAACACCCATCCTTCCCAAACTCTTGCAAAAAATTGCAGAGGAAGGAAACTCCCAAATTCATCTATGAGGCCACAATCACCATGATACCAAAACCAGACAAAGATACTACAAAAAAAAAAAACTACAGACCAATATCACTAATGAATATAGATGCAAAAATCCTCAACAAAATACTAGCAAACAGAATCCAACAACATATTAAAAGAATACACCATAAACAAGTGGGATTTATCCCAGGGATGCAAGGATTCTTCAATATATGGAAATCAATCAATGTGATACACCATATTAACAAATTGAAGAAAAGAAACCATATGATCATTATCTCAACAGATGCAGAAAAAACTTTTGACAAAATTCAACACCCATTTATGATAAAAAACTCTGCAGAAAGTGGGCATAGAGGGAATGTACCTCAACATAATAAAGGCCAAATATGACAAACCCACAGCAAACATCATTCTCAATGGTGAAAAACTGAAAGCATTTTCTCTAAGATCAGGAACAAGGCAAGGATGTCCACTCTTGCCACTATTATTTAACATAGTTTTGGAAGTCCTAGCCATGGGAATCAGAGAAGAAAAAAAAATAAAAGAACACGTGGCACATATATACAATGGAATATTACTCAGCCATAAAAAGAAACGAAACTGAGCTATTTGTAATGAGGTGGATAGACCTAGAGTCTGTCATACAGAGTGATCTAAGTCAGAAAGAGAAAGACAAATACCGTATGCTAACACATATATATGGAATTTAAGGAAAAAAATGTCATGAAGAACCTAGGGGTAAAACAGGAATAAAGACACAGACCTACTTGAGAATGGACTTGAGGATATGGGGAGGGGGAAGGGTAAACTGTGACAAAGCGAAAGAGAGGCATGGACATATATACACTACCAAACGTAAGGTAGATAGATAGTGGGAAGCAGCCGCAGAGCACAGGGAGATCAGCTCGGTGCTTTGTGACCGCCTGGAGGGGTGGGATGGGGAGGGTGGGAGGGAGGGAGATGCATGAGGAAAGGGATGTGGGAACAGATGTATATGTATGACTGATTCACTTTGTTATAAAGCAGAAACTAATAAAAATAAAAATAATTAAAAAAAGGAATACAAATTGGAAAAGAAGAGGTAAAACTGTCACTGTTTGCATATGACATGATACTATACATAGAGAATCCTGAAGATGCCAACAGAAAACTACTTGAGCTAATCAATGAATTTGGTAAAGTTGCAGGATACAAAATTAATGCACAGAAATCTCTTGCATTCCTATACACTAATGATGAAAAGTCTAAAAGTGAAATTAAGGAAACACTCCCATTTACCATTGCAACAAAAAGAATAAAATACCTAGGAATAAACCTACCTAGGGAGACAAAAGACCTGTATTCAGAAAACTATAAGACACTGATGAAAGAAATTAAAGATGATACCAACAGATGGAGAGATATACCATGTTCTTGTATTCGAAGGATCAATATTGTGAAAATAACTATACTACCCAAGCAATCTACAGATTCAGTGCAATCCGTATCAAATTACCAACGGCATTTTTTACAGAACTAGAACAAAAAATCTTAAAATTTGTACGGTGACACAAAGACTCCAAATAGTCAAAGCAGTCTTGAAGGAAAAAAATGGAGCTGGAGGAATCAGATTCCCTGACTTCAGACTATACTACAGAGCTACAGTAATCAAGACAGTATGATACTGGCATAAAAACAGAAATTTAGATCAATGGAACAAGATAGAAAGGCCAAAGATAAACCCACAAACCTATGGTCAACTAATCTATGAAAAAGGAGGCAAGGATATACAATGAAGGAAAGACACTCTCTTCAATAAGTGGTGCTCGGAAAACTAGACAGCTACATGTAAAAGAATGAAATTAGAACACTCCCTAACACCATACACAAAAATAAACTCAAAATGGACTAGAGACCTAAATATAAGACTGGACACTGTAAAACTCTTAGAGGAAAACATAGAAAGAACACTCTTTGACATAAATCACAGCAAGATCTTTTTTGATCCACGTCCTAGAGTAAAGGAAATAAAAACAGAAATAAACAAATGGGACCTAATGAAACTCAAAAGCTTTTGCAAAGCAAAGGAAACTACAAGCAAGACTAAAAGACAACCCTCAGAATGGGAGAAAATATTTGCAAACAAATCAATGGACAAAGTATTAATCTCCAAAATATATAAACAGCTCATGCAGCTCAATGTTAAAAAAAACAAACAATCCAATCCAAAAATGGGCAGAAGACCTAAAGAGACATTTCTCCAAAGAAGACATACAGATGGCCAAGAAGCACATGAAAAGCTGCTCAACATTATTAATTTTTAGAGAAATGCAAATCAAAACTACAATGAGGTATCACCTCACACCAGTTAGAATGGACAGCCTCAGAAAATCTACAAACAACAAATGATGGAGAGGGTGTGGAGAAAAGGGAACCCTCTTTCAGTGTTTGTGGGAATGTAAATTGCTACAGCCACTATGGAGAACAGTATGGAGGTTCCTTAAAAAAGTAAAAATAGAAATACCATACGACCCAGCAATCCCACTACTGGGCATATCCCCAGATAAAACTGTACTTCAAAAAGACACATGCACCCCAATGTTCATTGCAGCATTATTTACAATAGCCAGGTCATGGAAGCAACCTTAATGCCCATTAACAGATGAATGGATAAAGCTGTGGTACATATATATAATGAAATATTACTCAGCCATAAAAAGGAACGAAATTGGGTCATTTGTAGAGACGTGGATGGATCTAGAGACTGTCATACAGAGTGAAGTAAGCCAGAAAGAGAAAAACAATGATCATATATTAACACATATATGTGGAACCTAGAAAAATGGTACACATGAACCAGGTTGCAGGGCAGAGTCTGAGACACAGAAGTAGAAAACAAACGTATGGACACCAAGGGAGAAAAGTGGTGGGGAGGTGGTGGTGGGATGAACTGGGAGATTCTGACTGACATGTATACTCTAATATGTATAAAATCAGTAACTAATAAGACCCTGCTATAAAAAAATAAATAAAATAAAATTCTAAAATAAATGGAAATTTCAGAGAAGGATGCATTAACAAACTTGACTTTCTCAGCAGGTAATATTTCTAAAAACAAAAGACTATAAACAGAATTAAATGACAAGTGACAAATGAGGAAACATTTATAGTATTCGTAACAAAACAAAGATTAACATACAAAATATATAATAGCTTCAAAAATCAATAAGTAAAATATAAATAATTCAGGAGAAAAAATATACAAATATTATAAACAAGTAACTTGAAGAAGAAATGAAAATAGTACTAAAAATACACACTATTCTCCAGAGAATTAGGCCATGCCAAACATCAATCCCAAAAGGTTACATACTGTATGACTCCATTTATATAACATTCTTAAAAATGACAAAGTTGGGACTTCCCTGGTGGTCCAGTGGGAAAGACTCCATGCTCCCAATGCAGGGGCCCCAGTTCAATCCCTGGTCAGGGAACTAGATCCCTCATGCATGCCCCAACTAAGAAGTCCTCATGCCACAAGTATGAAGTCCGCCTGCCGCAACTAAGAGTCTGCATGCCGCCACTAAAGATCCCGCATGCCACAACTCAGACCCGGCATGGCCAAAATAAATAAATATATATATATTTTTTTTTTAATGACAAAATCTTAGAAATGGAGTACAGATTACTGTTTGCCAGGAGTTAAGTTTGTGGGGTAGAACTGGAAGTGGCTATAAAAGTGTAACATGAAGGAGCCTTAGATTGATAGAATATTTTGTATCTTGACTGAATTAATGCAAGCATCCTGATTGTGAAATTGTACTGTAATTTTATAAGATGTTACCATTGGGGGAAAATGGATAAAGGATACATGGATCTCTATTATTTCTTACAAATTCATGGAACTCTACAATGCAACTCAAAATTAAAGTTTAATTGAAAACACACACACACACACACACAAACCCACAGTACTTAGGGAAATGTAAAGTAAGACTACAGTTGACCCTTGAACAACAGGGGTTTGAACTGCGCAGGTCCACTTATACTCAGATTTTTTTCCAAGTGTGTGGACGTGGAATTGTGGATGTGAAGGAGCCACAGATACGGAAGAAGGCCAACTATAAGTTATACGGATTTTCCACTGTGTGGACAGTTGGCCTCCTAACCCTCGTGTTGTTCAAGGATCGAATGTATACTAAGAAAGCCTTTTTAGCCAAAACAGATTGGCAAAAATTAAGAAGGTTGATAATAACAAGTGTTGGAGAAGGAAAGAGGAAGCATTTACTGTAATACTCTTCTGGTAGTAAAATAAATTGGTAAGCCATTTTTTGGAGTATGTTTTAGAGTATCTATTTTAAAAACTAAATAAACATACACTTGGACACAGTTATTCCACTTCTTCATATCTAGCCAAAAGAAGAGAGAAAATGATCAAGAGAAGGGGGAGGGGAGGAAGGAAGGTGGGAGGAGAGAGAAAGAGAAAGAAAAAGAAAGGAAGCACATATTAAGACAGTCATTATAAAATTACAAATAGCGGGGCTTCCCTGGTGGCGCAGTGGTTGAGAGTCCGCCTGCCGATGCAGGGGACACAGGTTCGTGCCCCGGTCCGGGAAGATCCCACATGCCACGGAGCGGCTGGGCCCGTGAGCCATGGCCGCTGAGCCTGCGTGTCCAGAGCCTGTGCTCTGCAACGGGAGAGGCCACAACAGTGAAAGGCCCGCGTACCGCAAAAAAAAAAAAAAAAAAAAAAAAAAAAAAAACAAATTACAAATAGCAATTACTATTCTAAAACTTGTGTGGCTAGTATGATTCCAAGCACTTTACATATATTAACTTATTTAACACAAAACAATGGCTTGTTTTCATATCAAGAAACTGAGGCACAGTGGTAAGTAACTTGCCCAAACTAATTCAGGAGCTGGCTGCATAGTCTCTGTTCCTAACAGTTGCACAGAGCTACCTCCAGATGTCCATAATAGCAAACTATTAGAGAGTTTAAATGTCCACCAAGAGAGGTATAATTAAACAATGGAAATCTATACTGTGGAGTACAGAAATATTAAATGTGTTCAATGAAATTAAATTTGTAAAATAAAGTGATAAAGTATGACCTATTTGTAGGAGGAAATTTCACAAAATAAAATGATATATTACACACACACACACACACACACACACACACACACTAGAAAATCCCAAGGTAATTAACAAAATGGTTAACAGTAGTTGCCTTAGGGGAGGAAACTGAAATTTCTAATGATTTTCAAAAATAACTTTCATTTTATCTATATTGCTTGAATCTCTTTACCAGAAAGTATTCATAAATTACTAGTTGACTTTAAAATGTTTAAAAGATTATTATCAATTCAGATGACTTACTTGAGCAGGCTGTAGAATTTCCCCTACTGACCCTTAATATATTTCTTGACTCAAATTTATATCATAAAAAGTGCTTTACTACACAATTAGTATACATTTATGTAGTTTCTCTCATACACTCCAAGCAGCTCCAGCCTCTGATGTACACAGCCATGTTACAGGAATAAGGAATCAGCAGTCTCAATAGTCCAGGAGTGTAGCATCTCAGATTATGGATGCTTTCTAAAAGGAGTTAATACCACATCAAAACACCTCCTTCAGATGGTTCAAGGCCAATCATTCTTTGTGGAAAGAAACAGGATCATAGTATTGCTGAAGCTCAGAAGCTTCCACTCTGAACCTCTCATCTTGGCAGGACCCAAATCTGAGTTTGATCAACTCAGTCTACAGAAACAGAAGCCCATGGCTTCAGACTGAGAAAAAGGACTTAGTGTTTTTGTGAAGGCATCATTATAATACTCATGACATATCCATGAGGGACATTAAGAAAAAGCAAAGAGCCAAGATCCTATTTCCCCAGAAATAAAACAAGAAACCTTAAGAGAAAGTGAAGAGAGCTTGTGAAAAGAATACATCTGAATCATCCAACTGAAAAAGAAAAATCACATCACTTTGTTCATTGGATTTCATACTGATAATTAATTTAGCAAGCAAACTAGCTACAGGACACAGTTTGTTGTATGATTTTCTTCCAGAACTTTATATATATATCAGCTCCTAAATAAAATATATAGTAAAAGAAATATACATAAATATTAAGAGTAGCTCCAGTTTATTGACTACCTTTTATGTCTGCATTATATATAGTAATCACTGTTACAGGCATTTCTAATCTTCTTTGAATTCTTAGAACAACTTTATAAAGTAGTATTTTTTTTTACATCTTCATTGGAGTATAATTGCTTTACAATGGTGTGTTAGTTCCTGCTTTATAACAAAGTGAATCAGTTATACATATACACATGTTCCCATATCTCTTCCCTTTTGCGTCTCCCTCCCTCCCACCTTCCCTATCCCACCTCTCTAGGTGGTCACAAAGCACTGAGCTGATCTCCCTGTGCTATGCAGCTGCTTCCCACTAGCTATCTAATTTACATTTGGTAGTGTATATATGTCCCTGCCACTCTCTCACTTTGTCACAGCTTACCCTTCCCCCTTCCCATATCCTCAAGTCCATTCTTGAGGATAGGTCTGTGTCTTTATTCCTGTCTTATCCCTAGGTCCAAAATTTACAAACAGCTCATGCAGCTCAATAACAAAAAAACAAACAACCCAATCCAAAAATGGGCAGAAGACCTTAAGTAGTATTTTTATCTTACTTTTACAAAGGACTTGAATGCGCTGCAGCTGATTTATTAATTAAGAATAACAGAAATAATCTGTTGATTACTCATCTTTTAGGCATCGTATTGAACACTTTACAAATATATTTTTGTAAGCATGGATTTTACTTTGTAATACTAGGGTGAGAAATGGCCCATTTATTTCTCTTAAATTAGTTAAATCTGCTTCACTGGAGGAAAATTCAATTTCCATTGGCGGGGGAAAGGAGGGCTAGGGGAGCCTTTTACCTCTCTAATGACATATAAGAATCTGGGGTCCTTTACTGTACAGATTCTATGAAAAAGACCCTGTGTTCCTTAACTCACAGTGGCCATTGCCAGCGTGCTTATTTGCTCATGCCTGCACAGTTCCTTGAAAGTGGGTCATTCCTGTGCTCTTATTTCAAACGTGGACACAGAAGTCACCATCAAAGCAAGGAAGCTAAGAGCCATGATGTCATACTCCCTAGTCACACCACGGAGCACCCTAGATGAACACACTATTGCCCCGGGGCACTGCAAGCATGCAGGGTGTCATTTTCACCCCTGTGCCTCTCACAGAGCCTGCCTCTTTGCATCCTTTCCCTGGTCTCAGAAGAAGCTCCCCCAACCAACTCTGGTCTGTGTTTCTCCCTTTCATGTCTGTTGTTACCACTGAATCTTGACTTCTCTGATTAGAGAAAACAGAGGTTCTCCTAACCCACTAAAGAGTCAGAGCTCTGGCCACATAATAAGAGGGAACCACCCACATATTTGTTTGAGGGCTGAACTGTCCTCTAGAATCTAATAAATCTCAGTAAAGCCTGAAGTCCAAGCTTGAAAGGACCTGAGATTTTACCTAGCAAACCGAAACATGCTCAACCAAAACATCCTTAGCCTCTCCTGTAAGGGGATTTTTTTTTAAAGAAAGATTAATAAATCAGTTTGTTTTATGGGAGCCTCCTTTCTACATTTGAAATGTAGAAAATTCTGCTAAAATTCCTGAACATGAGAACCTCACAGTGTGTCTTTTCCATGTTCTTAGAAAGTAACACACCTTCCTACCAGCAGCTTAGTACTTGTGAACCAACCTAAAAAAGGAAAAGGAAAAAGAACAGGCATAAGTCAAAGAAGTGCCAAGTGCAAAGAAAATTTCATCACAAAAATAGTCTGAGTAAAACTACTAAATCGTTTTTTCTTTAGCAAAGTCTAACCTTAAAATTCATTCTCAATAACTCCCTAACATGACGATGAAAATAGATGCTCTCCCTGGCTGGTGCGCTCTCTTATGCTGGCTGGCTCTCTATCTTTCTTCTAGTACTTTAGAAATAACTTCCCAAGATGTCTTTCTGCTTTAGTGTATTTTAACAGAAGCACCAGTCACGTTTTTATCACTTTTAGAGCACATCAGAAATGCAAAACATCACGCATATAGATTATTTTGTACGTATGTACAAGCACAAGTCAAGTGTGAAGAAGGAAGCATTCACTGAGTGATACTGAGCCCCAACATGATGCAGATTCTTCAACTACAGGCCACAGGTCTTGTAACTAGATCAGTGGGCTTGAAGAACCAGCTTCTGAACACGGTTTTATTTTTTCATCGTTTGAGAAAATGTTTATAAGTTATTTTAGGATTATGGAAAATAGTAAAAGTTGTTTGATAAGTTGAGGATGATTATATGTAAATCTGCATTAAGCAATATTATAAACATGCTACGGGAATTATATACAAGAATTTCTTGGAAATATCTCTTAAAAGTACAAAGCATCTCTCTTTGATACGAGTAATCATATTTTATCATATTGCATGCTTTGCTGTCTCATATATCAGGATTTCATGACATGATGCTCATTGGTGCAACTGAGTACAGTGAAGGACACAAGTTTTCTAAAACCTGTAACCAGAAAGAGGAAGGCAAGGATTGAAGAATATGTCTGTGTGTCTGAGAACTTATAATGCAAAGGGTCCATGAGTTTCCTCTACTAATGTCATCTACCAAGGGCATTTAGAAGTCACCTTGTTAGGGATGCTTTTATTACTATTACTTGTTGTTGTTACAGAGACCAAGATCAGCTTTCCCCTTTCTTGGTACCCTCAAAGGGAAGGACTGTCCCTTCTCTTTGTAAAGATTTTACTGATAGACATACATTTCATTTGAGTCAATACATACTTATGTTTCCCCTCTTACAGGAAAGATATTCCACATTGGAATTAGGATTCTGCAGTGCATTAGACATGGTAGCTGTCCCCACGGGGGGCGGGGTGGGGAGGGAGAAAGAAAACAAAAAGCAGACTTAGGATAGTTACAGTGATTTTTTTTTTAAGTACATAAATGTCTTGAGTCACTGGAAACACAAAGATGAATAAGAAACAGTGCACGTCTTCAAAAGGTTCACAGTCCAGGGCTTCCCTGGTGGCACAGGGGTTGGGGGTCTGCCTGCCAGTGCAGGGAACACGGGTTCGATCCCTGGTCTGGGAAGATCCCACATGCCGTGGAGCAACTGGGCCTGTGCGCCACAATTGCTGAGCCTGCGCTCTAGAGCCCATGCTCTGCAGCGGGTGAGGCCAAGGCAATGAGAGGCCGGCGCACCACAGCAAAGAGTAGTCCCTGCTCGCAGCAACTAGAGAAAGCCCATGCAAAGCGACGAAGACCCAACACAGCCAAAAATAAAAACAAATAAATATATATATATATATTTTTTAAAAAAAGGTTCACAGTGCAGGGAGGGAGGCAGATACACAAACAGGTCATTTCAGTATAGCACTGTGTTGTAATAAGTTCTAACTGTCTCACTAATTTACCTAGCCAAGGACACTTACTGTTGTAGAATGGAAATGACAATTTATGATCTACAACTTCCTTGGTGCTGACATCCCACCAGCTCCTGTCCAACCTAAAAAGCCTTTTCTTTTCCCTAAATGACCTGCCTAGTGTCACATGTGGGCAGAAAACTTTTTGTTGAGAGTAGCCAGGAAACAATAAATTCATTTCTTCTAAAGGAGAGACACCGTAGAGTTTAAAGATGGTTTACTAGCTTCCAGCTTATGATACACAAGAGCTATCTGGGTACATAACTCACCTCGCAGGCCCACAGTCGGCCCCGTAAACCTCAGCAGTACTTTTTCCCCACCTTTTTGACTAAATAGAAGTTACTATACAGTTACAGCCCTGTTATATATTATATTAATAAATGTGCCAACTGACTGTACGCTCTTTTAAGTAACTCTGCTAACCTGGACACATTATCTGAGATTTATATTGCTGCATAAAGTCTAAGGGGAATGCAGGGAAATGGCTTTATAGATAGAATTAGACTGGCTATCTCTCTTACATTTCAGACATGGCAGGAGGAGAACTGTTCAGAGGCACTTGGAAAGGACGAGAGAGGGCAAAAATAATTTAAAAAAAGAAAGATTCTGAGGAAAATCTATGCAGTTTTGCCAATATGGCTGATTATAGATTAGGCTTTAGTTGTTAAAAAAAATCTCTTCTTGTCTGGACGAAGAAAGAAAAAAATTTTCGTGAAACTTAACATATTATGCCATTTAGCCAAGTCTCAAACCTATTCTGAAGCTCCAGTTACAGAACTAAAACATAGTACTAAGTTGTTGAATAAATATTTGTTAAATAAATAACAAACTGTAAAGTTCCTAAAGTCTGTGATCACTGCCCCATCTCTTGCATCCAGAAGGATGCTTAGCAGTAATTATCTATTTCATGAATGGACGACATAAACAGCAATATGTCTTACTATTCACTAATACTGAGCAGACTCCAATCCAGCCCTGTATCTGATCCTGAGAGGTAACAAAGAATATTTTACTGACAATTCACAAGTAAAGAGCTCAAGGTAAAAATAAATGAATTGATTTGCATGTTTCTAAATAATAAATCATTAAAATGAGAGAAACAGAATCCCTGGGATTCAGCAATGGAATAAACAAGATGGCAGCAGGCATAGTTAAGAGTGAGATGACCATGTGGAATTGGAGTCAGCTTCAAGGACTCCAACTTGCAGGCTGGAGCCGTATCATGTAAACATGAGTTAGTGAGGCTGGAGAGTAAACTTATTCCTTAACTACTCTCTCTAGAGCTTCAGTTCTTTGAATTGTGCTCTCTCTGGTGAAAGCTGCAATGTGTTCTTATCTTCCAAAGGTATACTCTAAGTCCCAGTCTGCACCTGTGATGCTTCTGCTTTCACCATACCCTCATCTCCTTATATCAGTCACAGTTCCCATGTATGCCTAGTCTGATTTTTTAACTACAATGCAATGAAAAAAAAAGATCTAGACGCATAGCATACTCACAGTTTAAGTCAGATATGGCTATTTATGTTATCAATGCTTTTCATAGCCTGAAATGTATGACCAATGCTAACTCAAATTTAGAACTATTCATCTTGACCATATTTTTCTTACTAGTTGCTTACACTATTAGTCCTACAGTTTTCAAACACTTGTAACAAAGTGATGCTCACTTTGGCCAGCATGTACCTCTGTCCACTTCTCATGCCCTGAAATGCCTTTTTCTCCCACTGCATATCTTCCTCTTAGTCCTTTTCTGCTTTTTAGGACTCTGTCTGAACTAGACTGAATAGGAAAAGAGTCAGCTCAAGTGTCTGACTTTATTGCAACCTTCAATACCTTCCTTTCTGATACAAGTAGCATCTCGTATAGTTAGCTTTTGCTGGCATAACAAATGACTCCAAAACCAGGTGATTTAAAAATAATAATTATTTAATTGCTCATGATTTTGTGGGTTGGCAATCTGATCAGGGCTCACCTAGGATAACTCATCTCTGCTTCACATAATGTCAGCTGGCCTGAACCTCAGGTGGTAAAGCTGATATGTCTGGGACATCAGGGGCCTCTCTCCACAGAGTCTCATAATCACCAGGGTAGCACAGGCTTCTGCATAGAATCTCAGAATTTTCTGACAAAAGTGAATGCTACAAAACTTCCATGGCTACCTAGGCTTAGAAACTGCCCAACATCTCCTCTGACACATTTTATTGGTTAAAAGAAGCCACCAGACAGCCCACATTCAAGGATGAGAAAAATAGACTCAATCTCTTGCTGTGGGGAGATGCAAGTAATTGGTGGTCATTTTTTTTTTAATTTGTTACACATTTGATTTTTTAAAAATCTACAAGCTTTAAGCACAATTGAAAATAGTAAAAGTTTGACCAAAGAATTGTTACAGTTTCCTTAATGCCAGTGCCAGGCATTAAGCACTTTACATAATACATAGTATTTCATTCTTAATGAAATAAATAAGGCTCTGGAAAATTATGATCTGTGGACCAAAGCCAACCTGCTGCCTGCACCTGTTTTTGTACAGCCTGCAAGCTAAGTATGTTTTTTATGTTTTTAAATAGTTGAGGGGGAAAATTCAAAAGAAAAATAACATTTCATGACATGAAAATTATATGAAATTCAAATTTCAGTGTCCATAAATAGCGTATTGGGAACACAGTGTACCCATTTGATTATATATTATCTATCTCTGTTTTTATACTACCATAGCAGAATTGAGTAGTCACAACATGGACCATATGGCCTGCAAGGACTAAAATAACTACTACTTAGCCCTTTAGAGAAAGTTTGCTGACCTCTGAAATAGATACTACTATTATCTCCCTGACATTAATAGCAAACCAAAGCTTTAAAAACCTAAGTATCTTAGAGACAGAATTTGAACTCAGATCTACTGTACTCGTAGCAAAATGACCATAACTGCCATTTGTTGGGTACATATCTGTGTCATAATGTCTAATTCTTACAAGAGCCATATAAGAAGGTATGGTTATCCCCACTTTAGACATAAAAAACTGAAAGATGAGTTATGGCCTAATTTGACAAATTCTGTATGACTAGTGAGTGGCAGAGCCAAAATGCAAAATCAGGTATCTCAGACTTCAAAGCTTGAGCTACTAGAAAAAGGTACATTTGTAATGGAGAAATCTAACAGACACCATCTTAACCAAGTTGTTAAACTTAATATCACCAAAAACAGGGCAAAGGAACCTTATAAACCTTCAGATGTCAGAGATGGAGGAGATAATATCACCCATGGAATACTCCAGTCAAAACTATTTAACCATGAGGTGGATGGACTTAGACTGTCATACGAGTGAAGTAAATCAGAAAGAGAAAAACAAATACCGTACGTTAACACATATATGTGGAATCTAAAAAAAAAAAAAAGGTTCTGAAGAACCTAGGGGCAGGACAGGAATAAAAACACGGACGTAGAGAATGGACTTGAGGACACGGGGAAGGGGAAGGGGAAGCTGGGACGAAGTGAGAGAGTGTCATGGACATATATACACTACCAAATGTAAAATAGATAGCTAGTGGGAAGCAGCCGCATAGCACAGGGAGATCAGCTCGGTGCTTTGTGTCCACCTAGAGGGGTGGGATAAGGAGGGTGGGAGGGAGACGCAAGAGGGAGGAGATATGGGGATATATGTATATGTATAGCTGATTCACTTTGTTATAAAGCAGAAACTAACACACCATTGTAAAGCAATTATACTCCAATAAAGATGTTTAAAAAAAAACCTATTTAACCATAATTAACTCCTAAGTAAACCATCAGATGCATTCAAATCAAAAGACGTTCTGCCAACAACCAGCCTTGGCTCTTCAAAAAGTCATAATCAAGAAAGATAATAAAAGGCTAGGGAACTGTTCTCAGTTGAAGGAAATTAAAGAGGTATGATGAGTAAATGGCCATGTGTGACCTCTGGTTGCATCCTGGATCAGAAGAAAAATATAAAAGAGAATATTGATAATTGGAAATTTTTGAATATAAATTGTGTATTGGAAACATTATTATCACTGTTGAACTTCCTGAATGTGATCATCGCATCGTGATTACGCAGGAGAACGTCTTTGTCCTTAGGATGTAGTTGTTAAAGCATTTATGGGCAAAGTACTCTCAAAGATTCAACATACACACACATTATTGTATGTGGTGTACATGTGTGTTGTGTGTGGAGACAGGCAGACAGAAAGAAAGAGGAGGGAGGAAGGAAAAGTAGACAGTGGTAACAACTGGTGACTCTAAGTTAAGGGTACATGGCTGTGCTATCTTGCACATTTTCTATGCCCACAGCTTTGCTCTTTCTTTTTATGCCACTTATGCTGTTAAACACAGAAAACACCAGTCAATTCTCCTCACTCTTCTTGTAGAGCCTACTCTGCTCCCAAACGCAAACACAGGTTTTGTGTACGTCTGAAACTGAGGGGACGTATCTCTGGACATCAGATGACCAGGCGGTTTTAAAAGGACTTCTGTTCATGCCTTACAAGAAACTTTGACACTTTGACGAGGTTAAAGTTTTCATTAAACCTGTCATACTGTGCTAGTTTAAAGCCTTTAAGTACAATGACACTTCTTTCCACAAGCAATTGCCCAAAGGCATCTGTGTTTAGAACACATGCAGGCAGGCTGCTGTAAGTGCCCATTAGTCTCCACACCTGAACTGCCCCCCAAAATGAGTTACAGTGAGAAACATGTACCACCACCAATGAAAAATAGCAAAATACATCAAGAGTTCAAAAGGCAGGAGTTGAACAAGATCCCATTTCATGCTACATTAATACGTCACTCTAATTTCATATAAGAATAAGTCTTTATACTTCCCATCCAGAATTCTGAAATATGTAGGTATCCAAGCAAGTAAATCTATTTCATAACTGGGGAGGGGAGAGGTATACCTTCAGTGTAGGAATTGCCCAGAGTTTTTAGGCCAATGAATAATAAGAGAAAGAGAATGGAAAGGAAGGAAGTGGGAGGGAGGGAAGGAAGGAAGGAAAGAAGAAATGAAAGGAGGCAGAGAGAAAGGAAGAAAGGAAGGAAGGAAGGGAGGGAGGGAGGGAGGAAGGAAGGAAGGAAGGAAGGATGGAAGGGAGGGAGGGAGGGAGGGAGGAAGGAAGGAAGGAAGGAAGGAAGGGAGGGAGGGAAGGACAAAGAATGAACCCCTGCCCCATTCTAGCCTAAGCTGAATTATGTCACAAGCAGCAGTCCTGCCTTTGTTCTCTAAGAGAGAACACATGACTTGATTAAGAGTCTGAGTGCTAGAATTAGACAGCCTGGAGTTTATATCTTGACTCAGCTACTTACCAGCCATGGGGGTCCTGGTCCTAGATAGGATTTAACCTGTATGTATGCCAGTTTCCCCATCATGAAATGGTAACAACAATACTATCTACTCCTAGAGTTACCACAAGAATCTGATTGAGATAATTCATGGAAAGTGCTTACAATAGTGCCTAGTACATAGCAATAAACTTTGAGCTATTATTATTGTAATAATTTTAGATCAAGTATGAGGAACTTGCAAATCATCCCAGGTCTTAGTGTGAAAATTAGCATCATTTCACATAGTCATCAAATCATCTAACCAACAATTCTTGAAAGGAAATAGCTTTCTGGGTCTTATTTCTACTCTCCTTCTTCAAGTGGTTAATCCATACATGTTCAATTTATTTCACACTAAATTCCACAAAAAGAACTATGTTGTAATCCAAATTCTATGCAATTCATCAACCTGTAAATGCAAACTAGGGCTACATTTTCTTTCAATGATCAATTTCTTGCAGTGTCAGCCCCCTTTAACCCAACTGCCAAAAAATAATTTCTCCTCAAAGAGCTCTGAGCCCCCTTCTTTCTTGGAGACCTTAAAGAGACACATGAAAACATCTTAGTTTGTGAGGCATACCCACCACAACATCCCTTCCTCCTCTGCTTCCTTTTAGTCCATGTTCCTACCTGAGGAGCCATTTGGGGAAGCCTTGGTTCCCTGGAGCCCAGATCCAACATGTGAAGTCTCATATGCATGCAAAGGGCGGTGCCCTTACATGACTCCAAAGCTCACGTCTTTGGTGGATATTTGTTTGTTGATATTTCTGTTTTCTGCCTCTAGTCATAGTACCTCATGGTCCTCTTGGTGACCATGCCTCCATCATTGTCAATCTGGGTAGTCTGGGTGGACTGACGCCAATAACAGCATGTGACCCCTTTCAGACTAGCAAGAGTGAGACCCAAGACCTTTGTAATAACTGTAGATGAAAATAAGGGATTAAAATGAAAAGCTACAATTTCTGGCAGCCACCTTGCCATCACAAAGGAGTCAAACTAAGTAGGGAGCCAATCTGAGTAGGGAGCCAATACAGAGAAGAGCCAGTTGGAGGGCTGGAAAATTACCAAGTGGTGGTGACCTCATTTGAGCCTCTGAATACAACTATGCTTAAAGCTAGAAGAGATAGCCCAGAATATTTCTATTAAGAGAGCTAACAGACATACTTTTTGCTTTAATCATTTGGGTTGGCTTTTACTGTTATCTGAAACTGAAAGCATTCTGAATGATAATTCATCTAATCTTTGGAGTGCCAGAGTCTTTCTGGGCTTCATACAGAAGGGAGAGAGAAGGTCTTCCTTTTAAACTCTATGCCCAACTTAGTTATTAGGGCTTGATAAACATCTCTCTATGCTTAGGGTCTTAACAAAAATCTGATCATATTTTGGTCCTAATTTTCCTAACCATAGAATGTCAAAGCCAACCCAGCTGTCCTGACCCAAAACAGACACTGACACATCATTCTGTCCTCTTCTGTTACCAACCTGACCCCCTCCCAAAGAAACAATTCTTCCTTCTTGACCAGTTACAAAACAGAACCTGCTATATATCTCAATGGATAGAAACGGATATAAAGGAAAGACAATCATGAATGAAGATTATTACTTAGCCTGTCAGAAATACCCTGGTACACACCATTGCTTATCGTTGTGCTGTATGAACTGCCATTTTTGCTTTATTATCACACACTAAGATTATGTGCCACCTTACGTTTTAAAAGAGGCTTACTCATAACCTTGGACCCCCAACCTACATTTCCTGTAAAGTCCATTCTTAAAATGGATTCTCCTTCTCCCACAACCTGGTGTTTAGATACATAGCTTTCTCTGGGGAAAAAAGAATAAAGAATTCAACTTAAGTATCATAGCTAGAAGGACCTGGTTAAATATGATTCAGTCACATGCTGCCATTCAAGACAAATTTGTACCAACATTTAAATCACCTAGACTTTCAAACAGGCATGAAAATTAATTATTCCTCCACTGATTTCTACTGTTATCTACTAGAAAACTCGGGATGTTACTTTTAATAATCATCATCATTATTGGCCATACCACCACGGGCCAACAGCCCTGATATTCTTCCATTTGATAAATTTAATGAAACAGTGAAGCATATTGATGTTTCCTTCTACCGTCAGTTTTTCAAGCTACTGAATTTCACCCTTTTTCTATCTTCCCACTTCTCCCAATTGTTAAGGTCATTTTCAATTTCAATCCTCTTTCCAAGGCATTAACCAACACATCCAACTTCCTGTCAATGGGATATTTAATAAGCACACTCATTCTACTATCCAAGATATTAATGACATTTCTAAGCACCACAACAGTACTTCTCTCAAAGTGTCTTCTCTCCCTACTTTGAAGTCACAATGACCTGCTGACAAATACTTTCAATTTGAGCCAGGTGTACTTAATAATAAAATAAGCTAAACTCTATTTTCTCAGTTTCTTGATGAATGTGACATGTGGGACTGGATTTTAAAAGCTTCGGGAGGCATAATGAAGGGTTGAAACACATCCATTTGCACTTACCTAACAAAATAAAGAATAGCAACTCTATCATGTAATAAACGTAATCTTTCAGATTTTTTCTATTATTTCTAAGGTCCTTGAATCGTTAGGTGTTTCCTGAGTCATCAATCCTAATTTGCTGAAGGCGGTATGAGTTTGGGGCCAAACACACCTGGGGCTAAATCCTACCTCGCCTCTCTGTGGGACTTCGGGGGAAAAAAAGAAAACAAAAGAAAAAAAGAAAGAAAGAAAAGGTTTACTTTTTTCCCCCAAAACTGTTTCTCATCTGTAAAACGGGCATAATTATTAAATTTGACATAGTTTCAAGGACTAGCAATGTGCCTTTGCCAGAGTATAAGTTCAATAAAAAATCTGGGCTTCTCCTTCTTGCGTCTCCCTCCCACCCTCCCTATCCCACCCCTCTAGGTGGTCACAAAGTACACAAGAGGGAGGAGATATGGGGATATATGTATATGTATAGCTAATTCACTTTGTTATACAGCAGAAACTAATACACCATTGTAAAGCAGTTATACTCCAATAAAGATGTTAAAAAAACAAAAATTAAAAAACTTTTTTTAAAAATCTGGTCTTTGTTGGGCTCATTTAGAAAGTTGTGTTTACATTATAAAATCTCACTGCAGTCAAGAGGTAACTTCAGGCACCTGCAAAATAAGTTTGTGTGAGGCATGACTCTTCCAGTGGATTTCATATGTTTGGACCCTTTCTAATTTCTTACACATTGGGGTTGATGGGGAGGCAGTGCAGGTTCAAGTATAGTCTTGGCGTCAATCAGGGTGAACCTGACTATGCCACTTGTTAATTATGGGCCTTGAAAAATTTTCTTAAACTCTCAGTCTATTTCCCCTTCTAAAAAAGTAGATGATAATATCTGATTCATAGTCTTCTTTGAAGTGTTTCACTAGATTTTGGAGCACTTAGCACAGTCTTTGGCTCATAGTAGCACCTGACAAATGAATTCTCTAACATGATAAGATAGTTCTCTCTGGAATCTTACCCATATACTATGAATTCTTATTCTCTGTCTGCTAGAATTCCTTCCACTTGCCAACTTCTCTATGGTTAAATAATACACTCTATGAAAATATGGACCAGGCCTGTTTTATTCACTTTTATAGATCTTGCTCCTAGAACAGTGCCTGTCACATGGCAAATACTCAGTACGAAATTGTTGATTAAAAACGATGGATGAATGAATGAATGCAAACACCTCTGAGTTCATGTCAATAAAGTTTGAGTTAGATTGAGGATAGCTGTTCATTGATCCTACCTACTTTATTAACATGACCACCACCTCTGACTCCTTAATTAAGGCTTTCCAATTTTCTAAAGTACATCAAAAGATCTGGGGCAACATAGTACCTATAGTTAACAACAACAAGGAGTGTATGCATATGTCCAAACTCATCAAATTGTATACTTTAAACGTGTGCAGTTTTTTGTACGTCAATTTTATCTTAATAAGACTGTTTAAAAAAAAAAAAAAGACTTCGGGGCTGCATCTCTAAACGTCAACAGCATGATTTATTTTCTGAAAACTTGTGAGTTCTCTCACCCCATAAAAAGAGTTTATCATTAAAATATAAGTCCAAACAGATCTAAAATGATTTCATGACAGCCTGGCAGAGCCATGATTCTAAAACTCTCGTCCAGATTCTTCAACTGGCAGGAGAATGATTGAGTGTCCCTGGGGGATTCAAGAGCATGGATAAATACACTCACTCCCACACATGTACCAAATGTTTTCAAGGGTCATATTTTATCCCAAGGACATAATCAGATACACAAAGATGCAGTCACAAGGATTTTTATCACATTATTTTCATAATCATAAAAATGAGAACAATATATATACATAAAATAAATATACATATTTATATTTATTTAAATATAAATATACATTAAAATATAGTAACTAAATGAATTATAGTTTACCCCAATTATAAATTCTGTATAGCTATTAAACCACATTATCGAAGAATATCCAAATACATGAAAATATTTTCAAACTATACTGCTAAATGAAAGAAGCTGGTTACAACTTCTAGTTATCATCACTAAAAAGACAGTAAAGTGATTTTTAAATCAAAGACCCACAGAGGCAAAGGTTATAGGAGAGGATACATCTTGTGGAAGATGGAAAGTAAATTGGCATGTAGTAGTTTCTTGTAACCCAAATAAATCTAAAATTTAAGCTGGCTCTGGGAAGCCTTAGAAGTAGAGGGTTCATGCTACAAAATCTCAGAAATGTTTGAGAATAAGAAACGCCACCTAACTCTGAAAGAGGAGGTATATATAGTTCAGAAGGAAAACTGTTTGGATCACTCTCAAACCTCACTACCATTCCTATAGAAAACTAGGGATTACTCTCTGAGGAGGTTAAGTCAAAAACATTCTGAACTTGGGGTCACTTGGCACAAGTGAGGTTAAAGTACGGTACTAAAAATACATGGATTAAGTGAAATTTTAAATACTAAAACATGAAGTCCCTGGCCCCCTTCCTCCAATCACCTACAAAAATGCTTGTCTCAAATTCTTTCCAGCTTGGTCTTAAGGCTTCACTCAGCATTAGTTTCTTCAAAATTCTTTTGTTTGGCAAATTTAAAGTTTAAACAAAATCTCAGAGAAAATGTTTAGCCTGCTAAAGAATATAAGTGTTTTAATTATTTAATAGCACTCTTTACAAAAAACTTTCACAATCTTTGTAAAGGTTTATAGCTTTGTTAGTGCTGATTCTTCAGAAGGTCTATCTGGAAACACTATACTTGATATTAATTTTTTAAATTATATAGTTAAGTTGCAAAATGGCATGTCTTATAATACAGTTCATAGTTTACACTTTCCACTGACCCTCATTTGCCTTCTCCCAGTTGGTCTGCATTAAAATCATTGTATTTGGAGAGTCTACCTTAGCGGTTCTCAATCTGGGAATGCTGAGGAAGGAGGCACCTCATCCCCACCCCAACTATCTCCTCAACTCCCAGCCAAAGTGTGAACCAGGAACCCAAAGAGGCCTTCTTAAATTACACATAGACAGCCCTGCCTCCAAAAACTCTCAGACCCTTCAACTATCTCCTAGTAGAAAATCACCACACATCCTTCAAAAATGTAATAAACGTGTAAGTGGTGTGGAGCAGAAAATAGGGTAAGAACTACATCACTACGCAATATCAACATCAGACCAAAAGGAACAATTCTATACAAGTTGAGTTTTGGACAATGCTGGGGAAACAATGACTTTTAACGCCTTTTTCCATTTGATAATTTCTATAATTCTTTAGTGGAAATAGGGCCTGTCCCCACTACAGGAATTGGTACATGACCTACATTAGGCCAGTCACCCCTCTGGGCCAGTGACCAGCCAGTCACAATGCTTCCTTGGGATTTTTCAAGGTGAAGCTAGTATGAAAGTGCCTTTTCCACTCTGGTCATGAAAGTATAAATACATAAAAGCAAAGCTTCTGGAAAGCATGTCCTCCACGCCAGGGATAAGCCAGGCTAAGAAAATAAAGCTGGTGTACAGAGGAAAAAATGGAGATTAAGGAGGAAAAGAGAGAATCCTGAAGGGATTTGGGTTTCTGATTATAAGCAAGCCTGTAAATCCCCCTTTTGCCTTAAACCAGTTTTGAATTGGACTGAGTTGGAATGTTGCTGCTTCCAAACAAGAGGGCCTTGTTAATTCATATTCTGTTTTAAATTGTAAACTCTGGAGGGCAAAAACCCAGGCTTGAGAGACACTATATATGGAAAATACTACCTGAGTAGTGGTGGTTGCAGTGGCAATGATGATGAAAATAAACAAAGTAGTGAACAATGACTACCTCCGTGCACTGTTTTAGTACCACCACAGTGCCTATGAGAGAAGTACTGTAATGTCTCACCATCGTTATATCTCAGGAAACTGAGATGTGAGGTAACTTGCCCAAGACGGCACAGCTGAAAAGTCACACAGCCAGGATTTGAACCTCAGCACTCTGGCTCCACAGCCCACACTTTTTTTTTTTTTTTTTTTGCGGTATGCGGGCCTCTCACTGCCGCGGCCTCTCCCGTTGTGGAGCACAGGCTCCGGACGCGCAGGCTCAGCGGCCATGGCTCACGGGCCCAGCTGCTCCGCGGCACGTGGGACCCTCCCGGACTGGGGCACGAACCCGCGTCCCCCACATTGGCAGGCTGACTCTCAACCACTGCGCCACCAGGGAAGCCCCACAGCCCACACTTTAAACCACTATAATCTTCTTCCTCATCACAAGTCAGTTAACTGGTCCCTTAATGCCACTGACAGAGCCCATTAACAATTCCCAGGAAATAAAAATAGAATCTGGGTAACAAAATAAAGTCTAACCTTTTTTTTTTCCTTGATGCTTGGTCTAGTTTCACTCGTTCACAGGGTGTGGCTTGCAGAGGCCTTGCTCCCGGCACTTCAGACCGGCGTTCCTAGTGCGAAACAGCTGCGCCCAACAAACACCACAGTTTACGCCTCAGCTTGGACCGTATACCGAAGCACGGCCCACGACACTGCAATTAAAGATGGCGGTGCAGAGACGCTACGCCTGCGCTGTGATCTGGAGCGTGAGCGGCTCTACTCTGCCCCCTCCCCGCTGACAAGAACCCAGTAAAGCAGCCCTGACCACGGCCTTTCAGGGAGAGCATGCACCCTAGTCTGTGAGCTCCATCTCTCCACTCTTTGATCAAAGAATAAAATTTCCCTTTGCTCCGAACCAAACTCGGTCTCATTCAATTGACAGCAGGCAGAAGGACCCTTGTTGGAGACATTCTCGGTAGGGTTGGTAACATTAACAACATATCCTTTTAATTAAAGCACAGAGACCAAAATCACTCTCAACTTTGAGAATGTTTGACCTTCTGAACATTCCAACTGCTTTGACATTTCAGATATTAGTGAAAGGAGCCTCACTTCACTACTGGGATTTATGTGTGAATTTCTTGGAAAATACCCTGAGGAAACAGCTCCATCTGTAAGAAAACGGAACATGATAAATGATGACAGTCTAATGGGAAGTGCCCTACAGAGGCTGAAAACCCTGAACTATTTCTGCTTGACTTGTGGTTTGACCTAGAGCCAATCATTCCACCCTTGACCTCTCTGGGCTCTGTTTATTTCAGATTTAATAAATGGTAATTTTCAATGTCTCCTCACAATAGAAAGAGGGCATTTTAAGGGATATGAGCAATGCATAAAATTCTCCATGTTTCTTAAGATTTTAATGAGAAAAATTTGTAATCTCACTGCAAAAATATTAGCTAAAATGTAAAGAATTCATACAACTCAATATAAAAAAACAATCCAATTAAAAAATGCGCAGAGGACCTGAATAGACATTTTTCCAAAGAAGACATACAGATGGCCAACAGGCACATGAAAAGCTGCTCAACAGCACTAATCATCAGGGAAATGCAAATCAAAACCACAATGATACATCACCTCACACCTGTCAGAATGGCTATTATAAAAAAGACAAGAGGGCCTCCCTGGTGGCGCAAGTGGTTGAGAGTCCGCCTGCCGATGCAGGGGATACGGGTTCGTGCCCCGGTCTGGGAGGATCCCATGTGCCGCGGAGCGGCTGGGCCCGTGAGCCATGGCCGCTGGGCCTGCGCGTCCGGAGCCTGTGCTCCGCAACGGGGGAGGCCACAACAGTGAGAGGCCCGTATACCGCAAAAAAAAAATAAATAAAAATAAAAATAAAAAAGACAAGAAATAACAAGTGTTGGTGAGGGTGTGGAGAGAAGTGAACACTTGTGCACTGTTGGTGGGAATGTAAATTGGTGCAGCCACTGTAGAAAACAGTGTGAAGTTTCCTCAAAAAATTAAGAATAGAACTACCATACAATCCAGCAATTACACTTTTGGGTACTTACATGAAGAAAACAAAACCTTATTTGAAAAGATATATGCACCCCTATGTTCATTGCAACATTATTTACAGTAACCAAGATACAGAAGCAACCTAAGTGTCCATCAATAGATGAATGGATAAAGAAGATGTGGTATATATATATATATATATATATATATATATATATATATATATACACACACACAAGGGAATATTAGTCATAAAAAGAATCACATCTTGCCATTTGCAACAACATGGATGGACCCAGATAGTATTATTACAAGTGAAATAAGTCAAACAGAGAAAGACAAATACCATATTTCACTTATATTTGGAACCTGAAAAACAAAACAAATGAACAAACATAAAACAGAAACAAACTCACTGATACAGAGTACAAACTGGTTGTTGCCTGAGGGGAGGAGGATGGGGAATGGGAAAAATAGGGAAAGGGGATTAAGAGGTACAAAGCTCAGTTACAAAATACATAAGTCACCACGGGAGGGTAATATACAGCATAGGGAATACAGTCAATAAGATTGTAATACTGTTGTAGGATGATGGATGATAACTAGACTTATCACGATGATCCTTTCATAATGTACAAAAATCACAAGTCACTCTGTCAGACCCCTGAAGCTAATATAATATTGTAGGTCAATTATATATCAATAAAAAAGAAAAGAAATCTTTGGTTCAGAGCAGGGGATCCTGGGTACACACTAATAAATAACAGAATAAATTACAGGCCATCCAGGAAAATAAAATAGAAGGCTTCAGGCAGAAAGAGAAACCCAAGTTGTGGAGATACTCTAGGCGCAGAGCACTTACAGATCAAATAAAAATTCTTATGACTTCTAAACGCAGAAGTTTAATCCAGCCTGATGTTAGAGAAAAACTCTTGTTGCTTCCAAATTTGAAAAACGGTGGCAAAAAGATAAAATAATAATATTAATAACAATAATAATGTTAGCTACAATCTACTGAGCACTTACAAGGTGCTAGCACTCTGAAATGTGTATGCATTCGTTCATTCAAGCCTCACAGCAATCCTTACATTGCAGATACTATTATTCCCATTCAACAGGTGAGGATACAAGATTTGAGCGCTTAAATTCTTGTGGATGTTTATATAGTGTGATGATTAGTTTTACATGTCAACTTGGCTATGCTATAGTGCCCAGATACCTGGTCAAACATCAGTCTAGGTGTTGCTGTGAAAGTATTTTTTAGATGATATTAACATTTAAATCAGTAGAGTTTGAGTCAAGCAGATTAATTCACCACAATGGAGGGAGGGCTCATCTAATCAACTGAAAGTATTAAGAGAAAATAGACTGAGATCCCTGAAGGAAGATAGAATTCTGCCTCCAGACTGCCTGCAGACTTGGGCTGCAATATCAACTCTTCCCTGGGTCTCCAGTCTGCTGGCCTGCCCAGTAGAATTCAGACTTGCCATGCCCCACAATCATATAACCCAATTCCTTAGAGACTCTCTCTCTTTCTCTCCTTGTCTCTCATGTACATGTATATACATATATATATATATATCCTAATGGTTATGTTCCTCTGGAGAACCCTAATACACACATACACATAGTAACTGGAAAAGTTTGAACCTAAACTAAGACAATCTTATTACAAAGCACACCTCAAGGTTTTCTTCAACTCATAAAATTTTCTTTAGCCATTATCATTCTTTATGGGGCCTTGATACTATTGTCTGAAAACTGGCAGTATTATTGGTTTAAAAAAAAAAACCTGAGAGGTATTCTATCATTTTCTCCTAAAGAATTTATTTCTGTTGCCCACAGCCTAAATTTAATTAAGCTCAATCAAATGCCTTTGAATCCTGCCCTCCAAACCTATGTGATTTGTCATGTGCTATCTATAGTTATTTAGCTTATCATATGCTCTCTTCCCTAGGCAGGGAGACTTTAGAGAAGACTGCTCTAGCATGTCAAGGCCACTTTGAGATTCAACTGTGGGTACGCGTCTCTTGCAGTATGGGAGAAAAAGTAGGGCTAAGAGGAAGCAAAGCAGTAAAGTAGAAAGAGCAGCCTTTGCAATCAGGCAGATCTGGGTTCATATCTTGACTTTACCACATACATAAAGTTATAACCTTGAGCAAATCACTATAAGTCTCTGAACCTCAATTTCCCTACCTGTAAAATGGGGATAGTCATACCTATCTTGAAACGTTGTTTTGAAAGTCAAGGAAACATGCAAAGTAAAGCACAGTGAAGGTATTTAAGAAGTCATAGTTCTCATCATTAGCAGCACTTCCACCTTAGAATTTAAAGCCTAATGTCTGCTTCCTAAGCTCACTTATAATCAGACAACTGCTGTTGTTTGACCATAGTTCACTGACATTGCTGTGATCTGAGGTGAAGGCTAAGTCTACAATTATTCCATCTCCTATCTGACTTGGCAGCATGTCACACAGAGTGCTTTAAAAACCCTGGGCTCCCTTTAGAGACCACAAAAAAGAGGGTTAAGGGTGGAATCAAAATCAATTTAGCTTCCGCCTAGGCAGCCTTTTGCTATAATGTTTCTTGAACAACATAATCGCTCTGTGGAGCTGATGACAGAGGGCAGCAGAAGAAACAGCCTGGTTTTGATCCAAGCTTGTCTGTCGTATCTAAGCTGGCATTCCAAGGACAACAGTTTCTTTAGCAGTAGGGGTAATACTTGCAGAAATGGTACTGATCAGCCAAGCTCAAGTATGCCCTGAACATCTATGTGCCAAGGTCTAGGTTATGCTCAATGTCTATACTTTAATTCTGTAAATAAAGTTTGCATGTCCTCACTAAAAATTAATTCATGGTCCTCATAAAATGTCTGGAAAAATCAAAAAGTAGACAGAAGAACAAAATGTTATTTGTTCTCCGTAATCAAAGACAACTACTGTCAGCATTTCAGTAAATTATTTCTAGTTTTTATTAATTTTGAGCATTGATGAGGTTGTTATACATTCCATTACATATTCAATCATGTAACACCCTAAACAAAGGGTTGGCAAACTACAGCATGCATTGTATGCTCTGGACCACTGCCTGTTCTTTTTTTTTTTTTTTTTTTCTATTTTTAAATGGTACAGTTTAGTGGCATTAAGTACATTCACATTGTTGTGCGACCATGACCACCATCATCTCCAGAACCTTTTCATCTTCCCAAACTGAGACTCTGACCCTATTGAGCACCAGCTCCCCAGCCCCTGGCACCATCTACTTTCTGTCCCTATGAACTTGACTGCTCTAAGGACCTGACGTAATTAGAATCCTACGGTATTTGTCCTTTTGTGCCGGGCCTGTTTCACTGAGCATAATGTCCCCAAGGCTCATGCATGTTGTGGCAGGTGTCAGAATTTCCTTCCTTTTTAAGGCTGAATAACATTCCCTTGTATGTTCTTATCACATTTTGTTTGTTCATTTGTCTGTCAGTGGACACTTGAGTTGCTTCCGCTTCTTAGCTATTGTGGATAATGCTGTTATGAACATGGGTGTACAAAAATTGCTTTGAGGCCCTGCTTTCAATTCTTTTGGGTATGTACCCAGAGGTGGAATTACTGGATCATGTGGTAGATCTGTTTTTATTTTTGTGAGAAACCTCCATACTGTTTTCTATAGTAGCTGCACCATTTTACCTTCCCACCAACAGGGCGCAAGTGTTCCAATTTCTTCATGTCTCGTCAGTATTCACTGTTTTCTGGGATTTTTTCAATAGTAGCTATCCTTATAGGTGTGAGGTGGTATCTTAGTGTGGTTTTGTTTGCATTTCTCTAGTAATTAGTGATGAACATCTTTCATGTTCTTATTGGCTATTCATGTATCTTCATTGCATAAATGTCCATTCAAGTCCTTTGCCCAGTTTTGAATCAGGTTGGGTTTTTTGTTGAATTTTAGGAGTTTTCTCTATATTCTAGGTATAAATCCCTCATTAGGTATACAATTTGCAGATGTTTTCTTCCATTCCATGGATTGCCTTTTTACCTGCTGATACTGTCTTTTGGTGCACAAAAGTTTAAAATTTTCATGAAATCCAGTTTGTTTTTTCTTTTGTTGCCTGTACCTTTGGTGTCTTATCCAAGAAATCAATGCCAACCCCAGTGTCAGGCAGCTTTTGCCCTATGCTTTTTCCTAAGAGTCTTATAATATTAGGTCTTTGATCCATTTTAAGTTAATTTTTGTATGGGTGTTTGGTAAGGGCCTCAGTCTGGTAGGAGAGACCAGAGAAGGGGCGGGCATGGTGGGGAGAGGTGGGGTGCCCGCTGGTGGGCCACGAGGGCCTGAGCTGGCCCGTGAGGAGCAGGCAGGGGTCCCATGCCAGAGTCAGGTGGAGGGCGGGCTCCCCAGGCTGCATGGGGTTGGGTGCAGGGGGTCGTGTGCGGTGCTTGTGAGGACGCGGCCGACGGTGCAGTCTGTTCAGGTGCAGCCCTGCATGGAGGCAGGGGACTGGCCCGCTGGACCCCATGCCGTGTCACCTGCCCGGGTTAAACTATGTTCCGAGAGAGGGGTCACCACAGGGAGACCCAGCGCCTGGGGGCCTGCTTGTCTCTGGGGGCCCCAGACAACAGGAGGGACCTGCTCTCCTGGGTGATCTTTGTCCCTGTCGCTGATCAGCTGAGGGAGAATTGGCCACTTGGGGCCTGCCTGTACCTGAGACTTTAAGACACAAAATTGAGAAAAATGGAAATGACAACATGCGGTTCCCCCAGTGTAGCCAGCATCACCTTCAGGAGGCCAGGCACCGGGGGCCCTGGTCAGATGCTGGGCTGGAGCCAGATGTCCGGGGCTGCTGGCCGAGGGCAGGGCCGGGTCATCAGCAGGGACCAGGGAGCAACCACTGGGTCCCTGTCACACATACGTATGGTCCAGGGCAAGTCCCTGGCGGGACTCTTGTCTATAAACCTTTCTTTTTTTTTTTTTTACAACTTTATTGGAGTATAATTGCTTCACAATGGTGTATTAGTTTCCGCTTTATAACAAAGTGAATCAGTTATACCACTGCCTGTAACTAAAATTTTATTATAACACAGCCATGTCTACTCATTTACATATTGCCTATGGTTGCATCCATACTACAATGGATTGAGAACTGAGTAGTTGACACAGAGACCATACGGTCTGGGAAGCCTAAAATACTTAACTATCTAGACCTTTGCAGAAAAAGTTTATCAACACCAGCCCTAGGCAAATGGTCACTGCATGTATCAACTCTGAGGTGCATTGGAATTCCCACCTCCACTGCATTCTCCGTCTGTCCACATCCTACCCATCTTTCAAGGACCAATACAATCACTGCCACATCAGAAAATCTTCCTCTCATATTCCCAACTGGAAGGCAGCTCTTCCTCTTCTAATCCCCCACAGATCTTGATCCCTATTTTTCTTAATACTGCCTCCATTTCTACCATTTTTTACCTGTACGTGTTTAATAAAATATCTTTTTCTCATCTTCTAGACCATGTTTATTTCACATCACTGAGCTCACTATCTAGCACTTAAACACATAACTCAGTATATAGTTGCTGAACAAAAGTATTAAAATATAGTCCCCAAGCTCCAAGAATGGACAACCTAGTTGAGGGAAATAACACGTCACATTAAAACAACTAAGCATAGTTTGGATATAAGAATTGTTAAGAGAAGGAAGCTATGTGTTGGACTGGTATAATCAGGGAAAGCTTCTTGAAAGAGGAGGAACTGAACTGGGACTAAAAAGGTGATTTTGAACTGCACAGAGAGAGAATACGTGGAAGGCAGCAACAAAGACAGAAGGATGGAAAGTGCACAGCTTTGTTTAACACAGCGAAGAAAGATCTTGACAAGGTGGAGGGTGAGCTCCAGCAGGAGAGCGAAACATACAAAGAGATTGGGTATGAAAAGAAAAAGAAAAAGATTGGGTATGGCCAGAAAAATGTAGGACCTTGCAAAACAATAATACAATCACAAAAAAGGAGCCTGGGCTGAGTTCCCAAAACAGCAATGACCAACCAGCATACGCCTTAGTTGACAGCTTGTTTAGAATTCTACAGTGGAACACTATCAGTTCACTTCTGCACACTCTGCGTCATAATGAGCATCATTTGTAAGCTATTTGAATGAAGCTGGTCCCCAGCTCAGAAATGACGGGAAGGTGAATACAAATCCACTCACCCTGTGGTCTCCCACAGGACTTCATACATAATCTTCTTCATAGCACAAACCATGCACCGTTGTAATTGTCTCTGTTTACATGTTCATATTCTCCACTAGGCATGAACTTCTTCAGGATACCTTAGTCATGGATTGTTTAATTATAGGAGGAAAAAAGAGCCCAATTTTTTTTTAAGTTTAAGAGAAACTTATCTTAAGGTTGCAGTATCTTCATATGGACCACAACTTAGGGGAGTACAGGCAGCCCTTTTCAGAACTGTGAAGACTTCAGTCTCTTCCTGCAGTCTTGTGTGTTTCACATCCACCAAGCTCCATACCTTTGGTTCTCCCACTCCTCTGAAACTCACCTTCTTCTCCAAGACAAACCATATTTAATAGATTCCAGAATTCACATTTTCCCAGACTTAACATCTCTATATCACATAAATTTCTTTCTTTTTAAAAAATTATTTTTTTATTGAAGTATATTTGATTTACAATGTTTCTGGTATACAGTAAAGTGATTCAATTATACATATATATCTATTCTTTTTCAGATTATTTTCCATTATAGGCTATTATAAGATATCGATTATAGTTCTCTGTGGACCTATATACAGTAGGTCCTTATTGTTTATCTATTTTACATATAGTAGTCAGTATCTGTTAATCCCAAATTCCACATTTATCCCTCCCTCTCCTTTCCCCTTTAGTAACCATAAGTTTGTTTTCTATGTCTGTGAGTCTATTTCTGTTTTGGAAATAAGTTCATTTATATCAATTTTTTTTTAGATTCCGCACATAAGTGATATCAGGTGATATTTGTCTTTTTCTGACTGACTTACTTCACTTAGTATGATCATCTGTAGGCCCATCCATGTTGCTGCAAATGGCATTATTTCATTGTTTTTTATGGCTGAATAATATTCCATTATATATATATATATATATATATATATATATATATATATATGCGCACCATGTCTTCTTTATCCATTCAGCTGTTGATGGACCTTTAGGTTGCTTCCTTGCCTTGGCTATTGTGAAGAGTGCTGCTATGAACATAGGAATGCATGTATCTTTATGAGTTAGAGTTTTGTCCAGATATATATCCAGGAGTGGGATTTCTGGATCATATGGTAACTCTATTTTTAGTTTTTTAAGGAACCTCCATACTGTTCTCCATAGTGGCTATACAAATTTACTTTCTCACCAACAGCGTAGGAGTGTTCCCTTTTCTCCACACCCTCTCCAGCATTTATTATTTGTAGACTTGCTGATGATGGCCATTCTGACTAGTGTGAGGTGATACCTCATTGTAGTTTTGATTTGTATTTCTCTAATAATTAACAATGTTGAACATTTTTCATGTGCCTACTGGTCATCTGCATGTCTTTGTAGAATTGGTCTATTTAGGTCTTCTGCTCATTTTTTGATTGAGTTGTTTGTTTTTTTGATATTGAGATACATAAGCTGCTTGTATATTTTGGAATTTATCCCCTTGTTGGTCGCATCATTTGCAAATATTTTCTCCCATTCTGTAGGTTGTCTTTTTCTCCCATTCTGTAGGTTGTCTTTTCATTTAATTTATGGTTCCCTTTGCTGTGCAAAAGCTTTTAAGTTTAATTAGGTCCCCTTTGTTTATTTTTGTTTTCATTTCCATTACTCTAGGAGATGGATCCAAAAAATATTGCTGTGATTTACGTCAAAGAGTGTTCTGCCTATGTTTCCTCTAGGAGTTTTACAGTGTCTGGTCTTACATTTAGGTCTTTAATCCATTTTGAGTTTATTTTTTATACAGTGTTAGAGAATGTTCTAATTTCATTCTTTTACATGTAGCTGTCCAGTTTTCCCAGCACTGTTTATTGAAGAGATTGTCTTTTCTCCATTGTATATTCTTGTCTCCTTCATCATAGATTAATTGACCATAAGTGCGTGGGTTTACTTCTGAGCTTTCTGTCCTGTTTTGTTCATCAAGGTGTCTGTTTTTGTGCCAGTACCATACTATTTTGATTACTGTAGCTTTGTAGTATAGTCTGAAGTCAGGGAGCCTTATTCCTCCAGCTCCATTCTTCTTTCTCAAGATTATTTTGGCTATTCAGGGTCTTTTGTGTTTCCATACAAATTTTTAAAAATTTTGTTCTAGTCCCATGAAAAATGCCATTGGTAATTTGAGAGGGATTGCACTGAATCTATAGATTGCCTTGGGTAGTATGGTCATTTTAACAATATTAATTCTTCTAATCCAAGAACATGGTATATCTTTCCATCCGTTTGTGTGGTCTTCAATTTTTTTCATCAGCATCTTATAGTTTTCAGAGAACAGGTCTTTTGCCTCCTTAGGTAGGTTTATTCCTGGGTATTTTATTCTTTCTGATGCAATGGTAAGTGGGATTGTTTCCTTAATTTCTCCTTCTGCCCTTTCATTGTTGGTATATAGAAATGCAACAGATTTCTGTATATTAATTTTGGATCCTACAAATTTACCAGGTTCATTGATGAGCTCTAGTAGTTTCTGGTGGCACCTTTAGGATTTTCTATGTATAATATCATGTTTTCTGCAAACAGTGACAGTTTTACTTCTTCCTTTCCAATTTGGATTCCTTTTATTTCCTTTTCTTCTCTGACTGCTGTAGCTAGGACTTCCAAAACTATGTTGAATAAAAGTGGCGAGAGTGGGAATCCTTGTCTTGCTTCTGATCTTAAAGGGAATGCTTTCAGCTTTTCACCATTAAGTATGATGTTAGCTGTGGGTCTGTTATATCTCATAAATTTCTTAACTTCCAGTGACATCTGATGCAGTCGGGGCCATGAGTTTGCACGCAGACTTGAGAATGGTACCACTACATTAGAGTAAAATTTTGAAGGCCACAGTAGAGCATCGTTTTTTTGAAGACATGCTCTATCACCAATGTTGTCAATGGCACAGCAGATGATACAATCCAGAAAAGCTAATTTTAAAGAGCTGGACTCTGAATATGAAGTTTTAGGAACATCTTAATAATTTATTTTACTTATATTTCCCTATTTGTGAGAAATAGGGAAAAGAGTTCTTCCAATAAGCATCAAATAAAAATTCTAAATGATGAAAAGCTATCATGTCATAGTGTAAGTGGCAGCTTGTATCTCTCTGAGACATAGACTTATAGTTGACAATGTCTTTCACTTAATGATATTTTCTGTTTCTCTATGACTCCAGGTTAAGAAGGCTCTGGGTTGCCAGGTATTCAAGCCACAATTCAAAATGACATTGAAGTGCAAGCCCAATTCTATCTGATTGGGTCAACCATTTGTTTTACCTTCAAATTCCCAAGAGAGAGAGCACACTTGTCCCAGTTTCAGTCAGATGTCCAACTGACTGAATCAGTCAGAAGGAAGGTGAGTAGAACTAGCATGGTTTAGAAAAGGAAAACTTACAAGGACAAGATGGAAGGCACAGTCAGGGTGCCCAAAGATGAGGACAGAAGTGGATCTGGACCAGGAACAAAAGTGATCTGCCCCAAGCAGTGGAGAGGTAATATATCAGAACCAGACACTTCTTTTACTTGATATTATTATTTCGGTTTGGTTTTGGTAAATTGCTAGTAACTCTTTTTGCAAATTAACTATTAGCAGACCACCTGGAGACTTTTTCATAAACTAAATTCTCAACTAATTCTTTGGTTTGATTTAATAGAGCCCTGAGTTTAAAGAACTTCAATGCCAGATACTACTTGTTAATTTTCCATACCATGTTCTTCCCTGTACCAAAGAGGCTGAAAGCTTGGAAACTACATTGCTCAGAATCACTTATCAGCAGAGTTCTAGTAAGACTGAGTCATGAATCCAAGAGCCTCATGTGAGATTCAGAAGGGAGAGAAGGTGGAGCCAGTCTTCTCTGACAGTAGGTATAGAAGTCACGTGCAGGTGGCATATGTCAGATGCGGGTTTTGCTGGAGTCTTCCAGCAGTCTCCCTGAGACCCATCCACTTAGAAGCTACAGCCAGGAGAGATAATGGACAGCAGCTTACCTGTAATTTCTGCACTTTAGGATTTCTTGAAAGTCTGGAGTAGCCACACTGACCTCTGCTCCCTAGCCTTTTCAATAGGAGTGTAACCTTCTAATCTCCTTTATTAAATGGTTTCTCACTCAAAATCCTTAAAATGGCTTATGCTATCTTGACTGAACTGCCTGGTACATCCTTTTAAATAGTGGTTCCCAAACTTAAGTGTGCGTAAAATTACTTGGAGGGCTGTGTAAAAATTCAGAGGCAGCAGTTCTGGAATGAGCCCCAAAAGCTGCATTTTTATCAAGCATTCCAGGTGACTCTGATGCAGTGGCCTGAGTCCACAATGAGAAATTTTGCTTTATTTATTTATTTTATTTTTGGCTGTGTTGGGTCTTCGTTTCTGTGCGAGGGCTTTTTCTAGTTGCGGCGAGCGGGGGCCACTCTTCATGGTGGTGCGCGGGCCTCTCACTATCGCAGCCTCTCTTGTTGTGGAGCGCAGGCTCCAGATGCACAGGCTCAGTAGTTGTGGCTCACGGGCCTAGTTGCTCCGCGGCATGTGGGATCTTCCCAAACCAGGGCTTGAACCCGTGTCCCCCACACCAGCAGGCAGACTCTCAACCACTGCACCACCAGGGAAGCCCAGAAATGCTGCTTTAATATACAGGTGAGGACCCCTGATCTATGTGGACTCATATTGGAGCATATTCTGATGCCCAGATCAATCACCCCAGGGAGGCAGCACACTTTGCAACCTAGAGGCCAAAACAAAGTTTATTCCTATCTGAAAGTGCTCTCATCATATTCTTCAAATTACTCACTCACCACAAACATGTTATCTCTGAGCAATTACTTATCTATGAGGTGCAATAGAGTTTAAAGATGAAGAGGGCAGGGTTGGACCTGGGATCAAAGCCTGGTTTTGCCACTTATTGGTATATGATGTTAATCAGGTCATAATAACTTACTTATCCATAAACACCTACCTCAGAGCTGATCATTATATATATAATAGTATTAATGTCTACCTTCCCCTCTTATATCTTGAAATCCATAAAGACAGGAACTATATCTATTTATTGCTTTATCATCATTCAACAAATAATTATTAATATGTGTCAGACTTTACACTAGATCCAAATGAGGATACACTGCTTAGCGCAATGTTTAGAAGAATTCACGCTCAAAACTTTTTCAGCAGCAGCAGCAGCTAAGATCAGTGACTCACTTTTTTTTTTTTTTTTTTTTTTCTGTACGCGGGCCTCTCACTGTTGTGGCCTCTCCCGTTGCGGAGCACAGGCCCCGGACACGCAGGCTCAGCGGCCATGGCTCACGGGCCTAGCTGCTCCGAGGCATGTGGGATCTTCCCGGACCGGGGCACAAACCTGTGTCCCCTGCATCGGCAGGTGGACTCTCAACCACTGCGCCACCAGGGAAGCCCAGTGACTCACTTTTAAGAGCCTGTTGTAAATGGCAGGTACATCAGCAAGTCATAAAGGGCAAACAACAGTACGTTGAAAATAATATTTCAGACAACAATAGCAGCAGCCTATTTTATTAACAGAATAAAAGTGTGATGGGAAGGAAATAGTCAAGTCCTTGCATATGAGCTAACCTATCTGTTTCACAGCACTCAACAGCAGCTGTGCAGGAAGCATGGCTTTTGGAGAAACACGGGCAGAAATGGCCATATTGCCACTCAAGGGTAGGGAGATCTTCTAATTTGGAGTTTTAATTTCTCATGCTCTATCTTGTGAAATGCTTCCCAAATCAGACTTCAGGAAACGCGGACCTAACATCATAGAGCAAGAGAGCTGCAGCTTTTGCTCCATCTGACTTAGGTTTGCACGCTCTCCACCCCGTCCTGCACTGCCTCTCCAGACTGATCTGTGAGACGGAAAGTGTTACATTGATTTAGAGCAGTTGTCAGCAAAGTTTTTCTGTAAAGGTCCAGATAGTAAATACGTTAGATTTTGCCCATTCTAGGGTCTCTATCATGACTATGGAGTTCTGCTGTTTAGCGTGAAACAGCCGGAGGCGACAGGAAATCATGTGGGCGTGGTGGCTGTGTTCCCTTAAAACTTTATTTACAGAAACTGGCAGTGGGATGGATTTAGCCTGTGGACCATCTCTGCAAAACTCTGAGTCAGAGGAATGTCAAGCCAACCAGTAAAGGCTGTCAGGCTTGGCAGAAAGGCTGACTTGCCTCAGTTGTCTGGGGTTTCTGTGGGACCAGCCCCAGGAGGCACAGGTTCTGCATCTTTTCCACAGCCAACTCCAAACTCCTGCTGCCCTGAGCAGGGCATGACTGAGATGGGCTCAATGAGGCTCCTGCACATCTATCACTGAGAAGACAGATTACTGACTCATCGTTTCCTCTCACTGCCAGACCCCTGTGCCAAACTCGGGGCCTCAAGCGCTGCCATCATCACCTCCCTTCTAAAATGTCCCCTGAGCCTTTTACCATAGGGCCCCAGTCAGGCTCCCATTCTCCCTGTACACTTATCCCTCGTGTGGATGAAGGTCAGTGACACTGGAAATACAAAACAAAAAAGGAAGAACAACTGGAAAAGTAAAGCATGCCCTGACGGTGAGAGTAATAATAGTTAGTAGATGTGTGTGTATACACCATTTACCATTTATGTGTAATGACCTTACAACACAATAACAATTATGAATATTGATTGGGAGATAAGAACTTTGTTGTACGTTGTATTTGATTACAACAATGAGCTGTGTTCATGCTCTCAGCTTTCACAGTTTGTTGCGCATGAAGCATGAGTGTGTCCGCTCACAATTAAATATCATGATACAGAGCATCAGTCCCCATCCCTCATTTTCTCTCACACTTTTCAGATAATCCATATAGTGTCACACCAATAAAAGAACAAATCTTCTTGCTGTAAGGCAGCATACTGTAATGTGAATGGAACACTGGACTTAGAATATTAATTGCAAGCCACTTATCAATGTGTCAGGCACAGTATTAAACAGATTGCGTAAATTATCTCCTATTCACCTCAGCAACTTCATGATGGGAGTACTATTATCGTCTCCATATAATAATTAAGAAACTGAGGCTTGCCCTCAGAAAAAGTTTTTTTCCACTGCTTCCATGATAGTGTAGGGTTTTGCTTTACCTCCCTGCAAGAAAAATCACTGTACCTTCAAGAACCAACAAGCAATTCTTAAACTATGTCTCCTGTCATGAGCTTGGGGCCCTCCATAAACTACAAAGGAGATTCTCTGAGATCATCACATCATCATCTGACTCTGATGTCAACCTAGTATGAACAAGCAGAATGATCTGAGTGGGTCAGCATGCCAGATGCTGACAGTCCCTCTCAAGGCCTTAGGAAGAAGAAAGAGAGCAGTTAAAGGCAAAGGATTAGATTTCACATGGCAACATGGGTAGATCTTAAAAGCACAGTATTGATTTAAAAAAAAAAGAGCAGGTGAAATACTTGACATCATATCATCTACATAATTTAAAAGCACATGTGTGTAAAACTGCAATGCACATTTTGGAAGACAGAGACACAACAAAGAAATATGAATTAGATGATTAGAATGGTTGTTATGAGGAAGGGAGGGAAGTGGGAGTAGGGATAAAAGTGAAGGAGAAAAGCAATAAAATAGCAGTGGTCTTGCAAGTAATAAGGACCATGAACCTGAACTGATAGGTGTCACTATTCAATCCACTGAAACTGAGGTCTAAGAAAGAAAACAGAAGGAAAAAAAAAAAAGAACATACGCCTTCCATCTAAAGGATATCCAAACAATGAAAATGATCATGATAAAGAGATCTGTGTAGGAAAGGTAGGGGTTGATCTAGTCTGAATCAGCTGCATCCCCAAAACAATACAATCTGGACTTCTAGAAAATAAAGAATGTCTGTAATGTAGCCTTGGCAAAACAAGGGCACAGCCATCGGCAGTGCAAAATTACTCTTATTGAGCAATGGTCCTGGCCCAGTAATATTTTCTCAGGGATAAACCGACAGCTCAGTAATAGATTGAAAAGACATAGCCATTAATATATCCACTGTACTAATACATTTCTTAAAGTAACATTGTATAAAATTAAATGTCACACAAACAAGATATGCTTGTAATTAAATATAGTTGAGGAGAGGGAAAGGGTAGTGATCTCTGAAGCTAATAGGTATCCTTAATCAGAGCAGACATATTGAGAATCTTTGTAGCATTGGCTAATGCAAATGGGGGGAAAATTGTGTCATGTTCCAGTCAGATCAGAAAAAATAAAAAAGGTTAGATCATGGCATAAGAGGAGCCTTCGCTTCCTCTCAATATTCTAAACATCACATGTTTGATGATCTCTAGATGAGTCACTAGCTGTCCTAAAAGCCAAAGACTACGGAATAAAGTAAGAACAGAGAAAGAGAGAGAGCTGTGCTCTCTCACACAGCTCAGCTGACACTGGAGTTTTGAGGGAATTCATTTATTTTCAAATATATGCCTGACAGCCTATTCTCAAAGTAAAGTACCCTACTTTTTCCGTCACCATTACAACCTCACTAACCAGGAACATCAATGTGGCAATGACAGTTTCACAGGAACTGCTTACCAACATCTGATAGACTATTTGATTGAGAATTCTAAATAAGTACTAGCATTCACAATTACAAGAATGACATTGAATTTCAAGGGACTGAAAACCCAACAGTTACAATATCTACTAGTCCAGTAACTGAGGCAAGACTCAATTCCTGGCCATCATCATCTTATCTATCCATGAGACCAAAGTAGAAAGTAGTGTGTCTGTATGGCACGGTTCAGGGGTAAAGAACATAGGTTCTAGAAGAAGACAATCCTGGGGCTTAATTCTATCTCTGCCACTGCACCAGTTGCATGAGCTTGAGCAAATAACTTACCTTCTTTAAGCCTTAATTTCCTCACATGTAAAATGGGAAAAGTATCAAAATTAAATGAGATAGTATATATAAACTTTTAGCACAGATTGTTAAACACAGTTAAGTACTTAATAAATGTTAGTTATTACTAAAATTAACCTGCCAGTGCACCCTGAGGGATGTAGTCAGGTAGCATCTATTGATCATTCAGTACACGCCAAGCAGAGTGCAGACACTGGAGACCCAGAGATGGACAAGCCACAGAGCTGGGTAATCCTACTTTCAAGTTTCTCAGTTGTCTGAATTACTGCTGCTTAGACCAATCATTAACTCTATTAAATTCTACATTCTCACTGGTAATAAATCAATGTACTTAAAAGGAAGGATGTTTGTTTCCTGTGCCAGACTCACCAATATCAATTTGCTATCGAGTAAAGCATGTGCATGGAAAGTAGAGAAACAGAGAACAATTAAAACTAAAGAGGGGGCACAGAATTGCTTTCAGAAAGCAGAAGTTTGTAATTTTAAAGAAGTTATCACTTACTGAGTGCTTACTGTATGCCAGGCACCGTGCTGTGTAACTTACATTGAATCTTCCCTTCCACCCTATGACATAGGCATTACAATGATCCCCACTTCTGAGAAATGTGCAACAACAGACTTAGAGAGTTTGGAAATATGTCCAAAGATATATGAGGAATACATGGTAGAACTGGGATTTAAACCCCAATTCCAGAGGCTGAATTAGACTGCTACACTATATTCCCTCCTTATGCAGCAAAGTGTTGTAGGATATCTATATTTTTGGAGCAGAAATTTAGATATTATCTAATCGAAGTTCCTCATTATATAAAGGAATAAACAGACAAAGGAATGCAAAGTAGCATGACTAACATCACCCACCTCTTTAACAGATCCAGGATTCAAACCTGGGCTCCCTGACTTCTGGTCAGGGCTCTTCCATTATGCAACTTTGGGTCCCAGTTTGTTTAATGAAATCTATGCCGAAGGAAGCATATTAAATAGGCCTGTGTAGCCTATATGATTAGAACAGATATTGAACTCAAATTTCCACCCATAGTAGATTCCCTGCCTTACCAAAGCACATGGTCTGCATAGCATTTAACAATCACATTCCCATGGCCTCAAACAAAACTGATGAAAGAAAATGCAGGGATAATATGCCTCCTCTGATTGGACTGTCCAGCTAACACTCATAATCCTGATCTTGGAAAGACAGCAGTGAGCAGTCTTTTTTTTTTTTTTTTTTTTTTTTGTTTTGTTTTGTTTTGTTTTGTTTTTCCATCAATCTGTTATGTATTTTGCATAATAATAATTCAAAACTCCAAACATTACAGTCGATGAAATACCAATTATATTACATTTTCAACCAATCTGAAGTGGATCCACATTTTCTCTCTTGAGCTGACATGCTCCTTTTAGAGTTTGCACTGTAAAACACAGAATTGCAGACAATTTCATTCAATTCATGAAAATATTTGTTATGCTTTTCATTAGCTCATCTACATTTATTAAGATATTTAGTTTTTTTTTTTTTTTTTTTTTTTTTTTTTTTATTTTACAAATTTAATCAGTTATACATATACATATGTTCCCATATCCCCTCCCTTTTGCGTCTCCCTCCCACCCTCCCTATCCCACCCCTCCAGGTGGTCACAAAGAACCGAGCTGATCTCCCTGTGCTATGCGGCTGCTTCCCACTAGCTATCTACCTTACGTTTGGTAGTGTATATATGTCCATGCCGCTCTTTCACTTTGTCACAGCTTACCCTTCCCCCTCCCCATATCCTCAAGTCCATGCTCTAGTAGGTCTGTGTCTTTATTCCTGTCTTACCCCTATGTTCTTGATGACATTTTTTTCTTAAATTCCATATATATGTGTCAGCATACAGTATTTGTCTTTCTCTTTCTGACTTACTTCACTCTGTATGACAGACTCTAGGTCCATCCACCTCATTACAAATAGCTCAATTTCATTTCTTTTTATGGCTGAGTAATATTCCATTGTATATATGTGCCACATCTTCTTTATCCATTCATCCGATGATGGACACTTAGGTTGTTTCCATCTCCGGGCTATTGTAAATAGGGCTGCTATGAACATTTTGGTACATGTCTCTTTTTGAATTATGGTTTTCTCAGGGTATATGCCCAGTAGTGGGATTGCTGGGTCATATGGTAGTTCTATTTGTAGTTTTTTAAGGAACCTCCATACTGTTCTCCATAGTGGCTGTACCAATTCACATTCCCACCAGCAGTGCAAGAGTGTTCCCTTTTTTCCACACCCTCTCCAGCATTTATTGTTTCTAGATTTTTTGATGATGGCCATTCTGACTGGTGTGAGATGATATCTCATTGTAGTTTTGATTTGCATTTCTCTAATGAGTAAAGATGTTGAGCATCCTTTCATGTGTTTGTTGGCTGTCTGTATATCTTCTGTGGAGAAATGTCTATTTAGGTCTTCTGCCCATTTTTGGATTGGGTTGTTTGTTTTTTTGCTATTGAGCTGCATGAGCTGCTTATAAATTTTGGAGATTAATCCTTTGTCAGTTGCTTCATTGGCAAATATTTTCTCCCATTCTGAGGGTTGTCTTTTGGTCTTGTTTATGGTTTCCTTTGCTGTGCAAAAGCTTTGAAGTTTCATTAGGTCCCATGTGTTTATTTTTGTCTTTATTTCCATTTCTCTAGGAGATGGGTCAAAAAGGATCTTGCTGTGATTTATGTCATAGAGTGTTCTGCCTATGTTTTCCTCTAGGAGTTTGATAGTGTCTGGCCTTACATTTAGGTCTTTAATCCATTTTGAGCTAATTTTTGTGTATGGTGTTAGGGAGTGATCTAATCTCATACTTTTACATGTCCCTGTCCAGTTTTCCCAGCACCACTTATTGAAGAGACTGTCCTTTCTCCACTGTACATTCCTGCCTCCTTTATCAAAGATAAGGTGACCATATGTCCGTGGGTTTATCTCTGGGCTTTCTATCCTGTTCCATTGATCTATCTTTCTGTTTTTGTGCCAGTACCATACTGTCTTGATTACTGTAGCTTTGTAGTATAGTCTGAAGTCAGGGAGCCTGATTCCTCCAGCTCCATTTTTCGTTCTCAAGATTGCTTTGGCTATTCGGGGTCTTTTGTGTTTCCATACAAATTGTGAAATTTTTTGTTCTAGTTCTGTGAAAAATGTCATTGGTAGTTTGATAGGGATTGCATTGAATCTGTAGATTGCTTTGGGTAGTAGAGTCATTTTCACAATGTTGATTCTTCCAATCCAAGAACATGGTACATCTCTCCATCTATTTGTATCATCTTTAATTTCTTTCATCAGTGTCTTATAATTTTCTGCATACAGGTCTTTTGTCTCCTTAGGTAGGTTTATTCCTAGATATTTTATTCTTTTTGTTGCAATGGTAAATGGGAGTGTTTCCTTGATTTCACTTTCAGATTTTTCATCATTAGTATATAGGAATGCCAGAGATTTCTGTGCATTAATTTTGTATCCTGCAACTTTACCAAATTCATTGATTAGCTCTAGTAGTTTTCTGGTAGCATCTTTAGGATTCTCTATGTATAGTATCATGTCATCTGCAAACAGTGACAGCTTTACTTCTTCTTTTCCCATTTGGATTCCTTTTATTTCCTTTTCTTCTCTGATTGCTGTGGCTAAAACTTCCAAAACTATGTTGAATAAGAGTGGTGAGAGTGGGCAACCTTGTCTTGTTCCTGATCTTAGTGGAAATGGTTTCAGTTTTTCACCATTGAGGACGATGCTGGCTGTGGGTTTGTCATATATGGCCTTTATTATGTTGAGGAAAGTTCCCTCTATGCCTACTTTCTGCAGGGTTTTTATCATAAATGGGTGTTGAATTTTGTCAAAAGCTTTCTCTGCATCTATTGAGATGATCATATGGTTTTTCTCCTTCAACTTGTTAATATGGTGTATCACATTGATTGATTTGCGTATATTGAAGAATCCTTGCATTCCTGGAATAAACCCCACTTGATCATGGTGTATGATCCTTTTAATGTGCTGTTGGATTCTGTTTGCTAGTATTTTGTTGAGGATTTTTGCATCTATGTTCATCAGTGATATTGGCCTGTAGTTTTCTTTCTTTGTGACATCCTTGTCTGGTTTTGGTATCAAGGTGATGGTGGCCTCGTAGAATGAGTTTGGGAGTGTTCCTCCCTCTGCTATATTTTGGAAGAGTTTGAGAAGGATAGGTGTTAGCTCTTCTGTAAATGCTTGATAGAATTCGCCTGTGAAGCCATCTGGTCCTGGGCTTTTGTTTGTTGGAAGATTTTTAATCACAGTTTCAATTTCAGTGCTTGTGATTGGTCTATTCATATTTTCTATTTCTTCCTGAGTCAGTCTTGGCAGGTTGTGCATTTCTAAGAATTTGTCCATTTCTTCCAGGTTGTCCATTTTATTGGCATAGAGTTGCTTATAGTAATCTCTCATGATCTTTTGTATTTCTGCAGTGTCAGTTGTTACTTCTCCTTTTTCATTTCTAATTCTATTGATTTGAGTCTTCTCCCTTTTTTTCTTGATGAGTCTGGCTAATGGTTTATCAATTTTGTTTATCTTCTCAAAGAACCAGCTTTTAGTTTTATTGATCTTTGCTATCGTTTCCTTCATTTCTTTTTCATTTATTTCTGATCTGATTTTTATGATTTCTTTCCTTCTGCTAACTTTGGGATGTTTTTGTTCTTCTTTCTCTAATTGCTTTAGGTGCAAGGTTAGGTTGTTTATTCGAGATATTTCCTGTTTCTTAAGGTGTGATTGTATTGCCATAAACTTCCCTCTTAGAACTGCTTTTGCTGCATCCCATAGGTTTTGGGTCGTCGTGTCTCCATTGTCATTTGTTTCTAGGTATTTTTTAATTTCCTCTTTGATTTCTTCAGTGATCACTTCGTTATTAAGTAGTGTATTGTTTAGCCTCCATGTGTTTGTATGTTTTACAGCTTTTTTCCTGTAATTGATATCTAGTCTCATAGCATTGTGGTCGGAAAAGATACTTGATACAATTTCAATTTTCTTAAATTTACCAAGGCTTGATTTGTGACCCAAGATATGATCTATCCTGGAGAATGTTCCATGAGCACTTGAGAAAAATGTGTATTCTGTTGTTTTTGGATGGAATGTCCTATAAATATCAATTAAGTCCATCTTGTTTAATGTATCATTTAAAGCTTGTGTTTCCTTATTTATTTTCATTTTGGATGACCTGTCCATTGGTGAAAGTGGGGTGTTAAAGTCCCCTACTATGATTGTGTTACTGTCGATTTCTCCTTTTATGGCTGTTAATATTTCCCTTATGTATTGAGGTGCTCCTATGTTTGGTGCATAAATATTTACAATTGTTATATCTTCTTCTTGGATTGATCCCTTGATCATTATGTAGTGTCCTTCTTTGTCTCTTCTAGTAGTCTTTATTTTAAAGTCTATTTTGTCTGATATGAGAATTGCTACTCCAGCTTTCTTTTGGTTTCCATTTGCATGGAATATCTTTTTCCATCCCCTTACTTTCAGTCTGTATGTATCTCTAGGTCTGAAGTGGGTCTCTTGTAGACAGCATATATATGGGTCTTGTTTTTGTATCCATTCAGCCAGTCTGTGTCTTTTGGTGGGAGCATTTAGTCCATTTACATTTAAGGTAATTATTGATATGTATGTTCCTATTCCCATTTTCTTAATTGCTTTGGGTTCGTTATTGTAGTTCTTTTCCTTCTGTTGTGTTTCTTGCCTAGAGAAGTTCCTTTAGCATTTGTTGTAAAGCTGGTTTGGTGGTGCTGAACTCTCTCAGCTTTTGCTTGTCTGTAAAGGTTTTAATTTCTCCATCAAATCTGAATGAGATCCTTGCTGGGTAGAGTAATCTTGGTTGCAGGTTTTTCTCCTTCATCACTTTAAGTATGTCCTGCCACTCCCTTCTGGCTTGTAGAGTTTCTGCTGAGAGATCAGCTGTTATCCTGATGGGGATTCCCTTGTGTGTTATTTGTTGTTTTTCCCTTGCTGCTTTTAATATGATTTCTTTGTGTTTAATTTTTGACAGTTTGATTAATATGTGTCTTGGTGTATTTCTCCTTGGATTTATTCTGTATGGGACTCTCTGTGCCTCCTGGACTTGATTAACTATTTCCTTTCCCATATTAGGGAAGTTTTCAACTATAATCTCTTCAAATATTTTCTCAGTCCCTTTCTTTTTCTCTTCTTCTTCTGGAACCCCTATAATTCGAATGTTGGTGCGTTTAATGTTGTCCCAGAGGTCTCTGAGACTGTCCTCTGTTCTTTTCATTCTTTTTTCTTTATTTTGCTCTGCAGCAGTTATTTCCACTATTTTATCTTCCACCTCACTTATCCGTTCTTCTGCCTCAGTTATTCTGCTATTGATCCCATCTAGAGTATTTTTTATTTCATTTATTGTGTTTTTAATCGATGCTTGATTCGTCTTTAGTTCTTCTAGGTCCTTGTTAACTGTTTCTTGCATTTTGTCTATTCTATTTCCAAGATTTTGGATCATCTTTACCATCATTATTCTGAATTCTTTTTCAGATAGACTGCCTATTACCTCTTCATTTGTTAGGTCTGGTGGGTTTTTATCTTGCTCCTTCTCCTGCTGTGTGTTTTTCTGTCTTCTCATTTTGCTTATGTTACTGTGTTTGGGGTCTCCTCTTTGCAGGCTGCAGGTTCGTAGTTCCCGTTGTTTTTGGTGTCTGTCCCCAGTGGCTAAGGTTGGTTTAGTGGGTTGTGTAGGCTTCTTGGTGGAGGGGACTACTGCCTGTGTTCTGGTGGATGAGGCTGGATCTTGTCTTTCTGGTGGGCAGGTCCACGTCTGGTGGTGTGTTTTGGGGTGTTTGCGGACTTTTTATGATTTGAGGCAGCCTCTCTGCTAATGGGTGGTGTTGTGTTCCTGTCTTGCTAGTTGTTTGGGTTAGGGTGTCCAGCACTGTAGCTTGCTGGTCGTTGAGTGAAGCTGGGTGCTGGTGTTGAGATGGAGATCTCTGGAAGATTTTTGCCGTTTGATATTATGTGGAGCTGGGAGGTGTCTTGTGGACCAGTGTCCTGAAGTTGGCTCTCCCACCTCAGAGGCACAGCACTGACTCCTGGCTCCTCAATTTGGGATGATGTGTTGTCTATTCATGTATTCCACAGATGCAGGGTACATCAAGTTGATTGTGGAGCTTTAATCCGCTGCTTCTGAGGCTGCTGGGAGAGGCTTCCCTTTCTCTTCTTTGTTCTCACAGCTCCTGGGTCTCAGCTTTGGATTTGGCCCCGCCTCTGCGTGTAGGTCGCCGGAGGGCGTCTGTTCTTCGCCCAGACAGGACAGGGTTAAAGGAGCAGCCTCCTCGGGGACTCCGGCCCACCCAGGCCGGGCGGGAGGGAGGGGCACGGACCGCGGGGCGTGCCCGCAGCGGCAGAGGTCGGCGCGACGCCGCACCAGCCCCGGGCGCGCCGCGCGCCCTCCCAGGGAAGCCGCCCCCGGATCCCGGGACCCCGGCAGCGGCAGGCTGCACAGGCTCCCGGAAGGGCGGTGCGGACAGTGTCCCGCGCTCGCACACAGGCCTCCCGGCGGCGGCAGCAGCAGCCCCAGCGTCCCACGCCCGCCCCTGGGCTCCGCGCCCCCAGCCGCGACTCGCGCCCGTCTCTGGAGCTCCCCCACGCGGCGCTCTTAATCCCCTCCCCTCGCGCACCAGGAAACCAAGAGGGAAGAAAAAGTCTCCTGCCTCTTCGGCAGCTCCAGAGTTTTCCCGGACTCCCTCCCGGCCAGCTGTGGCACACCAGCCCCCCCCAGGCCGAGTTCTCGCCGCCAGTCCCAGTCCTCCCCCTGCGCTCCGACCGAAGCCCGAGCCCCAGCTCCAGCGCCGCCCGCCCCGGCGGGGGAGCAGACAAGCCCCTCGGGCCGGCGAGCGCCGCCCGGCACCGCCCCTCCCCGCAGGAATCTCTCCGCCCCGCCCCACCCAGGTATGTGGGGAGTTTCTTGCCTTTTGGGAGGTCTGGGGTCTTCTACCAGCGTTCAGTAGTTGTTCTGTAGGAGTTGTTGCACCTGTAGCTGTATTTCTGGTGTATCTGTGGGGAGGAAGGTGATCTCCGCGTCTTACTCTTCCGCCATCTTACCCGGAAGTCTCAGTGAGCAGTCTTGAAGAGAGATCTTAATTCTTTGCCCAGGAATTGAACCTGGGCAGCCTGGATGAAAACCAAGAATCCTAGCCACTAGGGGCTAGAGGCTAGAAGCAAAGGTCCCCTGGCTCTTGCCCCATTTGAAAAATAAATTCTCAAAAAGGCAAAAACTGTAAAAACAGGTACAAAGTTTATTATTAGAGACAGAGCCCAACATGTGGGAGCACACAAAAAGAATCAGTTGATTTATTTAAGACAGAAGCAAGGCAGAAATACACATCCAGAGAGAAAGGGTATGGGTGTCCTCCCTAATAAGGAGAAGCACAGTAAAGAGGCAGCTAAATCACTTATATAGGGCAGTTCTTCTGGGTCTTTGTTTACCTTTGGCCAATTATCTCACTTCTCTTCCCACATCTGACCTGTTGTAAGTTCCTCCCCAACATGCATGCGCATCTTTTTTCCAAGATGGATTCCAGCACAGAGGCCTGTGGGAGGCTTAGCATTACCTATTATGGGGTGATGCCCCCTCCATTGTGACCCCCAAGGAGCCTTTCTGTGCATGTACAGTCGGGGTTGGGGGATCTCCTTGACCTCAGGACTGGTCATCTTATCTCTTTACTCCAGCAGAGCTCAGCTCTTGCCATTAACTTTGTCCTTGGAGTGTCTAGGGAAAACAAAGCTTCAATTTTACTCAAGTTGACAAATACCAGCTGTCCAGCCCAGGGGCCCATCTACTGCCTACCCCAATCCTAGAACATTCATTTTTCTATTTTCTGTTTACTAATACCCTTCAAAAGGCATTTTGATCAGCAGATGGGTTATGAGATCCTTGAACCCCTGTGCTGTTACTTGGCAGTCACTAAGAGGACGGTGAACACCAAGGTCACTAACACAAATGCCTTTATGAGAAAGGCAGGTGACACAGATGAGTGATGTAGACTGGGTACCAGACAATAGGTATCATAAAAGCTGCGCAAAATTGGTGTGTGCATGTTTCATATCACACGAAGGGGTGAGCAGTTACTCAGTTCTTGCCCATTGTTCCCACAGGGACACACAAGCCCATGTTGACAGATATTCTAGTGTTTAAAGAAACAATTTTTTAAAATAAATAAATAATTTTAAAAGATTGGAAAAGAAAGAAACAATGTAAATATGGTGGGGGAGAGGGGATTAGATGAAGGCGTTCCAAAGGTACAAACTTCCAGTTATAAGATAAATAAGTACAAGGGATGTAATGTACAACATGAGTAATATAATTAACATTGTTGTATATTATATATGAAAATTGTTAAGGGAGTAAATCCTAAGAGTTCTCATCACAAGGAAAAACATTTTTTCTTTTTCTTTTATTTTGTATCTATGTGAGATGATGTTCACTAAACTTGTTGTAAGAATCATTTCATGATGTATGTAAATCAAAACATTATGCTGTACATCTTAAACTTATACAGTGCTGTATGTCAATTATATCTCAATAAAACTAGAAAAAAAGAAACAATGTAAACATGAAATTTTATGTAAAATTTTCCAAATTTTCAAACATACTGTCATTCTAAAGCTAGCTTGTTTTCTAACTTGGGTGTCTGTGTTTCGAGCTCTCACATCTGCCAAAAGTCAGAATTTCTTTGTCTTCGCAGATAACGTGTTTCTCTTACAGATTTACTTTTTAATATTTTTTATATTTGTTTCTAAATGTCTATCCCATTAGAGTATAAGCTCCTTGAAAATAGAGTTCTTTCACAATTCTAAGTCTCTGGTTGATAATTAGCATTCAGTACTTAAAGAAAGAAAAGGGTTTTTTTTTTCCTGAAAGATGATGTCAAATGTGTTCATTAAATCAGTCAACAAATATTCCTTGAACATCTTTCATCATAGCCAGGAACTGTGTTAGCTGCTAGGACTACAGTAGTGAAAATGATGATATATTTTGAAACTGCCCAGTTCTACTGGTACTGGAAGAGTTTTCCTAGTCTTTATAGCACTTACTTGTACACCCTCTATTATTTGGCAGTTTGGTAATATCCAGAGCTTTGGGGGGGGGAAAAAAACACTGATTTACTGCGTTTATTGAAAGTAGATATATTAATCAGCACTCTTTCATTTCATAGCAGCAGTGGCAATCTTACTCAAACTACTAGCAAGGAAGAGAGATGGAGAGAAAAGGAGAAACAGAGATAGAGAGAAAATTAGAGAGAGAAGAAAGGAAGGGAGGAAGGAAGAAAGGAAGGGAGGGAGGGAGGGGGAATTTGCTCATATAACCAAAAAATCTTGGGATAAAACTTGTGGCTTCAGGCCCATCAAGATCCATAAACTCAAGCATTTTCATCAGAAATCAATTCTTAGGCTCCAGCCATGTGTATAAACATTATCATCGCTGGCAGCACAAGACTCGCATTCTAGATCTTAGCAGTATCAGAGGACAAAGAACATCTTCTCCAATAGCACTGGTGGAAAAGTCCCAGGGAGGATTCTCATTGGTTTACATTGGTCACATACTCTGAAATGAACCAACAGCCATAGGAAAAGGATTCTGTTAACATAATAGAAAAGGAAAAAGCAAAACAACATATGCCCCTATGTTAGTAATAAAGCAAAAGCCATCAAAGCAACATGGTGCAGTCTTTCTGACAATCCTTAGGAAATGAATCTAGACCAAGAACTGTGTGGGTAAAGTCAAAATACTCTGTGTGTTAAGTCAACAAGAAGGAAACACAGATATTAGTTTGCTACCCGGAATGTAATGGTTATGTTTGATTCCAACATTTCATCAAGTTTTACATTTAATTTCTACCACAGAATCTCTCAAAGAGTATTCCAAACAAAGGAGCTCACTTTTTAGGACGTTTAAGTCAACAACAGAGTTTGGTGAAGGTATTCAGCAGTCAATTAAGTTTGGTAAACTTTTGGTTATACAAAGTTAAACAGGTTTCTTAACTGAAGAACTTCTCAGAGATTGTACTATGTGATTGTGCCTGACAAATCATCAAAAGAGGTGACTTAGAATGCCTTAGTTCCCAAATTAGCTTGTCCATGAAACCCTTTGGTTCACAGAGAATCTTGTAGGCCTGGTGTTGTATGGAAGACATGCTAGAATCCTCCACTCCACAGGGAGATGGAAATGACTTGTTTTGTCTGTGCATTTGAAACTTGGTGCATAGTGGTGTGAAGACAGCATGGATTTTCACATTGGCACTGTGTTTGAATCTCAGTTTTTTACCTTTATCCTAGATCAAATTACTTAAAACTCTCTGAACCTCTTCATCTATATAAAAGGAGGTGTTATGACTTGTAAGATAACATATGCCAAAAAGTCTAGGACAATACCCTGCTCACAGAGCACACTTGTTAATGTTACTTTCATTTCATTTGAAATTGATCCAGGCCTGATATAAACTTCCATCAAATGCAGCAAACTCCAATAAAATCAGCACAAAACTCTAATAGTGCCTTCTCTGATTTTAAAGATTCTCTTTCCTTGATAACAGCATATTTAGAAAGCTTTAAAAAAAATAGAAAGAATGATATCTGTAACTCACAATAAATCTTCAACTAAATTATTCAAGCTATTTGCTTACAAACAGCACAACCAGTCAAACACGAAGCTTAAATTCGGAAATCAATTTCCCTGCAAAATATTTCAGGCTATATGGAGTTGTCCTGGAGAATTTGATGGCTGCAATGACGAACTGTTTTCATGACATCACTCACAGAAAGAGAACATTACAGGACTAACACAGAAACAATCCTGAATTACAAGGAGGACAGCAAGACAGGAAGACATTGATTTGCCCTCCTTTGGAAGGGTTCCCAAATTTCTTTCACCCTCCACAGTCATCACCCCCAGAGATACTATGCCAGCCAAGTGCAGAATTGCTGCAGAAATGTGATCAAAGATTATAAGTTAAAATTTATCCAAGCCCCAGATTCATAGTGCTCTAACAGTTTTAGCATTTTTACAAATCTATCTGTCATAAATTCATCTTCAAGGAAGTTATAACTCAAAAGTCAGCTGAAAAATAATGAACCAAATTAGAGTTTTCAAAATTGTAATTATTTTAACAGATACTATTGATTGTCCAACTGTTATCTTCCTCTCTTTCCTTCTAACAGAATAAGAAATTGTATTCTGGCCTCTGCCCTGCTCCTTCATGAGCTCCAAAGGTGCTGACTCCGTCCTTAGCTGTAAGTGGTGGAAGACCCTCCTTGGTCTAAGCCAAACCTGTTTAACCATACTGTGTACAGGAGTGAGCATGTGACACAATTCTGGCCGAGACATGAGAAGTCCATTAAAATGTTTTCAGATGAGGAAATCTCATTCTTGAAAAAAAGAAGAGGGGTAGGTCCTTCTTCTTCCTACAGATATTGCCTTGTGTGGATCTAACATCTGGACCTGGTGCAGCCACCTTGCTTCCAGAATGAGAATGAAGACATTGCTAGAGATGGCAAAGGAGAGATATTTTAAAAAGCCTAATTCCTTCAGGTTCTCTGAACCACTCAATCAACAAATTCTGAATTGTTTCCTACCTCTGGACATCCTGGTGTGAGATTAATATATTTCCTAATTGTTTATGCCAATCCGAGTTGCTGATTAGTACAGGACAAAGCCGCCTTATACAAAGGCCTTGAAGAGAATAACAAAAGCATGGCGGACACTACTGTAAACACCCAGTGTCTATTCTCCCTTTCTACCTCTCTAATAGTACTCCCTATTCTGTTTCAGGTAGCCCAGTTGCAGAAACACTGTCATTTCTAGACAATAAAATGTACACGGATGTCTGCTATTGGGGCTTATAAGAAAGCTACTATTTGACTTATTAAAATAAATTTGAAAAGGGGAGATGGTTCTCAGTGCCCTTTGCCTTTTGCTTTTTTCACCTTCTTCCTGCCTAATATGTGGACTACATGCTCAGAGATTGAACAACCAATATGCTAAGAGTGATAGAGCAGTAAACCAGAAGGAACCTGGATTCTTAATGCCTTCCTTGACCAGCTGTGCTCTTCCTAAAGGACATCACTCCAGACTTCCTTGGCAAATAAAGAAAAGAAACCCTTGCTTGAATAAGTCCCTGAAGTTCTGTTTCACTTGTACAGCCAATGCAACCCCAATACAAAAGTAATAAGCTATTTATTTATCAGCAAATAACAAAACAAATTAAAGACTGGGAAGAGTATAATGAGTAGATAAAGGTGTGGGCTCTGGAAACAGATTGCCTGGGTTTGAAAGCTAACTCTGCCTTTTGCAAGCAGTAGGATTTTAGTTGTTAATTTCTTTAGGCCTTGGCTTCCAGGTAAAATTGGAATGATAAAAAAATAAATCTACTCCAAAGAGTTATTATGAGAATTTAATGATAGAATCCATGTGGGGGAAAAAATGAGCCTAGAACTCAACATTTCTTCATCCAAGAACCATTGAACACACCACCATGTACCAGACCCTGTTCTAGGTACTAGGACTGTAACAGTGGACAAAATAGACAAAAAGCCTCATTCTTATGGAGCGTGCATCCTATTGAGAGAAAACAGATAGTAAACAATATAAGAAAGAAAAATATACAGTGTGTTAGACTGAAGATAAGAGCTATTAAAAATGAATAAGCCAGGGAAGAGAAACAGAAAGTAGTTGGGGTGGAGTGTTGTAATACTAAATAGAGTGGATGAGGAAAGCCTCACTGAGAAGGTGATATCCTTGTAAAGATATGAAGGAGATAACAGAGTGAGTCATGTGAATCCCTGGGAAAAAGGCATGTTAGGCAAAGGGAAAAGCTAGTACAAAAACGTGAGGAAGAGAATCCCTAGTGGGTTCTATAAACAGCAAGGAAAACAATATAGCTGCAGCAGAGATTTTAACAATTAGCTTGAAACAATTTTTTCCCTTTCAGAAGCAAGTCTAGAGCTTTCAGGTTTCAAACCATTAGACCATTAGAATATAAAATGAACATGAAAATAGTTAAAATGCTTATATGAAAATTGCCCCACCTTCTATTTCTCTCTGTATCCTCTATAGAGTATTTATGTAATGCCAAATGATTGGCCATGTCTTAGTCATCCCGGCCTGTCATAACAAAATGCCATAGATTGGATGGCTTAAATAACAGATATTTCCTCCCAGTTCTAGAGGCTAGAAGTCCAAGATCAAAGTGTCTGGCATATAATAACTGCTCAGTTAATATCACTTTTCTGTTATGCTGGACTGGCAGGAAATGGACAGGATAAAGAGACAGAGGGCTGAGAGGTGACATCCAAGGACACAAACATGGGGATAAAAGAAAGTGTTCTTGAATTCATGGAAAGACACATCACTGTCCCAGTGTTTTGTTCATGGGCTGGGCTACTTTCATCTCGAAAGAGGGCAACTTCAGTGAAAAGATGTCAGGAGAAGAGAACTTTAGCATTGAGTCTGAGGTGAAAGGTCATGGGAAGTGATTCAGATGTTTCCAAATTACTGTTTCTTTGAAGCGTCCTCTTAAAATGGAATCAGGCCATTTAGGAAACAGGGTGTTAGAAAAAAATACCGTTGTGAACAATAGGTAATTTTTATTGTTGTTGTTGTTACAAAGTCCTTTCTCTGTGACAGGCACTGAAATAAGACCATCATATATATGAACCTTCTTTATTTGTCCCATCTTTCTCTAACTACAGCCAAGAAGGGTTCTATATTTTAAGGAGTCATGGGATTCGATTGGGCCTGCCTGGATAATCCAGAATACTCTCCCCATTTCAAAGTCCTTCTGCAATGTAAAGTAACATATTAGCAGGTTCTGAGAATCAGGATATGGACATCTTGCAGGGGCATTTTTCTGCATACCACATGGTGTGACAGAAGTAACCCCCAGTAAGTTTGAGCCTCACAATTCCGATGTAGAGTACATAAGTTTCCCCATTTTAAAGGTGGAGGAAGCAGGTCAAGAACCAAGGAAAATGGGTAGCCTATGGAAGCTGGAAAAGGCAAAGAAATAGATCCTTTCCTACCATCTATAGAAATGAACACAGCCTTGCCAACACCTTGATTTTAGCCCACTGAAACCCATACAGGACTTCTGACCTACTGTAAGATAATAAATTTATGTTATTTTAAGCCACCAAGTTTGTAGTAATTTGTTACACAGCACTACAAAGAAACTAATACACAGCCTAAATTAGTTATTTAAATACAGGGTTAAGTCACAGATATTGGAGAAAATTTTATAATCAAACAGCAACCCACTGACAAATATAGGTAAGCAAAAATTATCTGGAACTAGAACTGGATAAAACAATCAGAATTCATTACAAGCTCATCCAACTATGACACCTCTCAGAACTCTTTATTTTGATTCAATTGGTTAAAACTAACATAAGACTGGTTGGCCATGTAACAAAGAATTCAAACAAAACGTGGCCTCTGGAATTATTGATTCAGTAGTTCATCAAAGTCATCAGAGTATCTTTTCTTTGCTTTTTGCAGTGACCATTTCATTCCAAAGTTGGCGGCAAAACTACAATATTCAGAAGAAGCGAGCTCTGGCTATTTATGGGTCCCTCAAACTTGTCCTCACATCTTATTAGCCCATTGTTTGCTATAAGTCTGCTCTTGAACAAATTCCTTTGGGCAGAGGAATGCTATGTGCCAGGTGGCACAGTCAGAGTTAGCTAAACCAGTCACTATAGAAAGGGGTATAAGATTACCTTGATTGGATTAAAACAATCAGTTTCACTTCTGGAACAGGAGGATATTCCCAAATTATATTGATGGCACACAAAGAGGGCAGGTAGAAGGGGTGATGAAGACACAGTAGTTAATAATTCTATCCAGACCTGAAGTCACTAGTAGAACTTCACAGTATGAAACCTAATGTGAAAGATGAAAAGAGTCAGAGAAAAATAAATGGTTGAAGAAAAGTGAATAGAGAATAAAACTATGCACATGATGGGAAACTGAAGGGACAATAATAAATACTTTGGATGTTTTTAGCAACATCTTTCTAGTGTTTCTGAAACTTGAGTAATGAACAGACCACCTTTAAAAGAAAAAAAATAAGAGGTAATTCAAAGGCCATAAAAATAGTGATTAAAGGCATAGGCTCTAGATCTGGAAAACCTGGCTTCAAATCCCAGCTCCATCCAGCACCTGCTGGCCACACATCCTTGGGCCCCTCTCTTTCCCCATTTTTTTCATCTAAAGATAATAATAATACCAACGTCATGGAGTAATTTATGAGGTCTAAATGAGTTAATACACATAAAATCAATGGAATAGCATCTGGCTAGTATAAGAACAATCTAGATGTTAGCTCAATAAAACAATGTTATCTGAGTATGTACAAACAAAAAAACCAGGTAAAATATCTGCATGCTTATATTGCTTATAAATCTTTAGAATTAAAGTAAATTTACACATTATATTTAAACTAAAATCCAACAAATTCAAATCATCAGTATCGATTTAGTGTGATGGATAATGTGTTTTTTAATAAATGAAGCCAGTGCTCACAATAACAGCTCAAACTGCTCCAGAGCTGGTTCTTTTGAGTCTGGCAGTTTTGTTGTTTTTTTAACATGATTTTTTTGTTTTTTGCTTCACACAAACCTTGATTGATACTTTATTATTTTGCAGATTGAAAATCCAGGGATTCTATAAAAGCAATCATTGCAGTTGGAATCATTGTTTTCACCATCTAACATTATGTATTTATTATTTAACAAATATCCATTTAATGCTTACTCTGTATCAGTACCATGTAGGTGTTGGGGATTCAGCAGTGAATAAGACAAAGTTCCAGCCCTCATGGAGCTTATAGTCTAGATGAATCAATAAAACAAACAAAGAAATAAGAGCACATGCATAAACATATAATTTCTGATAGTGGTAAGTGTTATAAAAAAAGTATAGCAGGGTAAAGGGACAGCAAGTGACAATTCATGGAATGATGCAGAAAGGAATCAGAGGTGGTTTAGGTTGGGAGGTCAGGGAGACCTTGGCTTCTCAGAGACTTGAAATGAAGAAGCCAGCTCTTTAAAGACCTAGGAGAAGAGCTTTACAAGCAGAGGAACCAGCAAATGCAAAGGCTCTGAGGTAGGAGCAAGCTTGGTGAGATGTGGAACAGCTAGAGGCTAGTGTGACTAGAATGAGTAAGGAGGAAATGGCCAGAGTTGACACTGGTGAAGAGGCCACACACCAGATCATGCAGGACTTCACAGGTCACAGTCAGTGTGTGACTGTTATCCTAACTGTAAGGGGAGTTTGCTGGAGAGTTTTAAGCAAGGAATTAACGCGGCTCTAAATTAGGTTTTTTAACATGATTTACCATGGAATTGTTCATTTTTCCCCAATCATTTCCTTACTCAAACCACTGCACAGACCACCATGCCATCATTGGGCCTTCCTTTGGAGCAAATACATCACATGCATGATGTTCACTTCTGTTCCTTATCATTACAACTTGAAAACTTTTTAAGGTCTATTTGATGCAGCACAAATGCAAAAGGGGATCCTGAAACAGTTATACAGATGGTCTAGAATATGTTTCTATGTTCTTTTTGGGTCATCACATAAAATTAAACAATTCTCAAAAAGAGCCCATGGACATCTGAGAATACATCTCTATCCCTTAGTTTGAGAAATATTGCTCTGTCCCAGAATCTACCTGCTACACCCCTTTTTTGCTCTGCAGGCAATTTGTTTCTTTTCCCACAAAGCTCTGTTCACTCCTCCTATCTGCTCTAGACCATCCCCTACTTTTTTATCCCCAAAAAGTGTTGACGATGTGACCTGTCAAGGCTAAGGACATCCAATAAACTCCTGACTTATGGCCAGGATCTCTCTTCAGATTTTATTTGGTATGCGTATATGTGTATGTGTGTGTGTGTGTAAATTTTTAAATTTTTCATTCACACTATTTAAGAAGGTAGTTGGGCCAAAGACTGCCCTCTACTCTTCCCTAGCTCACCTTAAGAAAACCTTGGGTGGATGGCCCATCCCAGTTCTGCTCTGGGCAATGAGGCAAAATTCTTCCTTCATTGATATGATCTTCCTATAAAAAGCTTTCCAGGGGCTCAATTCCGGGTAAGATGGCGGAAGAGTAAGACGCGGAGATCACCTTCCTCCCCACGGATACACCAGAAATACAGCTACACGTGGAACAACTCCTACAGAACACCTACTGAACGCTGGCAGAAGACCCCAGACCTCCCAAAAGGCAAGAAACCCCCCACATACCTGGGTAGGACAAAGCGGAGAGATCCCCACACAGAGGATCGGTGCCGAGCGGCACTCACCAGGCCGAGAGGCTTGTCTGCTCGCCCGCCAGGGCGCGCAGCGCTGGAAGCTGAGGCTCGGGCTTCGGTCAGAGCGCAGGGAGAGGACTGGGGCTGGCGGCGAGAACTCAGCCTGAAGGGGGCTAATGTGCCACAGCTAGCCGGGAGGGAGTCCAGGAAAACTCTGGAGCTGCCGAAGAGGCAAAAGACTTTTGCTTCCCTCTTGGTTTCCTGGTGCGCGAGGAGAGGGGATTAAGAGCGCTGCTTAAAGGGGCTCCACAGACGGGCGCGAGTCGCGACTGAAAGCGCGGAGCCCAGTGACGGGCGTGGGACGCTGGGGCTGCTGCTGCCGCCGCCAAGAAGCCTGTGTGCGAGAGCAGGTCACTGCCCACACCGCCCTTCCGGGAGCCTGTGCAGCCCGCCACTTCCGGGGTCCCGGGATCCAGGGGCGGCTTCCCTGGGAGAACGCACGGCGCGCCTCGGGCTGGTGCAACGTCACGCCGACCTCTGCTGCCGCAGGCTCGCCCCGCACTCCGTGCCCCTCCCTCCCGCCCGTCCTGAGTGAGCCAGAGTCCCCGAAGAGGCTGCTCCTTTAACCCTGTCCTGTCTGAGCGAAGAACAGACGCCCTCCGGCGACCGACACGCAGAGGGGGGCCAAATCCAAAGCTGAGACCCAGGAGCTGTGAGAACAAAGAAGAGAAAGGGAAACCTCTCCCAGCAGCCTCAGAAGCAGCGGATTAAAGCTCCACAATCAACTTGATGTACCCTGCATCTGTGGAATACATGAATAGACAACACATCATCCCAAATTGAGGAGCCAGGAGTCAGTGCTGTGCCTCTGAGGTGGGAGAGCCAACTTCAGGACACTGGTCCACAAGACACCTCCCAGCTCCACATAATATCAAACGGCAAAAATCTTCCAGAGATCTCCATCTCAACACCAGCACCCAGCTTCACTCAACGACCAGCAAGCTACAGTGCTGGACACCCTAACCCAAACAACTAGCAAGACAGGAACACAACGCCACCCATTAGCAAAGAGGTGGCCTAAAATCATAAAAAGTCCGCAGACACCCCAAAACACACCACCAGACGTGGACCTGCCCATCAGAAAGACAAGATCCAGCCTCACCCACCAGAACACAGGCACTAGTCCCCTCCACCAGGAAGCCTACACAACCCACTAAACCAACCTTAGCCACTGGGGACAGACACCAAAAAAAACAGGAACTACGAACCTGCAGCCTGCAAAAAGGAGACCCCAAACACAGTAACATAAGCAAAATGAGAAGACAGAAACACACACAGCAGGAGAAGGAGCAAGATAAAAACCCACCAGATCTAACAAATGAAGAGGTAATAGGCAGTCTACCTGAAAAAGAATTCAGAATAATGATGGTAAAGATGATCCAAGATTCTATTTCCCAGATCCAAAATCTTGGAAATAGAATAGAAAATATGCAAGAAACAGTTAACAAGGACCTAGAAGAACTAAAGATGAATCAAGCATCGATTAAAAACACAATACATGAAATAAAAAATACTCTAGATGGGATCAATAGCAGAATAACTGAGGCAGAAGAATGGATAAGTGAGGTGGAAGATAAAATAGTGGAAATAACTGCTGCAGAGCAAAATAAAGAAAAAAGAATGAAAAGAACAGAGGACAGTCTCAGAGACCTCTGGGACAACATTAAACGCACCAACATTCGAATTATAGGGGTTCCAGAAGAAGAAGAGAAAAAGAAAGGGACTGAGAAAATATTTGAAGAGATTATAGTTGAAAACTTCCCTAATATGGGAAAGGAAATAGTTAATCAAGTCCAGGAGGCACAGAGAGTCCCATACAGAATAAATCCAAGGAGAAATACGCCAAGACACATATTAATCAAACTGTCAAAAATTAAACACAAAGAAATCATATTAAAAGCAGCAAGGCAAAAACAACAAATAACACACAAGGGAATCCCCATCAGGATAACAGCTGATCTCTCAGCAGAAACTCTACAAGCCAGAAGGGAGTGGCAGGACATAATTAAAGTGATGAAGGAGAAAAACCTGCAACCAAGATTACTCTACCCAGCAAGGATCTCATTCAGATTTGATGGAGAAATTAAAACCTTTACAGACAAGCAAAAGCTGAGAGAGTTCAGCACCACCAAACCAGCTTTACAACAAATGCTAAAGGAACTTCTCTAGGCAAGAAACACAACAGAAGTAAAAGACCTACAATAACGAACCCAAAACAATTAGGAAAATGGGAACAGGAACATACATATTGATAATTACCTTAAATGTAAATGGACTAAATGCTCCCACCAAAAGATACAGATTGGCTGAATGGATACAAAAACAAGACCCATATATATGCTGTCTACAAGAGACCCACTTCAGACCTAGAGACACATACAGACTGAAAGTAAGGGGATGGAAAAAGATATTCCATGCAAATGGAAACCAAAAGAAAGCTGGAGTAGCAATTCTCATATCAGACAAAATAGACTTTAAAATAAAGACTACTAGAAGAGACAAAGAAGGACACTACATAATGATCAAGGGATCGATCCAAGAAGAAGATATAACAATTGTAAATATTTATGCACCCAACATAGGAGCACCTCAATACATAAGGCAAATACTAACAGCCATAAAAGGAGAAATCGACAGTAACACACTCATAGTAGGGGACTTTAACACCCCACTTTCACCAATGGACAGATCATCCCAAATGAAAATAAATAAGGAAACACAAGCTTTAAATGATACATTAAACAAGATGGACTTAATTGATATTTATAGGACATTCCATCCAAAAACAACAGAATACACATTTTTCTCAAGTGCTCATGGAACATTCTCCAGGATAGATCATATCTTGGGTCACAAATCAAGCCTTGGTAAATTTAAGAAAATTCAAATCATACCAAGTATCTTTTCCGACCACAATGCTATGAGACTAGATATCAATTACAGGAAAAGATCTGTAAAAGATACAAACACATGGAGGCTAAACAATACACTACTGAATAACGAAGTGATCACTGAAGAAATCAAAGAGGAAGTCAAAAAATACCTAGAAACAAATGACAGTGGAGACACAATGACCCAAAACCTATGGGATGCAGCAAAAGCAGTTCTAAGAGGGAAGTTTATAGCTATACAATCCTACCTTAAGAAACAGGAAACACCTCAAATAAACCACCTAACCTTGCACCTAAAGCAATTAGAGAAAGAAGAACAAAAATCCCCCAAAGTTAGCAAAAGGGAAGAAATCGTAAAGATCAGATCACAAATAAATGAAAAAGAAATGAAGGAAACGATAGCAAAGATCAATAAAACTAAAAGCTGGTTCTTTGAGAAGATAAACAAAATTGATAAACCATTAGCCAGACTCATCAAGAAAAAAAGGGAGAAGACTCAAATCAATAGAATTAGAAATGAAAAAGGATAAGTAACAACTGACACTGCAGAAATACAAAAGATCATGAGAGATTACTATAGCAACTCTATGCCAATAAAATGGACAACCTGGAAGAAATGGACAAATTCTTAGAAATGCACAACCTGCCAAGACTGAATCAGGAAGAAATAGAAAATATGAACAGACCAATCACAAGCACTGAAATTGAAACTGTGATAAAAAATCTTCCAACAAACAAAAGCACAGGACCAGATAGCTTCACAGGCGAATTCTATCAAGCATTTAGAGAAGAGCTAACACCTATCCTTCTCAAACTCTTCCAAAATATAGCAGAGGGAGGAACACTCCCAAACTCATTCTACGAGGCCACCATCACCTTGATACCAAAACCAGACAAGGATGTCACAAAGAAAGAAAACTACAGGCCAATATCACTGATGAACATACATGCAAAAATCCTCAACAAAATACTGGCAAACAGAATCCAACAGCACATTAAAAGGATCATACACCATGATCAAGTGGGGTTTATTCCAGGAATGCAAGGATTCTTCAATATACGCAAATCAATCAACGTGATACACCATATTAACAAATTGAAGGAGAAAAACCATATGATCATCTCAATAGATGCAGAGAAAGCTTTCGACAAAGTTCAACACCCATTTATGATAAAAACCCTCCAGAAAGTAGGCATAGAGGGAACTTTCCTCAACATAATAAAGGCCATATATGACAAACCCACAGCCAGCATCGTCCTCAGTGGTGAAAAACTGAAACCATTTCCACTAAGATCAGGAACAAGACAAGGTTGCCCACTCTCACCACTCTTATTCAACCTAGTTTTGGAAGTTTTAGCCACAGCAATCAGAGAAGAAAAGGAAATAAAAGGAATCCAAATTGGAAAAGAAGAAGTAAAGCTGTCACTGTTTGCAGATGACATGATACTATACATAGAGAATCCTAAAGATGCTACCAGAAAACTACTAGAGCTAATCAATGAATTTGGTAAAGTTGCAGGATACAAAATTAATGCACAGAAATCTCTGGCATTCCTATATACTAATGATGAAAAATCTGAAAGTGAAATTAAGGAAACACTCCCATTTACCATTGCAACAAAAAGAATAAAATATCTAGGAATAAACCTACCTAAGGAGACAAAAGACCTGTATGCAGAAAATTATAAGACACTGATGAAAGAAATTAAAGATGATACAAATAGATGGAGAGATGTACCATGTTCTTGGATTGGAAGAATCAACATTGTGAAAATGACTCTACTACCCAAAGCAATCTACAGATTCAATGCAATCCCTATCAAACTACCACTGGCATTTTTCACAGAACTAGAACAAAAAATTTCACAATTTGTATGGAAACACAAAAGACCCCGAATAGCCAAAGCAATCTTGAGAACGAAAAATGGAGCTGGAGGAATCAGGCTCCCTGACTTCAGACTATACTACAAAGCTACAGTAATCAAGACAGTATGGTACTGGCACAAAAACAGAAAGATAGATCAATGGAACAGGATAGAAAGCCCAGAGTTAAACCCACGGACATATGGTCACCTTATCTTTGATAAAGGAGGCAGGAATGTACAGTGGAGAAAGGACAGTCTCTTCAATAAGTGGTGCTGGGAAAACTGGATAGGGACATGTAAAAGTATGAGATTAGATCACTCCCTAACACCATACACAAAAATAAGCTCAAAATGGATTAAAGACCTAAATGTAAGGCCAGACACTATCAAACTCTTAGAGGAAAACATAGGCAGAACACTCTATGACATAAATCACAGCAAGATCCTTTTTGACCCACCTCCTAGAGAAATGGAAATAAAGACAAAAATAAACACATGGGACCTAATGAAACTTAAAAGCTTTTGCACAGCAAAGGAAACCATAAACAAGATGAAAAGACAACCCTCAGAATGGGAGAAAATATTTGCAAATGAAGCAACTGACAAAGGATTAATCTCCAAAATTTATAAGCAGCTCATGCAGCTCAATAAGAAAAAAACAAACAACCCAATCCAAAAATGGGCAGAAGACCTAAATAGACATTTCTCCACAGAAGATATACAGACTGCCAACAAACACATGAAATGATGCTCAACATCTTTACTCATTAGAGAAATGCAAATCAAAACTACAATGAGATATCATCTCACACCACTCAGAATGGCCATCATCAAAAAATCTAGAAACAATAAATGCTGGAGAGGGTGTGGAAAAAAGGGAACACTCTTGCACTGCTGGTGGGAATGTGAATTGGTACAGCCACTATGGAGAACGGTATGGAGGTTCCTTAAAAAACTACAAATAGAACTACCATATGACCCAGCAATCCCACTACTGGGCATATACCCTGAGAAAACCATAATTCAAAAAGAGACATGTACCAAAATGTTCATAGCAGCCCTATTTACAATAGCCCGGAGATGGAAACAACCTAAGTGTCCATCATCGGATGAATGGATAAAGAAGATATGGCACATATATACAATGGAATATTACTCAGCCATAAAAAGAAATGAAATTGAGCTATTTGTAATGAGGTGGATAGACCTAGAGTCTGTCATACAGAGTGAAGTAAGTCAGAAAGAGAAAGACAAATACTGTATGCTAACACATATATATGGAATTTAAGAAAAAAAATGTCATGAAGAACATAGGGGTAAGACAGGAATAAAGACACAGACCTACTAGAGAATGGACTTAAGGATATGGGGAGGGGGAAGGGTAAGCTGTGACAAAGTGAAAGAGCGGCATGGACATATATACACTACCAAACGTAAGGTAGATAGCTAGTGGGAAGCAGCCGCATAGCACAGGGAGATCAGCTCGGTGCTTTGTGACCGCCTGGAGGGGTGGGATAGGGAGGGTGGGAGGGAGACGCAAAAGGGAGGGGATATGGAAACATATGTATATGTATAACTGATTAAATTTGTTATAAAGCAAAAAATTCAAAAAAAAATCCAAAAAAAAAAAAAAAAGCTTTCCAGTATTGGCTCCACCTTCCTCCCTGATATTAAAGGAGTAAATGAGTGAGGGCCCAGGAAAACTCACCTCTAGCCTTATAATCCAACATCAGGAGACCACATGTAGGATAAAGCAAAACTTTCAAAAATTGCCATAAAGAACATGCATTTACTCAGCTTTGTCCTTTCTTGGGGACCTCTCCAGGGCATAAGTAAGGCAAGTCCAAAACACTTGACCCCTGGTCAACTACCATATATATTATTTTAGAAACACTAGAAACAGAGGAAATACAGCTTTTGTACAGCTAGCCTCAAGCTCTCGTGCCATTTTAGCTGCCCCTTGGAGGAATTCTTCTCCAACTGAGCTACATCTGCAGCAGACAGAGACAATCCTGGGCTCGTCTGTGGTGTCTGCCCCACAAACCAACAGTCTGGAGGGAAGACGATGGCTGAGGTCACTCGGTGACCCTGAAGCTATGGCAGCTCAAATGCAAAATGAGATCGTGTAAGCAGAGTGAAGCTGCTGCAGCATCTGATGGGAAACAAGAGTACGGACTAGATGAGCACTGCAGAGAGGTCACCCCGACCAGTCTTCCATCCTATATGCACAGCCCTCTCTCCACCAATAATAACAGTTGTCATGAATTAACCACTTAAATCTGTGCCAGGCATTGCTCTCAACCTTTATATTTACCTACGAGGCGTGTGTTTTTATGACCCCCATTTACCGGTGGGGGGGTGGGGAGGAATTAGGCACAGAGAAGTTAAGCAACAAAGCCAGGATTACACAGGTAGTAAGTGGAGAAGCCAGGCTGAGAACCCAGGCTTTGTGGTTCTCACTACACCGTGCTGCTGCTAAAGAGACAAGTATTCCAGGGAGGTTTACACCTTGTACTTCACACTTCATTCATCACAAGGCAAAAAGCTTGTCGGGGTGAGACTAGGAAGAGGGTGGAAAATTCCCTATGACAGAAGGAAACAGCAGGAAAAGAACAAAATGAAGACGGTGGTGGTGGGGTGGTGGTGATCATCCTTCTTCTGAAGCAAAGAGGTGTTTTCGGAGAAAAGAAGATTCCCACGTGTAGGTTTGAATTACTGTCGTGCTAATAAATGGGCCATCAAAGCAGCTGGCTGCACTCTCATAACTGCCATGGGAGTTATTCACGTTAATCCTTTCCCTTGTAGCCTGGCCAGACAAGGATGAAAAACCCCAGCAACAGGTATTAAAAGAGACAGAGGAAGCACGCAAACCAATTTACGGGGTTTCACTTGACCAGTTTTCTTCATTTGAGTCCTATTAGCTCTGAAAATGTATCCTCACTATTAATCAGACAGGGAGGGCACAGTAACTCAGTGTGTGTGAATGCGGGGCTCAGCCCAGCAGCCTTCAGTAGTGTTGAGAGTACCAACTTTCCACCTAGAAACCCAGAAGAACACCTGGAGAAACCCAGGAGAACATCTAAATGATCCTTCCGGGTTTCATGAAGCATGTAAGTGACCAAAGCAGTGATTATTCCAAGGAAAATACTAGGGAATCTAATGCAGTGGGAGTTCTGTAGAGCTCTGCCACGTTCTTGCTGTTCTTTGCACAAGTCATTTTACCTCTTTTAGCTTCAGTTTCTTCAGCTTTGAAATAGGGGAAATGATACACTCTGCATAGGGGTTTTGAGGATCACTGAAGTATGGATATGATGGTCCTATTTCAGTGCCTGTCACAGAGAAAGCACTTCATAACAACAACAACAATTACCTATTGTTCACAGTGGTATTTTTTCTAACACCCCGTTTCCTAAATGGCCTGATTCCATTTTAAGAGGACACTTCAAAGAAACAGTAATTTGGAAGCATCTGAATCACTTCCCATGGCATTTCACCTCAAACTCAATGCTAAAGTTCTCTTCTCCTGACATCTTTTCACTGAAGTTGCCCCCTTTCGAGATGAACGTAGCCCAGCCCATGAACAAAACACTGGGACAGTGATGTGTCTTTCCATGAATTCAAGAACACTTTCTTTTATCCTTTTGTGTTTGTGTCCTTGGATGTCACCTCTCAGCCCTCTGTCTCTTTATCCTCTCCGTTTCCTGACAGTCCAGCATAACAGAAAAGGAAACCTGATTATATCAGAACAGACTCATTCTCTCCCCACCTCCAGAAGTTCATATTCTTGCTCAAGACTTCCCATTTATCACCTCGGTGATGAACCAAAAGCCCTTGAAATAGCAATGCTTTCTGGCTCTGAATCAGGGTTGTTCTATTAGTCATTCCAGGATCTCAAGAGGAAGAGTCAGAAGAAGCAAGAGATTCAGAGATAATGTGCAAGCAGGAACGGTAGATTCAGAGAAGAACACAGAAGCTCCACCAAAGAAAAAATATTGCTAACAAACATGCTAAGACCACTGACTTCATTAAACACAGCGAGGCCCAGTAAATGTGTACATAGTGGATAAAGAGCTACAGCTGGAGCCAATCTGACCTGCCAGAGCACTGGCACGTTCTAGCTGTATGGCCTGGGATAACACATTTAATTTTTCTGAGCTTTAGATTCTTCATTTGTAAAATATGGATAATAATAATAATTTCACAGAGCTTTTATGAGGATTAAAGATTATCTGTGTAGAAGTGCTTAACACACTGCTTGACACATAGTAGGAGCCCAGTCATAGGTATTATTTAGCCAAAGAACTAGTCTTGTAGCATCCATGTTTTCTAAGATGCTCCAACTTTCTCTTTTGCATTTTTCATAAATATAAATCTTAAATGGTTATTTAATAACTAGGACATACAAAGACTATGCTGGCAAAAAGTGACAAAGGATTAAGCTTACCCAGAATAGTCCTAAGGAAAACCAGGATGAAGAATAGATGGTACAGGAAGATGTATTTAGTTCACTGAAATATGCAGAAGCCTGAAGAATCTGGAGGAGTTCTCTGCTACAGCATATTTCCAAATACAAGCTGGGGGATCACTTATTCGGGTGGAAATGTCCAGCAGACAGTTGACTAGGTTGATCCAACACATGGAAGAGAAAGGTCTTAGCACTTGGCTGGACACAGTGTTCTGGAGCATCTATTAATACTAATACCCCTCCAAGGATAGGTCACCCAAGAAAAGTTAGGCAAAAAGACAGAGGATTAGACACTATAAATGCCGAGATTTACGGGCTATGTGGAAAAAAAGAAAGAAAGAAAGAGACAGAAACTGTTTCATTGGAAAGAATTAAGGGCTACTCAGTAAATTGGCCACAACCAATGGATAATTCATTCATTCACTCATTCAATTAATACTTAGATTGTGCTTACTATAAGCCAGGCATTATGCTAGGTGGGGATATGGTAAGGAACAGCATAATCCAGATTCTACCTGTATGAGGCTTCCTGTCTAGGAAATAATTCAGGTATAAACAGGTAGTTGAACAAGTCCACTAAGAGACCTTTCAAAGAATCAGTGGGGATAGAAACCAGAGTTAAAGGTATAAGAGAAAAAGAAGACAGCGGAAGTAAATTCTTTTAACAAGCTCAGCTCTAAGATAGGAAGAGAGAGGATACAGAGCCAATCTTCTGGAAAGATTTTAAGCATCACTTGAGATTCAACTATTCTCTCATCCATGTCTGGGTTTCTTAAAAGTCAAATAATAGCACAAGTCATGTCTATACTGACTATGATGGAGGCAGCTGCCTAAGCAGGTTGACTGTCTTTTTGTGTCTTCAGAGACTATTGGACCAGTTGTGTCCCCACAGTCCCCGCACAGCATATGCTCTTTCCTGCAGTGTGAGAATATCTGCATTAGCCTAAGTACATAGAGCAGGCCCTTTCATTAATGCTCAATATGCTTCGCACATTAGCAAATATCACCGTGTCCCCTATAGAACTCTAAGGCATCTGGTAGACTTGTGTCTCCCTCAAGATCCTGCTTGATTCTCTTATAGTCAAAAGGCACAAGTCACATACTCTTAATTTTGCCCCCAAATCATGGTAAGTCCTGTCTCCAAACACTCTTTGGCCTTCAACCTCTTACTTTGTTGACTGGCTTAACTCCAAGGAGTTAAACCATCAAATTCATGGTTCTCAGCCTTACTGTCTTTGTGATTTTCATGACCAAATATACGAGAAGTTTTGGTGGCACACTCAGAGGGGTTAAAATGTAAATGTCAGCATTTACATATACATTCAAAACTGAAATAAAAATGTATTGTCACTACTCTATTTAGTTGGCTGTCCTTAGGTTTTGCATTATGATTTGAATTAAGCAGTTTTTTTATACCAATCACATTCATATACATACACCCCTAAGGCAAGATCCTCTCACATGTCAGTACACAGGCAGTTCAGCTTTGCCCTGACATTAAGTTGCACTTTTAGATCTTACTTGCCAAAATGTACCCTACTCTACAGCCCTTCATCTCAGTGATCCATGTCCAAGATATCATCATAAAACTATATTTCTTCAGTTGGGCAACCTACCTGTGGAATTCTGCTAGAACTGCAGTCTGCCATAATACACAAGTTAAATATACAATTTAAACTCTGTTGCAAGCAAAGAAGATCTGAGAGTTCAAAACTGGGAAATAGTTTTCCAAAATGTAGATAGTTTATTGTATGCAGTTTGGCTGAAAGGTAGAGACAAATGACCTAGAAAAATTTCTCATCTTCCCTCAGAGCCTAAAAGCCTATAGCTGTTGGTATAAGCCCCAAAGCATCTAGAGGGATCCATTCCATTCATCAAAGGTGGTTGACTACACGTCTTAGTTTTCCCAAGGCAACATCAGTTAATGCCTGTTGTTGAAGTAGTTCAGTGTTCCAATGGTAGCATCCCATTTCTCTCTCAAATGTGTCCTAATTTGAACAACAAATTATTTGGTCATCTCAGACAAAGAATATCACAAATCTCCCAACCAGTTAAATGTCAAAATTTTTCCAACTTTTTAGCCAGTTTTAAAGTCATATAAGTATTATTTCAAAGAAACAGTCCTCCAAAACGTGAGTTAATGGAAGCCAGCACCACTGAGAAAGAGAGGCGAAAATTTCAAGTACAATAGTGCATCTGGGAACAAACAGGTATAAAGAAGTCAACTGACATTTGATGCTGAGCCTAGGAAGCATTATAAATAACTGAAAGAAGTATTCAGAGCTTTAAGTCCACAGAGCCAAAGTAAATCAAGTCTGCAAAGATTTTATGAGACTCTAAAGAACACACCAAGAAGATGAAAATGAAAGCTCTGCAATTTTTTTTACTATTAGCATTGATTTTAACTTTTTAGAAAAGGTCCTGAGATTACCAAGGCACCAGATAAGATACTATAAGTGAGGTGAAACAAATTGTTTGGCTTTAACCCTTTTGGAGATTCTGATCTGCCTGAACCAGACTCTAACACTCATATCCCTCATTGAACAGATATTCCATTAAACTACACCCAAACCAAAGTGGGAAGTGCTGAATCCTAGCATTAGGTAAGATCTTGAGGCAGTCTGAATTGTCATTTTGTGCATCTGAATTTATGGCTGTCTACTTTTATTATGTCTTATTAGCATCCTTTTTGTCTTACCTCAGTGTCTGCTCATTCTTGCAGCTCTGAACTTTTAAAGAGCAGTTATTTCATGCATTTATTACTCTTTACCTCAACCTTCCAAACATTCACAGAACTGTACATAGGACTTTCTCTGCCTTCTCTGAGACCCTATCCAGTGGTTTCTGGATACTGCCCTAATCCCAAATCCCTGCTATTTCTCATTACCTTTTATTAACAGACTTCTAAGTGACTTTTTTGAGACAATGGGATTCTGTTTTTAGCCAAGCCTATTTCACTCAAATTTGCAAGTAAAATTTCATGAGAAGCTGTATCAAATGCTTTATTAATTTCCAAATATATATTCTAGACTCAGCCTTAAATTCATGCTGTTCTTTATTTACTAGAGAACTTGTTTTCTAAGCCTTTTTCTTTAATATATATGTAAAATCTTTCCTCTTCTCTTTTAACCTCCCTGCTATGTTTTCTGATGGTAATAGATCATGCCACTTGATATGACCACAGAGCTGTGCTCTGCTTTTCTGTTGAAAAAATCCAAATTAAAGTGACCAGAATGGTGTAGAAATCATCTTGAGGGCAACTGAAGGAAACAGAAATAGTGGGCCTGCCCAAAAAAGACTTAAATAAAAACATAATATCTGCCTACAGATATCTGAAGGATAATCAAACGGTATCCCTGAGGAGCAGAACCAGGACAAGAGATAAGAATTATAGTGGCAGAATGTGCGTCAACAGAATTTATTCATTATTTCAATAGTTAGGTTATTGAGAGCAGTCTAAATAGAAAGCATTATTTTGGACCTGTGGAGGATGCAAAGAAAAACTAATTAAAAGTCCCTGCTCTCAAGTCCTTTACAACCTATTATGGTCACATAATGCACAAGAATAAATATAACTGTCCAACTCTGGAATGGACTGAGCCATGGAGCAAGGAACAGTTGGTCACTAGAGAGATACAGGTAAAAGCTGAATGCCCACCTCTCAGGTATACTGTAGGAAAGATTCCTGTATTGGCTGGATATTCATTTACTTTTTCTCTGCCTTGTTTCAGAAAACACTCTCAATTCAGATTTTTCTTGCTCCTAAGCCGTGTATTCCATGAGTAACAGAGATACTATTTTTAAATCTTCCTTTGTTAGTAAGCCAGCAGCTCCAGGATCTCTCTGCCATTGAGGACCTAGGCAAAGAGGCAAAAGTAGAATACATACATAGAAGTCCTTGCCAGAGATAAAGAAAAAGAAAAACAGTCTCCACTGGCCCTGGAGAATACTGGAGGAGAGATAAAGGGAAAGTGAAGGGGTCATACGTGCAGATCTTCATAGTCCCCTCATTAGAATGGAACCATAGGGAGAAAGGGATGGAAGTACCACAGTAGTTGTGGGAGGTCCTCAGCACTGGTGGGATGATGGCAGGATTCACCAACTCAGCTTGGGGGAGGCTGTAAGTCTGTAGAAGTTCCAACTATGTTCAACATGCTGCAAAATGTAGTTCACTGGACACAGATATATTAAGTTGAGTATATGAGTTTGAAGTACCACCCTTGGATTTCACAGCCTATGTATAACATAAAGGTGATCCAGAAATGGCCATGTGTCCCACTGAGGAAACAAAGAGGAGCAGAACAGATAGGAAAAATATCAAAGGTCTGGGGCTAGAACAAAGAGTCCACATGTAAATGGAGGCAAATGGCCACAACCATGGACCCCATTCAGATACATCACCGTGTCTCAAAAGGCCAGACAATATCAGCGGGAGACCAGAACAACCAACCGCACAAAGTCAGTAAGAATCTGTGGGATGACTAGTAGATATCAGACCACTCTTTCCTCTAATACCACAAAGTAACATAAACCTCCTTTCAATTTCCAGATATCAACTTGGAGAAAAGCAGGAAAAGAGAAAGGCAATCTGAAAGAGTGAATGTAGCCAACATAATCAAAAATCCAAAAGGGACTGTTTAAACCGAAAGAGACTGAAATACCATCAACTAAATGGTAAATTTCAGATTTTCCCCCAAGCTCTCTAATAAATATACAGCCCTCTAAACCCCTATACACATAGACACAAGCACCCTACTACCCAGTGAGATAGGGTTCATAGGAGAGATTTATTTCATTTTAGAAAACCAAGAAAACTAAATGTTCTCATATATCTAAGCAGTAATATGTGTAGATTCTTGATCCCAACACAAATTCACAGGCACATATTCACATATGTGACGCCAAACAGTTAATCATTCATCAAGAAAATCTTTCTAGAAGGTGAGGCTCTCTTTTGTGGGGACACTGAGAGGCCCTTGTACAAATTCACATTTGTTTATTTCTGTCTTCTACAGTGATTACTTTCTCAAACAGGATTATTAGCCTGCTTTAATGCTGTATTTTAATCTCCCTCATGTTGTTGAGTTTTAATGTTTTCCACATACTCCGTATGGCTATTAATTTGCATTCTTGAAGAAGTCAATTACCCATACATTGCTGTACTCATTGAACCCAGGAACCTATTTACAAGAAACGTGAATTGCAGCATCACAATCACTAAAAGAAAACTTGTCTCCTCTTTCCACACAATATCTTCTCTCCTTGTCAATGAAGCCTTCCTTCATTTTAAGATATTCTTGTGGTTTTCTACTGAAATCACACACTGTGGACCACTGTTCTGTGTATATGAGCTTGATGTCACTGGGTCCCATATGTAATTATCATCCACAAAGGAATGTTACTTAACATATATTTTATGTTCATATGTTGCTCAACATTTACTGTAGCTACATGTATTTGTCAAATCAGGTACATCAGAACAAACCATCAAATCTCAATATGTAGAACAGATAGAGGCATTGAAAAACTATTACCAGAAGCTGTGCTAGGTAGCTCACATTTCATTTCCCATGAAAGAAAAGAAAAAGAAAAAATCATCTAGCCTCTCTCAATTTGTCATTTGGTGTTCCTAGCGAGATTGAGAAAAAAAATGTTGGCAGAGCTGTTAGAAAGCAAGGCTGTCGTATCCCTGAGGACTGGAGAGAAGGGAAGTATTAATGTGGCTAAATGGGGTCTAGATCAAGAACCCTGGAATTCAGGGAGCGATGAAATTAAAGCACCGAAGTGGTAGCTCCTTCTGAACTTACCACACTATGATTTCCAGTTCCTCTGAATTCTCTCAGCATTCTCCAAATATCAACATTCACAGAGAAATGTGACAATGGTCACAATGAGCTACAAATAGATCTGTCCCCCTTGATCTGGAACTGGTTATATAGGTAAGTTTGATTTGTAACAAGAGGTCATGGTATTTTTACTACAAAGGATTAAAGTGCTAGGTAAGGCAGGAGGTTTCATGTACTTTTGAGTCCAGCCAGCACAAACACAGTCAATCCTGGAAAAGTTCCTTTTCTTACACTGGTTACTGAAAGGCTACTAAGTCTCCGAAAAGCTGTAACAAATACCAAGCAAAACCCTGAAAGGTGGCAAAATTGAAAGGGGACACTGAAAACAGCTAGTCAATGCCTGAAGCCCAAAGGCTTTGTCTGCACAGTTGTTTCTTTTCATCATCTCTCAGATCATAAGTTGGTTAAGGGCTGTGAAAGGTATCAGAAAGACAGCCTTCTTCTATTTTTTTTAGTATTTTATTTTATTTTATTTAAAATTTTTTAATTTATTTTTTCATACAGCAGGTCATTAGTCATCAATTTTATACACATCAGTGTATACATGTCAATCCCAAACACCCAATTCATCACACCACCACCCGAACACCCCTGGCACTTTCTCCCCTTGGTGTCCATACATTTGTTCTCTACATCTGTGCCTCTATTTCTGCCCTGCAAACCAATTCATCTGTACCATTTTCCAGGATCCACAAATATGCTTTAATATATGATATTTGTTTTTCTCTTTCTGACTAACTTCACTCTGTATGACAGTATCTAGATCCATCCACGTCTCTACAAATGACCCAAGTTCGTTCCTTTTTATGGCTGAGTAATATTCCATTGTATATATGTGTGACTTCTTCTTTATTCATTTGTATGTCAAGGGGCATTTAGGTTGCTTCCATGACCCAGCTATTGTAAATAGTGCTGCAGTGAATATGGGATGCATGTGTCTTTTTGAATTATGGTTTTCTCTGGGTATATGCCCAGTAGTGGGACTGCTGGATCATATGGTAATTCTATGTTTAGATTTTTAAGGAACCTCCATGCTGTTCTCCATAGTGGCTGTATCAATTTACATTCCCACCAACAGTGCAAGAGGGTACACTTTTCTCCACACACCCTCCAGCATTTGCTGTCTGTAGATTTTCTGATGATACCCATTCTAACCACTGTGAGGTGATACCTCATTGTACTTTTGATTTGCATTTCTCTAATAACTAGTGATGGTGAGCAGCTTTTCATGTGCTTCTTGGCCATCTGTATGTCTTCTTTGGAGAAATGTCTCTTTAGGTCTTCTGCCCATTTTTGGATTGGATTGTTTGTTTTTTTTAACATTGAGCTGCAAGAGCTGTTTATATATTTTGGAGATTAATACTTTGTCCATTGATTTGTTTGCAAATATTTTCTCCCATTCTGAGGGTTGTCTTTTCGTCTTGCTTATAGTTTCCTTTGCTTTGCAAAAGCTTTTAAGTGTCATTAGGTCCCATTTGTTTATTTTTGTTTTTATTTCCTTTACTCTAGGAGGTGGATCAAAAAAGATCTTGCTGTGATTTATGTCAAAGAGTGTCCTTCTTATGTTTTCCTCTAAGAGTTTTACAGTGTCCAGTCTTATATTTAGGTCTCTAATCCATTTTGAGTTTATTTTTGTGTATGGTGTTAGGGAGTGTCCTAATTTCATTCTTTTACATGTAGCTGTCCAGTTTTCCCAGCACCACTTTTTTTTTATTATTATTATTATTTTTTGCGGTACGCGGGCCTCTCACTGCTGTGGCCTCTCCCATTGCGGAGCACAGGCTCCGGACGCGCAGGCTCAGCGGCCATGGCCCACAGGCCCAGCCACTCCGCGGCACGTGGGATCCTCCCAGACCGGGGCACGAACCCGCGTCCCCTGCATTGGCAGGTGGACCCTCAACCAATGCGCCACCAGGGAAGCCCCCAGCACCACTTATTGAAGAGACTGTCTCTTCTTCATTGTATATCCTTGTGCCCTTTGTCATAGATTAGTTGACCATAGGTTTGTGGGTTTGTCTTTGGGCTTTCTATCCTGTTCCATTGATCTAAATTTCTGTTTTTGTGCCAGTACCATACTGTCTTGATTACTGTAGCTCTGTAGTATAGTCTGAAGTCAGGGAGTCTCATTCCTCCAGCTCCATTATTTTCCTTCAAGACTGCTTTGACTATTTGGGGTCTTTGTGTCACAATACAAATTTTAAGATTTTTTGTTCTAGTTCTGTAAAAACTGTCATCGTTAATTTGATAGGGATTGCATTGAATCTGTAGATTGCTTGGGTAGTATAGTTATTTTCACAATATTGATTCTTCCAATACAAGAACATGGTATATCTCTCCATCTGTTGGTATCATCTTTAATTTCTTTCATCAGTGTCTTATAATTTCCTGCATACAGGTCTTTTGTCTCCCTAAGTAGTTTTATTCCTAGGTATTTTATTCTTTTTGTTGCAGTGGTAAATGGGAGTGTTTCCTTAATTTCTGTTTCAGATTTTTCATCATTAGTGTATAGGAATGCAAGAGATTTCTGTGCATTAATTGTATATCCTGCAACTTTACCAAATTCATTGATTAGCTCTAGTAGTTTTCTGGTAGCATCTTTAGGATTCTCTATGTATAGTATCATGTCATCTGCAAAGAGTGACAGTTTTACTTCTTCCTTTCCCATCTGTATTCCTTTTATTTCTTTTTCTTCTCTGATTTCCATGGCTAGGACTTCCAAAACTATATTGAATAGTGGTGAGAGTGGACATCCTTGTCTTGTTCCTGATCTTAGAGGAAAGGCTTTCAGTTTTTCACCATTGAGAATGATGTTTACTGTGGGTTTGTCATATTTGGCCTTTATTATGTTGAGGTAGGTTCCCTCTATGCCCACTTTCTGAAGAGTTTTTTTCATAAATGGGTGTTGATTTTTGTCAAAAGCTTTTTCTGCATTTATTGAGATGATCATATGGTTTTTGTTCTTCAATTTGTTAACATGGTGTATCATACTGATTGATTGGCGTATATTAAAGAATCCTTGCATCCCTGGGATAAATCCCACCTGATCATGGTGTATGATCCCTTTAATGTGTTGTTGGATTCTGTTTGCTAGTACTTTTTTTTTTTAACATCTTTATTGGAGCATAATTACTTTACAATGGTGTGTTAGTTTCTGCTTTATAACAAAGTGAATCAGTTATACATATATATATATGTCCCCATATCTATTCCCTCTTGCATCTCCCTCCCTCCGACCCTCCCTATCCCACCCCTCTAGGTGGTCCCAAAGCATTAAGCTGATCTCCCTGTGTTATGCGGCTGCTTCCCACTAGCTATCTATTTTACGTTTGGTAGTATATATATGTCCATGCCACTCTCTCACTCTGTCCCACCTTACCATTCCCCCTCCCCCTATTCTCAAGTCCATTCTCTAGTAGGTCTGTGTCTTTATTCCCGTCTTGCCCCTAGGTTCTTCATGACCTTTTTTTTTTTCCTTCTTTTTTTAGATTCCATATATATAGGTTAGCATACAGTATTTGTTTTTCTCTTTCTGACTTCCTTCGTTCTGTATGACAGATTCTAGGTCCATCCACCTCACTACAAATAACTCAGTTTCATTTCTTTTTATGGCTAAGTAATATTCCATTTTATATATGTGCCACATCTTCTTTATCCATTCATCTGTTGATGGACACTTAGGTTGCTTCCATGTCCTGGCTATTGTAAATAGAGCTGCAGTGAACATTTTGGTACATGACTCTTTTTGAATTATGGTTTTCTCAGGGTATATGCCCAGTACTGGGAGTGCAGGGTCATATGGTAGTTCTATTTGTAGCTTTTTAAGGAACCTCCATACTGTTCTCCATAGTGGCTGTATCAAATTACATTCCCACCAACAGCGAAAGAGGGTTCCCTTTTCTCCACACCCTCTCCAGCATTTATTGTTTGTAGATTTTTTGATGAAGGCCATTCTGACTGGGGTGAGATGATATCTCACTGTAATTTTGATTTGAATTTCTCTAATGATTAATGATGTTGAGCATTCGTTCATGTGTCTCTTGGCGATCTGTATATCTTCTTTGGAGAAATGTCTATTTAGGTCTTCTGCCCATTTTTGGATTGGGTTGTCTGTTTTTTTGATATTGAGCTGCATGAGCTCTTGTAAATTTTGGAGATTAAACCTTTGTTAGTTGCTTCATTTGCAAATATTTTCTCCCATTCTGAGGGTTGTCTTTTCGTCTTGTTTACGGTTTCCTTTGCTGTGCAAAAGCTTTTAAGTGTCATTAGGTCCCATTTGTTTATATTTGTTTTTATTTCCATTTCTCTAGGAGGTGGGTCAGAAAGGATCTTGCTGTGATTTATGTCATAGAGTGTTCTGCCTATATTTTCCTCTAAGGGTTTGATGGTATCTGGCCTTACATTTTGGTCTCTAATCCATTATGAGTTTATTTTTGTATATGGTGTTAGGGAGTGTTCTAATTTCATTGTTACATGTAGCTGTCCAGTTTTCCCAGCACCACTTATTGATGAGTCTGTCTTTTCTCCACTGTATATTCTTGCCTCCTTTATCAAAAATAAGGTGACCATATTTGCATGGGTTTACCTCTGGGCTTTCTATCCTGTTTCATGGATCTATATTTCTGTTTCTGTGCCAGTACCATACTGTCTGGATTACTGTAGCTTTGTAGTATAGTCTGAAGTCACAGAGCCTGATTCCTCCAGCTCCGTTTTCTTTCTCAAGAGTGCTTTAGCTATGCAGGGTCTTTTGTTTTTCCATACAAATTGTGCAATTTTTTGTTCTAGTTCTGTGAAAAATGCCATTGGTAGTTTAATAGGTATTTCACTGAATCTGTAGATTGCTTTGGGTAGTAAAGTCTTTTTCACAGTGTTGATTCTTCCAATCCAAGAACATAGTATATCTCTCCATCTGTTTGTATCATCTTTAATTTCTTTCATCAGTGTCTTATAATTTTCTGCATACAGGTCTTTTGTCTCCTTAGGTAGGTTTATTCCTAGATATTTTATTCATTCTGTTGCAGTGGTAAATGGGAGTGTTTTCTTAATTTCACTTTCAGATTTTTCATCATTATTGTATAGGAATGCAAGAGATTTCTGTGCATTCATTTTGTATCCTGCTATTTGACCAAATTCATTGATTAGCTCTAGTACTTTTCTGGTAGTATCTTTAGGATTCTCTATGTATAGTATTATGTCATATGAAAGCAGTGATAGCTTTATTTCTTATTTTCTGATTTGGATTCCTTTTATTTCTTTTTCTTCCCTGATTGCTGTGGCTAAAACTTCCAAGGGTATGTTGAATAAGAGTGGTGAGAGTGGGCAACCTTGTGTTGTTCCTGATCTTATGGAAATGGTTTCAGTTTTTCACCATTGAGGACAATTTTGGCTGTGGGTTTGTCACATATGGCCTTTTTTATGTTGAGGAAAGTTCCCTCTGTTCCTACTTTCTGGAGGGTCTTTATCATAAATGGGTGTTGAATTTTGTCAAAAGCTTTCTCTGCATCTATTGAGATGATCATATGGTTTTTCTCCTTCAATTTGTTAATATGGTGTATCACATTGATTGATTTGAATATATTGAAGAATACTTGCATTCCTGGTATAAACCCCACTTGATCATAGTATATGATCCTTTTAATGTGCTGTTGCATTCTCTTTGCTAATATTTTGTTGAGGATTTTTGCATCTATATTCATCAGTTCTATTTGCCTGTAATTTTCTTTTTTTGTAGTATCTTTGTCTGGTTTTGGTATCAGGGTTATGATGGCCTCATAGAATGAGTTTGGGAGTGTTCCTTCTTCTGTAATGTTTTGGAAGAGTTTCAGAAGGATTTGAGTTAGCTCTTCCCTAATGTTTGATAGAATTCGCCTGTGAAGCCATCTGGTCCTGGACTTTTGTTTGTTTGAAGATTTTTTGTTACAGTTTCAATTTCATTACTTTTGATTGGTCTGTTCATATTTTCTATTTCTTCCTGGTTCAGTCTTGCAAGGTTATACCTTTCTAAGAATTTGTCCATTTCTTCCAGGTTGTCCATTTTATTGGCATAGAGTTGCCTGTAGTAGTCTTAAGATGCTTTGTATTTCTGCAGTGTCTGTTGTAACTTCTCCTTTTTCACTTCTAATTTTATTGATTTGAGTCCTCTCCCTGTTTTTCTTGATGAGTCTGGCTTATGGTTTATCAATTTTGTTTATCTTCTCAAAGAACTAGCTTTTAGTTTTATTGATCTTTGCTATTGTTTTCTTTGTTTCTACTTCATTTACTTCTGCTCTGATCTTTATGATTTCTTTCCTTCTGCTAACTTTGCATTTTATTTGTTCTCCTTTCTCTAGTTCCTTTAGGTGTAAGGTTAGATTGTTTATTTGAGATTCTTCTTGTTTCTTGAGGTAGGCCTGTATAGCTATAAACTTCCCTCTTAGAACTGCTTTTGCTTCATCCCATAGGTTTCGGATTGTCGTGTTTTCATTGTCATTTGTCTCTACGTATTTTTTGATTTCCTCTTTGATTTCTTCAGTCATCTCTTGGTTATTTAGTAATGTATTGTTTAGCCTCCATGTGTTTGTGGTTTTTTCTCTGTAACTGATTTCTATTCTCATAGCGTTGTGGTCAGAAAAGATGCTTGATATGATTTCAATTTTCTTAAAGTTACTGAGGCTTGACTTGTGACCCAAGATGTGAACTATGCTGGATAATGTTCCATGCACACTTGAGAAGAAAGTGTAATCTGCTGTTTTTGGATGGAATATCCTACATATATATCATTAAATCTATCCGGTCTATTGTGTCATTTCAACCTTGTGTTTTCTTATTAATTTTCTGTTTGGATGATCTGTCCATTGGTGTAAATGAGGTGTTAACGTCCCCCACTATTATTGTGTTACTGTCGATTTCCTCTTTTATAGCTGTTTGCAGTTGCCTTATGTATTGAGGTGCTCCTATGTTGAGTGCATATATATTTATAATTGCTATGTCTTCTTCTTGGATTGATCCCTTGATCATTATGTAGTGTCCTTCCTTGTCTCTTGTAACATTCTTTATTTTAAAGTCTCTTTTATCTGATATGAGTATTGCTCCTCCAGCTTTCTTTTGATTTCCATTTGCATGGAATATCTTTTTCCATCCTTCACTTTCAGTCTGTATGTGTCCCTAGGTCTGAAGTTGGTCTCTTGTAGACAGCATATATATGGGTCTTGTTTTTGTATCCATTCAGTAAGCCTGTCTTTTGGGTTGGAGGATTTAATTCATTCACGTTTTAGGTAATTATTGATATGTATGTTCCTGTTATCATTTTCTTCATTGTCTTGGGTTTTTCTAGGTTCTTTTCTTCTCTTGTGTTTCCACTTAGAAAAGTTCCTTTAGCATTTGCTGTAGAGCTGGTTTGGTGGTGCTGAATTCTCTTATCTTTTGGTTGTCTGTAAAGTTTTTGATTTCTCCATCAAATCTGAATGATATCCTTGCCGAGTAGAGTAATCTTTGTTTTAGGTTCTTCCCTTTCATCACTTTAAATATATCAAGCCACTCCCTTCTGGCTTGTAGAGTTTCTGCTGAGAAATCAGCTGTTAACCTTATGGGAGTTCCCTTGTATGTTATTTGCCATTTTTCCCTTGCTGCTTTCAATAATTTTTCTTTGTTTTTAATTTTTGCCAATTTGATTACTATGTGTCTCAAGGTTTTTCTCCTTGGGTTTATCCTGTATGGAACTCTCTGCGCTTCCTGGACTTGGGTGGCTATTTCCTTTCCCAAGTTAGGGAAGTTTTTCACTATAATTTCTTCAAATATTTTCTCAGGTCCTTTCTCTCTCTCTTCTCTTTCTGGGACCCCTATACTGCAAATGTCATTGTGTTTAATGTTGTCCCAGAGGTCTCTTAGGCAAGGCAGCCTTCTTCTAATGTTAGACAATGTCTGGGATGTGAATGCATAAGAATTCTATCAGGTTGCTTACTCTCACCCAAACCCCTTCAGGGGAGTTTGAGAAAAAAACACATTTGAAGATCTAATACACAATCATTCTCCGAGATCTAAAGCAATGTTTAAAAGAAGTTTTCTCTCCAGGTGAAAAATGAAAATGCAATTTCAGGAAAAACCTTCTAATTTTTTTTTTCTGTCTTCTCCAATCTCTCATGGAAGGATTGCACTGATGGCCTTATTATTGATTGTTGAAACTTTGCTTAAAGAAAACTTGATGGGGCTTCACTGGTGTCAGAGTGGTTCAGAGTCTGCCTCCCGGTGCAGGGGACACGGGTTCGAGCCCTGGTCTGGGAAGATCCCACATGCCGCAGAGTAACTGGTCCTGTGAGCCACAACTGCTGAGCCTGTGCGTCTGGAGCCTGTGCTCCGCAACAAGCGAGGCCACGATAGTGAGAGGCCCGTGCACCATGATGAAGAGTGGCCCCCACTCGCCGCAACTAGAGAAAGCCCTCGCACAGAAACGAAGACCCAACACAGCCAATCAATCAATCAATAAATAGAAATGCTGTAGAATTATTTAAAAAATAAAAAAAAATTAAAAAAAGAAAACTTGATAAAACACAATACTTGCTTTTCTACTATCAGGGAAAAGAAAAGATGTAGGGATAACTTTAAATTGCAGAAAATGACACAGTCCTTATTGTCTGGCCTGTGAATGCATTGTTTATCATTAAAATTATACCTATCCAGGACTTTTTTCTGGTATAACTCTGGTCCGTAGGATTCAATGAGAAACAAAATAACAAATTAACCAATTTGCCAAAATGTTAAGGGAATTTATTGACTTCATGGTATCCTCCATGCCACAGGAATTAAGAAATATTTTACTATATTCTAATTTCTTCATAGATCATAGCAAGACTCCTTGGCATCGCAAGAATCTTCAAAAATCTCCAATTTGCATACCAAATAGGAGAAAGAATTTTATTCAAGAATAATATTTTAATTCAATTAGCTGATATTAAGTTTTTAAAAACCTTTATGCCATTCAAATCAATAAAGGTTGAGGAAGAGAAAAAGTTGTCAGATCTGAAAGCCTATAACCTCTTAGACTTCTTCATTTTTATTTTATTTTTTTATTTTTCTTTTTTTTTGTGGTACGTGGGCCTCTCACTGTTGTGCCCTCTCCTGTTGTGGAGCACAGGCTCTGGTCGTGCAGGCTCAGAGGCCATGGCTCACGGGCCTAGCCGCTCCACGGCATGTGGGATCTTCCCAGACCGGGGCATGAACCCATGTCCCCTGCATCGGCAGGCGGACTCTCAGCCACTGCACCACCAGGGAAGCCCCCACTTCTTCATTATTAATATCAGGTTTCTGTATATCAGAGTTCAACACAAGTTTTTATTACAATGAATTTGCATTTGCTCAACAAAATATAATTGAAAGAGACTTCTGCTTCCATCTATGAAGGAGTAACAGGGAAGATATTTATCTTCCTCCTTAAACAATTTTTAAAAATTGACAAAATACACATTAGACAATAGGCAAGGTGGCCATTGGTCCCCAAAAAAGGAAAATAAATAAGGTGAGACCAACTGTATTAGTCAGCTTGAGCTGCTATAACAAAATACCATAGATTGAGTGGCTTAAGGAACAGAAATGTATCTGTCACAGTTCTCAAGGCTGGACGTCCAAGATCAGGGTGCCAGCATGGTCGAATTCTGGTAAGAGCCCTCTTCCTGGCTTTCAGATAGCCACTCTCATGCTGTGTCCTCACATGGCAGAGAGAGGGAAAGAGAGCTCTGGTCTCTTTCTCTCCTCATAAGGCCACTAATCCCATCATGGGGCCCAACTCTCCTGACCTCCTCTAAACCTAAGTACCTTCCAATGACCCCATCTCCAAATATTGTCACATTAGGCACTACAGCTTCAACATATGGATTTGGGGAAGACACAAGCATTCCATCTAAAGCATCAATAATTGTCCCAGTTTAGTGAATGGCATTAATAAAGCCTGGCAAACCTCCCGAGTTGAGAAGACAGTTCAGAATTCAAGAGGTATACGTTAGCTAGAATTTTTTTTTTGGTAGCTAGAATTTAAAAGACAGATAATTGGAAAAAAATAAAGCTGCATAAAGAGAACTCCAGAGATCTGCAAAGAGTACCTAATGAGTCTTCATCTGAATAATGACTATGTAAGGCATGGGAAAGAATCATCAGAAGGATAAGATGTAATAGGTTTTGGAGCTCACACAGGACAAGAATAGTTTGTATTCCTTCTTTCTAACACATGAAGCATCAAGTAGGGTCCTCAGAAGAGTATTACCTCAAGATAGGGCCAAATTAGTCATGGAGAAACTGCCTAACAGCTCAAATGGACCAAACTGTTTCCAAGTAACTTGATTGCTGCATCCCATAAGAAAGCTCCCAAAATACTTAAGAAAATAAAAACACCATCACCCTGCAAAGTAAAATTTACAATGCCTGGTATCCAACAAAAATTACCAGATATGCAACAAAGTAGGAAAATATAAAATCATAATGAGAGAAAAATCAATCTATACAGACCCAGAAATGACACAGATGATAGAATTAGCAATGACAACAAAGCAGCTATTGTAAACATACCTCATATGTTCTAGAAGGTTAAGAAAAATGAGCATGATAAGATATGGCCTATGAAAAAAATCAATCATTTAGAGATGAAAAATTCAATATCTTAACAAATTCACTTGATAAGATTAATAGCATTTAGACAGTGTAGAAGAATGATTAGTGCCCTTGAAGACATGAGACAAGAAAACAGAAGAAGACAGAGAAAGAAAAAGGAATATATGAAAAGGAGCTATGCTTGCAGCAGATTGAACCTGAGATATTTCAGGGTATTGAGAAATGTAATAAACCAGGCATACAGGAAGTTCAGACCAAAGGCAAAGAGAGAGGCAGGAAAGAGATGCAAGACACCATAATTAAGAAGAACCTGATAGTGAAGCCAAAATTTCCTCTGGCCAAAGTTTATTTTATCCTTTCCTGGGTGTGCAACCTGAAACAACAGGTAGAATTACTAACTGAATATACCAAGGAGAAGTCTAGAGTGACATCTGTGAGATGGATAGTACTATTTAAGGAAGAATCAAGTTTTATACTGATCCATAATCTCCACAATAGGGTATGATCCTTCCACTAGTCATCAGTTTTCAGAAGAGATGAAAACATGATGAAAAGGAAAGAGGGAAAAGGCCTCCAATCTATAATTGGAATGTAATGAAATGTTTCTATGAAGTAGTAATGAGTTTGGTTTCTTCTACAGCTCATTTAGCTACAAAGCCCTAATTGCATGGCACTTCCGTCCGAGTAGTGTAACAATGGACTCTGCTATTGACCTTTAATAGAAAATATACTTAATTGTATTAAATATAATTATATTGTAATTATGCTTGAGTGGTACAGTGATATTCATTATTGCGTTTTACAGAAAATGTGCTTAATTTTCTAGTGAACTGATCTCATACAAATTAAATTTGCAAGTTAAAAAATTCTTTTCAAAACCAAATTGTATTTGGGATGCTACATTTTTTATGTTAAGTAATGTTTTCATGAATAAAATATAATTCATATTCTTCTAACTTTAATTCATTTGTTCTGGTATAATATAGGAATTCCAAGAGAAAAGAGATAGAAATAAAGGGTGTAAGGAAAAAAGAAAGCAATGAAGGAAGGAACAAAGAAAGCAATGAGAGAAGGAAAAAAGGAAAGGGGGAGAGAGGGTACAGAACAAATACAGAGTATAATCTCCTTTGGGATGTGTGTAAATAATTGTTGAAGAGTATAGGAAACTATCAATGATTAAATCTAGAAATAGAACTAAAGGTATTCAAACATACACTGGGTGGCCAAGTCTATTCTAGTGTCTAGTAATAGTCTATTCTAGTTGCTTGAGTCCCAGTCAAAACCTAAAGCACAAAGAAATGTCACTGGAGAACCTAGTGACATACCTGACCAGCATCATTAACTATTAGTTATGAACTTATTTTCACATACAACATAATCTATATATAGAGAATACTTTTTAAAAAGTAATGGTTATATTTAAATATGTCTTCATCTTGAAAATTTTATTTTTAAAGAGAGGCAATATGATTTACTGCAGCAGTTGACAAATCCAACCCACTACCTGTTTTTGTAAATAAAATTTTATTGTAAATAAAGCTACCCCCATTCACCTATAACTGCTTCTGCACTACAGTGGCAGAAGTGAGTAGTTGCAACAGAAGCTCTATGGCCCACGAGGCCTAAAATGTTTACTACTTATCCCTTTACAGAAAAAGTTTATCAATCCCTGGTTTAATGGAAGGAGTTGAAAGGATGATAGGAAAAGTACCTGGCACAGGAGAAAACCAGGAAATGGTAGCAAGTACATTTAAGAATAAGGAGATAAATAACAAAAGAAAAAGCTAAAAGAAAAATGTTTGCCTCTTGGTAATGTGAATTGGAAGTCTATCAGACTATTTTCCATTATTTATCCACACAACTATTGGACTTCTATTTCTTTGATTAAAAATTATTTCATTTAAAAGAACATTTCTATCAATGATTTTTAAAGTATGGTGTTTGTATAGGAACCAACAAATCCAGCATTGCAACAACAAACATGTATGGAGACTTCAAATATGATGAAAGTGTCACTGTACATCTATGAAGAAATAGTGAATATTTTAGTAGACAGAATTTAAAATGTAGTCTTACTACATAAAATTTTTTAAAAAGAAAAACTTAAGTCACTCCTTATTTTCTCCTCTATAAGAAGGTGGACTCCAAAAGGAGCAATGTTCTAAATTTAAAGAAAAACTACAAAGCTAAAAGAAAGAGATTAAAAATATCTTTGTGACTTAAGGGTTAAGGAAGACCTCTTAAGCAAGACCCACCAAAATTGATAGATTTAACTACAAATAAAGTCTTGTATAGGGTTTTCAAAAATGACAAATCAAGATGATAGATTTTCATTCTACTAATAATAACAAAAAAACTGACAAAAATTAATAACTGGAATAAACAAGGAACTACTGCAAACCAACAAGAAAAAAAGACAGGAAAACTAGGTTTCAAAAAAAAAATACATTAATAGGTAATTCATATAAGGGGAATTTCAATAGACAGAGAAAGACAAATATCATATGATACTGCTTATATGTGGAATCTTAAAAATGGTACAAATGAACCTATTTACAAATCAGAAATAGAGTCACAGATATAGAAAACAAACTTATGGTTACCAAGGAGGGAGGGAGAGAGAAACTGGGAGATTGGAATTGACATATACACACTACTATATATAAAATAGATAACTAATAAGAACCTACTGTATAGCACAGGGAACACTACTCAATACTCTGTAATGACCTATATGGGAATAGAATCTAAAAAACAGTGGATATATGTATGTGTATAACTGATTCAGTGTGCTTTTTATTTACAAATATTTGGAGACTTTCCAGATACTTTCTCATTAATTTTCAGGTTCATTAGCTAACATACTCTGAATAATTTTAATCATTTTAAATTTATTTAAGCTTGTATTATGACTCAGCATATGGTATTTCTTGGTGAATGTTTCACGTGAGCTTGGCAAAAATGTGTATTCTGCAGTGGTCAGATTAAGTGGATTTATACTGTTATTCATATCTCTATATTCTTACCAGATCACTTACTGAGAGGTAAATATTGAAATGCACAACTATAATTGTGGTATTGCCTATTTCTCCTTTTTTTCTAACAGTTTTGCTTCATGTATTTTGAAACACTATTATTAGATCCATACACATTTTGCATTGTTATAAATTAGTAAGTGAACCATTTTATCATTATAAAATATTTCCCTTTATCTCTTATAATAATCCTCATCCTGAGGAATATTTTGTATAATATTAATACAGCCAGTCCATCTTTCCTATTTTTAGTATTTGCATAGTATAACTTTCTCTCATCCTTTTAATTTTAACCTATCTGTATCTTTAACATGCACCTCTTGTAAATATATAGCATATAGTTGAGTCTTGCTTTTTTATTCAGGTTTACAAGGTCCTACTGTATAGCACAGAACTATATTCAATATGCTATGATAAACCATAATGGAAAAGAATATTTTAAAAAAGAATGTATACATATGTATAACTGCATCACTTTGCTGTACAGCAGAAATTAACACAACACTGTAAATCGACTATATTTCAACCCCAAAAAATTGATATCCAGTTTTAGACTCTGTTTTTTAGTTTAAGTGATAAATTTATTGATATTTAAAATGGTTGTTTATATGATTGACTTTTTTTTTTTTTTTTTTTTTGCTGTACGCAGGCCTCTCACTGTTGTGGCCTCTCCCATTGCGGAGCACAGGCTCCAGACGCGCAGGCTCAGCAGCCATGGCTCACAGGCCCAGCCGCTCCACGGCTCCCGGACCGGGGCATGAACCCATGTCCCCTGCATCAGCAGGCGGACTCTCAACCACCGTGCCACCAGGGAAGCCCTATATGACTGACTTTTTAGGCTACTATCCTGGGGATTTTTTTGTCCTGATTTTTTCTGATTCTTTATTTCTCTCTTTTTCTGGTTTTCCTTTTATTAATTAAGCAATATTTAGCAATCTACCTTGCCTTGGAATGTTTTATTAGCTTTAACTTATGTCTTTAACGTATCAGATTCTACCTTCAAATAACATCATACCACTTCAGTTAACATTATACCACTTCAGTTATAATAACTTTTTAAGGTATACTTCTATTTTCAACACTCCCATTCTTCCTGTTAGTTTTATAAGTTTTACTTCTGCACATAAGCATGTTTAAGTACAATTTTATAGTTTTTCTTTAATAGTCAAAATAATTTAGATAAATTTTTAAATAAGATAAAAAATTAATTTACCCACCTATTTACCATTTCCATTGCTCTTCTTTCCTTTATATAGATCCCAATTTCCATCTGGTATCATTTACTTTCAACCTGAAGAACTTCGTTTAACACTACATGTCGTGCAGATCTGCTGGTGAAATAGTCTTCTAACTTTTCCTTTTTCTGAAAATGGCTTTTATTTGCTTTCATTAGCCTTCATATTTGAAGAATATTTTCACTCTATATAAGATTCTAGGTTATAATTTTCTTTCACTACTTTAAGGTTGTAATTTCATTGTCTTCTGGCTTACATTTTTTCTGATGAGTAGATAGAATCATTCTTACTATTTCCCTGTATGTAATGTGTTATTTTTGTCTGGCTGCTTTTAATATTTTCTCTTTATCAATCTATTTTCAGTAGTTTGGTCATAATGTGCTTGGATACGGTTTTATTTGAGTTCATCCCTCTTGCTTTTTTGTGATGTTCATAAATATGTGCTATTTTTTTAACCAAATTTGGAATTTTTTCAACCCTGATATTTTCAAAGTTTTTTTTTTCTTCCCCAAATCTCTCCCTCCCTCCTACTGTGACTCCAAATTACACATATATAGGACCATTTATATATGGTCAGGTATAGACTGACAAGTCACTGAAGCTCTGTTCATTTATTTTCAGCTTTTCTTCTTTTGGTTTCAATTTGCATAGTTTATTTTGCCCCTTTCTACTAATTTACTAATATTTTGTTCTGCAGTGAATAATCTGTTGTTAAACCTATCAAATTTTTTTTCCGATATTGTTTTTCATCTCTATGTCTCATTAGGATCCTTTTTATATCTTCTATTTCTCTATTGCAATTATTTTTCCTAATTATAGCTATATGTCAGTATATTTTTTTATATCCTTGAACATATTTATAGTAACTTTTAAAGTCCTTATCTGATAATTCTATCATATCTATAATTTGGGGACAGATTTCTAATAAATGATTATTTTTCTGGTTATGGAACATATGTTTCTGCTTCTTCACATGTCTCATATATTTTGGTTGTAATATGGAATAATGGATGTTACATTGTTGTGCATCTGGACTTTGTCATCTTCCTGAATAGAATAGTGGGTTTTATTCCAAAAGGCAGTACATTTACTTGTAGCCTGCTTGATTTTTTTAAGTCTTACTTTGTGATATATCATAGTGGTTCTAGAGTATCATTTATTCTAGGGCTAAATTAGTCCTACTTCTAGAGCATGGCCTTTCTAAAAATTCCAATTTCCTCATGAGCCTCAAACTCTGAACTCTGAATACTCAGTTTAATGATACCAGTAGGTTCTATCTGGACTCTTCCTTCCTGCACCACAGTCCAGAGAGTGGTTCCAGGTAAAACTCCACTGCCTTGTAGTAATACAAATGTCTCATTCATGGCATGGCTACCACATTCTCTGTCATTTTAGATGAAATTTCCAAAGCCAGCCTAATACAACTTATTTGCCTTTCCCTGTACCGGTGTAAAATCTCTATCCAGATGTTCTTCATCAAATTCTGTCTTATAAGCACTTTATATTGTAGAAAAAGCCATTTTACCTTTTTTACGTTTAGAATTCTCACTATATTCTTCAGACTGCAGTTGGTTTGGGGATAAGAAGATGAGCTGGAGACAAGCCTTCCAGTAGGTAATTAATCACTTGTAATCAGCCCTTACAGCCATTTGCAGAAGGCGAGAGTCAAGTGGAGAAAGAAGGGACATCTTTTCAGGGTTATTATAAATCCTGCTAAGGTTACCCTCATTAAAATTGCTATTAACTTTTCTTCCCCCATCAGGATAGTTAATTAATTCTTCCTTATATTTTAAGATTAAGGCAATTAAGGGGAAAAAATATGAGTTAACGTGCCCACACATGGGGAAAACTGATTCCTTTAGGAGGTTGTTAGGAGAGTTTCAAAAAAGGCATATGAAAATGGAACTGTGGTAAGTTTTTCTGAGGCCCAGCTCACAAGGCAAAAGTCAGCAATCAATGGATACTTCATATATCTACCTCACCAATTTGGCCTAAATTCTTTTATTTTGTCTTCCTGAACAGTGTTTTCCATTTTGATTTAGAAGATCCAGGTTTTACAAATCCTAAAGTTTATATAACTTAAGGTAGTCTCTTTAAGAAAAAGAATACTAAGACATTTCCAGAACCTTTTAAGGGACCAGTGAAAATGGTAAATCTGCTCTTGTTAATATCCTCTTTACCAAATTGCATTTTTAAAAATCTTCTTCAGTCTATGTCATGACATTTTATACTCCATTTTATCATCAGTGATTTTATATTATCTGTGCTTAGTTTATTCTTTATCTTCCCCATACATTTCTGTAACATCTGTGTAGCTAGGGTGAATGCCTAATCTTTAAAAGTAAAATAGTCAATATTTTTTAAGCATTTACAATGTACTAGATAACCTCCTAAAGTTCTTCATGTATATTAGCTCATTTAATCCTACTAAAACTTTACGAAGTAGATACCATACTATGTTTTCCACATTTTAAAGATGGAAACACTGAAGCATAGAGAAGCATACAGCTTGTTGAAATGGCAGAACTTGCCTCCAAACCCAGAACCAGGCCCCAGAACCCTGGATTCTCAAACACTATACTCTTCTGCTTCTCTCTGATTTATGGATGTTGAGGGTTGGAAGGACACATAAGATTTGGAGCAGTATTCTAGGCACCAAGGTATCAGAAGCGTCTGGGTCCAAGAACACCTAGTCAAATGTGATCGGCAGATGCTGCACATTTAGAGCCCATGAGATCAAGAATAAGACTCCAGAAAACAACACTGAGTATTTTACATCCTGTCCAGATAATGCCCCATCCCACTGCTATTACTAGATATGAGTTGGTACGGTAATGGGAAGGAGCTGAACTAGAATGGACAGTGAAAGATGATGCAATGAGAGACTGCTTTGCATAAGCTATTGAATATTTACGTTTTTTAGTCTCATTTGAGATGCCCAATTGTCTACTTCTAGGACACAGAAAACATCACTTATGATGTCAAAATATTTTTCTTTAAATTAAGCAAGCCAAATTAATCTCTGTCTTTATGACATTATCCTAGTGATTCCAGTAAGGCCAGAGCTACTGATGAGGGTGAAAAAAGTCTTCAATATCAGTAAAACAAACAGCTGCAGAACCAGACCCTCTATTCTTTTTTTTTTAACTTTTTATTTTATATTGGAGTATAGTTGATTAACAATGTTGTGATAATTTCGGGTGCACAGCAATGCGACTCAGCCATACATATACATGTATCCGTTCTCCCCCAAACTCCCCTCCCATCCCAGAGCCTCTCTTCTTAATGCACTTACCAATATCAAGAAATATTAGTTGTAATTATATAATGAGCACTGTTTACAAAAATAAACATCTAGATATAATCCTGAAGATTCATATGCAATAAATCTGAAGTAGAACCCAGACATTTATATTTTTAGAGCTTCATTATGATTCTGATGTCCAGCCAGGGTGGAGAATTGCCTTAGATGAGTGAGGGGGTGGTGAAATGGTGTGGGAAGTAGAGGGCTATGGGGGTACATGAAGGAACACCCAATCTGGTTTGGGAGGTGGGATACAGATGAGTTTTTGGTGAATGTGGAATTGAAGCTGAGACTTGAAGGACGAGGAACGTTAAGTAGCTAAGAGCAAACACTGTAAAGAAAACAGTATATTTAAAAAGCCAAAGGACTTAAATAAGAATACCTGGCAGGGCTTCCCTGGTGGCGCAGTGGTTGAGAGTCTGCCTGCCGATGCAGGAGACACAGGTTCGTGCCCCGATCCCGGAAGATCCCACATGCCGCGGAGCGGCTGGGCCCGCGAGCCATGGCCGCGGAGCCTGTGTGTCCGGAGCCTGTGCTCCGCAACGGGAGAGGCCACAGCAGTGAGAGGCCCGCGTACAGAAAAAAAAAAAAAAAAAAAAAGAATACCTGGCAGAAGCTAATCATGATTGGAGCTTTGATCACACTGGGGATGAGGGGGGCTGAAGATAGTTAAAGGTTCCCCAGGGAGGAAACTCAACAGAAGAGAGCCCCAGATTCATGCCTGAGCCCACTTACAAAGGAATTCAGTTGCCTTCAACCACAAGAATGAGCAAGTTATATCCAAATTCCTGCTTGGGAAATTCCCCCTCAGCCTACTACCTACAGCCTGACACATTCCTCAGAAAAATGAGGTGTGCCCAGCTGGCTGTGGCTCATGGAGTTGTTAATGGAAGTTTGCCTGACTTTCTTCAGAAGAGACCAGCAACCAGTCACGGGAAAAAACTACGTGTCTCACTTAACCCAAATTTTGTTCTAAATAATTTCTATAAACTCATCCTATTTCCTCATTTACTTAATTCAAACTCCTTATAACACAAGCATGTTGTATGGGAAGCCATTTTGTGGGCAGAAATATTCATTTTAATATTAAATTTTATCTACACAAATAATACATGAAAATATTCTCTGTATAATTAAAACATTAGACATATATTTTCTTTAACCTCTCTGCCTATCTTAATTCATTCCTCAGATGTAAACACTGTGACCAATTTACTGTGTGTTTTTTACATGTTGTCACAGAAAATATGCAGAATCATTTTACAGATTTTCTTTTTAAAAAATACATAAATAGCATCATATTGGACTGCTGCTTTTTTCACACAATAATTTTTTTCTTGGAATTGAGCAATGCTTTGTGCAAAATAAATACCCAATATACAAATAAATAATAATAAATGAATGAATAAATAAATGATAATTTCAAAGATTAATGATTTCACACTCCGCAGTGAAGCAAACTTAAGTTTGAATACTGGCTCTACTACTCACTTATACTTTGACTGGGCCAATCATAACTTCATTTAAGCCAATTCTTTACCTTTAAAATAGAGTTAATATGGCTTACCTCATAAGATTATTATAGTAAAGCACCTAGAAAAGTGTCTTTCCTAGAAAAAAAAAAGATTTTATTTCTGCCTCATCTTACTTCACTCATAAAGCTTGGTACAACATTCTTCTCCTTCTAACCAGATAGGTGGCTGATGGACTACAAGCAAAATCTTACAAATGCCTCCTGGAAATGTCCACCTGGGTATCCCAATTAGTGTGTCCAAAATCACGATGTTCTATCTTAAACAGACTTCTCTTCCTCAGGAAGCTGTGTCCACTTGCTGGGTCATGTGGCCTCATCTTTGCACCTGGGTAGTTCATTCCACATCCTGGTCTTTTCCATTCACCTCTACAGCTCAGATCCTCATTGTAGCTTTCCGGGATTAGAGTCCTAACCTTGTGACTAATCTCTCAGTCTCCAGAATCTTATATGCTTATCCCAATTCTTCTTTAGCCTTAATCACCAATAACTCTTTCTATCACCCAAGATAAGAGTCAGCATTCTTGAGCCTGTCATTTAGGGCTTTTCACCATCTGGCCCCAAGTGGTATTTCCAAATTTGTTTCTCATTCCCCATATACCAATAGCTCCAACAAAATCAACTGTTCTCTGTTGACTGTGTCCTGTGCTTTCCAGTCTCTATGTCTTTTCTCATGTTGCTCCCACTATCTCAAACGCTCTTTTTTCATACCCTCATCCCTGCACATTTAATTCCACCAAGACAAAATATAACATAGTGGATTTAAACACAGAGGTAAAGCCAAACATACCTGAGTTCAAATCCTAGTTCCATCCCCAATTAGGTATATGGCATATCTTTTTCATGTCTGTTTTCTTCACTTATTAAACTGGGGCAATAAGAGAAACTACTTCACAGGGTTTGAAGAACAAATTTAGATAATGTATACAAACAGTTAGGCAGACAACTGGCGCAAGGTAATCATCAACTGTCACCATCAATACCATTTAAGGTCTACTTCAAGTGCCATTGCTTCCATAAGGTTCTCCCTGGTCCTACAAGATATTAAGTTATTTCTATCAATAAAAAGCAAGAGCATTGCATCTGTGTCTCTTTTAAGGTACTTACAATTTTATGTTTTACTGTATAGTCACATTTCCCATAATCACAATTTTTTTTACCCAAAACTGTAATCGGTTTCCCAAAGGATTTTCGAGTCTATGTCAATTGTATAAGGAAGACTCAGAGAAGTAGTTTGGATGTGGTAAACAGAGGTTTCTAAAATATTTTGTGTTTTGGTGGGGAATATGGCATAGACCATTTGAAATCAGAACTGTATTTTTTTTTTTTTACAGAACTGTATTTTTAAAAAAACTCACAACACAAGGCCATAAGAATGCCAACCTCTTTGGGGATAGAGATTGGCTTCCTTTTTGAGCTCACTTAACACAAGACTCTATAAAATTTGTGTGAAAGAAATTCTATTTCTAGTAAAAGAATGAAGTAAACAGCAATACTCTAACGCTGAATCTTAAATCAGATGTTCTTTCCAATGCTAATTTTGTCTCTTCAAGTCCTCTATATAATAGATCTGGAAATAATGTTATATTAGATAATGCTTGCAAATGGGACAGATGGAAAGGTTCACTCTCCTGGGGTAGAGGAGAAATTTATTTTCACAAAACTTCTCTGGTGATATGTCTAATGTAAACTTTAGTGGTCCCAATGATTTTTTGAATTAATGATAATTTCAAGTACAGCTCCAAAGCCCATAACTATGTACAGCAGTATTTTAAAGGAATGATTGGTAAGACTTCTATCACCAAAACAATCAGACTTTCCTTATTTGACCAGGTAAGATTCAACTTATGTACACTGAGCTTTGTTTGTTTGTTTTTTAAGAAAATTAAAGGCCAGGGCCTTCCCTGGTGGTACAGTGGTTAAGAATCTACCTGCCAATGCAGAGAACACGGGCTCGAGCCCTGGTCCGGGAAGATCCCACATGCCACGGAGCAACTAAGCCCACGCACCAGAACTATAGAGCCTGCGCTCTAGAGCCCATGAGCCACAACTACTGACCCCACGTGCCACAACTACTGAAGCCCATGAGCCTAGACTCCGTGCTCTGCAACAAAGACAAGCCACCACAATGAGAAGCCCGTGCACCACAACGATGAGTAGCCCCTGCTCACCGCAACTAGAGGCAGCTCGCGTGCAGCAATGAAGACCCAACACAGCCAAAAATAAATAAATACATTTATTTATTTAATAAAGAATTTTAAATGTTACCTTGACTCTCTTTACTCTTTGTACTTTCTTTTCATGAGCACTGAATGGAAAGCAATGCTCAGAATGTTCTGTTGCAGATAGATATATCTTGCAGCATTTCATTTCACAGAACCTAGAAACATAGAGGAAGCATGTCTCCTGGAACAGAGAAAAGAAAGCAGCAATAAATATCTCTTTTGCAGTGGAAGCTTTCCAGAACAACTTGTGCCATGAGTCTATAAGAAAATAAAAATCATTAGTAGTAAATATTAACAGAAAATTATAATTTTAAATTTATATATATACAGAATATATAAATACACACACATATATGTAAACTGTGTGTGCATATATGATTTCAGATTGCTCACATACACTACTATATAATATGTTCTGTATTAACTACTACAAAATTCAATATGAAATTATGTGAGCAAAGCCTATAAACTACTGTATGTTTTCCTGAATAAATGCTTTAAAATCTGAATCACAAAAAAATGATAGCCACCTTTAAAAATTTAGCAGTAGATTTCAATAGAGCCTGTACAGCTTAATAAAAAAAGTGTTAGTAAGTATCCTTATTTTGTCAAGCCCTACCTTCCATGGATAGAAAGCTTGGCAGAAACAGTAGGTCGGGTATATAAAAAAAAGATTCTGCTGATTAAAAAAATAACAGTCATGCTAGGAAGTATAGTGCATAAGTACATAATCATTCCATTCCATTTCTAACCCCCAGAATAGAGTGATTCCAGTAAAGGACAAAACCAGATAGGACCTCTCTTGAGATTCAAATGTTTTAAAACGACAATAATTCTGGGAAGGCGCTTCACTAGGACACTTTGAAATGGCAAAAGAAAAACCAAAAGATACTTTTATTCCAGGAACAGATGAGCTATAGTTAAGCCCAATGGCTAGATCCCCACACTGCAGCAAAAGAAAGAATCAACGTTCAATATTTAAAGCAGAAAATGTATATATTGTGTTGATAAAATAGAAGATTAGTGTGAAAAGGTGCCAAATTGTATGCATTTTTATATGTCCTTGACTATTGCTCTAAACTGGGTATAAATGCTTCATATGTTAGAGATTAGTTCATTGTTATACTTCTTTAAAGCTAATTGCATTTTCATACAAAAAGCATAATTTCTGAGCTAAAAAGAGCTAGAAAATTACCTAATCTAACCCTCTCATTTTACAAATGAAAAAAAAAAAGATTTCCTGCATATTCGAACGTCTTATCCAAGGTGACCCTGCAAGAGACAGGGTTGGAACCAGTGCTTGCCTCCTAGTTTAGGTAGCACACCATTTACATTGTATGGTTGTCTGTATAGGCTTAGGTTCCCAGTCATTAGCTATGTGATTCTGAGTAAGACTCAGATTCCTCATATAAGGGTGATAACTGTATTTAACTCAAAAGGTTAAAGTAATCTTCATAAAAGTGACATACATGCTCCACAGACACTTAAAATGTCTGGTGTTATGCGTCCAATAAGTATTATTATTATTAGTTATTATTGTGTTGAAATCCAAAACTCCATCAAGCCTAAATGGGATGCCTACCATTTAGAGCAGTGCTTCTCAACCCAGCTTCATATAAGAATATCCTAAAGAGCCCCTTTGAAACACAAGCCTTACCCCAGAAAAAATTTATCTGAAATTCTACAGAAGCATCCTAGAATTGTGGGCTTTTTCAATGAGTTCTCTCAGAGAATTCTGACACAGTCCAGTCACTACTGGCTCACAGATCAGCATCTGGGAACCACTAGCAAGACTTCAGAGATGCAATCCAGGAAAATCTCTCTATCCAAAGAGAGGGATAAAAGAAAGGAGTTTACAAGTGTCATCAGGAATCTTTTGATGTGACAAATATGTTCATTATCTTGATTGTGGTCATGGTTCCACGGGGGTACACATATATCAAAATTTATAAAACTTATAAAGTTTAAATATGTGCAAGTTATTGTATGCCATTTATAGTTCAATAAAACTGTTTTTTTCTTAAAATGCCTATTATGAGAATTCTTAAGCAAAAGCAGCTTTCATGTGAATTTTTGTTCAAAATCACATTGCAAACAAAAAATAGAAAACACAAAATAACATGTATAAATTAATCTAAATATTCACAAAATATTTAAATAAATATTCAAATAAAATAATTAAATATAAAAGGCCTAAAACTGCCAATTAAAATACATAAGTAAAATAACCATACTACCCAAAGCAATCTACAGATTTAATGCAATCCCTATCAAATTTCCCATGACATTTTTCACAGAACTAGAATAAAAATCCTAAAATTTATATGGAACCACAAAAGACCCAGAATTGCCAAAACAATTCTGAGCAAAAAGAAAAAAGCTGGAGGCATAACCCTCACAGACTTCAGACAATACTACAAAACTACAGTAATCAAAAGAGTGTGGTACTTGCACACACACACAAAAAACACATAGATCAATGGAACAAAATAAAGAGCCCAGAAATAAACCCACACACCTAAAGTCAATTAATCTTCAACAAAGGAGGCAAGAATATACAATGGAAAAATGACAGTCTCTTCAGTAAGTGTTGTTGAAAAAGCTGGACTGCCTCATGTAAATCAATGAAGTTAGAACACTCCCTCACACCATACACAAAAATAAACTCAAAATGGCTTAAAGACTTAAATATAAGATCTGACATCATAAAACTCCTAGGAGAGAACATAAGCAAAACATCCTCTGACATAAATCATATCAATATTTCCTTAGATCGCTCTTCCAAGGCAAAAGAAATAAAAGCAAAAATAAACAAATGATACCTAATCAAACTTATAAGCTCTTGCACAACAAAGGAAAACATACTATAAAACTACTAGAGGAAAACATAGGCAGGCCACTCTTTGACATAAATTGCAGCAATATTTTTGGGCTCTGTTTCCTAGAGTAACTGAAACAAAAACAAAAGTAAACAAATGAGACCTAATTAAACTCAAAAGCTTTTGCACAGCAAAGGAAACCATAAACAAAATAAAAAGACAACTTACAGACTGGGAGAAAATATTTGCAAATGATGCAACCAACAGGGGCTTAATTTCCAAAATATATAAACAGCACATACAACTCAATATCAGAAAAGCAAACAACACAATCAAAACATGGGCAGAAGACCTAAGTAGACATTTCTCCGAAGAAGACATATGGATGGCCAAAACCCACGTGAAAAGATGCTCAACATCACTAATTATAAGAGAAATGCAAATCAAAACTACAATGAGGTATCACCTCACACCAGTCAGAATGGCCATCATTAAAAAGTCTACAAATAACAAATGCTGGAGAGGGAGTGGAGAAAAAAGAATGCTCCTACATGGTTGGTGGGAATGTAAATTGGTGCAGCCACTATGGAGAACAGTATAAAAGTTCCTTAAAAAACTAAAATAGAGTTACCATATGAGCCAGTGATCCCACTCCTCAGCATATATGCAGAGAAAACTCTAATTCCAAAAGATGCATGCACCCCAATGTTCACAGCAGCACTATTTAGAATAGCCAAGGAATGGAAGTAACCTAAATGTCCATTGAGAGATGAATGCATAAAGATGTGGTACACACACACACACACACACACACACACACACACACACACACACACACACACGATGGAATATTACTCAGCCATTAAAAAGAATGAAACAATGCCATTTGCAGCAACATGGATGGACCTGGAGATTATTATACTAAGTGAAGTAAGTCAGACAGAGAAAGACAAATATTATATGATATGACATACGTGGAATCTAAAAAACAAGACAAGACAAATGAACTTATTTACAAAAAAGAAACAGACTCATAGACAAGGAAAACAAAATTATAGTTACCAGAGGGGAAAAGAGGGAAGGAATAAATTGGGGTTTGGGATTAGCAGATACAAATTACTATACATAAAATATATAAACAACAATGTCCTACTGTATATAGAGTAGGGAACTATATTCAATATCTTATAATAAACTACAATGGAAAACAATCTGAAAAAGTATATATATACATATATATACATAAAACTGAATCACTTTGCTGTACACCTGAAACTAACATGATATTGTAAATCAAGTAGAGTTCAACAAAAAAAATTTTAAATACAAGCATAGACTACAAAGGATTAATCTAAAAATAAAAGCACAAAGAAAGAATAGAAAAAGCCTAACAATCAAACTTTAGTCTAAAGAAAGCTGGTGTGGTTATATTAATATTATACAAATTATACTCTAAGTCAAAAAAACATTTTGAGGGGCAAAGACATTTTCTCATTACTGATAATTATTCTACTTGGAACTTAGAGTGAATGTGCCCTATGATGTTTGGTATCTCTCTTTTTAACATTAAAGAGAGCTGCGTATTTTTAGATTTTTAAGGAACCTCTGTACTGTTAACCATAGTGCCTGTATCAATTTACATTCCCAACAACAGAGCAAGAGGGTTCCCTTCTCTCCACACCCTCTCCAGCATTTATTGTTTGTAGATATTTTGATGATGGCCATTCTGACTGGTGTGAGGTGATACCTCATTGTAGTTTTGATTTGCATTTCTCTAATGATTAATGATGTTGAGCATCCTTTCATGTGTTTGTTGGCAATCTGTATATCTTCTTTGGAGAAATGTCTATTTAGGTCTTCTTCCCATTTTTTGGATTGGGTTGTTTTTTTGATATTGAGCTGCATGAGCTGCTTGTAAATTTTGGAGATTAATCCTTTGTCAGGTGCTTCATTTGCAAATATTTTCTCCCATTCTGAGGGTTGTCTTTTTGCACCCAGCAATCCCACTACTGGGCATATACCCCAAGAAAACCATAATTCAAAAAGAGTCATGTACCACAATGTTCATTGCAGCCAGGACATGGAAGCAACCTAAGTGTCCATCGAGAGATGAATGGATAAAGAAGATGTGGCACATATATACAATGGAATATTACTTAGCCATAAAAAGAAACGAAATTGAGTTATTTGTAGTGAGGTGGATGGACCTAGAGTCTGTCATACAGAGTGAAGTAAGTCAGAAAGAGAAAAACAAATACTGTATGCTTAACACATATATGTGGAATCGAAAAAAAAAATGGTTATGAAGAAACTAGGGGCAGGATGGAATAAAGACACAGACCTACTAGAGAATGGACTTGAGGAAATGGGAAGGGGGAAGCTGGGAGAAAGTGAGAGAATGGCTTGGACACATATACACTACCAAATGTAAAATTGGTAGCTAGTGGGAAGCAGCCACATAGCACAGAGAGATCAGCTCAGTGCTTTGGGACCACCTAGAGGGGTGGGATAGGGAGGATGGGATAGGGAGGGTGGGAGGGAGGGAGACATAAGAGGGAAGAGATATGAGGATATATGTATATGTATAGCTGATTCATTTTGTTATTCAGCAGAAACTAACACACCATTGTAAAGGAATATTATTCTAATAAAGATGTTAAAAAGAAAAAAAAAGAAGTTGGGAATGTAGAGGTGACAAGTTCATCTGGAAAATTAGAGAAAGCTTCATAGAGGAACATATTTTTTATCAGTGTCTGAAAAAAATGAATAAATATATGCAATATGAAAAGAAAAAGAGTTGCATAAGAAAAAACCTCAAGGAACAGATCGTTTTTTCTTTTTTATAAATTTATTTATTTATTTTTGGCTGCTTTAGGTCTTCATTGCTGTGTGGGGGCTTTTCTCTAGTTGCAGTGAGTGGGGGCTACTCTTAGTTGCCATGTGTGGGCTTCTCGTTGCAGTGGCTTCTCTTGTTGCAGGGCACAGGCTCTAGGCACACGGGCTTCTGTAGCTGTGGCACACAGGCTCATTAGTTGTGGCTCACAGGTTCTAGAGCACAGGCTCAGTAGTTGTGGCACACAGGCTTAGTTCCTCCCCGGCATGTGGGATCTTCCCAGACCAGGGCTCGAACCTGTGTCCCCTGCATTGGCAGGCAGATTCTTAACCACTGCGCCACCAGGGAAGTCCCAAGGAATGGATCATTTTGATCTATATGAACTTTTTACAGAGAGTCAGGAATAAAGGGGAACATTCCTCAACTCACTTTATGAGCTTAGTTTTTAAAATAATGATATCAAAATCTCAGGTCAGTATGAGAAAAGAAAAGCATGAGTAAGAAAAAAGTCTCACTTATGATATAAACACTATTAGCAAAGCAAATCAGCAATGCATTTAAAAAAATCATGTCTAAGCTGAATTTAACCCAGGAATTCAAGAATGCTAAGAAGTAGAAAATCTACTAATGTAAAAAATATATACATATGGTCTGGCCATCATCCGTTTGTATATTCAGTCTCTCATCTAGAACTCATTCCAATCACATCTTTATCCCCTGAATCTACTCTTGTCAAGTCATCAGTGGCTGATTTTGCAAAACCCAATGGTCAATTCTTACTCCCATTTAACCTAATTTATTAACAATATTTGACAGTTGATCCTTCCTTCTTTCTGGAAACATTTGTTACACCTGGCTTCCAGAATATTACCACACCTTCTTGATTTTTCTCCACCTTATTGTCTATTTTGCTCACCTCTATCCCCAGTTCCTTAAACACGTTAAGCTTATAGGAGATGTTCAATACATTTTTTTAAATTTATTGAGAATCTTAGAGAGCCCTTCAAATAGTTCCCAACTCATTGTTTGGAAATGAGCAATGTACATCCTACAGAGATAAAATCTCTTGCCTTAATTCATGCAATGGTCTAGTAAAAGAAATGGATTTATAACCCAGGTCACCTGACTCCAATTCATTGCTCTTTCCAGCTACCTCTGATGCTTGAATTTCAATTTCTTTTCATCTTAGGGCCAGTTAAAATATATCTTATTAGGGTTGCAACCATTAAAAATTGTATGAATAATTCTACAAACAATAAATGGGAGAGGGTGTGGGAAAAAGGCAACCCTCCTGCACTGTTGGTGGGAATGTGAATTGGTACAATCACTATGGAGAACAGTATGGAGGTTCCTTAAAAAACTAAAAACAGGGCATCCCTGGTGGCGCAGCAGTTAAGAATCCACCTGCCAATGCAGGGAAACAGGATCATGCCCTGGTCCGGGAAGATCCCACATGCCACAGATCAACTAAGCCCGTGCACCTCAACTACTGAGCCTGCACTCTAGAACCCATGAGCCACAACTACTGAGCCCACGTGCCACAACTACTGAAGCCTGGGCACCTAGAGCCTGTGCTCCGCAACAAGAGAAGCCACCACAATGAGAAGCCCATGCACCGCAACAAAGAGTAGCCCCCGCTCACTACAACTACAGAAAGCCCCCGCATGCAGCAACAAAGACCGAACACAGCCAAAAATAAATAAATAAATTTCTTTTTTAAAAAACCCAGAAACTAAAAACAAAACTACCATATGATCCAGCAATCCCACTCCTGGGCATATATCCAGAGAAAATCATAATTAGAAAATATATGCACACAAATGTTAATTACAGCACTATTTACAATAGCCAAGACACAGAAGCAACCTAAATGTCCATCGACAGAAGAATGGATAAAGAAAATGAGACACATACACACAATGGAATATTACACAGCCATAATAAAGAACAAAATAATGCCATTTGCAGCAACATGGATAGACCTAGAGATTATCATACTAAGTAAAGTAAGTCAGACAGAGAAAGACAAATATCATATGATATCACTCCTACGTGGAACCTAATTTAAGAAAATGGTATGAATGAACTTATTTACAAAGCAGAAACAGATTTACAGATATTGAAAACAAACTTACAGTTACCAAAGGGGAATGTGGCAGAAGGGATAAATCAGGAGCTTGGGATTAAGATACACATACTACTATGTATAAGATGGATGACCAACAAGGACCTACTGTATAGCACAGAGCTCTCTACTCAATATTCTGTGATAATCTATATGAAAAAAGAATCTGAAAAAGAATGAATACATGTATATGTATAACTGAATAACTTTGCTAGACACCTGAAACTGACACAACGTTGTAAATGAACTATACTCCAATAAACTTTTTTTAAAATGAAATAACAAGACACCAAAAACAATGGGAACTACAGACCTGCAGCCTGCGAAAAGGAGACCCCAAACACAGTAAGTTAAGCGACATGAGAAGACAGAGAAACACACAGCAGATGAAGGAGCAAGGCAAAAATGCACCAGACGAAACAAAGGAAGAGGAAATAGGCAGTCCACCCGAAAAAGATTTCACAGTAATGATAGTAAAGGGGGAAAAGATTTCACAGTAATGTTAGTAAAGATGATCCAAAATCTTGGAAACAGAATGGAGAAAATACAAGAAACGTTTAGCAAGAAACTAGAAGAACTAAAGAGCAAACAAACAATGATAAACTACACAATAAATGAAATTAAAATTCTCTAGAAGGAATCAATAGCAGAATAACTGAGGCAGAAGAACGGATAAGTGACCTTGAAGATAAAATAGTCGAAATAACTACTGCAGAGCAGACTAAAGAGAAAAGAATGAAAAGAATTGAGGACAGTCTCAGAGACCTCTGGGACAACATGAAATGCATCAATATTCGAATAATAGGGGTCCCAGAAGAAGAAGAGAAAAAGAAAGGGACTGAGAAAATATTTGAAGAGATTATAGTTGAAAACTTCCCTAATATGGGAAAGGAAATAGTCAATCAAGTCCAGGAAGCACAGAGAGTCCCATACAGGATAAATCCAAGGAGAAACATACCAAGACACATATTAATCAAGCTATCAAAAATTAAATACAAAGAAAAAATATTAAAAGCAGCAAGGGAGAAACAACAAATAACATAAAAGGAAATTGCCATAAGGTTAACAGCTGATCTTTCAGCAAAAACTCTGCAAGCCAGAAGGGAGTGGCAGGACATACTGACAGTGATGAAATAGAAAAACCTACAACCAAGATTATTCTACACAGCAAAGATCTCATTCAGATTTGACGGAGAAATGAAGAGTTTTACTGACAAGCAAAAGCTAAGAGAATTCAGCATCACCAAACCAGCTTTACAACAAATGCTAAAGGAAATTCTCTAGGCAGGAAACAGAAGAGAAGGAAAAGACCTACAAAAACAAACCCAATTAAGAAACTGGTAATAGGAACATACATACCAATAACTACCTTAAATGTAAATGGATTAAATGCTCCAACCAAAAGACACAGACTGGCTGAATGGATACAAAAACAAGAACTGTATATATGCTGTCTACAAGAGACCCACTTAAGACCTAGGGACACATACAGAATGAAAGTGAGGGGATGGAAAAAGATATTCCATGCAAATGGAAATCAAAAGAAAGCTGGAGTAGCAATTCCCATATCAGACAAAATAGACTTTAAAATAAAGACTGTTACAAGGGACAAAGAAGGACACTACATAATGATCAAGGGATCAATCCAAGAAGAAGAGATAACAATTGTAAATATTTATGCACCCAACATAGGAGCACTTCAATACATAAGGCAAATGCTAACAGACAGGAAAGGGGAAATCGACAGTAACAAAATAATAGCAGGGGACTTTAACACCCTGATTCACCAATGGGCAGATCATCCAAAATGAAAATAAATAAGGAACACAAGCCTTAAATGATACATTAAACAAGATGGACTTAATTGATATTTATAGGACATTCCATCCAAAATCAACAGAATACGCTTTTTTCTCAAGTGCTCATGGAACATTCTGCAGGATAAATCATATCTTGGGTCACAAATCAACCCTTGGTAAATTTAAGAAAATTGAAATTGTATCAAGTATCTTTTCCAACCACAATGCTATGAGACTAGATATCAGTTACAGGAAGAAATCTGTAAAAAATACAAACACATGGAAGTGAAACAATACACTAAATACCCAAGAGATCACTGAAGAAGTCAAAGAGGAAATCAAAAAATACCTAGAAACAAATGACAATGAAAACACAATGACCCAAAACCTATGGGATGCAGCAAAAGCAGTTCTAAGAGGGAAGTTTAGAGCAATACAATCCTACCTCAAGAAAAAAGAAACATCTCAAATAAACAACCTAAACTTAAACACAAAGTAATTAGAGAAAGAAGAATAAAAAAAAAACCAAAGTTAGCAGAAGGAAAGAAATCATAAAGATTGGATCAGAAATAAATGAAAAGAAATGAAGGAAACAACAGCAAAGATCAATAAAACTAAAAGCTGATTCTTTGAGAAGATTAAAAAAAAGTTGATAAACATTAACCAGACTTGTCAAGAAAAAACAGGGGGAAAGACTCAAATCAATAGAATTAGAAATGAAAAAGCAGAAGTAACAACTGACACTGCAGAAATACAAAGGATCATGAGAGATTATTACAAGCAACTATATGCCAATAAAATGGACAACCTGGAAGAAATGGACAAATTCTTAGAAAAGCACAACCTTCTGAGAATGAACCAGGAAGAAACAGAAAACATAAACAGACCAAACACAAGTACTGAAATTGAGACTGTGATTAAAAATCTTCCAACAAACAAAAGGCCAGGACCAGATGGCTTCACAGGCGAATTCTCTCAAACATATAGAGAAGAGCTAACACCTATCCTTCTCAAACTCTTCCAAAATATAGCAGAGGGAGGAATGCTCCGAAACTCATTCTACGAGGCTACCATCACCCTGAAACCATAACCAGACAAAGATGTCACAAAGAAAGAAAACTACAGGCTAATATCACTGATGAACATAGATGCAAAAATCCTCAACAAAATACTAGCAAAGAGAATCCAACAGCACATTTAAAGGATCATACACCATGATCAAGTGGGGTTTATCCCAGGAATGTAAGGATTCTTCAATATATGCAAATCAATCAATGTGACACACCATATTAACAAACTGAAGGAGAAAAACCATAGGATCATCTCAATAGATGCAGAGAAAGCTTTGGATAAAATTCAACACCCATTTATGATAAAAAGCCTGCAGAGAGTAGGCATAGAGGGAATTTACCTCAAAGTAATAAAGGCCATGTATGACAAACCCACAGCCAACATCATTCTCATTGGTAAAAAACAGAAACCATTTCCTCTAAGATCGGGAACAAGACAAGGTTGCCCACTATCACCACTGTTATTCAACATAATTTTGGAAGTTTAAGCCACAGCAATCAGGGAAGAAAAAGAACTAAAAGGAATCCAAATTGGAAAAAAAGAAGTAAAGCTGTCACTGTTTGCGGATGACATGATACTATAGGTAGAGAATCCTAAAGATGCTACCAGAAAACTACTAGAGCTAATCAATGAATTGATAGAGTAGCAGGATACAAAATTAATGCACAGAAATCTCTTGCATTTCTATACACTAATGATGAAAAATCTGAAAGAGAAATTGAGGAAACACTCCCATTTACCATTGCAACGAAAAGAATAAAATACCTAGGAATAAACCTGCCTAAGGAGACAAAATACCTGTATGCAGAAAACTATAAGACACTGAAGAAAGAAATTAAAGATTATACAAAGAGATGGAGAGGTATACCATGTTCTTGCATTGGAAGAATCAACATTGTGAAAATGACTCTACTACCCAAAGCAATCTACAGATTCAATGCAATCCCTATCAAACTACCAATGCCATTTTTCATAGAACTAGAATAAAAAATTTCACAATTTGTATGGAAACACAAAAGACCCCAAATAGCCAAAGCAATCTTGAGAAAGAAAAACGGAGCTGGAGGAATCAGGCTCCTAGACTTTAGACTATACTACAAAGCTACAGTAATCAAGACAGTATGGCACTGGCACAGAAACAGAAATATAGATCCATGGAACAGGATAGAAAGCCCAGAGATAAACCCACGCACATATGGTTACCTTAGTTTTGATAAAGGAGGCAAGAATATACTATGGAGAAAAGACAGCCTTATCAATAAGTGGTGCTTGGAATACTGGACAGCTACATGTAAAAGAATGAAATTAGAACACTCCCTAACCCCATACACAAAAATAAACTCCAAATGGATTAAAGACCGAAATGTAAGGCCAGACACTGTAAAACTCTTAGAGGAAAACATGGGCAGAACACTCTATGTCATAAGCCACAGCAAGATCCTTTTTGCCACACCCCCTAGAGAAATGGAAATTAAAAGAAAAATAAACAAATGGGACCTAATGAAACTTAAAAGCTTTTGCACAGCAAAGAAAACCATAAGCAAGAAGAAAAGACAACTCTCAGAATGGGAGAAAATATTTGCAAACGAAGCACTGACAAAGGAGTAATCTCCAAAATTTACAAGAGCTCATGCAGCTCAATATCAAAAAAACAAACAACCCAATCCAAAAGTGGGCAGAAGACCTAAACAGACATTTCTCCAAAGAAGATATACAGATGGTCAGAATGGCCATCATCAAAAAATCAAAAAGTCTACAAACAATAAATGCTGAAGAAAAGGGAACCCTCTTGCACTGTTGGTGGGAATGTAAATTGATACAGCCACTATGGAGAATAGTATGGAGTTTCCTTAAAAAACTAAAAATAGAACGACCATATGACCCAGCAATGCCACTACTGGGCATATGCCCTGAGAAAACCATAATTCAAAAATAGTCATGTACCACAATGTTCATTACAGCTACATTTACAATAGCCAGGACATGGAAGCAACCTAAGTGTCCACTGACAGATGAATGGATAAAGAAGATGTGGCACATATATACAATGGAATATTACTCAGCCATAAAAAGAAATGAAATTGAGTTATTTGTAGTGAGGTGGATGGACCTAGAGTCTGTCATACAGAGTGAAATAAGTCAGAAAGAGAAAAACAAATACTGTATGTTAACACATATATATGGAATCTAAAAAGACAAAAAAAATGGTTATGAAGACCCTAGGAGCAGGACAGAATAAAGACACAGACCTACTAGAGAATGGACTTGAGGACACGGTTGGCGGGAAGGGTAAGCTGGGACAAAGTGAGAGTTTGGCATGGACATATATACACTATCAAATGTAAAATCAATAGCCACATAGCACAGGGAGATCAGCTTGGTGCTTTGTGACCACTTATAGGGATGGGATAGGGAGGGTGGGAGGGAGACGCAAGAGGGAGGAGATATGGGGATATATGTATATGTATGGTTGATTCACTTTGTTATAAAGCAGAAACTAACACACTATTGTAGAGCAATTATACTCCAATAAATATGTTTTTAAAAAAAGAAATACCAGTTTGGGGAGCAACAAAAATTATGTTTGGAAATTAATAAAATTTGGTGTCATACACATTAAATTCAGAACAAAATGTGTATGAATAACCAGGCAAATCATCCTACATTTTAGAGGGAAAAAATGCACTGTCAACAATAGAAAGATAGTATCTCGGTTTCTGAGTGTAAGCATTTTATTAATCAGTATTTCACAGTTAGGGAAATGCATATCTTAATTTAGGGAAATGCATATCTTAATTTACCATGTTCATTTAAATTCATCCCTTTAAATATATGAACTCTTTGAGGAAAGAGAGCATGTCTTACTCATCCATGTATTCTTAGCACATGAACCTGTACCTGCTACATAGTTGGTGCTCAATAAATATCTGATGAACAAGTGAATAATGAATTAATGGGTGAAAGCTATAATGAAGATTCAGTTTTCCTAATTAGAATTTAAAGTTTTACTGTGGGAACAACTGTTTCTGAATTTGGGAAATCAAAAGTTGGGAATTGGATCTATTCTCTTGCTCTGATCCCTTTGGTAACTTTTCACAAACCCCTGACCTGCTCCTGATCTTTGCTTTTACATTTGGAATAGTGGTCTGAATGTGCTTCTCAGGCATCATAATTCTATTCAAGCAGTATTTTTCCAGTACTTGCAAATCGTTAAGTGAAAGGAGACATATTCACCAAGAATTATTATTTTATAATGGCATGTAAGAGAAGGGTTCTTCAAATCAGTTTGCAAACACAGCCACTTCAGCAGCTTCCTATCTCTGCCCCAGTTTTCTAAATCAGCCAATAATAATTATTCCCTATAAATCAGACCTCCCTGAAGTTTTCTTCTTCTTTACAGTTGCAGCAAGCTGGATACTTTTCCCTCATTACATTTTATGTCTTTGTTTTGTTTGCACAGTTCCCTTTCTCCCTACCATTGTAATTCTTACTGTGTCACAAGATGCTAAATTTATGGGTGTGAAAATGCTGGTTTCTAGCAGCTTTTAATAAAAAATGTATCCTAATTACAAAAAAAGGAATTAAAAAACAAAACATTCCACTCTTTGCAAGGATTGATCTACTTGCAAATTCTGACAAATAACCTGTGAAGTGGCAAATAAACCTGAAAGGAACTTTATTTCCCATTTCCTGGCCATTCAGAGATCTACATGCAGCAACACTCAGTAAAGAACTCCTCTGTATATGGGAGAGAAGTTATTCTATACACATGCTTAGCACCCAATAGGAAAGAAAAATAACAAGCATGATAGAGAAAGCACAGCCAAGTCCAGCTTCTGAAATACTGATGATCTCTTTAGACCGAAGCCCTAAGATACAGCCCTCTAGACTCATAGAGAAAGACTTAGGGATCAAAGAAAGAAAGTAGTGATTGATTACCATAATGCATTATTTAAGCAGAGGAAATGGTAATATAAACAGTTCTCTGAGAGATTAAATATCAATTAAACATTTACAAAACCCGGTATCCGGTCCAATTAATCCTCCCTTTTTTGTGCTATCACTGTATATCGAACATATTATGTTATTGCCTTTATCACTCTGTGTATATATATATATATATATATATATATATATATATATCCTCTACCCCAAGAAGACTCAGAGCACTTTAAAAAGTTCAGGAATTCATCATTTTTGCTCACAGAGACTGGCATAAAGATGGCATGTTATTGATGCATATTTGTTGAATATATGATTTTGTAAGAAACTTGCCAATGGTCACTCTTTAAGGACAACCAAGGGAATGACAAATTTGCTTTTACTAATTTCTCCATTTCAATCCAGTAACTAAAATCATGCCCAAATTTTCCCTATGTGTCCTCCCCCATTTAAACTGCTTCCGATTGCTCCACCCAATTGGTAAACAAGAACATGTGTTGCTGTTGTTTAAACTTATTAAAAAGAAGATCATATTTTGGGTTTCAAAGGCTACAACATCTAATTATGATATTGTTATGCTTATTTAACAGAACTACACAGATTATTTTAAAGTGTTTTTACTGAGCTTCCATGAAACCTGAAAAGGATAATCTGAGATTAAAATGACAGTATATTAATATCAAAAAATTGTGTTAGGAGACTAAAAGAAAATTGTAGAGAAAGATTCACTAGCTATAGTCCCATTAACAAATGAACAAGGATATGAAACTGATCAGCAGTAGCTGAATTATTGAGCCCCAGGCCCTTCTGCTCCAGTTTTGAGTCAAAAATCAAAACTGCATAAACTAGTGAATACCCAATCTTCACAAACATCAGAGTCAAATTAAAGAAATTACCCAACGAACCAAATGCAGCTCAACAGATCGTCAAACCATTAAAACTGCAACTTTATACCAAAGAAAGAACCATACACACCGTGATCTTGTGCAAATGGAATAATAATAGCCAGATGGAACAATAAACTCTGATGCTTGGCAACATGATCCTTGGCACAGTGAATATGTGTCATGTGGAAAGTCAACAGGGGGTCATCATAGAATAATCAAAACAAGGCTCAGGAAATTCATCCTGAACAAAGAGAAGAAAGGCCTTGAATTTTAAGAAGTCAAGATGACAAGATGATATGGGTATAATAGAAACAGCAGGAATGTTAAAGTGGGATAGAGCCAGATACTAACAATAAATCTACCACCTATTAGTTGTGGCATTAAATTGTTAGCTCTTTTGTTTCTTCTAGAACCTAACAGTCAAGGCACACACATCATAGAGTTGCCAGGATTAAATATTAGATTCTCCTAAGTCAGAGCACACTCTCTCAGAGACTCAACCTGTAAAACATTGTTGGTTGTTTGAGGAAACAAGTAAGAACTACTGAATAGTGGCAATCACATCATAGGTTTGCTTCGTTAATATTCCCACCACTACAAAACTGCTAGAAACTTGTCTTCTATCTAAATTGTGCAGTGTTCTGGATTTCAAAGTGGCTGCCTGTGACAGAGACAATGCTATGTGTTCAAGGCATTCTTCCTGGACACATAGAAGGAGGTTTCCAAGCCTCATATAAAATTAGGCTGAAGTTATGGGACTGGGTTCTGGCCAATTAGATGCAGGCAGAAAGAATGTGCCACTTTCAGTCCTGCCCTTAAAATCCCTTGTGGAAACAAAATTACATCTTTCAGTCACTGTTTTTCCACCCTGCTGTGTAAAATTATTTTTCCACTCTTGGCAATGTATTTTGCAGATTCTAAACTTTCCGATTATTTTAAATTGTTAACACATAATCCAATCCAGTTTAAAACTTCAGCATTCAAAAATTCCCTACGCCCTTCCCCAACACAAGCTACTGTGGCCTTGGCCTCCCAGAGTGGAGAAAGATCACGAGAATGAATGGCTGCACCCACCTCCCTCCTCTAGGTGGAGACATTGATGTTGCGGTCAGGAAGGAAGGGTGGATAGTATGGGGTCTTCTTCAGTAGATGTCCATTTGTCTGTCACTGGTGAGGATTAAGTCCCTGGCCTCACTCTGGTTGGTTTGGGTTTTGTCTGACGTTCATTGCCTCCTTTCCTGTGTTTGTCTTCACATCAGCACACGATTTTCTTGGCTTCTCTTCTCTGGATGTCTCACCTGTTCAGTGGAGCACCTATTTCTTCCATAAACCTTGCCAGCTATACAATGCCCCTCTCCCTTCTTCAGGTTGGCTGTCTCTTTGCCAGGCCTAGGGGATCCAGAAAGCCCTCAGTGGCTGGTTCTTCTCTAGCATCTGAACTTGCCTATGGAGAGCCCTGGAACTGTTAGCTCTGAGCGCTCTGAGGGCAAAAATGAATGGAATGTGGTGGAGTCCCCTCATATTCTTCTCAAACACACTTCATCGTAGTCCTTTCAAGCCTGTGGCTGTGCACCACACCAATGGTCTCCCACCTCCAAATCCCCACAGCAAAATCACGTATGAGTCTTTATGTTTATTAATACCCATGCCCACTCACCCAAGAACTTGCCCTGTGTGTTTTGAAGGCAGCACCAGTGTGGGCCAGCTGAATTTTTAGCTCAGCAAGTATTTCACCAAGGAATCAGATGGCCCTTCTTTCAAGCGCTCCTGGTTTTTATAGGCGATTCTCCTGCTGCTTCACTTGGCTCTGCTGCATTCCAACAGGATAGGGGAAACATCTTCTCTCTAAGAACACAACTCTCACCATAAGGCCAGCCACATGATGGTTCTAGTCCCTACTCCAGTCCCCTTCTCGTTTAGATTCAAGTGGGAGTGTGGGGAAGCAATGAAAGAGGAAGCATTTCTTCCAACTCTCAAAAACCTTCAGGGAAGTGTCTTGCCCAATGATGGGTAATCCCCTGTGGCTCTCCTTAGAAGCTGCAGACTTGAAGACTTCTGTTTTCAGCTTTTGCCTTAGTCCAATTCTGGTACAACAGCAGAAAACTGATTCAAGATTCTGTTAGCTTGGGACTTCAATACTAAGCCATATGCAGCATTCTTGAAGCCAGATTTCCAGGACAAGAACAACACTTTATCTCAAACACTTTACCATAAAGATCTTTCTTCCTAATTTTGGGGGGGGGGTATCTGATCTCATGTCTCTCTCTCTAAACTGGACTATGAGTTATTTAAAGGTAGGAGCCATATTATACCCATCATTATGTCCCCAGAAATTAGCAAATGCTCAACACTCAGTAGCTACTCAATAAACCAATAATTAGTGAGTCGCCGATCAGAATGGCCATTATCAAAAAATCTAGAAACAATAAATGCTGGAAAGGCTGTGGTGAAAAGGGAACCCTCCTGCACTGTTGGTGGGAATATAAATTGATACAACCACTATGGAAAACAGTGTGGAGGTTCCTTAAAAAACTAAAAATAGAACTACCATATGACCCAGCAATCCCACTACTGGGCATATACCCTGAGAAAACCATAATTCAAAAAGAGTCATGGGGTTTCCCTGGTGGCGCAGTGGTTGAGAGTCTGCCTGCCGATGCAGGGGATGCAGGTTTGTGCCTGGATCCGGGAAGATCCCACATGCCGTGGAGCGGCTGGGCCCATGAGCCATGACCGCTGAGCCTGCATGTCTGGAGCCTGTGCTCCACAACGGGAGAGGCCACAACAGTGAGAGGCCCACATACTGCAAAAAAAAAAAAAGAGAGAGAGAGAGACGTACCACAGTGTTCATTGTAGCACTATTTACAATAGCCAGGACATGGAACCAACCTAAATGTCCATCGACAGATGAATGGATAAACAAGATGTGGCACATATATACAATGGAATATTACTCAGCCATAAAAAGGAAACAAATTTAATTATTTGTAGTGAGGAGGATAGACCTAGAGTCTGTCATACAGAGTGAAGTAAGTCAGAAAGAGAAAAACAAATAACGTATGCTAACGCATATATATGGAATCTAAAAAAAAATTAAAATGGTACTGATGAATCTAGTTGCAGGGCAGGAATAAAGATGTAGATATAGAGAATGGACTTGAGGACACAGGGTAGGAGGGGGAAGCTGGGACGAAGTGAGAGTTGCATTGACATATACACACTACCGAATGTAAAATAGTTGGCTGGTGGGAAGCAGCAGCATAGCACAGGGAGATCGGCTCGGTGCTTTGCAATGACCTAGAGGGGGTGGGATAGGGAGGATGGGAGGGAGGCTCAGGAGGGAGGGGATATGGGGATATATGTATGCATATGGCTGATTTACTTTGGTGTACAGCAGAAACTAACACAGTATTGTGAAGCAATTATACTCCAATAAAGATCTGTTTAAAAAATAAAATAAAATAATGAGTGAGTGAGTGAGTGAGTGAATGAATGAGTGAGCTTCCTGATTTGTTTATATGCCTTAGCCCAGGTCATCTAAAAAAGCAGAACCTGAGGCAAGGACTAAAGAGCTGATACTTCATTGAAAAGGTGCAAATCCAGAGTGGTACAGGGAAGGAAATAAGTGGAAGCAAACTAAGCAAAGATGGGCAGTGAGAGACAGTGTGCTGCCACTCCCGTCACCACTTCACAGTGAGCCATGTGGAGATGATGCACATCTCTCACCAGGCACATTCCCTCAGCAGGCAGGGCTTCTCCAGAAGGTTGGCAAGAAGAGAGTGCACCTTGGAGCAGTCTACCTAAGAGGGGAAATGACAGAAAATGTATCTTCCCAGTTTCCATTTCCACTGGTGAAAATTTACTCCATGAGAGCTGGCTTTTCCACGCTTCTGAATTCTGTTAACTGACCCTTTGATGGTTGCCCAGGAAGGCTGGTTCTGTTCCCCATGGTGTGTCATTTTATCTAAGTTCAGAGGTGAAGGGGTTGTTCAGTGTGGATTCATCTTGGAGCATCAGGGCTTCTGGGCACACCCCCACCTACACGGGGTGCTTGGCAAGGATGCTAGGAGAGGTGACACCTGCAGCACAGCCTGGGAGGCAGTTGGCAGCTTTGGAAAGAAGGATATCAGAAAAAATTGCACGAGGTTTACATTCACTTACTGCGTTTTCTCTTTGAACTCACTAGGAAGGAAACAGTAAGTATGCTTTGTGATTTAGAGATTTTCAGAGACCGTACTTCTCTGTAATTTGAAGATAAAGGACACTGAATTTGACTAAGTGCTACATAGCTGTGCACCATTTCATGTTGCCTCTAACATAAGGATAACATTTTGCTTTCTTCTGGCAGGAAATTAAGCTTTGCTTAATTTGTCCTTTCTGATTCTTGGAAGAAGTTCTATTCACTCCATGCTCAGAAATGGGATTGGAATCCTATTGATGAATTAAAGCAGCAGTGAACCTCTGCCTATTCCTGGGCAAGACAGGGCACACTCTGTCACTCTTTGATTGCTGCAGAGACACCCAATCTTCTGAGTCCTTTGAGAAGATCCTCTTTTCCATGTGTCACATATTATTAGAGGGGTGGGTGATGCCAGAGGTCTTCCGCAGGGGAGGCAGCAGAGTACATAAACCAAAGTTGGTCTGGACAAAAGAGAGAGGGGAATATTAAAAACAGGTAGAGCCTGGGTGATTTCCTCATTCACCTTTGACTGATGGAAGAAGGTCTGCTGCTCAGTGAAGGCTGGGCCCCCAGTAATGAAGCTGTCTCCAGCACTGAGAGCTGCTTGGCCATGGCACATAGTTCAGAATTACTGAAATTGCCTGGGTGTCATAAGCCATCAATTGCCCCAGACTCACCTACTGAACTCAGAGCCATGGACCGTGGTGCTAAAACATCATCATTCTCTCAGAAGAGACCCACACTTACCTCTTCATCATTGGTATCCCTTCCCCTCCCCCAAATAGTCCCATTGATCAAGTCCCGTTATTTCTCCTGGTACCAAGTCACAGAACATAGAGTAGCATCATTATTCTTCCTCACGGTTCATATCCACCAAGGAATTATATCCTTCCCTTTCACATGAGTTACTGTCCAACGGCCCAGATCTTTGCCTTCTGTGTGGCCTGCATATGGAGTGAAGGATAAAAGAAGTCTGGGAAGCTCTGTTCTGAGCTAAGTAGTTCTCTCCATCATTTCTGCCATTTGGTCAAAAGGACCTTCCAGCCATCCACATCCACAGAGTACTCTCCAACTAAACCATGGAGCATACATGGAAAGAGTGCCTTGTCTTTGAATTGGAGACCACCTTATAGCTCATCTGAATCCAATCACCCATGCATTTCAGGGATCCCATATGCTGATGGTCATCCTTTTCTCAGTTTAAACTCTTCCAGTGAAGGGAGGTAAAGACTGTCCCAAAGCTGTCACTTTATTGATGGAAATATCTAGTTTTATAGGATTGGTCTAGCCCCAACCCCTTGTCAATTATCATAAAAATGTAGTTTCCACAAATATTTTCTCCTAAATTATCCACCATTATCCTTTTAAAATATTATATATGGGGCTTCCCTGGTGGCGCAGTGGTTGAGAGTCCACCTGCCAATGCAGGGAACACGGGTTCGTGCCCCGGTCCGGGAAGATCCCACATGCCGCGGAGCGGCTGGGCCCGTGAGCTATGGCCGCTGAGCCTGCGCATCCGGAACCTGTGCTCCACAACGGGAGAGGCCACAACAGTGAGAGGCCCACGTACTGAAAAAAAAAAATTATATATGAAACTATACCCAATATTTCAGCCATGATTTCATCAGTGAGGCATACAGTAGGACCCTTGCCTTAGTGCATCTCTTCCTTTTATTTCTATAAATAATACCCAAAATAGCATTAAATAATATACAGTATAGTAAAAGCTGCATCATACTCTGGTCCATATAAGCTTATAAACTAAGGCTCTGGAAAGATCTTTAATAAATACTTTATTTTAAGCTATATATGCCTCTAGTTTATAACTCAGGTTTTTTTTTTTACCCTTACTGTAGTATTTTATATTTACTCCCAATTAAATTATATTTGGTTCATTGTTTCAACTATTCTGCTTCTGACTCTCATCAGTGTATTAACTTTCCCTTCCAGCTTCCTATCACTCCAAAATGTAATCAGTGAGTTATAATCTCATTCTGGTCATTAATAGAAACAAAAAAGTAAGGCTCGGAACCTAGAAACCTCATAGAGAGATAGTTCAAAGCCCACACTAACACATTAGTCAACATTCTTTGAGTATATATTTCAGCACTTATGAACCTAGGTAATTCCACACATTTAACCATCTTCAATTCAACACATAAAACACTTGCTTAGTCTCTACTGTGTGCCAGGAAATACAAATATAATAAAATCTATTCCCTGCCCTGGAGAGGCTCACAGTCAAATGAGGAAATGATCCCGCAGTCAATAAAGCAGTTCCCTATGATGGGTCCTATGCTACAAGTGGACTTGCAGTCCAAGAGGAACTCATGAAGGAGCACTGGACTCTACCTGGGGTTGTTGAGGAAACCTCAGAAAAGAATGTAAGATTCTTCCTTCCCCTCTGCCATTTTTTTTTGAGTTATGTCTCAAGAATGTGAAAAGGTAGACTTTTACTGTAGTCTAACAGCAAGGGTGGTAAAGGAGGAAAAAGATTGATTCTGCTTAGGACTACCCAAGGACAGATCCATTTCACATGATTACCTCCCCTCTAGACTAGGGTCTCAGTTTCCCATCCTCCAGCTCTAGGATTGTAAGTGTCATAGGTATTAAAGGGAGAGCTGTACACATAGAGTGAGATATACATGCAGCAGACAGGCATCATTCTTGCCAGGCTATCAGTGGACAATACTGCTGTCAGAAAGGTAGGTCATAAGGACAATGGGAAGGTCAAGTAGCAATGCCAAGTGCCAGGTGCTCACTAGATCTAGTCCTCTCATTTCAGGCCTCTACTTTTCATTATCTAGTCTCCACAAGGAAAGGTTTTATTTTTATACATCAAAGTATTCTTCCACATCTTGTTTCTAGCCCAGAGTCTTTTCTGTTTCCCTGAAGACTTAGATTTTTGAAATCCAAAGCCAACAACAGACTATCTTTTTCCACAGCTTCTTTTTGATGTGTCTTTTCTTACCTAAAGTAATGTTTGCAGACAGCCTAGTTGACTCAAGGAGGGCCAAGGTTAGAAAGGATTTTTTTTAATGTTGGTTAATATTCCAAAAGTATTATCCTGCCTCACACAAGTAGGCAATTATCAGCAGATGAGGAGAGGATGAGCTTCCAAACAGAGATTAGAGCATGGGCAAAATGCATGAGAAAGCACAACTTACGGGCAATTTTTCCAATATTTTACTAAAATATGGATATTTTCCATCTAGTACATTCCTATAATAAAAAACCCTCAATAAAAAAAACAAACAAAGGAAATCAGATAAGCTTAGTCAGACTTCGTCATTTGGAACTCGTTATTTTCAATAATCTCAACTTCCTTTCCAAACTACTCACAATCCTTCTCTAAATATTTTGTCCCTGAACTTGACCAGGGATTGATATCACATTAATTGATGGGTTCTTTTCAGAATTCATCTTACTTCCCTTTTCGAAAATTGGTGATTTTCCCATTTCAATCATCTAGCACCTTTTTTATTTCTGACAATTCTATTTAAAAAGGAAAAGAGAAAATTTAATGCATGTGTTGAGTATTTATTATGTTGCTGGCACTGTCTTAAGTATTTACATCTATTAAAATTCAGGCTGGTAACCACGCCTTCCTGCCCTTTCCAACGTGAAGGTCATTTCTTTCATGTAGAGGATGGAAGCAAAATAGACATTGAATCATTCTCCTTCCTTTCATCAGTTAACTATATACCCTCTGCTCAAGAGGTAAGCCCATCCTTTCCTGGTTCTTCTTGCTTTAAATATGGATAAATGAAACACTTCATTTTCTGTAGCACACATTTCATTGAGCTGCACTGATTCTTCATAGTTTTGTCAATGTTGTCCTTGCAAGTTTATTCCACTCTTTGGTATCCATCCCACAAATACAAAGGGCCAACTGTATATTTATTGAAAAAAATCCATGTATAAGTGGATTTGTACATACAGTTCAAACCCATATTGTTCAAGGGTCAGCTGTATATACTCCTTTTGTAACAAATTAAATCCAAGCTCAGAGATGTCCATGAAGTCACACCACCACTACTTTCTTTTTCAAAGCAATAATATGTGACCTCAATGTCAGCCTTTTTTCTAAACTCTCCTGTTGCTCTTAACCATCTTTTATGTGAACTATTTGAAATATATCCCTCTTAGGATCTAAGATAAATGCCTGACTACGATTGCCATTTGCTCTCATCGCTATTATGAATACTGTTGTTAATATTCTTCCAAGTTGTCCTTCAATTCTACTTCAATTGTCTTGGTCAGAAATGAGTCTAAAATTAGAAATCTTCCTTCATTTTGTTTTTTACCTTTCAAGGGATGAAATCCTCAGCAGGCGTCCTCAAACCGCGAGCCACAGACCGCTACCAGTCTGTGGCCTGTTAGGAACTGGGCCACACAGCAGGAGGTGAGTGGTGGGCTAGCAAGTGAAGCTTCATCTGCCGCTCCCCATCGCTCACACTACCGCTTGAACCATCCCCCACCCCCACCCCAGACCGTGGAAAAACTGTCTTCCATGAAACCGGTCCCTGATGCCAAAAAGGCTGGGGACCCTTGCTCAACAGGACAAGTCAAGAGTTCATCAGAAACTGGGGAAGATATTCTAATGTCAAATACGTTGAAAGAAACCATGAAGAAAACTATGAAAATTTTTAAATTCCTTATGGCCTAAAAGACTGCTTCCAAAATCACAAGCAAGTCTCATATGTGGAAAAAATTATTATCAAAAAATACTAGTATATTCTACAATAATGGCTATAATCAAGAGATCTAGATTCTAATCTCAGACATATTCTTTAATGACTGTGGGACCTAAAACAAACCAGCTAAACTCACTGGGACTCATGAAGAATATCTTCATCTGAGAAGTGTAGATATTCATTATTTCTGAAAACTTCAGAGTATTGTTATTAGAATCTTATAACATCATATGAAAACACTTTGAAAACTGTAAATGCCATATATAAGACATTATCATATTATTGTTCCTTTACTTCATCTATTATCCTCCTTGGTATCAAGTTTCTGAGTATTTGCCTCTCTCCTTTTCTTAAGCCAATAAACATTCTAATAAATGCATTCTTCTGGGACTTCATAAAGTGACTGTTTTTTTTCCCCAAGGAGATCATCATTATGATATAAAATCACAATCCAGAAAAACAAACCCTATTCTTCAATATGACCTAGGTCACCAGAAGTTATGGACTGAATGTTTCCCACCAAAATATCTATGTTGAAACCCTACTCCCCAGTGTGGTAATACTGGGAGGTGGGGCCTTTGGGAGTTAAGGATTAGATGAAGTCCTGAGGGTGAAGCCCTCATGAATAGAATTAGTGTATTTAGAAGAGTCACAAGAGGGCTTCCCTGGTGGTGCAGTGGTTGACATTTCACCTGCCAATGCAGGGGACGTGGGTTCGTGCCCCAGTCCTGGAAGATCCCACATGCCGCGCAGCGTCTGGGCCTGTGAGCCATGGCCGCTGAGCCTGTGCGTCCAGAGCCTGTGCTCCGCAACGGGAGAGGCCACAACAGTGAGAGGCCCGCGTACCGAAAAAAAAAAAAAGTCACAAGAAAACTCGTTTCATCTCTCTGATCTCCACCATGGGAGAATACAACAAGTAGCTTGCAGTCTGCAACTTGGAAGAGGGTCCTCATCAGAACCTGACCATGCTGGCACCCTGATATCAGAATTTCAGACTCCAGAACTGTGAGAAATAAATTTTTGTTGTTTATAAGCCACCCAGGCTGTGGTAGTTTGTCATAGCAGCCCAAATGAACTAAGACCAGGTGTTCACACCCTGTATCCTTCCTTCTCTCCCCAAATTGTGACCTTCTACCAGAAGAGCTGTATCCATCAAAGGTCTTTAGTTTTCTATCCAAATCTAGTGCTTGAACAATATGGGAGTTAGGGGTGCCGACCCCCATACAGTCGAGAATCCACGTATCACTTTACAGTCGGCCCTCTGCATCCGAGGTTCCACCATCTGCAGATTCAACCAACTGCAGATCATATAGTTCTGTGGTACGTACTTATCAAAAAAAAATCGACATATAAGTGGACCCACACAGTTCAAAACCTGTGTTCTTCAAGGGTCAACTGTATGTATACACCAGTGTCTTCTAGTGACAGCATACGCACACCTCATGGATCAGAACCAAAAGGCTATGAGCTTAATGAGCTTCATTATTCTTTGTAGGGTCTCCTCTGACCTCAATGGCTATATTCAGCCTCTCTCTCTCTTTTTTTCTCTCTCTCTCTCCCTCTCTCCCCACCTCCCACATTCATGCAGATAAACACCATCAAGGATAATTCTATCTTAGTGCTCTGTTAGGAAGAACAGAGAAAAACAGTAAGAAGCCAGATCCCAACATGAGACTTCTGGTGATTTAGCATCATTCATAGAAAGTGCAGGTGTTTTCTGAAAAAGATAGGAGTGTTCTTGAACTTCTAGCTTTCCTTAAGGTTCAGGGCTGCATTCATAACCAGGCCACACCACCAACCTGTCAGTATTCACCTAAATCACAGGCTAATTTCTTAGGATGAATTTAGGAGGCACACGAGGGTCTGGTTTCCAAACCCAAGCCAACAGTAACATGATATAGCTACTACAAGGAATTAAATTAATGGATTTAGAAATAATATATTCACCAACTTAAAGATGATCAAATGGTAAGAGTAACTACCACACCCAAGGGATTAACCACACCCAGGGGTTATCAGCACTTCATTCAATCCCCCTTTGTTTTATAATGTTTTATGATACATGATCTACCCTGATGTCTGCAAATGAGACAAGAGCAACGCAGTGAACATCTCAATAGATTACAACAATAACAGTTAGAACTTATTGATCAGTTACCACATGCCAGGCACCAGGCAAATACACTATAAAAAATTGTCTCAGTCTTCACAACAATCCTATAAAATAGGTTAGGTAATCCACCCGAAATTAGTTATTATTTCTCATTCTCCAGAGAAGCAAAATAAAGTTTACACAAGTAATCTGCTCAAGATTTATTTAACAAGTGAGTGGCAGAACAGAAATTCATAGCCAGGTCTGGGGGGACTTTGAGCCAGAACACCTAACCAGTCTCAGATTGTTGCAAAATGGGGCATGGCACAAGAAGAGGAAGTGAATCTTTCATTTTTAAGCGGTTATGAAATCAAGACCAAAATTAGACATGGCTAAGGATGTCCATAACCCCATATGCTGTCAACTCGGGGATCAGTAATAGCTCTGATGAGGTGAGCAAAGGGAAAGATGATTGTTATATATATATATAATACATCATGTAATAGTATTATACGTCATTTGACTAAAAGATACATATTATATATCACATACCAAATATTACATATTATGGGTTACACATTACGTATTATAGCATAGAAGTCCAGCCGAGGACTGTGATATGCAAGCTTCACGGATGGCAGTCCCAGTCCCTCAATAGAAGAGAGACAACACATGAGTTAAGCTTTCATCTTTCCCACTATTACTGAGCCACGAAAGTGTCACATAAGTATGATAAACCCATATGAGTGAACTCATATTATACATGGCTTAAATATCCTTAATTTATAAAATGTGAGAGGTATAAACACGATAAAATTTGTTTATCAACCCCCTTAGATGATTGGCATGTTGGGAAAGACTAAACACACATACATAAAAAAAAAAAAGCCAAGTACACATTTAACTGAAAGTACTGTAGCCATGTCATAGGCACAACTTTCTAGCATCAGGGCAAGCAAGCATTGGGGGAAGGCTTTACCAAGTTTGGTAGGGAAATAGCACTCCCCTTTGAACAACCTCTCTACCTGTCTCATCAGTCTTGCTTTCAATCTGCTTCCTCAAATTTCTTTTTATCAATATTTTAACAACTTTTATTTCAGCATATAATCATTAATTAGAAAAAGCTGTGAATTTATTAACTTTTTTTTCTGCTTTAACACTTCAATTCATAGGATACAGTTTTAAGCAGAAATGTGATTCCTGACAAAAGCAGTGTCCATGGGTAAATAAAAACAACTTTGAATGTCATATGACTTGCATAGAAGAAGGGTTTCTATGGATGGGGGAGGAGTGGGCAAGAGAGTGGGGAAGTGGAGTTCCATCTGGAATTTCAGACACACTGATATTTAGAAGCACATGTTTATCTTGAGTTACAATATCAGAACAGAAGTGTGAACATGATACTAATTGCTCAATTTGCCCATCACCCAGGAAGATACGAACAGAATGAACAAGACAGAGATAACTTAATATAGAAACAGCATCCCCTTCACAAACTGGCCCAGCCTACTCATCCAGGGTCAGCTCCTCCTACTACCCTACATTATAGTTACTATGGAAATGCCCCAAAGTGCCATACTCTCTCACACCTCTGTGCCTCCACCCAGGCTGTTTCCTCCCTGGATACCTTCATCCATGTTTTTACCTGGAAAAATCTAACTCTCCTTTTAAGGTCAGGCTCAACTACTATTTCCTCTATTACTAAACTCTCTTCTCTGCTTCCACTGGTCTTTATAAATACATCTCTTATAGCATTTACCATACACCACATTACATAGACTTGATTATTCATTGCAGGCTTCTGGATCCAATAGCTATAGTCACATTGGCAAACAGACACAATCAAGGACAGTTCTGTCTGCATACTTGGCTTAAAAACCACACAGATAAAGGCATTGAAAAAGCGGCCAGATCTTTACACAAGACTTCTGGGAATTTAGCATCACTCACAGAAACTCTGTGAACCCCTCTAACACACCCCATGAAGAGAAGAGGAGAAGAGAGATTATTTTCATCTGCTGGATATGCTCAAGTATGAAGACAAGGTCTTATTTATTTTGCATGCTCAGTGCCGGACCTGGTGCTTTGCAGGCACAAGGTGTTCAGTGAGTGTGGGCTGGATGAACTTTTGGTCATGATATTCCTATGAACTATGCTCTCACAGTCTTCCCAAATAAGCAAACATGGAGCAAATCAACTGCTGACATGCCTTGGGTCCTTGTTTAATAACTCAAAATACTTTGCTAAAGCTTTATAAGATAGAATGCCATTTAGAAATCACATGTCATTTCCCATAAACAAATTGGTACTCACTGAGTAGCAAACTCTTCAGACCCGCTTTTGTAGAGATAAGATTCCCTAGCTCTCAAAGAAATACAGTCATTGTTCTCATAACTTTTTTGAATAGAATTTGATCTATTAAAGCTGAACCAAAAGCAGATGGCTTTGGAGTGAGTGGATATATGTAGTTCCCAGCAATGTCATTATATTGTCCCTTAAAGTAGATGACCAAGACAGAGTTTGAGTTATTATGCAGGCAGCAGGAAATAGTGAAATTGATAGATTTCTTTATCTTCGGTGATAATAATAATAATGATGATCATGTCCTGGGTTCCATCCCACAAAATGGCAAATGGATTTCCAGGGGCCTCTCTAAAGAATTAGAAGTTGAAGCAGAAAAATGAAATATGATGCTATCTGGATGATAACTGGAGAAATATTACTTAGGACAAAAGCTTTAGTAAAGAGACCAATTTCCGAGACTGTTTTTCTCTCGCAGGTTGATCTTGCCTTCTGGTCTCAGGAAATCTTTGAGTTTTATTTATGAGAATTCACGCTTTGCTATCCTCAGCTGTTAAGTTAGTCCATGGCCACCCTCTGCCTCACCTTCACTAGGGAGACAGAGAAGCAAATCAGCTCTGTGCCTGGACTTGGGGAACATCTCTGCTCAAAAGGAACAGTTTAGTTACTTACTGTCCTTCCCCTTCGGAACATAGATTCATGTGGTTTCTACGCCCTTAACTATGACTTGAATAAAATTATATACTATGATTCTTTTAATTGTCTTTTCAAGAAGGATGGTACTAGTGCTGACTTCCTTTTGTCTCTAAACATTAGTTGTCTTCTCTACAACCTACCTGTATTTACAACTTTCTCCCCAGAGCCATGAAAAAAGACCTGAATTAGGTGTCAGGAATCCTCAGTTCTAGCCCAATGCTACTAACTAGCTAGTAAACCACTTAATATTTTAATAGTACTTTCAAGGTTTATAAAGCCACCATTAATTTGGGTCCCCTCAACAGCCTTAAGAGCAAGGTTAGATATGATTGCCACCTAGAAGATGAAGAACATCAGCTGCGAGAAGTTACGTATGTGGGAAAGACTTAAAACTCTGAGGACTGTATGTGATTGGGTGAGCAACAGTCACTGTCCACCGCACAGAGCAGAGGTCTGCCCTAGCTTAGTGTCTCTTCTTCTTTGCTCTCCAAGGTACTGTTATCACTTTAATATATTTCAGTTATTTCACATTAAGCTCCAATTTTTGTAATGTTTGAGTTAGATGGCTTAATCTCAATTTTTTTTGTTGTCCCTGCATTTGTTATGTAAGCCTACCTATTGGTGCTAGGTGTGAGGAAATACTTATGATTTTAAAGCCAAGAATCCAGATGGAAGCTCTCGAATGTTAACTGGCCTATGCATATCAACATCCAAGAATCACCAAATGAGAACATCAAGAGAAACACTTCCAGAACAGGAATAATGACTGAATTTGCCAGGCTGTCATGAGAACTGTGTGTTAGGAGATGAGGGTTGTTATGAGGATCTGAGAGACTGAACTGCAAGGAATGTAGCAATCTGCCAATGGGGTTTAATCTATACCTATATTTACATTCAAAATGCCAGCAAATATCAGGAACTTTGCCTAAGATTCTGGAAGTCACATTTGGCTTCTGCGTTTTCCACATTGCCTCCAGAAGCCTAGGAAGGTCAGGTTACAGGGGGAAGGTGCTTATCAAAGCTAAGTCACAGAGACCATTAACTGTCACGGGTGGTACTTGAACTCTGATCTCTTGACTCCAGTTTTCTTTCTGCTCCACCAGTCAGTCTCTTAGCTTCTCTAAGTCTCTGTTTCCACATCTGCTAAATGAGAGGTTGGAGTAGATGCTAAGGTCGCTAACACCTCAAATTCTATAATTTCTTTTCCTTCTAGTAGCATCCCAGACTAGCCCAGACCCCTCCCTTGTCACAGCAAACACCGACATTCCTCTCTCCCACATCACGTTCACTCTCTTCTAACCCAAGAAAACGGACTAAAAGGAAGCCCAATTTTCCTACTCAGGACTCAGCGACAGCTTAAAACAGAAAGTCTCAGTAAGAAATCACAAGTACCAGTCTTATTGTGGACAAAGGATCATTATGTTTGTTTACTTGGAGCCAAACAAGCCATTCTTTAAAGTTTAATTACCAAGGAATCAGACAACTTCCTCTATATATTGAATGCCTGAGGGAATATGGAATTTGTTTTGCCGCCATTCAAACTCAATTTATTTTCTTCCCCCCCGCCCTTTCCCTTTCCAGTGCCACTCTGGTGACTTGCTACTCACTATTGAAAAATCCATATTTTTCTCAATCTAGGTCAGAAAGTTGGTTGGAGACTCCTGGTCACCAGTGGGTCAAGCATGTGTTACCTCAGAGAATCATTAATGGCATCTGAAAAAAGAGAAGAGAATAAGTAATAACTTGGCCATCGATTTCAGGAAAAAAGAAAGTCAGACCACAGTAATCAGGCACTAAAAGTGTATCTCAAGTAGGCAGCAACTTTAAGGAACATTTTCAACAGGGAGAGTTTACTTGGACCTATGGGAGAGGCACTCCCACTGTGCTCCAGGATGGGTGACGGTTTCTGGGTAGAAGTGAAGGGCGTGCAGTCATTCCTGATCCACAACCCGGGCTGCTTTGACCTCTTCCAGGGGCTCAATCCAGCTGAGACTCTAACACTCACTGAACCCTAATCCTCTGCCCATTTGCTTTACTCCTCAGGACTTAGACATCCTATAAGTATGGCTGCAACACTTCCAGGTGATCCCAGGTGCCTTCATTCCCCTGTTCTCCACAGCCCATGTGTCTGTGCCCCTTTACCATCTTTGGGCCTCAGCTTCCATCACAGAAGTTTCCAGCCCACTCACATCAGTCACAGTTTGCATTCGCTGATTTGAGTTCATAGTCAGAATCTTCATCCTCCAGGATTCCATACCACACACACAAAAACTAATTAATTAATAAATGTTAATGGCCATGAATTTTGTCATGATAATTAATGACATTCCTTGTGATAAGTATCAGTAGGAACAAAACTGCTCCACATTTCTTTTCTAAGGAGCTCATTAAATTAATTTGGATAAGGAGCAGGGCCCTGGGGTGGCATTCTCAAATGAAAATACCCACAGAAGCTGGCAAGAGGGATGTTTGCCAAGAACAATGCACAGCAGTCCTGGAGACGCACCTCAGTTGTCCTTTCAAGAGAAAGGCGCGGGGCTTCCCTGGTGGCGCAGTGGTTGAGAATCTGCCTGCTAATGCAGGGGACACGGGTTCGAGCCCTGGTCTGGGAAGATCCCACATGCCGTGGAGCAACTAGGCCCGTGAGCCACAACTACTGAGCCTGCGTGTCTGGAGCCTGTGCTCCGCAACAAGAGAGGCCGCGATAGTGAGAGGCCTGCATGCTGCGATGAAGAGTGGCCCCCGCTTGCCACAACTAGAGAAAGCCCTCACACAGAAACTAAGACCCAACACAGCCAAATTAAATTAATTAATTAATAAAAAAGCACTTAGATTACTTAGTACCATGCCTCATCTATAATAGTCAATAGAAGTCAGTACCAACATTATTAAAAAAAAAAAAAAAAGAGAGAGAGAAAGGCCTTGTAGAAAACAAACATATGGCTACCAGGGGATAAGGTGGGGAGGGACAATTTGGGAGATTGGGACTGACATATAAACACTACTATACATAAAAAAGATAACTAATAAGAACCTACTGTATAGCACAGGGAACTCTACTCAGTACTCTGTATGGCCTATAGCTGATTCACTTTGCTGTACACCTGAAACTAACACAACATTGTATATCAACTATACTCCAATAAAAATTTTTAAATTTTAAGAAGAGAAAGAGGGAAAGGTATGAGGAGTGCAGTTAGCTGACAGCCCCCAACTTCAGTGTCTTTGGGCCAAGGCTATGCTCCATGCTCTCCCTGAGCACAGCAGTTCTAGGACCTCATAATTTTTGCCTAGCACAGGATTCCTCCAACAAATAATCACTGTCTATAGCTCCCCCTTGGGCTAGATGAGACCTTCTGAGAATTTCACTGAAGTCTGAGGATCTTTCCACCCAATCCTCCTTTCTTTCCCCTCTCCATTCACAGGGTCAGACCAGCATCATGGTCTGAAGACTTCCTCTTCCTACTCCTGTTCCCTCTCCTCTTCTATCTTTTGTGGGCTTGACCTCCAAAAACATTTTTGCATTTTTAATTTTGTCTCTGTATCTGCTTCTTTGGGATCTGTAGATCCCAAACCGACATACAAGGAGATGGTGACCCTCTCAGGTGAGGAGAGAACTAGAAAGGCTGGAAGGGCACTGACTCATTTACCATTTTATCCTCAGTGCCCAGTAGAATGAATATGACGTTCATGGGCCACAGGCTCCAAAGTGTGGTAATGGGTGGATGCCACACTGATATCCATGGAGACACGAGTTCCCATCTGGTCCCCGTGATCAAGCCACTCAGGTCACCAAGTCATCCACCTAGTGACCCCAAGGTCTCTCCAGATCCACCAGTTACTTCCAGGCCATTTTTAAAAAGGTATGAAAAATTGTTGGCTCTTTTCCCACTATACCCTGGAGCCACAGAAAGGCCACTGTAGCGGTTTCAGGCCCTCTCTGCCTAGACACTGTGTCACCACTGCTCACTGCCCTCAACTAACCACCAGATTTCTGGGCACGGAGGCTTTCCATAACACTTGCCCCCCACCCCCAGGCTTTATTTGATTTTAAAACTCAATCAGGGACCTCCCTGGTGGTCCAGTGGTTAGGAGTCCATGCTGCCAATGCAGGGGGCATGGGTTCGATCCCTGGCCAGGGAACTAGGATCCCACATGCCGCAGAGCCAAACAAACAAACAAACAAACAAATAAATAAAGACCCAGGAGAATCAAAAATAAAAATAAAAATCCATCAGTAAAACAAATGAGAATCCATGCATTATTCCTATCTTCCGTCAAATTTCCAAACCTATTTGATATTCATGTGGCTGACTTGTTATCATTCAGGTTTCAGCTCATATGGGACCTTCTCTGAGAGGTCTTCCATGGACATCTAATGTAATATTGTACCCCGTCTCCTATTACCCTCTTTTATTTCTTCATAGAACTTACCACTATCTGAAATTTTCTTATTTGTTTACTTGTTTACTATTTCTTTCTTATTGTAGAAAATACACTTCAGAAGAAACAAGATGTTAAGTGTCCTGTTCTCTCCTGTGTCCACAGATCCTAAAACTCTGCCACGCATGTACTTGAATGAATGACAGAAATGGCCCCTGTTTCCATGGAGCATACAGCCTAACTAAGAAGGCAAAAACTGAGTAAGTAATTGCAGAATCTTTTAGAATCTCATTTGGGGAACCCCAACGCCAACTCAGAGACCATACTTTTCCAGTAGCCTCCTCGTTCTTCATTCACTATTCCATTTGGCTACGAAAAAGTCCATGTGTAAACAACTATGCCACTTTCACCCCAGAGAAAATTGCCTTTGGTGCTAAATCTGAGCCAGTAGTCTAAAAACTTTTTTTGGTCATCTATCTTTATCATTAATCAATTTTTTAACAACCCTCCCAATATATGTTTATTTATTTATAAATTATATGTAGTATCACAGTGCTAATGTATTGTGTGCATTTTAAAAACATTACCAAACATTGAAATATAAACAGATGAGATAAAAATAGAAATATAAATTCTGGTTTTTCAAGTTTATGGTTACCAAAGGGGATAGTGGGGTGGGGGAGAGATAAATTAGGAGTCTGGGATTAACATATACTCACTACTATATATAAAATAGGTAAACAACAAGGAATTACTGTATAGCACAGGAACTATACTCAATGTCTTGTAATAACTTACAATGGAAAACAATCTGAAAAAGAATATATGTGTATGTATAATGGATTCACTTTACTGTACACTTGAAATTAACACATCATTATTAAAAATTTTTTCAATTAAAAAAATTATTTTAAACCTGTTTTTTTTTCCTTTTCCCCCCTTTGGATCATCTTGTATACCCCCTAGCATATGTACAGCATATTCTGAAGACCACTAAACACAGCAATTTTTACCTAGAGATAAGAAGTTACCAGGAGTTAGAGGTAGGAGAGGTGCTAAGTACAAGGTGCTAAGTAATGTTGAGAAAACAAACAAAAAAGGAATCCTAAGAGTAGTTAGACATTGAGCATTTTATTTTTCTGACCAGTGATAAATCCTGTAAAAGCCCACATTTCCCTCCATGTTCCCATGTTACCTCTAGAGATCAGAGTCACATCAAAGCACAGGAAGCAATGTACCTTTATAGCCACCTCATTAATTCTTGAACTCTATAGCCAACTATGGCAGATGGCTGCAACAATATCTCCCACTCCGCATGCTCTTCTGCAATGTGACCTTACCACCTCCTCAAGAGGTGCAGTTCCCCTCCCCTTGCATCTAGTCTGGCCTTAATGACTCACTTACGACTGATAACATACACGAACTTACAGGCTATGTCAGAATAGGTCATACAGCTTCTGTCCAAATCTCTTAGAGCATTTTCTCTCAGAAAACAGCCCCCATACTGAGAAAAGCCTAAGGCACACAGAGAGCCACAAAGACTAGATTTATGTCTAGTTGACAGTCCCATATGAGGCCAGCTTAGAGTCATCCCATCCTATAAAGGCTAATTTTATGTGTCAACTTGACTGGATGATGGGGTGCTCAGATATCTGGTTAAAGATTATTTCTGGGTGTTTCTGGAAGAAATAGCATTTGAACTGGTGGAGTAAGCAAAGCAGATGATGCTTCCCAATGTGTGTGGGTATCATCCAATCCACTGAGGGTCTGAATAGAATACAAAGGTGGAGGAAGGTTGAATTCACCTTCTACCTTCTGACTGGGTGAGCTGGAACATTGATCATCTCCTATCCTCCATGCTCCTGGTTCTCAGGCCTTCAAACTCAGACTGGAATCTACACCATTGGTTCCCCAGCTTTCAAGCCTTCAAACTATACCACTGGCTTTCCTGAGTCTCCATATTGCATATGGCAGGCTGTGGGACTTCTCAGCTTCCAGAATCACATGAGCCAATTCCCTATAATAAACCTCATTAGTTAGATAGATAGATAGATAGATCCTATTAATTCTATTTCTCTGGAGAACCATCCCAATACATATCCCAAGCAGGAACTCCTGAAAGTTCCAGCTTCCTGCTTTTTGAGTCACTCCAGATATTTGAGTCTTCCCAACTGAGGAAGATAGCGTGGAGCCCAAAGCAAGCCAGACCACTGTGCCCTAACTGAATTCCTAGCCCACAGATTCCATGAGCATTATAATATGGCTATTGTAGTACTCTATAAATTTGGGGGTGGTTTGATAAACTGACAGTACTTGTGTCCTACCCATTATCCATTCTGCCCTTCTTCCTTAACAATAGAACGCTGATTTTGTTTTGAGAGCTCTGTTAAAAATACTAAATCTCCTAGCTTACTATGCAGCAAAATATGGCCAAGTAATACAATCATGGCCAGTGAGAAGTGAGCAGACATTGCTAGTTGGAGCTTCAAAAAGATAAAATAAAATAAAATAAAGTTCTTTTAGGAGACAGGTGAAATGGCTAGTTTCTTTGACCTTTCGCCTTTCTTCACTTTCCTCACTCTTCCTGCCAGGCATACAGTTCTGATGCCTAGAAGGGCAGGAACCATCTTGCTACCAGGAGGTTGAAAGCCACAGTCTAGAAATGGGGCTGCAAAATGACACAAACACACAGATTTCATGATGATTTTGTGGTACCATTAACCATACTGAACTGCCCACCTCAGACTTCTTGCTATGTAAGAAAAATAAATTCCTCCGTGATTAAGGAATTTTTAATCAGCATTTTCTGTTACACACAGCCAAAGACACTTGGTACCAAAAAAAAAAAAAAATGATGCAGCAAGAAACAGAACCTAAAATTTAGCTTTGTTGAATTTAGCTAAGAAGCACTGGCTTCAAGGGAGCTCAGAAGTGCCCAATGCTTGGTTAAATGTCCTGCTACCCTTGTCTTGAAATTTTTAATAATTTTATTTGAATTTATGTTTTGTAAGTGAAGACTAATGAGACAATAAAGCATGCATGAAAGCAGAGGAGACAAAATGTATGTGTTGTTTCTTGCCAACCATTTGCATAAGCATTCATGATGCCGCATGAGCACAGGATTCCAGTGGACCCACAATGCATCCAAGTTCAGGGAGGCATACAAGATGTACAAGGAAAATGTGTTACAGCTAAGGCTGAATAAGTAGGTTGAGAGGGAGGCATTGAGAGCCCCAAAAGTCCACCCTTTCTATTCAAACAAGAATTTGCTTTAAATGTAGAAAGAAGGCAATGGCATTCTAAGAAAAATGAATGAAAACCAAGGAACCCTATCATATCCTTTCTGACTCCTGTTACTTCCCTGTAATAGCTAACCACATATGCTGAAAACAGTGACATAGAATGCTATGGACTTATTGAAGCCCTAACCCCAATGTAATTGTATCTGCATATAGGGTCTTTAGGAGGTAATTATGGCAAAACGAGGTCACAAGGGTGACCCCGAGGTATCCACTGAAAAGAGGAAGGAGAGGGAATTTATGTGCCTTTCTCCCTCCTGCCTCCTGTGCCTCCTTGGACAAAATTCACTCATGAAAATTTAATCCTCCTATATTTCTGGGATACATCATATGGCCCCTTCAGTGGCACCCAAGAAGTCACATCCCACATCCTATGGTGTAACATTTCAAGACAATGCACAAGTGTCAGGAGGAGCCCAAGACCTAGGCATGTAGCTGGTTGCTAATGGAGGTGGCTGAGGTTAACTGAGGTCACGGAGGTGTCAGACTCTCTAAACTGAGAGTCTGGGATGTAGGTTAGGCCATGAACATCTGAGATGGCACATAAAATGTGTCCAATAGAGTGACTCGCACAGGGTCCTTCCTGCCACATTCAGCAACGTTCAGAAAGAGACAGATGCAATTTGTCTGGAGCTAGTAAGACTATCAGGAGAGTGGGACAGGAACACCAATTTCCTAAGGAAACACTCTGCTAGCAGCTTGTAATTTAAGTGGAAGTCCCATCATTTGAAACCTTGCGGTTGAAAAAGCCAGGCTCTTCAATAATCCTAAAATAAAACATTAGAAAGGGCAGCCGCAAAGCTGCAGGCCTTCCCCAAACACCTTTCATTAATAGTTCTCTGCAAGGGGGAGGCGGCTAACCTGCTGGCAATGAAGAGGTGAAGAGGTTGTCCTGCCACTGAAGCTCACTGTCTGAACTGCCTCAGAACAGATGCCTTTAAGCTGAGATGCAAGGTGGTAGCCACAGCACAAAGACTAATAGGTAGCAGGGAAGCAGCTTCAGGCTTAAAATCATCTAAACAAGATGTGGGCTCTTATCACGCTCAAAGGTAATGAACAGACTACATACCTTCCAAGAATATTGAGGGAACTTTTTGCCAAAGAAACTCCAGGCCTGAACACTAATGGTCTGTGACAATTTAGCCCCTAAAATAATCCCCAGGCCCTTAGCTTCCCTCGACAAGAAGTGGGCTCTAGAGGCAGTGAATGACATCCTTCTCAATGCCATTCTAAAGTTTGGCTTTGCAGGATAAGGGACAAGATTATCATCCCAAGGAGTAGAGCCAGAGGCTGCCAGTCAACATCCGAGGCACTTAGTCCACCAAGTGTGCTAGGGCACGAAGGCATCACTCATACTGCCCAGAGGATCTCATCACTGTTCTGGACTGGTGTGCCTCCACTTCTCCTCTTTTTTGAATTGTAGTTTTACTGTTGTTTTATTGTTTATTATTTTCATCCTTCTCCACAACTGTATATTGGCTGTGTAGAAGGCAGACAAAAATTGTCATCAAATTACTCATTATGGGAACTCAAGAACCTGACAAATACATTGGGACTTTGAGGTGAATGCTGTGATTGAAAGAGACTTCAGGGATGTTGACCTATGCCTGAAAAGAAGGGTATGGATGTTGTTTAACAAGAGTGGACACCAGGCAATATCAGTGGCAAACACTGGTCATTACCTATGCAGTATCCACTGTCCATTCTTCCTTAGTCATAGAACTCTATTTTGTATGAGGCAACAGTGTACCAGATTCTATGGCATTTCAGGGTGGCCCTGTGCCATTCTCCTGGCCACTGATATACTAAGTTTTTAAAAAGAAAACAGAGTCATTTGTACTGTTTCAATTGCTTTTTGTTTTCCTTTTTCCCTTCCTCCTCTTTCCTGTCTGGAATGTGAGTGTGAGGCCTAGAAGATAAAGGAGCTATCTTGTGACCCTGAGAATGAAAACCACACCATCTGTATGGCAGAGTGAAAAAAGAAAGGAGCTTCAGTCTTTGACAACGTAATCGAATGATGGAATAGACTCAGGCGTTTTTGATCATCAGGGGAAATAAATGCCAATGTGATGTAACTACCATTGTTTGGGGTTGTAATGACATGCAGCCAAAAGCAAACTCTAATTAGTGCAGATCCTAAGATGGAAAAGAGTAACCAATAAGAAAGCTTTTGCCAACCACTAAAAATCTCTCTGTGGTGAAGTGTAGCAAAACTGGAAACACAGGAATAAGAATTTCTTACCAATTCTTCAGAATAAATTAGAAGCCTCCAAATTGATGACTAGATGGGTTTCTCCCCTTGCCAATTTGATAGCTGGTGCCGTTGAGTGCCCAAAGTAGGCATCATGTCCACATCTGTGTGCAGAGACCCCTGAACATGAAAAGCACCTTGCAACACATTAACCCAGCACACTTCATGCAAACCCAGTATCTCTACTGTATGTGGGGTTTGGCTTAAAAAATTATAAGCTATAAGAGAGAAATATATTTGAGTATTGGCAACATCACTTATTAACTATGTAATCTCAATGACTCTTCATCAAAAAGTTAGAATAAGATAATTGAACTCATGTTAATGCTTAAATGAGATAATAATTTTATAGTATTGAAACAAACTTGGGATATCCACAAGACACCACTGTACCAGAGTAGCTGTCTCCAAAAGGGATGCAGTAACTGCTTTTGTATTTTTTCATGTATAAATTAGCTTGCTTGCTTGCTGCTTTTTTTCTTTCTCTTTTTTTTTCTTCTTTTTCATTAATTCAGTCAAACTTCATTAATCACTACTCTGTGCCAAGCACTAGGAACACAAAAAAAAAGAAGGCCCAGAGCCTGCCTTTGAGGAGTCAGCTCACCTTCTAACGAAACCGGAAGGATAAGAGACCAAAAAGATGAGACTAATGACAACGGAGAAGTCAACCTCAGGTAAGATGTGTATGTGGGGACCCCAGGGGCAAATGTTGCTAGAGACTTCCACACATTCCCCAGGACCTTCTCCCATTACTCAAGAATGGCACAGAATTTAATTGCCAGGTGACTCCAGCTGAAAAGGAAACACCATATTTGACACACAATGATCAGTGAGATAATTTTCTAATTCCCCACTGCTGGACATTTCCTCATTTCTCTCCAGAGCATTCTGTTTACCACAGACTGTCCAACATAACTACAGTGTGATTGGTAGTGAGGTGCAAAGAAAGGATGTGGAATTAAAAACCTGGGAACAAGGAAAACATTTGTACCTTCTAATCTAAAGCGATCAGCGATCAGTGATCCCAGTGGCTAGTCTGGCCAGGGGACATCCTTTATGTGAAGTGTCCTCCCAAACTGCAGTGTGAATGCTACTTAACAACACGAAAGAATCCATCATTCTGATTGGCCTACATATGCCATTTTCCCTGGAAGAGTATATAACCGAATCCTAGATGATCATAGCTACAGATTATCTATTAAACATGCCTATTTTAAAAATAGGGCATATAGTCATTCTGATCAAGTCTCTTCTGTCCTCAGATTCTGGGAATGAGAAAGGAGACAATTAGAACTAAGCTACTCTTCTTTGGACACTGACAGCAGTATCATCATGACTTCTCTCTTCAGTGGAGTCCTTGCTGGTGTTGCAGTGATTGAGTCTGGCTGTCTTCAGGCCTCTAAGAGAGGAAATCAAGGTCCTGACACCATGTGGTCACTAATGAGCTCAGGGTGCTGGTAATCGGAAGAGGATTACTTAGTGGCCTAATTTCAGAAGAGTGCTGCTATTCTGTCTCCCCAAGAGGTTATTCATGTAATTTCAGTGATACAAATTACTCTTGATTTTCCATTCTAGACTAATCCAAAATGGAAGGCAATGAAAGTCAAAACACTCTCCAGATGAGCAAGAGTGATGAGTCACTAATAATGAACATAGCCTAGAGGACAAAAAACGCAGACTAGACCAATCAGAAGCATTTGAAGAGAACATGTGAAATGTCTGGGTATCATGTGTCAACTGTGTGAATTCCTGGATAGTGACACCATTTCCTGATATAGAAAAGAGTGGATGGAGGAGGCAAGAATCGATATTCCTATTCTGGCCCTATTTTTGAGGTATTTATTAGATATCCAAGTGGAGACTTCAGGACAGTTGCTGGATATATAAATCTGAATTCCACTCCCCTCCCCTGCAAAAAAAAAAAAAAAGGTTAGTCTTTAAGGGTCATCAGTAGATGAATGGTACTCAGAGTTATAAGCCAGGGTAAAGATGTCAATAAAGAAGAGAAGAGCTTCTCCCACATTCAGAGGCCTGGTTAAAGAGGATGAGTCAGTAAAACACACTGATGAGGAGTGACCAGTATGTGAGAGGACAATTAGATAAAGTTTGCATTATAATAGCCTAGAAAAGACAGTGTCAAATCAAAAGAAGGAGTAGTCAATGTGTCAAAGCCTGCTGAGATCCTGTAAGATAAGGACAGAACTCATCATCGGCTTGGGCAAGATGTGGGTCATTGGGGACCTAGACAAGAATCATTTCAATGGAGTGAACATAAAAGTTCTTTAGAAAGAGTTAGGAAGAGAATGAAAAGTGAAAAAGTAGAGAGGGTGACTTTTAACAACTCATTCAAGAAGTTTTTCTATGAGAGAGAACAGATAAATAAGATTAGCACTTGTGAAACTTAGGAAATATAGGGGGTCAAGGGAAGATGTTTTAAAGCCATACTAAGACATGCTTGGGGACTTCCCTGGTAGTGCATTGGTTAAGAATCCGCCTGCCAGGAAGGGTAAGCTGGGACGAAGTGACAGAGTGGCATGGACATATATACATAACCAAATGTAAAACAGATGGCTAGTGGGAAGCAGCCACATAGCACAGGGAGACCAGCTCGGTGCTTTGTGACCACCTAGAGGGGTGAGATAGGGAGGATGGGAGGGAGACGCAAGAGGGAGGGGATTATGGGGATATATGTATACATATAGCTGATTCACTTTGTTATACAGCATAAAAATGTTAAAAAGAAAAAAAAAAAAGAATCCGCCTGCCAATGCAGGGGACACGGGTTCGAGCCCTGGTCCAGGAAGATCCCACACACCGTGAAGCAATGAAGCCTGTGCACCACAACTACTGAGCCTGTGCTCTAGAGCCCGCGAGCCACAACTACTGAGCCCATGTGCCACAACCACTGAAGCCCACAGGCCTAGAGCCTGTGCTCCGCAACAAGAGAAGCTACCACAATGAGAAGCCTGCACACCACAACGAAGAGTAGCCCCCACTCACTGCAACTAGAGAAAGCCCGTGTGCAGCAATGAAGAACCAATGCAGCCAAAAATATAAATAAATAAATTTATAAAAAAAAAACACCCAAAGACATGCTTAAATGCCAGTGGAAATAATCCAGTAAAGTAGGTGGGGCTTGCTAGACAAGATAAGAGATCGTTGCAGGACCAAAATCCTTAAGTAAATAAGAGGAGGGTGAACCAAAGCACAAGTGGAGGGATTGGCTTTGGACAAGAGCAGAGACACTTCTTGTTAGGAAGAAAGGCAAAATGTGTGGATATAGATGCAGGAGGTTAATAAGAGTTAGTGCCAGGTAGGTGAATTCAGTTTTATTTAATTGCATCTTTTTTTCTCTATAAGGTCTGAAATAAAGTTGTCAGTGATGGAGGAGGGGTGCTAGAGACTTGAAGATAGAAGAGGAGTTACGAAACATTCTTGCTGGCTGGGAAAAAGAGTCGGTTAGGAAATTATATTAGGATTAGCTGGTAGTGTTGAGTGTCCATTTAAGATTTGTTGTCATCAATTTAAAGTGAATGCAAAAAGCACTGTATGTATTTTTTTTTAACTTTTGCAGGCTGTGGAAGCTGGGAAAGAGAAATAGTTTTATTTGCAAACCCAGCAAGTTCTAACTTCCTCACACTTTCTCTAAATTCTGTTTGAAAACTTAAAAGTTATTTCTTTAGCTCATCTTGATCTTCCTTTTACTTTATGATAGGCAGTTAAAAGGAGCCAGTTGGCACTTTCCACATTCTGCCTGGATATCTCCTTACCAAATCCATAAACTTATTAGATACTCATTCTGTCTTCCATGTGACCAAGGCAACAGTTTGGCCAACTGTTCTGCCAATATGTAATATCAGTCTCATATTCTACAGCCTCCAGCAGCAATTTTCACCACTCTTCCAGTCCCCACTCCAGTCTTGCGTAGTGCTTTCTGTTCCCTGCCACCACCCATTTCCAAAGCCAGTGCTCCATGTTTTACACTTTTTGTTACAGCAGCAGACAACATTTGGGTACCAATTTTTGTTTCAATTCTTTATTGCTATAAAACAAACTATCCCAAAACTTAGTGACTTAAAACAACTCTCTTATTTCACCATTCTATGGGTCAGGAACTCAGACAAGGCACAGTAGGGTTTGCCCATCTCTGCTCCACACGATATATGCCAGGGCTGGAGTACTCTAGATGGTCTCTTGACGTATCTAGCACCTCAGCTAGGATGGCTCAAACATCTGGAGACTGGTTGCAACAGCTTGACGAGGGTCATATATCTGGGTCACAGTTCTATTGGCTTAGTTCTCCTCCAAGATTCTCAGACTCTCTTTGTGGTCTCTCCAGATGATCTCTCCAGAACTGTTGTTCAAGGTCCCCAAGTGTACAAAAGTAAAAGCTACCTGGATTTCTTTAGGCTTGGGCTTAAACTAGAACACTGTCACTTTTGTCATATTTTATGAGTATAGCAGGTCACAAGGTCATCCAGATTCAAAGGGAGGGATCCACATAAGTACATGAATACTATGAGGCATAGTTCATTGGGGCCACAAAAATCATAGTTTACCCCCAAAATCATAGTTTACCCCACATAGTTTATTCCTCACAAAAAGAGTGAAGCCTATTTCAATTTGTAGCAGCACTTGTTCCTTCAACTTTAATAGTTTCATCTTCTGCAGCAATAAAGGAGCCACCTCAATCTTGCAGCTATTCTCTAGCCATATTTGGCTTCATTTTTCTTTATATGTCTTCAGTACTTGGGTCAAGTAACTCTCCAATACTTCTTATCTTACTCTACATTACAGTACAGCCACTTGTATTCTTGTCTTATCCCATTCACTAGATTACAAGCATCTCAAGAAGAGGAAAGTCTCATATTCAACTTTTTAATCCCACTCCCACTTCCTATATAAGTAGCAGTGGCTCTATTAGTGTCCCTAGAATTGGTCTTAAATAGAAGCTTGAAATCTATAAATGTCATAAGATCTGTCGAAGGAACAGGCACTGGAAAACAAAGATGGTAATTATTAAAGAGTTTCAGCTTCTTAACTCACGTGTCCAATCACCATCATAGCCAGTATATATTGAACGCTTTCTCCTTGCAAGGCACTGTAGTAAAGCATTACTTATCCTTTCAGGAATACTGAAAGCTAAAGAGTAACACCTCCATTGAAGCTTAAAGAGGTCATGTGACTTGCCACTGGCCACTACATTATTAAATTGCAGATACTCATGATTAAAACCCAGGTTTATCTTTGCGGAGTCCATAGTCTTTTCACCTCTTCACACTGAGTGCATCTGTTACAAATTGCCAGTAAAAGCAACTGTGCTTAGGGCCAGCTTCATGGGCATGTGCCCTACACAGGGTCCCACTCATAGGAGGACCCATGCTTGGTTTAAAGTTCCACTGTCATTGCTTGAAATTCTGAATATAAACAAGAGACCTTGCATTTTCAGTTTGCACTGGCCCCCCCACAAATCATGTAGCTGGTCCTGAATGTACTCATATGTAAAGCATTTTGGAAGTTTGACATAACCGTTCGTACAACTAGGTTTCTGTTTCACAAATGTGGGGGGCAGCTATATGTTCATGGTGTGAGTTTTCTAGTTAAAAATCTACTTCTCAATATTTTCCCCCAAAATACTACCTAAAGACATTCATTCCTTTAGGTTCACAAAAGACTTCCCCTACAAACAGTTTTATACGGCCGATGATCTCACTTCGCTCACCTTGATTACCCTTTTTATTCCTCTCCCCCTAGTCAAATAGTTCTAAAAACACTCATTTAATTGCCCTTAATACTGCTACAAGGACATTCTTTAATAAAAACTCCAAATCTATACTTGTAAGGAGGTAAATTATTGGGTGATTATTCACAACACAAAGGATTACTCACCAAGGACTCCTTTAAATGTACACTGAAAGCTCATTCCTTGTCTACGAGCCATTAACCACTTGAATACTATGGTGGAGAGAAACAAACTAGAGGACTGGCTATTCCAAGGCTGAAAACAGGGAACTGTGGGGTCTACAGCACTGATGTAAGACAGCTAACATCAGGAGAAGTGGGCTGGAGCGAGCATACCAGTGAAGAGAGAATCCACCACATCTGCACAACTTGCAGCATAATCTTTTTTTTTTTTTTTCTGTACGCAGGCGTCTCACTGTTGTGGCCTCTCCCGTTGCGGAGCACAGGCTCCAGACGCGCAGGCTCAGCAGCCATGGCTCAGCGGCCATGGCTCACGGGCCCAGCCGCTCCGCGGCATGTGGGATCTTCCCGGACTGGGGCACGAACCCGTGTCCCCTGCATCGGCAGGCAGACTCTCAACCACTGCGCCACCAGGGAAGCCCGCAGCATAATCTTAAAGGTAGCTTTGGGGCTTCCCTGGTGGTGCAGTGGTTAAGAATCTGCCTGCCGGGCTTTCCTGGTGGTGCAGTGGTTGAGAGTCTGCCTGCCGATGCAGGGGACACGGGTTCGTGTCCCGGTCCGGGAAGATCCCACATGCCGCGGAGCGGCTGGGCCCGTGAGCCATGGCCGCTGAGCCTGCATGTCCGGAGCCTGTGCTCTGCAATGGGAGAGGCCACAACAGTGAGAGGCTCGCGTACCGAAAAAAAAAAAAAGAAAAGAAAAACAAGAATCCGCCTGCCAATACAGGAGACAAGGGCTCGAGCCCTGGGCCGGGAAGATCCCACCTGCTGTGGAGCAACTAAGCCCGTGTGTCACAACTACTGAGCCTGTGCTCTAGAGCCTGCAAGTCACAACTACTGAAGCCCGCGGGCCCAGAACCCGTGCTCCACAACAAGAGAAGCCACCTCGGTGAGAAGCCCGCGCACCACAACGAAGAGTAGCCCCCGCTTGCCGCAGTTAGAGAAAGCATGCGCGGAGCAACGAAGACCCAACGAAGCCAAAAAAATAAAAAATAAAAAAAATAAAAAGGTAGCTTTGGGGCCCAGTTAAAGGTGAATGCTAAGGCTTACACAGCTGTAGGAGCAGGGTGTTACCCCCCAGAAGAAAATATTTAGAATATTTGGTGAATTATCTAGTGATTTAAAACTTGAGCTCAACTGACTAAACAATGGAAACTTCAGCCTGAGATAGCTATGATATGAACAAATAGACCTCTATACATCTGCCCCTGAATCTTCCTGCTCAGGCAGGATTCATCATCTGGTGACAGGCTGGGGGTGCACCCCAAGGAAAAGCTCTGGATTCTAGGGAAACAGCCATTGTCTTCAGTGTATACTCTGGGTGGATTTTGAGGCTGACTCCCGATTCAAACGTATATGAGACAAAGAAGTTCAGGGCCATCAGTTTTGAATGGTGCACGGCATGGTATAGTTCTAACAAGCTCAGTGTCATGACACAAGGCACATATAGTTTAGTATCTATGCCAGAAACAACTGCACCCTTCCCTGGGAAGGATGGCCCAGAGTAAGAAACCCCCAGTGACCATGCAGAAAGCAAACTAGAACCCTCCCACCTCCAAGATCTACTAGAGTGAGAGGGAAGAGGGATATCACCTACATATTGCAAAAACTATAATACCTGCTTTAAATCTTCCAGAGGTTTCCCACTGCACTTAGAATAAAACCACCCTCCTCACCATGTCCTGTCTTACCTGGCCTAGTCTCTCCAGCCTCATCTCTTCCCACTCTCCCCCTCCCCCACTCTCCTCTAGCCACACTAATCTTCTTGCTGTTTCTTGAACAGATCAAGCTTCTGCCCACCATGTGGCATTTACACTTGCTGTTCCAGTTTCCAGATCCCCTCAGGCCCCAGGTGTTTGTGTGATTATTTCTTGTCATTTGGAATTCAGATCAAATTCATCTCTTAAAGGGGGTGTTCTCTGAAAACATGTTACTTATTTATCTGTACAATCATTTATTGCTTGTCTCCCTCTTCTATAGCCTAAACTCCATGGAAATAGGAATCTTGACTGTCTTGTTCACTGCTAAATCACCATTTCCTAGTATAGTGCCCTGGTACATAGTATAAAATGAATAAATATTTGTTAAATGAATAAATACATGAGTATGCTATCAATATTTAGTTGCAGCCTATATTCTAGGTGCTGAAAATCGGTGGGCAAAGTGGGGGCATGGCACTGATAAAGCTGAGTTGAGGTGAGGTGGAATGGGGAGAAAAGAAGGATGCAGAAGAACAAAAGGAAGACAAGGATAAGATGAAGAGATCTCTGGTGTCCCAGTGCACTGTGAGGGGACCCTGGACAGGAATGGTTTATCCCCGAGAGTCTCATTAGAATGCGTTGGGTACACACCACAGAGGTGTCTGCAGCAGTGAGAAGCGCTGGACTAGATGCACAGATAGCTACACAGAAATGAATATTACAACATAATACAGACCGGGAAAAAAGGCAGGAACAGAAGGATATGTCATACAATACCATTTATATAAATTAATAATACAAAAATATAAAACAAGAAAGCACACTTTACAAGATCACATACAAAAGTATCAATACGTACATTCAAAACGTTAGAATGGTTGTCTATGAGCAGGAAAGGAAATGAGAGTTTGGAAAAAAGTTGAAAGGAAATGAATAAATTAAATAAAAATGAGAGAGGCTTTGTATGGCCAATGACAATGATGTATGCTAGTACACATACAGCGCTGAAGAACAGTCCCGTCCACCCTCTGCACCTCAGGTACCAAAAAAACAGGGATTCTATCTTCTGATTCATGTCACTTTATGCAGGGTGCTAAAATTCAGACAAGGAGCTTGAGCTTGTCAAAATACACAAGTATATCTGAACCTTTCCTGATTAAGAGCTACTTTAGATTTCTCCAGAGTCTAAACCTAAAGATAGGCTACATATTAAAGTTACTGATTTGGAGGATGGGAGAAATGGGACCCAAGAGGGCATTCAGTGCCTGAGGGGGTCATGGCCTATTCCCATAGGGAATCCTAATAAGCCACAGGAAAGAAAATGGGGTACTGAAAAATTGGGGGCCCCATCATAGTCAAAATGGAGCCCTTTCAACCATAATGGAGGCCATGGGGATGAGAGAAAGTAACATGTATTAAAAGCCCGTTATTTTCCAAGCTCAGACTTGAAATTAGAATCATAACATTCACACATTCATTCAACGAATATTTATTGAACACATCTTAAGTGCCAGGCCTTTTTCAAGTCCCTGGAGATAAAGAACTGAACAAAACAGTCTACCTCATTTTCATGGCTCTATAAATAACAAAATACATAATAAACAAATCAACAAGTTAAACAGATAAGAAAAAATTAGATAATTGCTGTGCAAAGAATTGAAACTAGGCGAAGTTAGAGAAGGTGACTAGATGGCTTCTTAAATTTGAGTGGCTAGAGAGACACAATGATTAAATACTAGCTTCTCGTATTTGTTTAGATTCATATACCAGCTCTGTATTAGCTGTGTAACCTTGAACAAGTTACTAGACTTTCCAGTGCCTCAGTTCCCTCATTTGTAAAGTGGAGATAATAATTTAACCCACCTCAGAAAGTTGATGTGAAGATTAAATGAGTCAGGACACATATAATGCTAAAGAATAGTTCTGAGCACATGGTAAGTACTTAATAAATGTTAATAATGATGATGATGGTGATGGGGCTGGTGGCAATGAAAATAATGGTGATGACGGTGGTGGAGGTGGTGAACTGAGCTAAGACATGTTTGGTGAGGACGCAGCATGCAAAAACTGGGGGCAAGAGCACTCCAGGCAGAGGGAACAGCAGGTACAAAGGCCTTGATAACCTGGAAGAAGTCTGACATGTTGGAGGAAGAAAAAAAAGACTACGGTGTTCAGACCATGCTGGGCAAGAGGGGAGTGGTAGGTAATAATGTCAAAAAGGTAGGCAGTGGCCAGATCACAGAGAAATACTTAATCCAGGATAAAGAGTTGGAACTTTATTCTAAATTCTGTGAGAAACCCCTGGAGAGTTATAAGCAAGAAATAATATGACTCTTACAATAACCTCATAAGAAAGGCAATGTTGTCCCCGGTTCACCAGCAAGGCAACCGAGGCTCAGTGTGGTTTAGAAAATCAACCAATGTCAGATAGCTATGGACCAGTGGAGCCAAATTTGTACCCAAGTCTATCAGGCTCCCACCAAGCACCGTACTTTATACCAAGAGGATTCCTGAGTAGTTTCCTTCCTGCCACCATTAGCTTCCCATTAATGGAGACAACTCTGCAAACATCTGGCTGATATCAGCATGGTAGGCACTTTGATTTCTGTGCTTTGCTCTCAAGGGTCGACAGAGGAAAACCAGACTCGGCAGACCAGGCGTTCATGCCTATGAATTGGATAACACATCAAACTGGTCTTCTCTGAGCATGCCTGGCTTCCAGCAACATCACATGTGCCTTGATGCAACTGGTGCTTACGAACTGCCACCCAGCTCCTGGGACCTGGCAGTCTCCCCTTTCTGACTGGCATGTTTGATTACTTGGGGGAGAGTTTCTCCACTTCTGTTTTCTTCAGCCAATGTTAAGTGGGAGGAGAGGGAGAAAAGGAACAAGAAAGAGAGAGGAGGCCAGAAAATGTTACCACAGTGATTAAGTGAGCCTGTTCTTAGTTCCTAGGCTAAACCAGACATTCAAAAGAATACATTGTCTGTTTTGGTTTTATTTTGTTCTGTTTTTGGCTTAAAGCATATAAGTATTATCAGAGACTTCAAGGGGAAGGCTGAGGACTGGTACCATCCCTTGAAGATCTGCAATCTTTTTGTACCATAGTACTTTTCTACCCTTTCTACTCGTCAGTAGATCTGTAAATCCATTTCATCTTTCCAGCAATAAATGACTACAATTAAATTCATAAAATAAGTAATAATAATAGCAAGCATTTCTGATACTTGAACTTAGCAGGCATTATATCATTTAATATAGCATCCTAAAAGTGCAAGGAAATGGAAAGTGCTGAGGGACTACAGACGGGGGCCCTGAAGTGTCTGCTGATGCTAAATCCTGACTTGACTTCAAAAAGAGCATATGCTGAACCACTCATGGCATTGAGAAACTCTGCTTCCCTCTTCTTTTTTAGGTTTTGTGGCGTATTCATAGATGAACTTGAGTCTTTTCCTTCAAGGAATCTCAGTCACAGAGTTAAAGCTGAAAGAGATCCATCTGATCTAAGGAAAAGTAGAGTTATGCAGCAATGGTAAATACATGTCCCTCCTCTGGACCCTCCTCTAAGCAGACATCACTAATCAACCACAAGCCTATACATCAGAACCCTTCTCAACACAGCCGACTAGTCAACCAATACCATTAGTTCAATAATTCACTTCCCAACAAATATTTATGTAATATACATTATGGTCCAGGCACTAGGAACACAAAGATGAGGAGGACCCTGGCATCTGAATACCTTCCAAATCACATTTTTATTGAGAATTTTCTGATTCTCCTCACACCCCACCTTCACCCTAGTGTTAAATTTCACTTGACAAGTATCTTTTACCTAGAAAGTTGAGTTGCTTATTCTTTTTCCTCTATAAAGCATTAGATGATTGAGTCCATATTACAGATTGAAGCCATGACTTGACTGAGCATTCTATTATAATTTATCCTAAAAGCTCTCCGTTTTGGCTAGGAGCCTGTGTAATGCCTCCAACCACGGGTTGATGGTGTGGTTGGTCATATAACTTGCTTTAGCAAATGGAATGTGAGCAGACATGATGTGAACAGCAGCTCTAAATGTCTTTCCTGTTTTGCCCTGAGCTATGATGCTCCTGTGATTTGTCATGAGAAGAACCTGCGTAGGAGAGCTGCTAGTCCAAAGAAACTGGAGAAATGTTTAGAACTGACCTGAACCCAGCTCAAAAGCTGGAGCCAAGCCCAGCCAGCTCCCAGCTGAGCCCAGCACAGTTACAGCCAACCTGCAGACATGGGAACAAGAAAATAAATGCTTGTTGTTGTAAGCCACTCAGATTTTTTAATTGTTGTACAGTCAAAATTGAACAGTACATAACTCTCATTTTCTTAGAACTAGTTATATTCCACTTCCACTTTCAGGCAGGGGCTATTACTTTTCAACTGGGGACAATACCTCACCAAGAAACAAAATTTCATCTCTTTGAATGGACTTGAGGATATGGGGAGGGGGAAGGGTCAGCTGTGACAAAGCGAAAGAGAGGCATGGACATATATACACTACCAAATGTAAGGTAGATAGCTAGTGGGAAGCAGCCGCATAGCACAGGGAGATCAGCTCGGTGCTTTGTGACCGCCTGGAGGTGTGGGATAGGGAGGGTGGGAGGGAGACGCAAGAGGGAGGGGATATGGGAACATATGTATATGTATAACTGATTAATTTTGTTATAAAGCAGAAACTAACACACCACTGTTAAGCAATTATACTCCAATAAAGATGTAAAAAAAAATTTCATCTCTTTATTACAGCTATTGTGTATAAGACCACCACCAGTTTACAACAAAGCCAGTCTAAGATGTGGATGCTGGTCCGTCCACGAGGTACACTCACTGGCTAGTAATATACACATTTTTCAATATAAATAATTCAAATCAGAAGATTAAAACCAAATGCCACAAAGTTTAAGGTCAGGCAATCAATTGTTATCTTATCAATCGGTGTTTAATCAGACAAAAAACAATTACTATAGGTATTTAAAGTAGGAAGCGCATTACTACAGAAAAACAGACACTTGCATAACCATTCAAAGGTTGCAGGAATAAAGGGCAGGAAGGCTGCTTTCAGCAAATCCAGCAGGATCATAAGGAAGCTATTACCTGTAGTCTTGGCTACCTACAGCACCGAAGTAGGTGATTCTCAAGAGAATGCTCAAAAGTTATGGGCAAAATGTCACCCCTGCCATTTCCAATGCCCACACACCTGTCCACAGGTGTCACCAGAGGAATACTGGCTTCTTTTCTCTTCCACCTGTCAAATCTCACACGAGGGCCACTCACTGATGGAATCTAACTAGAATCCTGTGGATAAGGGAGTCCAGTTTCTAGGCTTACACTCTCTAATACAAGGGAAAACTCAGAAGGGCTAGGATGACACCTAGCATCAAGAAACAATCTCTTTCATGCTTCCTAAAACCTTACTCTGGTTCAGGCACTGAATCAAGGTCTAGGGACTCATGGTTAAACAAAACAGATGCAACCCCTACATTCATGGAAGATACACCCCCAGGGCAATTTTGCTCAAAAGCAATTGAAATCTGGTGAATATTAAGCATAATGATAATATGATGTGGTACACACAACACATTAAGGAACAGAGAGGGCAAGATTCTTACCAATCTAAGGGGAGAGGCAGGGGAAGATCAGGGACATTTCTATCTCAGCTGAATTCACACAGACACACACACACACACACACACACACACACACACACACACCTGGAGAAACACAATACATCTGACATACAGAAATCATCATGTATACCTAAGGACAAGGATGAAGACTGGGAGAAGTAAATGGAGTTCTAGAGTATTTGGAGTCTGTTAGCACAAAAGCTACTGTCATCAGATTTAGCTGCCCTTAACCCAAAATTTATTCTTGGGAACAACATCAAGGCCTCAATTTATATTTTTTCAAGGTTTGGGCTTCCTGTGGTGTACTACAGAAGTCTGGGAATGAGCCAACTTCTGAGCCTTCATTTTAAATGTACCTGCTTTCTGACATGTATTAATGCAACCTGGGTGTCCCATACTAACTCACTGTGTGGGCACTTTAAATTAAGGTAGGGTTTTTTTTATATGAAGGTTTTCCCCTCAATCTTTTTCTCATGAATCACTTTTAAGCCCTAACACCTTCAAGAAGTCCTAAGGTGCTATATGTTAATAAAAGCATTTCCTAATGGACAGTGGGTGGTTAGGCAGTGAATTAATTGGAAACTGCACAGTACTATGCTTTAGGAAAATCCCTGCTGTTTCTATTTTTGTGATTTCCCTGCCAAGTAGACGTCTTATGTTCTAAGTAAATGAACAGATATTAGAAAGCCACAAGAATCCAGTTTTATTTAACACTCTTTTTTCCAACGAACCCCCCCCAGAAGCACAGCAGCCACCCTTGCAGAAATGGAAGACACCGGGCTTGCATTTGGCAGGGAATTTGCATACAGATGTGGTTAAAAAAGATCCATGCTTGCTTCAAATCAATTTACTTGAACTCTCACATGAATAAAGGACAGCAACCTTAACATTTTCTATGACAAAAACTCAACTCAGATTGGTTTAAGCAAAAAAGGAAATGTATAGTCTCCTGTTACAAAGAAGCCCAGAGACTTCCTGCTTCAGGTATGCCTGGATCTAGGACTCACACAGTGCCAGCAGAAATGTGTCTTTCAGCTCTGCTTCCTCCTGTGTTGGTTTATTATAAAGCAGGCACTTCTTAAGCAAGGGCAAGCCAACAGCTCCAGGCTTTCACTCTACCAGATTAGCAACACCAGGCAAAAAGAGTGCTTCCTTCTCAATAGTTCCAGTTAAAATCTTAGAGCTGGTGCTCATTAGACTAACTTGGATCCCTGACCCAACAATGTGTCTAAGGGAATGGAATACTCTGGCCAGGCCTCGGTCACTTGTGTCCCACCTGGATCAGCCTCATCAGAACTACACAGATGGAGGGACAATCATACATGTACCACAAAAGATACCTGCTACATTTCTTAAAAATTATAGTAGTTAACCTCTGTCTGATAGTTAATTATGTCCCAGGCACTGTGCTATGGTTCCGGGCAAGCATTATCTTATTTAGTCCTCTCAATCATGCTACAAGGTAGATTCTATAATTATCTCCATTTTAAAGATAAAGAAACAAAGACCTTGGCCCCTTTACCAAGGTCTCCCCTCTTTCAGGTTGTCACTTCTCTCTTCCACATTTAAATCATATCTATTTCCAGCAAAGAAACAGTGACACCTCACTAAGAACTCAATTTGATGAACTGGCTCTCTCAGGATAATGTGCACTTTAACTCCCCTCCAGCTGGGCAATGCAATATGTTGCCCTCTGTTAAAGGAATTCCAGGCATCAGCAGACACAGCATTTGGAAAATGGGAATGATGTTGGGTCGATTCTGAAATCCTACTGTGTATGATTTTGCCTCCCTGAAAGGCAAGGCCTGTATTTTATCACCGTGCAGAGCCTTATTTCTGACTTTTTTTCCTTTTTTAAATTAATGAGATACTTGAAATGGGTAGAAGAAAGAAGAAAAAGTGAAACACGGAAGAGTCAATGATTTAAAGCTGCCTGAAACAGAACACATTCAAATCAACTCAGCAAACATTTATTAAAAGCACTCAGACTTGCAGCCAGACCTAACTAAAAAGAAACCAACCACAGTACATGAAGATAGGGATTTATGCAAAAGAAATTAGGAGCTGGGGTGCTCACTTTATAAAATATCTTCACATGACAGAAGATGAACCACGTGCATTCTTTGTACATCATTTTAAAAGTTACTCAACTGACCCGAATAATATGCGCTTAACTGCTCAGAAGTCTGCCTATTGTGTAAAGGGAGATATGTACAACATGCAGTAATAGTGATGGAATAGCTACATGAAATAATTTAGTGAATGAAATGTGGAAATTAGGTAAAGTTTTTGGGTGGATTAAAGATCTAAATGTAAGAAACAAATCCATAATAATAAAAGCAATTATGGGTGAATATATTATGTCCTTGAGGTTGAAAAACTTTCTTAAAGACAAAAAAGCCTTTTAGAAAAAGGAAAAGATTATGTCACTAGATTGAAATTTAAAACTTCTGCATGATGAAACACAAAATAAACATAGCTTATAGGTATAAAATAAACTGTATACAGTTTATTTATTATAGTATACATAATAGGAGATTAATGTCTAGGCTATACAAAGGACCCCTAGAAATCAACAATACAAACAATACAATAGAAAAATGGGCAAATATATGACAAATAAATCATAAAAGAGGAATTATGAATGGTTAATAAAAATATAAAAAGATATTTAATCTTACTTGTGAATGTGGAAATGCAAATTGAAACTATGATGATATACGTTTTTTACCTATTAGATTGGCAAAAAGTATTAAAGTGTGATAATATTCAACATTAAGCATTAGTGAGGCTGTGGTGAAACGGGTACCATCACACAAAATGTGTACAGTCACCTTGGAGAGCAACTTAGCAGTACTGATTAAAATCTTCAATGCTCATATCCACTTCCAAAGAAGATACGAATAAAAGCATTTATTACAGCATTGTAGTAATACAAAATATTAGAGACTAATTATCCATAAGTAGGAAAATGGTTAATTAAGCTATGCTGTATCCAAATTATGGAATTATATGCAGTAGTTTTTAAAAATAAAGAACATCAATATGGAGTGACAGAACCAGCACAATACATTCTGAGTCTTCGCCCTTTTTTTCTTGATGAGTCTGGCTAATGGTTTATCAATTTTGTTTATCTTCTCAAAGAACCAGCTTTTAGTTTTATTGATCTTTGCTATCGTTTCCTTCATTTCTTTTTCATTTATTTGTGATCTGATCTTTACGATTTCTTTCCTTCTGCTAACTTTGGGGGATTTTTGTTCTTCTTTCTCTAATTGCTTTAGGTGCAAGGTTAGGTGGTTTATTTGAGGTGTTTCCTGTTTCTTAAGGTAGGATTGTATAGCTATAAACTTCCCTCTTAGAACTGCTTTTGCTGCATCCCATAGGTTTTGGGTCATTGTGTCTCCACTGTCATTTGTTTCTAGGTATTTTTTGACTTCCTCTTTGATTTCTTCAGTGATCACTTCATTATTCAGTAGTGTATTGTTTAGCCTCCATGTGTTTGTATCTTTTACAGATCTTTTCCTGTAATTGATATCTAGTCTCATAGCATTGTGGTCGGAAAAGATACTTGGTATGATTTCAATTTTCTTAAATTTACCAAGGCTTGATTTGTGACCCAAGATATGATCTATCCTGGAGAATGTTCCATGAGCACTTGAGAAAAATGTGTATTCTGTTGTTTTTGGATGGAATGTCCTATAAATATCAATTAAGTCCATCTTGTTTAATGTATCATTTAAAGCTTGTGTTTCCTTATTTATTTTCATTTTGGATGATCTGTCCATTGGTGAAAGTGGGGTGTTAAAGTCCCCTACTATGAGTGTGTTACTGTCGATTTCTCCTTTTATGGCTGTTAGTATTTGCCTTATGTATTGAGGTGCTCCTATGTTGGGTGCATAAATATTTACAATTGTTATATCTTCTTCTTGGATCGATCCCTTGATCATTATATAGTGTCCTTCTTTGTCTCTTATAATAGTCTTTGTTTTAAAGTCTATTTTGTCCAATATGAGAATTGCTACTCCAGCTTTCTTTTGATTTCCATGTGCATGGAATATCTTTTTCCATCCCCTCACTTTCAGTCTGTATATGTCCCTAGGTCTGAAGTGGGTCTCTTGTAGACAGCATATATATGGGTCTTGTTCTTGTATCCATTCAGTAAGCCTGTGTCTTTCGGCTGGGGCATTTAATCCATTCACATTTAAGTAATTATCGATACGTATGTTCCTATGACCATTTTCTTAATTGTTTTGGGTTTGTTTTTGTAGGTTCTTTTCTTCTCTTGTGTTTTCCACTTAGAGAAGTTCCTTTAGCATTTTCTGTAGAGCTGGTTTGGAGGTGCTGAATTCTCTTAGCTTTTGCTTATCTGTAAAGCTTTTGATTTCTCCATCGAATCTGAATGAGATCCTTTCCAGGTAAAGTAATCTTGGTTGTAGGTCCTTCCTTTCCATCACTTTAAGTATATCATGCCACTCCCTTCTGGCTTGTATAGTTTCTGCTGAGAAATCAGCTGTTAACCTTATGGGAGTTCCCTTGTATGTTATGTGTTGTTTTTCCCTTGCTGCTTTCAATATTTTTCTGTGTCTTTAACTTTTGCCAATTTGATTACTATGTGTCTCGGCATGTTTCTCCTTGGGTTTATCCTGTATGGGACTCTCTGTGCTTCCTGGACTTGGGTGGCTATTTCCCTTCCCATGTTAGGGAAGTTTTCAACTATAATCTCTTCAAATATTTTCTAGGGTCCTTTCTCTCTCTCTTCTCCTTCTGGGACCCCTATAATGCAAATGTTGGTGCATTTAATGTTGTCCCAGAGGTCTCTTAGGCTGTCTTCATTTCTTTTCATTCTTTTTTCTTTATTCTGTTCCGCATCAGTGAATTCCACCATTCTGTCTTCCAGGTCATTTATCCATTCTTCTGCCTCAGTTATTCTGCTATTGATTCCTTCTAGTGTAGTTTTCATTTCAGTTATGGTATTGTTCATCTCTGTTTGTTTGTTCTTTAATTCTTCTAGGTCTTTGTTAAACAGTTCTTGCATCTTCTCGATCTTTGCCTCCATTCTTTTTCCGAGGCCCTGGATCATCTTCACTATCATTATTCTGAATTCTTTTTCTGGAAGGTTGCCTATCTCCACTTCATTTGCTTACTTTTCTGGGGTTTTATCTTGTTCCTTCATCTGGTACATAGTCCTCTGCCTTTTAATCTTGTCTATCTTTCTGTGAATGTGGTTTTTGTTCCACAGGCTGCAGGAGTGTAGTTCTTCTTTCTTCTGCTGTCTGTCCTCTGTTGGATGAGGCTATCTAAGAGGCTTGTGCAAGTTTTCTGATCGCAAATACTTTTTTTAAAATTGACATTTTAGCAGAGACATGAAGAAATCGAGTCAACGAGGCATGCAACTACGTGAACTGAGTGAACACAGCTATGTGGAAGGAGTATCTGTGTACCTGTTAAGAAGTTTAAGGGGCTGTAGCAGAGTCCTCATTGAAAAGTATAGGTTATGGATCATGTACAACATTGTAGGAAATTGGGTATTGAGTTTGAAATTCAAGAAAGAGGTTGGAACTAGAGATATAAATTTGAAAAGTGTCACCATAGAGATGGTGTTTAAAGCCATGGAGCTGCAATTACATAAAGAGTGAGTAGAGGTAGATGATACATAATTCTGTAGTAGCAAATGCTGTACATATACACATATCTTATATGATGAGTGACACCAGCACTGTATCTGTAATCTAAAGCATATTTGCTTTTGCCAACACCCTGTTACAGAGCAATCAACACCCATGCCATGCTACAGTCGTATAATATGTCTAGCACTTGAGTAAAAGATTCACTGGGTTTTATCACAATTACTCCTTTCGAGAGAAAAATAAGAAAAATGAGGATGTGACCAAAAGAGGAGGTTATATAGAGCAAAGTACCAAAATATTCCAATTTCCTCAGCACTTCAAAAAGGAGAGTCATGCAGACCCTTCCCAGAAACCAGAGAAAAGTGAGAAAATGTGCAAAGCATCATGTGGCCTAGGAACCCCTGCATATTTGGTCGCCAGCCATCTCCTCTTTATTTCTAGGTGTCTGGAGCATCTGTTCTCACTGCTGAGATGTGAGGTGTCCAGTGTGAAAGTCTGCCTGGCGGGTGGAAGATACCTGCTAGCAGAGAGAAAGAGCCAGGTTGCTGGAGTCCTGGAACCAGCTTCTCCTGACATCTGGAGTTGGTAATTAAACCTCTCCCAAATGGACAGTTGTTTACATCAGTCTAATGATCAGAAGTATATCTCTGGGCAAAACATTGTGCATTTCCAATAAGCATCATAAATACTATATGGCACCTTTGAATATATCGTTTCAGGGCAATGACACTGATTTTCATTCTACCAAAAAAATGGGCCTCCCTGGTGGCGCAAGTGGTTGAGAGTCCGGCTGCCGATGCAGGGGATACGGGTTCGTGCCCCGGTCTGGGAGGATCCCATATGCCGCGGAGCGGCTGGGCCCGTGAGCCATGGCCGCTGGGCCTGCGCGTCCGGAGCCTGCGCGTCCGGAGCCTGTGCTCCGCAGCGGGGGAGGCCACAACAGTGAGAGGCCCGCATACCGCAAAAAAAAAAAAAAAAAAAAAAAAAAAAGGGCATGGGTGGGAAGGTCAGGGCATTGAGGAGTAAAAGGAAACTGCACTGGGGAGGTCAAGAATCCTAGATTCTAGCCTCAAATCTGACATGACTTGGCATGGACATGGGCAGGTTACATGGAATATCTTCACTATTGAAATGTACTGAATATTTAGAGGGAGGGAAGAGACATTTACAAGCTATCTAGTTCCACTTCTCAATTTACAAATACAGAAAGCAAGGTTCGGCCCATTCTGAGTTCTCTTTGGACAATCAAGCCTCTTGCCAAGAACATGTATTCTAGTCTGTTCTCTGCCATGAAATATAATAATAAAAAAAAATTGTCCCTGCACAAATGCCTGCAATGCACTGGGTAGATAAAGCTATTGAATCCTGAAGGAGATGTTAGCAAGCTCACGTACCTACAGGTCTCAAAGCACGTGCCATAACACAGCTTATCAGGAACAACAGCAATCATTTGTCTGAGTCACTTGGATCCACACTCAGAGACAAAAGAAAGGGGTGATATTTATACATTCTCCCCAAGCCCAACCAACAATATTCAGGCATAATAAACTGAACATTCTTGTTAAAATGCAAACATTTCACCTGGAAAAACTGGTATTAACACATTAATATCCACAGACTTATTAGTGCTGATGAGTCTCAGAGTAGATAGCTGCCACCTGGAGAAAAATTGTGTCCCTAGAAAAAAGGGCACAAGCCAGGCTAAGTTTAATGGATAGGTGAGAAAGATCTGGAACAAGAAACCTAAAGGCAGACTTGGGATGTCATCCACACTGGGGAACCTGGGAAGCTGGATAATACACATTTTCAAAATCACACCCAACTCAACATTTCATCTAGAAAGATTTTCTCCTCTGGGAATTCACACAATCATGTTTGTAAACTGGGTGCTCCCTGATCTGCCATGCACCAGCTATGTCAACATTGGTGCATTATTTCAACTTCCTGAGCTCAGATTTCCTCACCTGTAGTTCGGCATACCAACCATTTATTTGTCTCCCACTGGTTCCAGGCCTAGCACTAATAGAAATACTAATAACTTCACAGTGTTTAAGATTTATCATGTTGTTTAAGGATCTCCTCCTACTACATGAACAAGTGTATCACATGAACTAAGTAATTTAAACTTCACAAAAACCCTATCAGGTAGGTGTTGTTAAAGGAAACTGAGGCACAGAGAGTTCAAATAACTTGCTCAAAGTCACACAGCTAATAAAAAAGAGAGACAAGGTTTAGACCCAACCATTCTGATTTGAGAACCTCTTCTTAACTACTCCATGGTGTTTCACTTCCCTCACTACATTTTAAACAGGACAATGTCCAATGAGGGCACATGCAGAGGAGAGAGAGAAGGATACTACTTCTTAACTACTAAGCTAGGTTGCCAATTCAAGGCTAGGTGGACTCCAGAGCAAGGCATTTAACCTCAAGAGTGAACTGAGTACATAAACCTTGTTCACCTTCATAGATTTGCTCAAAGAACTTTAAAGACTGTTGAGTGTCTTACAGTCAACAGTTATTAAGACACATGCACACAGTAAAGAATTTGTAACACAGGCAAACAAGGCATAAACTCTCTTGAAAGGAGGGAAATATAAGTAAGAACTTATTTACACTGATAAAGGTAGTGTATTCGTTTCCTGTGGCTGCTATAACAAATGACCACAAACTGGGTGGCTTAAAACAATAGAAATTTATCATGTCTTAAGTCTGAAATCAAGGCGTCCACAGGGCCACATTTCCTCTGGAGGCTCCTGAGGAGAATCCGTTCTTTCTTCCAGCTTCTGGTGACTGCAGGCATTCCTTGAGTTGTGGCCACATCACTCCAATCTCTGCCTCTGTGATCCCATTTGCCTCCTCCTCTTCCTCTGTCTCTTCTCTCTTATGAGAATGCTTGTGATGGCATTTGGGGCCCACCTGCTAATCCAAGATGATCTCCTCATCCCATAATCCTTAATTAATCACATCTGCAAAAACCCTTTTGCCAAACAGGGTAACATCCACAGGTTCCAGGGGTTTGGCATGGATATCTTTGGGGAGGCGGTGCAGAGCATTCCACAGGCAGTAAAAGCTCCCTGTTGCAGGTGGACCCCACTTTAAGAAGTCCAACAAATCACATTTACAGGAAAAGATGTTTGCTAGATGAAATCATTAGCGCAAGGATCCTATAAAGACAAAAGCCCTTTCTTGCCACTGGGACAGTCCAACTTTCCCAAACCCAAATTTCACACTTTTTCAGAAACTTTCCAAGCCCATGAATAAGATGTATCTGTTTTTCCCCCTCACAGTGAGCAGCCCACCCCCTGTGCTGGGGCACTTCAGGCAGGCCATCCTTCTGACCAGACTGAGGCTTTGAGGCATGAGCTGCCACCATGTAAGCAGACTTCCAGGAATGCCTAAGGGTATTAAGCACAATGACAATTTTCAGCTTCTTAAATGTGCCGCTGATCTCTGGTTACCTTTGATCAGGAGAAATGGCAGCGATTTGCCAACGCTCAAAAGTCAGTCTACCCCAACCTTTCTTATAATCGAGTCTACTGTGGACTTTATAAAAAGAAAGTGTGTGCAGGGTAGGGCTCTGACAAAATGCAAAAAGCAAATTCCAAGGCTGGTGGCAGCCAGTTTCAGCAGATATCAGAAGCAATACACCAGGCCAAAGGCACCCACCAGACAGCAGTTAAGCCCTTGGACAAGCCTGATTCCAAACAGAAATTGGAAGAGGGATGTGGAAATGGCATCTTCTCTTGAGGGGGAAAGGAACTAAGTACAGTAGCAGATGGAACATGATGGTCTTACACTAATCCAGGCTCCATAATTAAATTCTGGAAGCTCGCCAGCAAAGGAAGACAGTACTCAAAAATAGCAGGTGCTTCCCAGAGATTTTTGCCAGAGAGGCTTTTGTAAGCCATAGGGCTTATTGTCTAGGGGATGAAAACACTGGTGAAGCTAAGTATCCAGCTAGCTCTACAGAGGAGACCAGAATGTTCTGGAGAGGCTTCTTATCCCCTGGGGAAGTACTGGCTCCTAAGTAGATTTAATTGCCTCTGTGGTCCTCTGCATGGACTTTGTTGATGAAGGGGCAGTCACAGACATGGAGCAGTCTTGGCAATGAAATAAACTGCCCACCTGCTGCATTAATATACCTCCCAGCTATTGTGCATCTCAAAGCTGCACAAGAATGATGACTTCAAAGGCAATGCCCATTAACGTGATCCAGCCAATTCTTCAGCATTGCAGAGTGGCAGCATGATATACTGATTTTAAAACTGAACTCTGGAGTCAGATGGACCTAGATGGTGTCTAGCTCTACAACTTACTAGCATGTGAACTTAGGGAAGTTACTAAGCCTCTACAAGCTATAGGTGTTTTTCATCTGTAAATAGAGATTATAATATTTCTTAGAGCACGATTGTAGAGAATAAGCGATGCTGTAACAACACAATTAGCTCATAGTATGGCACATGATTAAAGTGTTCAATAAACAGTAGTCACGTTAAGATAATGATGCTGAAACAGATTGAAGAGCAAACACTAAAGGCCATCATGCATAGAAACTCACAAAAAGGGAAGGAGGATCAGCAACACTCGTTGTCTGTATTATAGCTTTTATCCTGTTGCCTCAAGTCTGAAGGATGCTTGCTCCTTTCATCAGGTCTTGGCAAGCAAGGAGGGTAGACAAAGACCACGTAACTGTCACACAATGTAGGCTGGAACTCTCAGGCAAGAACTCAGCAGCAGGACAGTGCATATGGTCCCCCATTCTCTGAGCATCCCATAGATATGCTAGCATCAGGCACAGCTGGACACATCACCGACTGTGCTCCACGAAATGGACCCCTTCCCTGCTGCTTTCTCTCTTTACAGGGTTTTCAAGGAAGCAGCCTTCCAAGTCTGGAAAACCAGTATGACTGGGGCACCAGCTGCTTAGGGGAGTTGCACAACAGTCTAGAAGCCCCAGCTGAAAGCACCTAAAAAGCTTGTGTAAAGTAGAGGCACAGCTGCTCCCTCTGATAAAAGGGGGACCACCCTTCCAGCTACCTCATTTCCAGGAAACCTTGTGAGAACCATCTGGCTCATCCAGTGGACAATCCTTCCTGTATCCCACAGTCTTTCTTCAGGCAATTAAATAGGGATTTATCAAACACCTATCCTGGTCTGCATGGAGATTCAGCCCATCATCATGGTTAGAAGTTTGTTGAGCTGTGGAATTCAATAGTCATAGATTCAAACTGCAGCTTCACCACTAATTAGCTATGTGACCCCTGGGCAAGTCAGATAGTCTCTGTATGCTTCAGTTTCCATATCTGTAGAAGAAGGATAAAAGCTATACCTAGAGTCATAGAATTATTTTGAGGATTAAAGGAGATAATGTTCGAGAGGCACTCAACACAGGGTCTAGCATGTGATAGCACAAATTCACAGTAACTAGCCTAAGCTGGGCTCTGTGCTGAATATAAAAGGTGCTAGGCCAGGTCTCTTCAACTCAAGTTGATACTTAGGGTACTACAACATACCTATGTGAATAAATATCTCCTTATCATTTCCTTCCAAACCACAAAATATTTACAGTTGAAATTGAAGGTGAAGGATCCACCTCAACTTTTCCCCTCCACCTCAAAACCTTGGAGAGTTTATAACTGCTGTTATGGAGAGTTCCCATTATGTCTTTACGATAATTTCTCTGGTTCCTATTCTACATTCCATTCTATGGAATCCCATCCTGTATTCCCTTATCCTAGTTCTGGTCTTCTTAATTTCCCAGTACCTCTCACCTAAGTTGTTTTTGGAGGTACCTTTTATTTCATCATTCATTCTTTTAACAAATATTGACCTATCCAACTCTCATGAACCCACACCATTCTAAGCCTGAAGATACAATAATGAGCAAGATAAATAGGGTCTCTGCCCCTCAGAAAGTCTACAAGCTCTGAAGGAAGGCAGGCATTAAAACCAGTAGGTGGGTAACAGTGGTAATAGTAATCGCAGCTCAAAGCAGGTGCAAATAACCTGGTCTCGAGGGAGTGGATAAGGTTGATCAAGGAACTCTTCCAAGAGACAGTGACATTTAAGCAAAGCCAAACAAATGATCAGGAATTACCCATGAAAAAAAGAAAAGGGGCTTCCCTGGTGGCTCAGTGGTTGAGAGTCCGCCTACCGATGCAGGGGACATGGGTTTGTGCCCTGGTCCGGGAAGATCCCACATGCCACGGAGCAGCTGGGCCCGTGGGCCATGGCCGCTGAGCCTGCGCGTCTGGAGCCTGTGCTCCGCAACGGGAGAGGCCACAACAGTGAGAGGCCCGCGTACCACAAAAAAAAAAAAAAAAAGTGTCTCAAGGAAAGACAATCCAACTATCATTCTTGACCACTACTTCAGGCCCAACTCAGATTACAAGAACTATTTATCACTGCCATTAATCCTCCCTACCCACTAGAAAACTTTAAAATGTTAGAGCTAACATCTTGTTGAAATTTCTGGACCTCTCAAGCACTAAAGCTTCTCCAGCACAACCTCAATTTGCTCAGAGGAAGAGAGAGAAAGAAAAATGGGTTGCATTCAGAAAAGCTCAAAAGCTCTCCATCTGTGAACCATGGAGGATACTTGTTGATCAAATTGCCAGAGAAAGCCAGCAGAAATGCAGAGCCACCTTCCTTTCTCCCTTTCCAGACAGGAGCCAAAAACTGCCTTCAAACCCAAACTGAGAAATGACCCAGTTGACAAGGTCATGCCATTTCTTTGCCTGTCAAAAAATGGACTTTCTCAGTTTCCACTGTAGATGAAAATGTAATATTTCTATTTGCAATTTCAATTTCACAGCTGACTGGCATCTGCAGAGACAGAGAATTCTAATAAAATTGCAGAAGCATTTAATACAATGACTGGCAGATGGGGAAAAGGTTTGTAGCAACTCTGTTTTTCTGATTATGTTAACAAAACATGGCGTGTGCTTTTCCAAGGCACTGACCCTGTTTCAATTACAGTTTAAATCTGATGACTAAAAACAGTGATTAGGACTTTTGAGGGGCAATGCTGTTTATCACCCGAATGGTTTAATAATATATAGATCCTTTTTTTCCCCTTTCCAATCAGACAAATTAGCATTCTGGGTTCTGCACTTAATAAAGTTACACAGGGCAATTTCAAAAATTGTCTGAGTGCAACATTGCATCAATAAATTATTTATGCACACTTGATTTAGAAATTAAGCAACAATGGAGTATTCTTTAACCATAATAGAAAGCCCTTTAAACAAAAAGTAGGCCCAGTGGGGCATTAGAAAACTAAAAGCCATTACTGATAGAACAGGATGAGGCTTGTGAGTACCAATTGCAGGCAAAGCTGCTGCTCAGCTGGTTAAGGGAGAAACATGTCGGCCCCTTCTCACTTGAAACACAGCTAGCCTGTCAACATTCCCTAAGTGGTCACTGCGAAGGAAAGGCTAAAGATAATCATAAAGCCAGTCATGGAGGCAATTTGCTTACAGTCTTGCTCTGTGACTGGCCAAGTTTCTTGGGCCTAAGTTTCAACATTCACAAACTAAAAAGTGTTGGACTGGTTCCCAAGTGCTGGTCCTTGGACTAAAGGCCAATTGACTGTAGCATAGGTATCACAGGAGGAGTTGTTGTTGTCATTCCTTCTAATACAGATTCCTGGGATTCCTGGACTCCAACCACCACGAGTCTAATTTAGTGGGGCTGGGGTAGGGCCCAGGAATCGACTTTTTAAAGTTCCCAAAGGATCAGGTTTGCGAGCCATTAGCCTAGATTACCTCCAGGTTTAAGATGTGATCATCCAAACATGTAAGAAGAAATTCAAGGTACAGACTTGCATTTGACTAAAAATGGCAAATTCATAATATTTTTAACTAACAGACTTTGTAGCTATATCTAGAATTCTGAGACAAGATGTAGTTTCAAGTATTTGTTAAGGTCACTTTACTTAAGCTGAGTTTGGTGACCCTTTTTGTCTTCAGACCCAATTGTGCAGCTACATGGAGGCTGTGTGAGCCACTGGCAGGCTAAGCTGAGCAGAAAGGAGAAAACAAATTAAAAGTCAAGAGCCACTGGAGCAAGAGGGCAAGGACAAACAGCAGTTCACATGGAGCAAAGGCTGCTTTTCTCAGGACCAAGACAGAAACTAGAAGCCACAGTCAGCTCTGAGGATCAACAAAATGGACTTAGAGGAAAATGGTTCTTTCTCCTGCACCAAAACATAGACTTCTCCTATGGATGCTGAGGCAACTCATACCAAGAGGTCCTCAAATGGTGCTCTGCTATTTTTTAGTCTTTAAAAAACTGTAAAATACAAATACTTTCAAAGGTAATAAATAACATCTTAAGCTATATTATCGTCTAACCTCCTCGACCTGATAACCAGGTAAAAGAAGGACTCTAAAAGAAAGAGAGATTGGCATGCAACCACGGAGGGCTGAACAGTGAGAGAGGGTCAACAAGTTCCGCCTCACAGTATTTCCTGAGAACAACCTTGCCAATCCATAAGATAAGAAAAATGTCATGCTGTACCTTCCCACTTCTCGGAAGGCTTGCAAGGTTACAGCTGATGTTGTCATAATGCGTTCCAATTCTATGGAGAAATTAGCTGCATAGATCCACTCTGATCACCTCTCACCTAGGGCAGTTTGACTGCCAAGTTAAGCTGATGATTGGCGGGAGAGCATTTAAAGAATGCCATTTCCATCACTTTGTTACCTGACCCACTGCCCGTTGAGTCTTCCCAGCCTGCTTCCGGTCTCTTTAGTTGCCATGGATGTATCTCCTTATCTAAATAACATTTCAGTCAACATCTGCCCTGTCACCACCCCTGGAAAGGGGTGTGAGTTCTCTCTCCAAGGAGAACTCTGGAAACATCTCTGCCTGTTTCTTTATCATCATCATTACCATCATCATCATCATCATCATCATTTCATTGGGTAGTTTTCAGCTCATATGAAGTCTATCTCTCCTGTTAAAGTTTTATATGATAAGATCAATGAGTAACTTAAATTGAACCTAGGAAAAATTCCCAGTTAGACACCCAACTTATGTACAAACTTATATACAAGTACGTAGCCAACTCTTCAAAATGATGGATACTCTGCATGTCTCACTAGTTCAGCAGGAGAACAAACATGAGCTGAGTACCTGTTCATGCCCGGCACTGTGCTAGACCCATTATGCCACCACATGTAAGCCTCTGGCCCTATGCAAGGGTGGATTATCCCATACACAAGTGAGGAAATTGGGGCTCAGGGTGATAAGTATGATGGAAAATACCACATACCAAACTCTTAATATGGGCCAGGCCTGTTCTAGGAGCTTTACATGCATCAACTCATTTAATCCTCACAACAACTTATGAACAGGCTTAATTATCCCCATGTTAGGATGAGCACACTGAGGCAGAAGCAAGTTAGAGAGCTTTGCAGTTTCACGCAGCTAGTCAGCACCAGAGCCAAGAATCAGAACCAGGCAATCTGGCTCCAGAGTCTGTGTGGTTAACCGTGACTCTGTCTCACTCACGAATGGCCTACAGTTAGGGAGAGAGTAGTTAATGAAGATGGATTCTAACTCAGCAAGACTCCAGGTAGGGTACTGACTCTATATATGTTTCCACACATTTCAATTGAAGGCACTTGCTTTCAGTTCAGATCACAATTTAAATTCTTTCACAGCATAGATATGGACCACAGGAATCATCTAAGCCAAGCACTTAAATCTTAGATGTTTATAATCAATGACAACTGACTTAAGGCTTCATATTCAGTCCTTTCTAAGCTGTATATTTAAAAAGATACATGCGTTACAAAACCTCAGTTCCATACACCTGGGGGTTTCCAGGCAGAGGTGTTTAGGACTTAAATGATAGACCAGAGTTAGCTAGCAGGAGGGTACCACAGGGTAGGGGAGTGGAAGAGAAGGAAGGGGAAAGAACAGAGAAGAAATAACAAAGGAGGAGAAAGACATCTATTGAGTACCTACTACATTCCAAGAATTCTGCTAGACAGTCTACATATGTTATTGCACTTTACCCTCATAACAACCTATGGAGGATGTAATGAAATCCCCAAGATTATCTTGCTAGCATGCAAAACAAATCAAGACTAAGCAAGTGTCTATCCAACCTCAAAACCTAAGCTTTCTCCATTACCCGCGTGCTGCCTCCTGTTAAGTTCAGCTCTTCAATTTTAGTTCCATTGTGCCAAAAAAAAATTTGCCCAATCTCTTGTCTTCATCTCCCCATCTATAAAATAGGGATAACAGTAGTTTTTTCCTCACAGTTGTTCTGAAGATTAGAATGTTTGTAAAGTGCTAAGAACTGTGCTTGGGCACACAGTAAACACCCAGTAATCAGTACTGTTGATTGATGACGTAGCAAGGATGAAGAGAAGACACTCCAGGCACTGTGCTGGATGTGGTATTAAGAAATTACACCAGCCTGAACAAACATACCTAAGGCCAGTATGGCCTACACCCCTCCTTAAGCATCTCAAAGACCAGCAGAAGACATTCTAGGACAGTGCTTCTCAAAATATAATGTGCACACGAATCACTTGGGAATCTTGTTAAAATGCAGATTCTGATTCAGTAATTCTGGGCTGAGACCTGAGAGTCTACATTTCAGGCAAACTCCCAGGTGAAGCACTGGCCCAGAGACCACACTTTGAGTGGCCAAGACCTAAAGAGCTGCTTTCCCATTTCCTAGTCTCTAAATTTCCCCTCTCAAGTGCCTGAGATAATGAAAACAAGCCAGGGACAATAAATCATCTTCAACAACCAAATGTCAAATAAATTAAAGTCTCAAGCACTGAGACTATAAAAGCTATTGAAAGCAGTTTCCCAGGGCTCCTGGGACTGGAAATCCTTTCTGCACATTCTGCTGGCAGCCAGCAAATCACCAAGAGGAATGAACGCCTCTATTTTCTTCTTCCTCCTCCTGAATCAAAAGGAGTCAGGATAAACCTGTTGTGTGGCTCCAGGTCCAATTTGAAGGCTAAGTCCTTCTGCAATCTATTTAAGCTCCCAAATTTATCCAAAGAAGAGGGAGGCCTAGTTTACTTATGTCTGTTAGAATATTTGTAGTCTTTCTCCTCTCATTGGGTTCCTTCTGACTTTCTGTAGCTGATTTTTCCTCACCAGCAACATTCCAATGTAATTTGCACTATTATGAAGACAGATGCTACCAAGTTCATTTGTTATTACGTTACCACAGGAAATGGCAGGGATTCTGATAAGTCATGAAATTATATCAAGCAACAGTCAACCAGACTCTTTTCACTCATGCCCCTCAGGATCCTAAAGTAACATCAATTAAGACAAAGAAAGTTGAGTCAGAAGAAATATTATTTCTTCCAAGAAATATTATTGGCCCTGTGGTGTGATTCAGGGCCTGGGAATCAAGAAATGTTTCAATACTGACTCTGAGAAAAGCTTGCAGAAATATTTTATGAGCTGTAAAATTACAATAACTCACCAAGTGGTTCTTTCCAGTTCTGCCTCTTCCAAACACAACACCAAGACCTCCCACGTCCAGACAAGAGGGGACTGGAGTGACAAGAGGGGACTGGAGTGAAAAGAGCATGTGCAAGGAGTGTGCTCCTTTCACTCTTGGACCTAGGCAGTCACAGATCCCATCTTGCCCTAGTACTGAAGATCTTATGATCCTCATCCACTCAGGCGCAATGAAGAAGCCAGGTTCTACTAGACACTAAATGCTGCATTTTGCTCACTGTTCACATCTAGCCTCTTCTGCAGGGTGTGTTCTAAATGCTCTCATTCAAAGCACAGGAGAAGGTGCATTGGTTAAGAACATAAACTCTGCAATCAGATTTCTTGGGCTCTGACACTATCAATGTGGTCTTGGAGAAATCATAGCTTCTTTTGGCTTTATTTATTCATGAACTGTGGTGAATAAAAGCACCAACTTCTAAGGTTACTGTGATAATGAAATAAGATAATGCGTATAAAGTGCTTAGCACAATGCCTCGCACATGTAAAAACTATTACTATCCTGCCATGCAGAGCTCCCTAGTTGTAAATGAAAAAGGAAGCAATTTTTTCAAGTTTTTGTACATTTTAATATTAAGTTATCAGGTGATTAATAGTATAATTCAACACCCAAAGATGACTTGTTTCTTCGCTCTCTGAGCCTCAGCATCCCTATCTGTAAAATGAGGTAATTGTATTAAATTGCTCATAAAGACCTCCTCAGTTCCAATAGAAACTGTCTAGATATTGTTGGGCTCCAAGGATGCAAGCAAACCCCCAAAGACCCCCTCTTGCAAGCTGAGGTGGGGACCAAGCCCACGATAGGGCTGCACAAACAGGAACCCCATCATACTACTTTACTTGGTACTGTCTGTGTATCCTTTCATTCCTGCATCTAGCAGGAAGTAATTTATTACCAGGTGCTGGACACTAACTGAGATGCCAAGGTAGCCAGGATGTTTAAATGAGTGAGATGTGGCCCCAGAACCTAAAGTCTCACAGACCAGTAACAGAATCAACTCAGGTCACTAATGAGTGCAGAGACTGGAAGTGTCAGGCAGTGGGGATATTTGTTTTGCTGCCAGTGCCATAAAAAATGTTGGTGATGTCCTTCATGGACCCCAAGACTTAAGTAAAGAATAGCAACCACTACAACTCCTATACTGAGAGCTGCTTCTACTATTATCAGTACTTAAATGTCTACTCTGTACCAAGCCTATACTGAACCCTCTACAACAGTCCTTTGAATTAGGTATTGTTATACTCAGTGGGCTGGAAACATAAAACACCTTCCTGCTATGGCTTCTTCTAATAGCAACCAGCTCACTCCCAGCTTTTTTAGCCTAAGAGCCTATACTTACTCCATACGAATTCCTCCTGATGACAGCTGTTTAGACCATAGACAAGAACATAATCTAGGGTGGTCAACTCATGCACTGGCTGGAAAAGGTCAACATGTGGCCAATTAAATTCTCTAGGCTTTCTCTCGCCAGGCTACACATTAGAATCACCTGGTGACCTTTTTAAACATTCAGGTACCAGGGTTCACCACAGACCAATTAAATCAGGCTGGGGATTAGGGGAACTGGATATACATATTTTACAAAGTACTCTTATTGGTTCTGATATGAAGTCAAGGGTGAGTGAGGGTGAGTGTCATGGCCTTAGAACAGTGGTTCTCAGTGTGAGGTCTCCAAAACAGAAGCATCAGCATCTCTTGGAAACTTGTCAGAAATACAGATTCTCAGGCTCCACTCCAGACCTACTGGATTAGAAACTCTGGTGGTGGTACCCAGCAATCTACATTTAAACAAGCCCTCCATATCATTCTGATGCACACTAAAGTCTGAGCACCACAGCCCTAAAGCTCTGCTACTCAAAAGTGTGGTCCATCAACCAGCAGCACTGGCATCACCTGGAAACTTGCCAGAAACAGAATATTCTGCCCCAACCCAGAGTTAATCAGCATTTTCACATCTCCAGACAATTGGTATGCACACGAAGTATTGAGAAATACAGGAGAAAAAAAATAATGAATTTCAATGAAAGAAGTTAAAATAGCCAAAATTGAAAGTAATGATTCTTGACCAGGGAGGTATGCTCTACCTAAAGGGAATTCATCAGAACAAACCAAGGAGTTTTCTCAACCTATTTATAGAGACACCCAGAGATCTCAGTACGTAAGAATCACTGCTACCAATGAGAATATGTTGTATTCCTCAGTGTAGGGCGTGGAAAATAGTTTTGTAAAGCAGAAATTGAGAGAGGCTGCTAAGGAAAGTATGATAGGCATGGCAAGCTGAAGATATGGAAAAGCAGAAGATAACTATAAAAAGAACTATGCAGATAAGCAGAAAGAGGTAAACAGAGAGAGAGAGAGAGAGAGAGAGAGAGAGAGAAATAATAAAAAGTAGCTGATCTCTAGAGGTGCCTTAATGTCGTCCACCCTCCCAGTTTGGCTCCAGTTCAGCAGTATCCTCATAATAAACAGCTTTTCCTGAGATGATGTGAAAAGGTCTCCATTCCTGTAACTATACGCATTCACTTTGTGTTGTGGCTGCCCAAGAGTGCTCACTGACGGGAGGTGAGGAGAGCAAGAAGCTGGCTGCGCCGGGCAGCCACAGTCCCACTCCAGGTCCCAGCTGCTAAGGAAGAATCTACCTGGAATCACACTTTCACTCCTGAGACCCACTTTGTGCCCCCAAACCAAATAAATGCCTGGGAGAGGGAAGGATCAACAGCGAGCCTAAATCAGATGGTGGGAAATGCACACGTTTTCCTCCCACACAGAAATCCAGGCAAGACTTCAGCAGCTAGGCTCCCACGTGCCCACACACCTCACCTCACCTGGCAACACACCTGCTCTACTCGTACCTCATGCTTTGCCAAGGTTTGAGACATGGCAGTGGGGGGAGATGCAAAAAGAAAAGAAAGCCATCGACATAAAATAAAGCCACTCCAAACTGCTTCCTCAATATCCAAGAAAGGAGATTTGCCAAAATTATAGAAAATGATAAACTTGATAAGAAAGCAGACCCTCCCACCTTTAGTAGAAATAAAGATCCCTATGAATACCTAAATACATGATTCATACTATCTGATGGAGAATAAACCTCCTTAAGAGTGCAAGCTACAAAATAGTAATAAAAGCCATACCTTCTGAGCAGTGTATCTGCATGTTGCAATTCCCTGGGCATTGCACCAGCACGATTCCAGGTACTCAAGCCATGACATATAAAATTACCTAATGAAGAGGGCTGCCAATATTCACTCACGCTTCAGCAAAGAGCTTACTGTGCTAACATGGAAAGCTCTGTGTTCCCAAGAATGGCCAGTTGTCAACCTGCCTTCCATTTCAACCTATTTCACAGGTGGCTCACATCTCTAAGACTTATGTCCTTGCACAATTCTCCAGGGACAAGTGGATATTGTTCATTTTTCTCTCTCACCCTAGAGATCACAATAGAATATAAGTTGGAAGAGGGCTATTATAATATGAATAATCTTCAGTATGCTCTGAATTATTGCTTAACTAAATCATTTACAACTTTGGAACTTGATCAAAAATAGCAATATATTTTTCATTAATCATTCAATAAATATTTTTGGAGCACCCTCTATGTGCCAGAGACCATGCCAAGGGCTGAACCAGAAATAGTGAGCAGGTTCTCTGTTCTCTCTGTTTGGGGGCGAATTATGAAAGCAATTAGAGAAAAAAAGGCAGGTTAAAAAATAATGGAACATACTTTTGTTTAAGAAAAAATACACAAAACAAAACATCCACATATATGTGCATATAAAATACATTTTTAAAGTTCTGGGAAAATACCCTCTAAATTAGTGGTGAGCAAACTATTTTTGTAAAGGGCTAGATGGTAAATATTTTCAGCTTTGTGAGCCATACAGATGCTATCACAGCCACTCAACTCTGGGGTTATAGTATGACGGCAATCACAGAGCTTCCATGTGTAAACAAATGAGCATGGTTCTGTCCCAATAAAACTTTATTTACAAAAACAGGTGGCAGGTCAGATTTGGGTCTCAGGTGGCAGTTTGCCAACCCCTGCTCTAAATTACTAAAAGTAGGTTACTTCAGAGGAGTGGGACTTGAGGGAGAGATGAAGGATTTAAAAGAGAATTTTCACTTTACCCCACATACTTCGGTTTTCTTTGAATATTTTGTCCACCACTGAATCCTCAGTCCTTTGCACAGTGCCTGGCTCATGGTACTCACATATAAAGACATGTTTGATAAATCAATTATGTGGATGAGTTCAGTTTTTTAAGAATAAAATTTTAACTTATAAAACAGGCATTAAGTGTAATACATAGAGTGACAGAGGAAGTATAGGACACTCCGAGGGCACATAAAAGGAACACCAACCCCAGACTGAGATTGTCAAGAACTTATTCCCAAGAAACTAGGATCCAAGCTCATTAAGACCTCCCATTGCATACAGTGATATCCAGGTGGAGAACAGTTATGTCTCACAAGTGCACAAGCAGCACTGAAATAGCCAGACCACTCAACCAGTATGTGAGCAGGCAATCAGTTCAAGTGGGAGGCTCAGAAGGGCCAGGGTTCAAGTTGTGTCCCAGCAAGGCAGCTCCTGGGCTCTGCAAACCCTCCTCCTGACCCCAAGCTAGGCCACACTGGAGCAAATGATGGAGGAAGAGTCTGCTTCCCCACTGACTGTTAATGCCATCCAGACTTAATCACGAAAAAGGCAAAATGGAGAGACCCTCAGCCTTACCGCTGAAATGAGGTTTTGGGAACAGTGAGAAATTACAGGTTTGAGCTCTTCCCTACACACCTATGTCTGTGGACAATTACCCCTCCATAGCAAAAAACAGTGTCAGTCAGTTCTCTTAAGAGCGCAGCCTGTGAACCAAGAGAAGACAAAACTGCTACTCCTTGCTAGAAGCCTACACCATAGGCTACTAGTGAATAGCTGTCACTCAAACGATGTCCCAAGGAGGGAGGTTAAATCCTACCTCGGCAACTTCCAGCTGCCTTCAAAAGAAATTACAAATGAAACCCAGCTTTGCCATCAAAGTTTATTTTTTAAAGATCGCAATAGACACGTTAGTTTCTAACAAGAGGCCACAATGTTTCTTTCAGGTATAACATATTCTTTGTATTAAATAGATACAGAGTTAACCAAAATCTGCACGTTCACATGCAAAAATCCTCTTTGACCTTAGTTCTCGTTATCTGTCCTAGCTTGAGAAGAAAAAATGTCATTTTCCTTCAAGGATTTGTATGTGGATCTTTGGCTCCACTAGCTGGTAGTAATTTAAACATGAATGAAAGTGAAGTGTGGGGGTGTGTGGCTAAGGATACAGAAGCATGGAGAAGTGTCCTACCCTAGAATTAAAACCCTCTTTAGGAAGGTTGAGTCCACGTGCTTAGGAGAAACTGTGTGTATCGGGAGTTTATAGATCTCCAGTCCTAATCCCCAGTTAGTTCTACGAAGAGCCTAACACCCTCCAATGTTGCGAGGAAAGATTCCTTAACACAAACAGAATATCCCCCAGGCAGTCTCTCTATGACCCCGGCTTCTCTCAGTGCTCTCTCCTAGCTGTTCCCTATCATATTTTAGGGCCTCCCATGTCATCAAACAGCCTCTAGGTCTTTCTGCTACCCATTAGCTTGTGCATCTCTTGGCATCACATCCAGAGAACAGCTCCAAGCAGTCAGGGTCCATTCTGAGCCCTCTAGTGACAGCTAAACTGATCCACAGCTAATCCCCTTCAGGATCTGGGGGAACCCTTTAGAGTCGCATCTGGAAAGAAAGACTGTGGAACATTTGTATCAAACTCAGATGTCCTCCTTGATCCAGAGCCAAAGAGGAGGTGAGGATGGACGCAGCTCTCATCTTCTAGAGAGCACCACTCCCAGGAAAAAATAGAACTAACACTCTCTCAGTTCAAAGTGGGTCTTAACGGTAATAGTTAATGGTTAACAGTAATAGTAATTGTTGTATAGGCATTGTGATAGGTATAATAAAGTAAACAGACTTTACAGTCAATACAAACTGACCTGGATTCAAACTCTAGTTCCATTCCTAAGTAGCTTTGTGACTTTGGAGAATTCACTTTACCTCTCTAAACCTCAGTAAATTGAAGACAATCTAAAAATTGGAGGTAATCATATAACTGTCATAGAATTGCTGCATAGATTAAATTAGAAAATTAATATAAAGCATTTAGCACTGTCCCTGGCTGACTGAAACCAAAAAGAAAATGGCCACTTTTAAATACAGATGATCTGATTTCTCACCTCACTCCCACTTCACTTGTTTTATTTCAGCTACATCCTTTTCCCAAGCCTCAAAAAGATACATAATTTCGCAAGACAAAAAGACTGAAAACAGCTAAGCAACAGCTGTTCTTCTTTACCAACTAAACCTAGCGTGGGCAATACCATTAAAATGCATTAATGCCCCCATACTGGAAGGCAGGCTCAACCCAAGAGGGCAGTTCATTTCCAAGCCCACGTGTTCGCCAACCAAAATGAGCCATGCCTCCCTCACAGCCACTTTGAACAGCATTTCAAGGTCACTTTGTCAGATAGGAAATTGTCCCTCAGCATTCACATAACTGACATTTCCTTTCTTTTATCTGCAAGGCCCCTTAAGTCTGCTGAGTGAGATTTTTTTGCCTTCAAAGATTGTGCTGTAGGTAGAACTTACTGACTGTTGGGTGCCTGGGGCTTAGGAAACCGCTGTCTCTATTCCAAATGATTCATAAAACACCCTGTTCTTTAAACATATACATAAAGGAACTAAGAAGTAATAAAAAATCACTTTCCACTTTTTTTTTTTTTTTTTTTTTTGTGGTACGCGGCCTCTCACTGTTGTGGCCTCTCCCGTTGCGGAACACAGGCTCCGGACGCGCAGGCTCAGCGGCCATGGCTCACGGGCCCAGCCGCTCCATGGCATGTGGGATCCTCCCGGACCGGGGCACGAACCCGCGTCCCCTGCATCGGCAGTCGGACCCTCAACCACTGCGCCACCAGGGAAGCCCCATTTTCCACCTTTTAACCTATTTGAAAAACTGGAAAACCTTCTCAAATACTTTTATCAGTAATTTTGAGCATTTGCCATTATTCTCCAGATAAATGCCAATGCTAGCACTCAAACAAACCTAGGGAAAACGTACAGAAAAGGACAGTTAGCGGGGCTTCCCTGGTGGCGCAGTGGTTGAGAGTCCGCCTGCCAATGCAGGGGACATGGGTTCATGCCCCGGTCCGGGAAGATCCCACATGCCGCGGAGCGGCTGGGCCTGTGAGCCGTGGCTGCTGAGCCTGCATGTCCGGAGCCTGTGCTCCGCAACGGGAGAGGCCACAACAGTAGGCCCACGTACCTAAAAAATAATAATAATAATAATAAATAAAATAAATAAAAAGCAAGGAAGAGGTAAGCATGCCAAGATACACGGCAGTGGTTTTCAGGCAGAAAATTAATGCAATGCTTCAAAGTGGGGACAAGTTTGCCCTGTCTTGAAACAGAAGTCCCTTGTAGCTGGCACTTAAATAACAAAGATAGGCAGGAGAGAGGTTGGTAACACATTATGCCAACCTCTGTAGGTATGCCAAGGGGAGGAGTTTGGATTTTTTTTTTAACATCTGAAGGCTTTTCAGACGATTTTAAATTTGTGAGTGACAACAATACTACTTGCTATTTGGAGAAAATATTGCAGGAAGGTAAGAGCTCACGCTTCCCTCCAGGGGCTCATGGGAGTTTTCTACACAGCACATTCCAATCACTTTAATTACCAACCCATGCCATACTTCTGATAACACAGGAAGCCTTTTCTCTCTGATTTCCCCGTGCTGCCTTTGTATGTAAGCCAACCTGAGTCACTGAGTTTATTCAGTTCTACCAGGAACCTTTTTCTCACACTTGGCCCAGGACAAAGGGTTTATAAGGGTCCCCTGAAATATTTTCTCAATATCTTTTTTCCATTTCTCTAGAAAGTCCCTCCCTTCACCCACTCATCATTGACAGTCACTAACTGTCCTAGAAAGCACCAAAGCATCTGAAACATAACTGCATTTTTCTTCAGTATAAACTTAATTCATATTTATTGAATATTTGAACAATAGTATGATTTTCAACTCACTTGGAAACATCTTTTTTTTTTTAACATCTTTAGTGGAGTATAATTGCTTTACAATGATGTGTTAGTATCTGCTGTATAACAAAGTGAATCAGCTATACATATACATAATATATCCCCATATCTCCCCCACCTTTCGTCTCCCTCCCACCCTCCCTATCCCACCCCTCTAGGTGGTCACAAAGTACTGAGGTGACCTCCCTGTGCTATGCAGCTGCTTCCCACTAGCTACCTATTTTACATTTCGCAGTGTATAAATGTCCATGCCATTCTCTCACTTTGTCCCAGGTTACCCTTCCTCACCCCGTATCCTTAAGTCCATTCTCTACGTCTGGGTCTTTATTCCTATCCTGCCCCTGGTTCTTCAGAACCTTTTTTTTTGGGGGGGGGGTTCCATATATACGTGTTAGTATATGGTATTGTTTTTCTCTTTCTGACTTACTTCACTCTGTGTGACAGACTCTAGGTCCATCCACCTCACTACAAATAACTCAGTTTCATTTCTTTTCATGGCTGAGTAATATTCCATTGTTTAATATGTGCCACATCTTCCTTATCCATTCATCTGTCAATGGACACTTAGGTTGATTCCATGTCCAGGATATTGTAAATAGAGCTGCAATGAACATTGTGGTACATGACTCTTTTTGAATTATGGTTTTCTCAGGGTATATGCTGAGTAGAGGGATTGCTGGGTTGTATGGTAGATCTATTTTTAGTTTTTTAAGGAACCTCCATACTATTTTCCATAGTGGCTGTATCAATTTACATTCCCACCAACAGTGCAAGAGGGTTCCCTCTTCTCCACACCCTTTCAGCATTTATTGTTTGTAGATTTTTTGATGATGGCCATTCTGAATGGTGTGAGGTTATACTTCATTGTAGTTTTGACTTCCATTTCTATAATTAGTGATGTTGAGCATCCTTTCATGTGTTTGTTGTCAATCTGTATGTCTTCTTTGGCGAAATGTCTGTTTAGGTCTTCTGCCCATTTCTGGATTGGGTTGTTTGTTTTTTTGATATTGAGCTACATGAGCTGCTTGTAAATTTTAGAGATTAATCCTCTGTCATTTGCTTCATTTGCAAATATATTCTCCCATTCTGAGGGTTGTCTTTTCGTCTTGTGTATGTTTTCCTTTAATGTGCAAAAGCTTTTAAATTTCATTAGCTCCCATTTGGGTTTTTTTTTTAATATTTTATTTTTATTTTTTTAACAGCTTTATTGGAGTAAAATTGCTTTACAATGTTGTGTTAGTTTCTGCTGTACAACAAAGTGAATCAGCTATACTTATACATGTATCCCCATATCTCCTCCCGCTTGCATCTCCCTCCAACCATCCCTATCCCACCCCTCTAGATGGTCCCAAAGCATCAAGCTGATCTCCCTGTGCTTTGTGGCTGCTTCCCACTAGCTATTTTACATTTGGTAGTATATATATGTCCATGCCACTCTCTCACTTCGTCCCAGTTTACCCTTCCCCCTCTCCATGTCCTCAAGTCCATTCTCTACGTCTTCGTCTTTATTCCCGTCCTGCCCCTAGGTACTTCAGAACCTTTTTTTTTTAATTCCATATATATGTGTTAGCATATGGTATTTTTTAAATCTCTTTCTGACTTACTTCACTCTGTATGACAGACTCTAGGTCCATCCACCTCACTACAAATAACTCAATTTCGTTTCTTTTTATGGCTAGTAATATTCCATTGTATATATGTGCCACATCTTCTTTATCCATTCATCTGTCAATGGACACTTAGGTTGCTTCCATGTCCTGGTTATTGTAAATAGAGTTGCAATGAATATTGTGGTACGTGACTCTTTCTGACTTATGGTTTTCTCAGGGTATATGCCCAGTAGTGGGATTGCTGGGTCATATGGTAGTTCTATTTTTGCTTTTTGAAGGAACCTCCATACTGTTCTCCATAGTGGCTGTATCAATTTACATTCCCACCAACAGTGCAAGAGGGTTCTCTTTTCTTCACACCCTCTCCAGCATTTATTGTTTGTAGAGATTTTGGTGATGGCCATTCTAACCAGTGTGAAGTGATGCCTCATTGTAGTTCTGATTTGCATTTCTCTAATGATTAGTGATGTTGAGCAACCTTTCATGTGTTTGTTGACAATCTGTATATCTTCTTTGGAGAAATGTCAACTTACGTCTTCTGCCCATTTTTGGATTGGGTTATTTGTTTTTTTGATATTGAGCTGCATGAGCTGCTGGTATATTTTGGAGATTAATCCTTTGTCAGTTGCTTCACTTGCAATTATTTTCTCCCATTCTGAGGGTTGTCTTTTGGTCTTGTTCATGGTTTCCTTTGTGGTGCAAAAGCTGTTAAGTTTCATTAGGTCCCATTTGTTTATTTTTGTTATTTCCATTTCTCTAGGAGGTGGGTCTAAAGGATCTTGCTGTGATTTATGTCATAGAGTATTCTGCCTATGTTTTCCTCTAAGAGTTTGATAGTGTCTCGCCTTACATATAAGGCTTCAATCCATTTTGAGTTTATTTTTGTGTACGGTATTAGGGAGTGTTCTAATTTTATTATTTTACATGTAGCTGTCCAGTTTTCCCAGCACCACTTATTGAAGAGGCTGTCTTTTCTCCATTGTTTATTCATGCCTCCTTTATCAAAAATAAGGTGAGCATATGTGTGCGGGTTTATCTCTGGGCTTTCTATCCTGTTCCATGGATCCATATTTCTGTTTTTGTGCAAGGAGCATACTGTCTCGATTACTGTAGCTTTGTAGTATAGTCTGAACTCTGGGAGCCTGATTCCTCCAGCTCCATTTTTCTTTCCCAAGATTGCTTTGGCTATTCGGCATCTTTTTTGTTTCCAAACAAATTGTGAAACTTTTTGTTATAGTTCTGTCAAAAATGCCAGTGGTAGATTGATAGGGATTGCATTGAATCTGTAGATTGCTTTGGGTAGTATAGTTATTTTCACAGTGTTGATTCTTCCAATCCAAGAACATGGTATATCTCTCCATCTGTTTGTATCATCTTTAATTTCTTTCATCAGTGTCTTATAATTTTCTGCATACAGGTCTTCTGTCTCCTTAGATAGTTTTATTCGTCAGTATTTTTTCTTTTTGTTGCAATGGTAAATGGGAGTGTTTCCTTAATTTATCTTTCAGATTTTTGATAATTATTACTGCATAGGAATGCAAGAGATTTCTGTGCATTAATTTTGTATCCTGCTACTTTACCAAATTCATTGATTAGCTCTAGTAGTTTTCTGGTAGCATCTTCAGGATTCTCTATGTATAGTATCATATCATCTGCAAACAGTGACAGCTTTACTTCTTTTCTGATTTGGATTCCTTTTATTTCTTTTTCTTCTGTGATTGCTGTGGCTAAAACTTCCAAAACAATATTGAATAATAGTGGTGAGAGTGGGCAACCTTATCTTGTTCCTAATCTTAGTGGAAATGGTTTGTTTTTCACCATTGAGGACGATGTTGGTTGTGGGTTTCTCATATATGGCCTCTATGCCTACTTTCTGGAGGGTTTTTATCATAAACAGTGTTGAATTTTGTCGAAAGCTTTTTCTCCATCTAGTGAGATGATCATATGGTTTTTATTCTTCAGTTTATTAATATGATGTATCACATTGACTGATTTGCATATATTGAAGAATCCTTGCATTTCTGGGATAAACCCAACTTGATCATGGTGTATGATCCCTTTAATGTGCTGTTGGATTCTGTTTGCTAGTATTTTGTTGAGGATTTTTGCATCTATGTTCTTCAGTGATATTGGCCTCTAGTTTTCTTTCTTTGTGACAACTTTCTCTGGTTTGGTATCAGGGTCATGGTGGCTTCATAGAATGAGTTTGGGTGTGTTCATCCCTCTGCTATATTTTGGAAGAGTTTGAGAAGGATAGGTGTTAGCTCTTCTCTAAATGTTTGAGAGAATTTGCCTGTGAAGCCTTCTGGTCCTGGACTTTTGTTTGTTGGAAGATTTTTAATCACAGTCTCAATTTCAGTATTTCTGATTAGTCTGTTTATATTTTCTATTTCTTCCTGGTTCAGTCTTGGAAGGTTGTGCTTTTCTAATAATCTGTCCATTTCTTCCAGGTTGCCCATTTTATTGGCATAGAGTTGCTTGTAGTAATCTCTCATGATCCTTTGTATTTCTGCAGTGTCAGTTGTTACTTCTTTTTAATTTCTAATTCTATTGATTTGATTCTTCTCCCTTTATTTCTTGATGAGTCAGGCTAATGGTTTATCAATTTTGTTTATCTTTCAAAGAACCAGCTTTTAGTTTTATTGATCTTTGCTATCATTTCCTTCATTTCTTTTTCATTTATTTCTGATCTGATCTTTATGATTTCTTTCCTTCTGCTAACTTTGGGGTGTTTTTGTTCTTCTAATTGCTTTAGGTGTAAGGTTAGGTTGTTTATTTGAGATGTTTCTGGTTTCTTAAGGTAGGATTGTATTACTGTAAACTTCCCTCTTAGAACTGCTTTTGCTGCATCCCATAGGTTTTGGGTCATTGTGTTTTCATTGTCATTTGTTTCTAGGTATTATTTGATTTCCTCTTTGATTTTTTTCAGTGGTCTCTTGGTTATTAAGTAGTGTATTGTTTAGCCTCCATGTGTTTGTATTATTTTACAGATTTTTTCTGTAATTGATATCTAGTCTCACACTGTTGTGGTCAGAAAAGATACTTGGTACAATTTCAGTTTTCTTAAATTTAACAAGGCTTGATTTGTGACCCAAGATATGATCTATCCTGGAGAATGTTCCATGAACACTTGAGAAAAAAGTGTATTCTGTTGTCTTTGGATGGAATATCCTGTAAATATCAATTAATTCCATCTTGTTTAATGTATCATTTAAAGCTTGTGTTTTCTTATTTATTTTCATTTTGGATGATCTGTCCATTGGTGAAAGTGGGGTGTTAAAGTCCCCTACTATGATTGTGTTACTGTCGATTTCCCCTTTTATGGCTGTTTATGTAATGAGGTGCTCCTATGTTGGGTGCATAAATATTTACAATTGTTATCGCTTCTTCTTGGATTAAGTTCTTGATAATTATGTAGTGTCCTTCTTTGTCTCTTGTAATAGTTTTTATTTTAAAGTCTATTTTTGGTCTGATATGAGAATTGCTACCCCAGCTTTCTTTTGATTTCCATTTGCATGGAATGTCTTTTTTCATCCCCTCACTTTCAGTCTGTATGTGTCCCTAGGTCTGAAGTGGGTCTCTTGTAGACAGCACATATATGGGTCTTGTTTTTGTATCCATTCAGCCAGTCTATGTCTTTTGGTTGGGGCACTTAATCCATTTACATTTAAGGTAGTTATCGATACGTATGTTCCTATTACCATTTTCTTAATTGTTTTGGGTTTGTTATTGGTCTTTTCCTTCTTTTGTGTTTCCTGCCTAGAGAAGTTCCTTTAGCATTTGTTGTAAAGCTGGTTTGGTGGTGCTGAATTCTCTTAGCTTTTGCTTGTCTGTAAAGGTTTTAATTTCTCCATCTAATCTGAATGAAATCCTTGCTGGGTAGAGTAATCTTGGTTGTAGGTTTTTCCCTTTCATCAGTTTAAATATGTCCTGCCACTCCCTTCTGGTTTGCAGAGCTTCTGCTGAAAGAGCAACTGTTAACCTTATGGGGATTCCCTTGTATGTTATTTGTTGTTTTTCCCTTGCTGTTTTTAATATTTTTTCTTCATATTTAATTTTTGATAGTTTGATTAATATATGTCTTGGCATGTTTCTCCTTTGATTTATCCTGTATGGGACTCTCTGTGCTTCCTGGACTTGACTGACTGTTTCCTTTCCCATATTAGGGAAGTTTTCAACTATAATCTCTTCAAATATTTTCTTAGTCCCTTTCTTTTTCTCTTCTTCTTCTGGGATCCCTGTAGTTCGAATGTTGCTGCGTTTAATGTCATCTCAGAGACCTCTGAGACTGTCCTCAATTCTTTTCTTTCTTTTTTCTTTTTTCTGCTCTGCTGTAGTTATTTCCACTATTTTATGTTTCAGGTCACTTATCCATTCTTCTGCCTCAGTTATTCTGCTATTGATTCTTTCTAGAGAATTTTTAATTTCATTTATTGTGTTGTTCATCACTTTTTGTCTGCTCTTTAGTTTTTCTAGGTCCTTGTTAAATGTTTCTTGTATTTTCTCCATTCTATTTCCAAGATTTTGTATAATCTTTAATATCATTACTCTCAATTCTTTTTCAGGTAGACTGCCTATTTCCTCTTCATTTGTTTCTTCTGCTGGGTTTTTACCTTTCTCCTTCATCTGCTGTGTGTTTCTCTGTCTTCTCATATTTCTTAACTTACTGTGTTTGGGGTCTCCTTTTTGCAGGCTGTATGTTCGTAGTTTCCATAGATTTTCGTGTCTGCCCCCAGCGGTTAAGTTTGGTTCAGTGCATTGTGTAGGCTTTCTGGTGGAGGGGACTAGTGCCTGTGTTCTGGTGGATGAGGCTGGATCTTGTCTTTCTGGTGGGCAGTTCCACCTCCAGTGGTTTGTTTTGGGGTGTCTGTGACCTTATTATGATTTTAGGCAGCCTTTCTGCTAGTGGGTGGTGTTGTGTTCCTGTCTTGCTAGTTGTTTGGCATAGGGTGTCCAGCACTGTAGCTTGCTGATCATTGAGTGAAGCTGGGTCTTAGCGTTGAGATGGAGATCTCTGGGAGATCTGTCACCGTTTGATATTATGTGGAGTGGGAGGTCTCTGATGGACCAAGGTCCTGAATTAGGCTCTCCCACCTCAGAGGTACAGGCCTGACACCCGGCCAGAGCACCAAGACCCTGTCAACCACATGGCTCAGAATAAAAGGGAGAAAAAGAAAGAAAGAAAAAATAAATAAATAAAATAAAGTTATTGAAATAAAAAAAATTATTAAAAATAAAAAAATTTAAAACTCATAAGGAAAAGAAAGAAAGAAGAGAGCAACCAAACCAATAAACAAATCCACCAATGATAATGAGCACTAAAAGCTATACAAAAAAAAAAAAAAAAAGGACAGTCAGAACCCTAGGACAAATGGTAAAAGCAAATCTATACACACAAAATCACACAAAAAAGCATACACATACACATTCACAAAAAGAGAAAAAGGAAAAAAATATGTATATCTATATATATATTTTTAAAAAGGACGAGAACACCAAATCAGTAAAAAAATCTACCGATGATAATAAACTCTAAATACTAAACTAAGATAAACATAAAACCATAAACAAATTAGATGTAGAAAGCAAACCCCAAGTCTGCAGTTGCTCCCAAAGTCGAACGCCTCAACTTTGGGATGATTCGTTGTCTATTCAGAAATTCCAGAGATGCAGGGTACATCAAGTTGATTGTGGAGATTTAATCTGCTACTCCTGAGGCTGCTGGGAGAAATTTCCCTTTCTCTTCTTTGTTCCCACAGCTCCTGGGGTTCAGCTTCGCATTTGGCCCCAAATTTAAATTTTGGCCTCTGTGCACAGGTCACCTGAGGGCATCTGTTCTTCACTCAGACAGGGCGGGGTTAAAGGAGAAGCTGATTAGGGGGCTCTGGCTCACTCAGGCCGGGGGGAGGGAGGGGTACAGAATGCGGGGCGAGCCTGCAGTGGCAGAGGCTGGCGTGATGTTGCAACAGCCTGAGGTGTGCCATGTGTTCTCCCGGGGAAGTTGTCCCTGCGTCACGGGACCCTGGCAGTGGTGGGCTGCACAGGCTCCCAGGAGGGGTGTGGATAGTGACCTGTGCTTGCACACAAGCTTCCTGGTGGCTGCAGCAGCAGCCTTAGTGTCTCATGTCCATCTCTGGGGTCCGTGCTGATAGCCGCGGCTCGTGCCTGTCTCTGGAGCTCGTTTAGGCGGTGCTCTGAATCCTCTCTCCTCGTGCACCCCAAAACAATGGTCTCTTGTCTCTTAGGCAGTTCCAGACTTTTTCCCCGGCCTCCCTCCCGGCTAGCTGTGGTGCACTAGCCCTCTTCAGGCTGTGTTCATGCAGCCAACCCCAGTCTTCTCCCTGGGATTTGACCTCTGTAGCCCAAGCCTCAGCTCCCAGCCCCCACCTGCCCCAGAGGATGAGCAGACAAGCCTCTCCGGCTGGTGAGTGTTGGTCGGCACAGATCCTCTGTGCGGGAATCTCTCTGCTTTGCCCTCTGCACCCCTGTTGCTGCACTCTCCTCTGTGGCTCCGAAGCTTCCCCTGCACCCACCCCTCGTCTCCACCAGTGAAGGGGCTTCCTAGTGTGTGGAAACTTTTCCTCCTTCACAGCTCCCTCCCACTGGTGCAGGTCCCGTCCCTATTCTTTTGTCTCTTTTTTCTTTTTTCTTTTGCCCTATCAGGTACATGGGGAGTTTCTTGCCTTTTGGGAAGTCTGAGGTCTTCTGCCAGTGTTCAGTAGGTGTTCTGTAGGAGTTGTTCCACATGTAGATGTATTTCTGATGTATTTGTGGGGAGGAAGGTGATCTCCACATCTTACTCCTCTGCCATCTTGAAGGTCTCAACATGACTGCATTGTAATGATTCTTAGCCAGGTTGGTGATAACTTTCGCTTCATATATGATATTCGGGAAAAAGTTTACATTGCCTACTTAGCCTCTTGCTTCCCCCTGCCCCCCATCCAAGCCTTAAGAATTATACATATTGTCCCATTTGTTGCCCTTTCATTGATGTCCTTTCCTTTTTTAATTTTCATTTTATATTGGAGTATGGTTGATTTATAATGGTGTGTTACTTTCAGGCATACAGTAAAATGGTTTAGTTATTGATGTCCTTTCATTGACTAATTTCAGCCTCAGTGACATTCAAATAAAGTTATTAAAAGTTTCTTACTCATTCATTCAAAGTAAAAACTAAAAATAAAAAATTAATAGGCCACTGCCCACCAGGTAATTGCGACTTAGACTCTTATCCTCAAGAACTATGAGGGACTGTGAAGACTGCAAAGGAACTGTGATATGTATAAGGTCCCATGTGAATGGTGCTCCCAATGAAAGGAATGTTCTTCACTAAAAAGAACATTTGAAAATACTTCTTCCTTATAAGTCTTAGTGACACATAGGTATACTTTCAAAACACAACCCATAACTTTATAGTGTATTTCTTTAATTATAACATGGAAAGGCTATCTATGTTAATTATAAAAGAATTAGAAAATACTCTTTATCAGTAAGAAGGAAATAATAACAGTCCAGTTTCTCACTCCCAAAAATAACCACTGTGAATTCCCTGAAATATAACTTTTAAGGTAGATAGATAGATGATAAATAGATAGATAACTAGACAGACACATCTATATGATGTTAATTTGTTAACAATAATGGAGTCATGCTCGACATGTTACCTTGTAACCTAAATTTTTCATTTTATATATAGGAGATAACTTTTCATATCAATAAATGTTTACCTACAAAATATTTTAATATTATATTTGCTATTTTTCCCTCATAGCCTTCCTTCTTTGTGCATTACAACACCTGCTGTTCTGTGCTTATGCTCTTCAATTCCCACCCCACCCACAATTCTGAGACATTGTATGAGCACTTCCCAAAAGAGACTTCCCTCTTAGTAGACTTCCCTCTTCACTGGGGAACTGCAGAGAAACCCCAGGAATACTTAAATTTTCAACCCCACCTCTACCTAGCTGTGCATCATCGGGTCAGTTTCTTTCCTTCTCTCCATCTCAGATTCCATTCTAAAGTTAAATATGAATGATATTTGTATTATACTTCCTAATACTGTGGAAAACTTAAGAGTATGTATCCCCCAATTATAAAATACAGCTTTTCTGTTCCATCTGGTCCAATGAACATGAGTACTCACTAATGACAGATACAAATTGACTAGAAGACTCCAGACCAAAACAGTATAAGCTGAATTGCCCCTGAGAATGATTCTGACAATTTTCAGATGTGGGTGTGGGGGGTATAGGGAGAAAGCAGGGAGGTAAATCTGCAGCCCATTTCTGTTACTACTTCTGATCAACAGCCAAACAGCAGCCCTACTCCACAACTTAAGGACTGCATATAATATGGAGAAGTACAGTGAGAAGACTAGACATAACAGCAGAAGCCACTGCTGAAATCCCCGAGGACTCAAGTTTCAAATTTGTACAAATGACCTCATTAGGATTTCACTCAGAGTGGAATAGAAGATGATGTCTCTTATTGCTAAACTGAAACATTTTTCAGTTGCCCTTTACCAGCTGCTTGACATTACCAGGGAAGAGAAAAGGCCTCATCTGAAACAAGGGTTTAGGGAGGGAATGGGAGAGAACTATCTAACAGCAAATAGAATATTTCAAGATTATTATATAATAACGAAAGGAGGGGTGGTGGGGAAGACAACCAAAATGAAAGAATAATAGGGACCAGGTGAATAAATTGCTACTTCTATACAATGGGCTTCTAAGCAACCTTCAAAATGATGGTTGTATAAATTTATAAATCTAATAAGTTGTTCAGAATCCATGGTTAAGGTGGAAAAGATAAACTACAAATCAGTATATGTAGTACAATTCCTTTTTATAAAACAGAAAAGTTTATATTTACATCTTTATAACAAGATTTGTGTCTGGGCAGTAGGATAATAAGCATATATTTTTAAATACATTCCTAACTTTTTATTTATGAGCTAAAAGTGATAGAAATTTAAAATTTTAAAAATTTAATGCATCTACATTCTGTGGGACTTTCTTCTTCTAGCAGGCTTCTGCAAAGGACTGGATATTTCCTCCTTTCCTATTCAACTGAGGTAGGTGTAACTTTTCAATCTGCTTTACCTCTAGCTCTTTTATGAGTGTCTTTCATCATTCCTACTTTTAACTTGTTTCTCTCTTTTCTGGTCTTTTCTTATGTCATTCTCCAAATCATCCAATCTCTGAGCTGAGAGAGGCCTTAGATTTTATGCATTCTACCCTCCAACTGAGTAGCAGGTAAGATATAGATCAGTTAAGAAGCAGAAAACCTCAACTTAATGTCTAAACCATGACTCAGCAAACAGCTGCCTGAGTGACAAATACTGCCATCTGCCTGTTTTTGTAAGTAAAGTTTTATGGGAAGCCAGAGACGCTCATGTGTTTATGTATTATCTATGCCTGCTTTCACACTATAGTGGCAGAGTTGGCCTGCAAAGCCCGAAGTATTTACTGTGTGGCCCTTTACAGAAAAAATTTGCCAACTCCTGGTCTAAACAACAACAAAAATAGATTAACTTACAAAGCCAGAATCTCAAAGATGGGCAACTACAGGATTGGTGGTCTGGCAGGTCAATGAGGTCATCAAGGATCTGATTCTTTCCCAGTATCCACTATGCCATCCTCACTGTATCAGCTTTATCCCCAGACCAGCTCCCCTCATAGTTACAAGATGGCTATAGTGGTTATAGGCATCACATTCTGACCTAGAGAGTGTCCACAAAAGAAGATATCCCTTCTGATATTGTTTCTTTTAAGAGTGGGGAAGCTTCTCTGTCTGGGGGAAAGCATATTCCTCCTCATATCTCATTGGTCAAATTTCATCAGCTACCATCACATGGTCACGCCTAAACCAATCACTAAAGAGACTGCAATTTTATATGGCTTAGACTAATCAGTTTACAAATGAGCTAGAGATGGAGATGTGCTCTCACAGGTGAAGTATCTCTCAGAGACTGGGCTTGGCTTTGTGTAACATAGTACCCAAATTACACTGACCTGAAGTGGAGCCCATTATTCTTTCATGTTACAAGAAGTCCAGAAGAGATTCAGGACTGGTTCAAAGGCTTAAAACTATAATGCCCAACAGACATTGGGCATTTCTCACACCCAACAGGCTGCATTTCTCTTAGTCTTTACCTAACCATCTGTCACAAGGTGGTTTCTGAAGCCCCATGCATCATATCCACAATTTATGGAGGAAGAATGAAAAAGGGGGAAAAAGGCCAATGACTCTCCTCCTTTTTTAAGAGCTTTTCTAGAATCCCACATAACAAGTTCCCTTTCTTCTCACTGGCCAGAATCACATGGCAATTCCATGATTGCCCCTATCATACACCACAAACCCACAGCTAACATTATACTTAACAGTGAAAAACTGAAAACTTTTCCTATAAGATCAGGAACAAGACAAGGGCACCCACTCCCACCACTCTTATTTAATATAACACTGGAAGTCCTAGCTAGAGCAATTAGGCAAGACAGAAAAATAAAGGCATCCAAATTGGAAAGGAAGAAGTAAAATTGTCATTCTTTGCAAATGGTATAATTTTGTGTATAGAAAATCCAAAAACTCAACCCCCCCCCAAAAAAAAAAACTGTTGGAACTAAGCAATGAATTCAGTTAAGTTGCAGGATATAAAATCAACTTACAGAAATCAGCTACATTTCTATAGAGTTATAATGAAACATCTGAAAAAAAAGAAAACTATCCTATTCACAACTGCATCAAAAACAGTAGAATACCTAGGAATAAATTTAACCAAGGAAGTGAAAGATCTATACAATAAAAACTATAATACTTCTTTGAAAAAAAATTGAAGAAGACACAAACAATGGAAAGACTTCTATGCTCAAGTACTGGAAGAATTAATGTTGTTAAAATGTCCATATGACCCCAATCCATCTATAGATTCAATGCAATCCCTATCAAAATTCCAATGGTGTTCTTCACAAAAATAGAAAAAAGAAACCCTAAAATTTGTGTAAAACCACAAAGGACCCTAAATAACCAAAGCATTACTGAGAAAGAACAAAGCTAGATGCATCACACTTCCTGATTTCAAACTATACTAAAAAGCTATAGTAATTAAAACTGTGTGGTACTGTCATTCAAAAAGATACCTCAACGGAATAGATTAAAGAGCCTAGATTAAACTCTGACATATTCACTCAACTAATATTTGACAAGACAGCCAAGAACACCCAATGGGGAAAGTTGTCTCTTCAAAAAATCTTGTTGGGAGAACTGGATAAACACATGCAGAAAAATGAAATTAGAACCCTATCTCACACCACTCACAAAAATGAACTTGAAGTGGATCAAAAAATTAAACATAAGACCTGATACCAAAAAAATCCTAGAAGAAAACATAAGGAAGAAGCCCCTTGACATTGGCAATGATTTCTTAGATATAACAGTAAAAGCACAAACAACAAAAGCAAAAATCAACAAACGGGACTATGTCAAACTTAAAAGCTTCTGCTTGGCAAAAGAAACAATCAACTTTCCTACAGAAAGTGAGGAAATATTTGCAAACCATATATCAGATATGGAATTAATATCCAAATTTTATAAAGAACACATACAACTCTATAAGAAAAAAAATAAATACTCCCAATGAAAAATGGGCAGAGGAACTAAATAGACATTTCTCCAAAAAAGACATCCAAATGGCCAACAGGTGCATGAAAAGGTGTTCAACATCACTAATCATGAGGGAAATGCAAATCAAAACCATCAGATATCACCTCACATCTGTTAAAATGGCTGTCATAAAGAAGACAAGACCTAAATGTCAAGGAGGATGTACAGAAAAGAAAACTTGGTGCACTGCTGGTGGGAATGGAAACTGGCTCAGCCACTATGGAAACGACATGGAGCTTCCTCAAAAAATTAAAAATAGAACTACCACATGTTCTAGCAATTCCACGTCTGGTGTATACCCAAAGGAAATGAAAACAGGATATCAAAGAGAAACATGCCTGCCCATGTTTATTGCAGCATGACTCACAATAGCCAAGATATGAAAACAACCTAAGTGCCCGTCAACAGGTAAATGGATAAAGATGTGAGATACACATACACACACACAAACACACACACACACACACACACACACACACACACACTAGACTATTATTCAGCCATGAGAAGGAAGGAAATTCTGCCATTTGCTACAACATGGATGGATGTTGAGGACATTATGCTAAGTGAGATAAGTAAAACAAAGAAAGACAAATACTGTATGACATCACTTATATGTAGACTCTAAAAAATTCAAACTCGGGGCTTCCCTGGTGGCTCAGTGGTTGAGATTCCGCCTGCTGATGCTGGGGACACGGGTTCGTGCCCCGGTCCGGGAAGATCCCACATGCCGCGGAGCGGCTGGGCCCATGAGCCATGGCCGCTGAGCCTGCGTATCCAGAGCCTGTGCCCCACAACGGGAGAGGCCACAACAGTGAGAGGCCCGCGTACAGCAAAAAAAAAAAAAAAAAAAAAAAAAAAAAATTCAAACTCATAAAAACAGAGAGTAAAACGGTGTTTATTAGTGGCTAGAGGATGGGGGAATAGGAGACATGTTGTTTAAGGTACAAACTTGCAAGTAGTAGACAATAAGTCTTGGAGATCTAGGGCACATATAGTGAATATAGATAACAATATCTTATTATAGTTGTCAAACAGGTTAAGAGATTAGTTCTTAATTATTCCCACCACAAAAAAGAAATGTAATTCCCTGACCTGATAGAGGTGCTGTCACTACAATGAAAATCATATTACAGTACGTAAATGTAGCAAATGAACATGTTGTACACCTTAAGTATACAAAATGTTATACATCAAATGTATTTCAATTTTTTAAAAAGAAGGCTGAAAAAGGGAGGCAGAAAAATAGATGGGCATTTTTACTTCTTACAGTCAAATTACTATGAATAAGTAAAAACTGACATTGGGTAGGCAACTAGACGTCTCTGCCAGAGGTGGATCCTTGAACAAAATCAGGGTTTTGATTAAAAGAAAGAGGGAATGAGGACTGGGTAGATAATCTGCAATACTTACTATATATCCAGTGAAGAAAAACCTCTATAGCATCTCTGATGAATAATTTTATTTTACCACCTATTCATCTTATATTGTCCAGTCTAGACAAGAAAAGCAACTGTAAACAAAACTCTTGTTTTCCTTTACTTTGATAGAGAATATCTCAACTGCCCTGGGGATTAATGTCCCCATGTCCTCTGCATACCTTTGTTTAATAATACTGCAAAGGGAAAGAAAAAAAACCTTGACCATGTCCTTTTCTTTTGGATTCCTCATTTGATCCACCTCCTGGGCATACTGTTCCTTAATTAACATTTGGGATGAAAGGTGATACAGAAATACCATGTTACAAAAGCAAACTAAAAGTATTTTCTTTATGGCACAGAGTAATTTTCATCCCTGAATTTCTATCCATTCCATTGAAATAATGTTTAAAAATCATTTCAATTTCATCTGATAAGTTAGTGTTGAGGTAGTTCTTTAAATATTTAATAATTGCTTGAGACAATTCCTCTTATTATAATTCTATGGTCAGAATCCCCAGACTCTCTCATCAATCCCAGGGCCTGGAACAAACAGAGGCAGTTAATTTCCAGGCAAAAGTTAAGTCATGTGATCTCTATTCCAATTTCCTGAAGGCCAGTTGAAGCACTGAGTTGAAGGGGGTATGTGCATTCCTCTCCTTCCCTTTCACTAGTCATTCTTCTTTCGCTGCCCATCTGACTCCCCATACCTCCACCCATGTACACCCTCCCAATCAAATCAAACCGGACTTCTCTTAATCATCATCAGCGAGACAAAAAAGTATAGCTTTGCAGCATCAAGCCACAGTTTCACACTCTATTTGCACAAGAACTCAGAAGGCCACTAATGCACTGTTTTTTAGCAAGTATCCTTGCAGTCATCATGGAAATGTGTTTTGGCACACCTCCCAGGGCATGGGAACTATTTATGAGAGCTTGTCTTGAAGAGCCCACATGCAACATTAGGATGTCCACTACCATGTGCAAACTGGACATGGCCCAGAGACATTTGGGAACAGACCAGGAGAACTTTGATATGTGAGGAAGGTGAAAGCAGATGTCACTTTTCATTTATTTCAACCTGCCTGCCTCTCCACCAATCCACTCCCACTCGCCAGGCACGTGTAGGACCCACCTTTCATTATACCTCTTCTAGATCACTTGACAGTGTAAAATCTTATGTTTTAACCCATGGTGATGACCCAAGTCATATCCAGCTTTTCTTTGCATGTTCAGCTCATCAACTTGGAATAAGCACTGTCTCTGACTTTCTCTCTACCCTGCCATCCCTCATCTCGAGATCAGGAAACGCCTTTCCCCAACATTCACCACATGAAAAACTCAAAGTAGCAAGAGAAACAAAGGCCAAATAATCACCTTTGACTCACAATCTGCTCCCATAATAACTGTAATACGAATACTTCTTGCCGCACTCTTCATGAGTTCTGAGCCGTTGCTGATTACAAGCCACCAAGAAGCAATTTATAAGCCAGTTCATTTCCATTCAGTCTCTAGTTATTGAATACCAACCATGTGCCAGACACCAAAAGCATGGAGGAATCCCTTCTCTGGGGAAACTTGCAGTGTAGCAGGGTCATGAAGACAAACAAATTATATACGTATACACACACATATATATATAATGTGTGTATATATATAATGTGTGTGTGTATATATATATATATATATAGAGAGAGAGAGAGAGAGAATGTTTCAGGGACTTATACATATGTTAAATGCTAGGATAATGGTGTGCATAGATGGATACATAGGAGCACAGAGAAGGGACACTTCACAAAACCAGAGAAATTAGGAGCTGCTTCCTTGAGAAGAATAAACATGATGAGTTATATACTGAAGGATGTATAAGATCCTTTTTAGTCATGTGAAAAAAAGGAAGAGGGCAGAGGAAATCACAGGAGGAAAGGTGCAGAACCAAGAAGACTAAGGAGAGGGAAAAAAAAAAAAAGAGCAGTTCTGTACTACAAGAGTGAACATGTGAGGCCAAGAGTGAAATGAGATGAAGCAAGAGAGACAAACTAGGGCCACATCATAGAAGCCCTTGTATACCATGCCAAGGAACATAGATTTTATTCCACGCAGGGGAGCAGTTGAAGGTATATGATGAGATTTATGCTTTGGATAGGTCACTCTGGTACCTGAGCAAAGGATGAATTTAAGAGGGAAAAGATAGAAGAAGCTGTCAGTTAGGAAGCTGTGGCAACAGAGCAGAAAGGAAGTTATGCAGGCAGTTATCATGGAGGCAGAAGGAGATGGATTCAAGAAAAAATGTGGGAGGCAAACTGGCAGGGTTTGGTGATTATCTGGATCTATGGAGTGAAAAAGAAGCAGGAGATTAAGATGACTCCCACGTTTGTGACTTCTGTGACTATGGATGCAAATACAGAAGAAGGAGTTGGTATGAGGAGGAGAATAGATACTGTGTCCTGTTTTGTGCAAACCGTGTTTTAGACGACACTATGGGACAACTCAGTGGATATGTCTGGACAATAATTGGTTATTGGAATGTGGAACTAGGGGAAGAGGTCAGGCAGGAGACAGAAGGGTGTGAGTTATTCACCTACAGGAGTTATTAAAACCGTGAGACAATGTGCAGTTCACTTTATCAAAATGTATAACACAAGGATAGGAGTAGAACCAGGGAGGGACGGCTGGGAAAGACCACTTTTGAAGGGGGAAGCAAGATGAGGGCAGCACATGAAAAGCAGAGAGGAGGAACAGACAGAGCTAGAGGAAGATAAATCAGGGGAGAGGGAGAGAACAGAAACTAGGGAGGTTCAGAGTTGCAGGAATAAGAATGGATTTGTGGAAAAACAAAGCAAATTCCACATATATACATATAGATATTTACCACTTCTCTCTCAAAACACATACACGCACACACACATGCACACACACACACACACAAAGGACCATGAAAATGTTTCTAACTTATAAATGCACAAAAATACAGACTAGGAAATACCAGCAGATTGGACATGTTGACAAAGTTTTGGAAATTAAAACAAGTGTCAATGACTTAGCCGACTGGAAAACACCTAAAACAGGTTTACAAGAGTTTTGGGGTGGGGTTCAAAAAATAGAGAAAAAAAATCTCTTTCTATAGCATGGTCAAGAACTGGAAAGTGAGTACTTTTTTTTAACATCTTTATTGGAGTATAATTGCTTTACAGTGGTGTGTTAGTTTCTGCTTTATAACAAAGTGAATCAGCTATACATATACATATACCCCATATCTCCTCCCTCTTGCATCTCCCTCTCACCCTCCTTATCCCACCCCTCTAGGTGGTCACAAAGCACCAAGCTGATCTCCCTGTGCCATGCGGCTGCTTCCCACTAGCTATCTATTTTACATTTGGTAGTGTATATATGTCCATGCCACTCTCTCACTTCATCCCAGCTTACCCTTCCCTCTCCCCGTGTCCTCAAGTCCATTCTCTACATCTGTGTCTTTATTCCTGTCCTGCCCTTAGGTTCTTCAGACCCTTTTTTTTTTTAAGATTCCATATATATGTGTTAGCATACGGCATTTGTTTTTCTCTTTCTGACTTACTTCACTCTGTATGACAGACTCTAGGTCCATCCACCTCACTACAAATAACTCAATTTCATTTCTTTTTATGGCTGAGAAATATTCCATTGTATATATGTGCCACATCTTCTTTATCCATTCATCTGTGGATGGACACTTAGCTTGGAAAGCAAGTACTTTTGGGCTGAAATGAAAAGATAGCTTGAAAATTTGTATAAAGAAGAATTAAATTTATGCCCCATAGCTGATGACTGCCCTGCCCAACCCTAACCCAAGACTGGACCTCTGGAGAAGTTGGACAAGAGAGGTTCTGGTCTGAGGGACATCAGGTCCAAATGAGAGTAGGAGCAAGGAATCTCTGCAAAGAGGACAAACCAGTAGAACTCTAGTACTGAATATCAAGACTCCTATCTTCCTCTCTTCCCTGGCTCTCAGAATGCTGGCGGCCTTCCTCACCTCCACCCCCTACACATACCTGCCACATCTCAGGCAGGAGACAGAAGACTCTTCTTCTGTGAGAAACTGACCTGCATAGGAGAAAAGAATTATACATACTGACAATTGGAGATGCACCAGTGAAAATGCCAAGTCATCACCTTATCAGCCTTCACTGAAGCTCTGCTATTCACAGGAACTTCCAGTCACTTCCAAACGCTTTTCCATAATTGGAATGTGCAGTCAGTGATCACCACACACTAGAGGAAAGTACCTAATGTAAAAAACAGGGTCTAAACAGTGTTTTTAAAAAGGTATGCTGGGTCGGGGGGGCTTCCCTGGTGGCGCAGTGGTTGAGAGTCTGCCTGCCCATGCAGGGGATACGGGTTTGTGCCCTGGTCTGGGAAGATTCCACATGCCGCGGAGTGGCTGGGCCCGTGAGCCATGGCCGCTGAACCTGCGCATCCGGAGCCTGTGCTCTGCAACGGGAGAGGCCGCGACAGTGAGAGGCTCACTTACCGCAAAAAAAAAAAAAAAAAGGTATGCTGGGGGAAACAGAGGCAACGCAGCAAAGCTTTTAAAGGATATAATTAGTATCTTCAAAAGATGAAAGAAGATACTTCACCTGTGATGCAAGAACAATGTGGTTTCTTATTAATAAAACAAATGGTAACTGAAAACAGTATGCATGATGGCAGAAATTTTTAAATGTATGAGATTGAATTAGAAGTTGAAGTAAATAAAGTCTCTGTGACAGCAGAAAAATAACCAAAAATACAAAAACTTCTAGACATAGAGAACTAAGGAAACACAAGAGAGATTACAAAAAAATGATGAAAAAAAAACTTTCAGAACTGAAGGACATGAGTTTCCAGAATGAGATGGTCCACCAAGTGCCCAGCACAAAGCATAAAGAATCTGGGAATTCCCTGGTGGTCCGGTGGTTAGGACTCAGCACTTTCACTGCCAGGACCTGGGTTCACAGTCCCTGGTTGGGGAATTAAGATCCCGCAAGCCTCATGGTGTGGCCAAAAAAAAAAAAGAATCACCACACTAAGGCACATCAGTACATCACTGTGAAATTTCAGAATACCAGAATAGAGCCTTAAAAATTACAGAGATAAAACATGTCATCTGTTTATTCATTTATTAAACATTAATTGAGGACCTATTATGTACAGAATTTATTCATAAAGTGACTTAAGATTGCAGATCAGAAGGAAATTTGGGAGTGAGCTTTATGAAGACCACCTAGAGGGGTGGGATAGGGCAGGTGGGAGGGAGACGCAAGAGGGAGGGGATATGGGGATATATGCATACATATAGCTGATTCACTTTGTTATACAGCAGAAACTAACACAACATTGTAAAGCAATTATACCCCACTAAAGATGTTAAAAAAAAGAGAGAGAGATATCAAGCAGAGAGAACAGCAAGTGCAAAGGACCTGAGATGGAAGTGTTCTTGGCATGCTTGATGTACAGTACGGAAGCCAGGGTGGTCAGAACAGACTGGTCAGAGGCAGAGTGAGAAGGGGTGAGGCCAGAGAACTAGAGGGGGGCAGGTCCAGGAATACCTTAGGACTTTGAATTTACCTCTAATTGGGCAGAGCAGCTATTAAAAGGTTTTGAGCAAAGGACTTATATAATCTGCCTTACCTTTTAAAAAATCTGTTCTTGCTGCAGTACCAAGAATAGACTAAAGGAAGCAATGGTCAAAGCAGAGACTTGTTAGGAGGTTACTGGAATAATTAGAGATTAAGAAGACATCTGAAGACTGAACCCTGGGGCACTCCAGAATTTAAAGGTCAGGAAGGTAAAGAGGGATCTGCAAATGAGACCTAAAAGAAACAAAGGTGAGTTAGGAGAAAAATCAAGGAAGTTAAGGACTCTCGGAAGCAAAGTGAAGACAGCTTTTCTAGGCAAATAGAGATCAACATTTACAAAATGCTGATGATAGGCCAGGTAAGATGAAGAATGAAAAACCAAGATCAACATTTACAAAATGCTGATGATAGGTCAGGTAAGATGAAGAATGAAAAACCAAGATCAACGTTTACAAAATGCTGATGATAGTTCAGGTAAGATGAAGAATGAAAAACCAAGATCAACGTTTACGAAATGCTGATGATAGGTCAGGTAAGATGAAGAATGAAAACCAAGTATTGAATATAACAACACGGAGATCACCACTGCACTTCACAAAAGCATTTTCCAGGAAGAAAGGAAGATGAAAGCCTGGGTGAGGAGGGACTGGACAGTGAGCATGGATAAGTCTTCTAGAGAATTTTGTGGTGAAGGAGAGGACATAAATGGGGTGGTAGTGAGGCAGAAGATAGATGGGCCCTAGGTTAGACATTTACAACTAGCTTCCTGTTTATGCTTTGAGACAAAGATAATAACAGGAACAGGAAAAGCAGCTGGACTTTGTCTCCTGTGGACACTTCAAGATAATGGCAATGGCAGGAGCAGACAGGAGCTTAGGTAAAAGATTAGGAGGCCACATATTCCTCATTCTTGGGGTCAAGGAGACCTCCCAGACTACACATGCACAGAAAGGTTCCTCAGAGGAGGGGGCACTAGCCCATAATATGTCCTGTCAACCTCCCCAAGACCCATGTGCTGGAGTCCATCTTGGCTAAAAGATGTGCATGCGCACACAGGGGAGGGCCTTGAGTCAGATCAGATACGGGAACGAAGCAAGATGATTGGCCAGAGAAAATCAAAGACCCAGAAAACTGCCCCTATATGAGTAATCTAAGCCACCCCCGTTGCCCTCGACTCTTTCTCTGAGCCTTGCCCACGTGTCTATCCACAGGTACTTTTCTAATAAACACTTTACCCATTTCACTAGTTTCCATCACTTTGTTAAAATTCTTTTTGTAAAGAAGAGCCAGGGTCCCGCTTCTAGCCACTAGTCCCTGGTGGTCTAATGGTTAGGATTCAGCACTCTCACTGCCACGGCTCGGGACTGATTCCCAGACAGGGAACTGAGATCCGACTTCAAGCTGCTGCATACCATGGTCATCCTAGATCAGTAGCTGGTTTAAGATGTGTGCTCAAGTGAAGGTGTGGGCTTTGTATTATGTATTCGTTTTGTCTGTTGTTTTCAGATAGGAACTTTTAGAGCATTTTTCAGTCAATGCGAATGACTCAGGAAAAGGGAAATGTTATGATGTAGGAGAAAGAGGGGACTCTTGCTGGAGTAATATCCTGTGAGAGTGGAAAGGGGATGAGATGTAATGCACAAGAGGAGGGCTGTCCTTAGATAGGAACAGAGAGAGTTTATAGTAGCAAAAGGGAAGGCAGAGTATGTGATACAGATGCAGGGACTTCTGGTTGCCAGTCCAGCATGTAAGGAGCTTGGAAGTCATCACTCCTGTCCTCACGACAGGAAAAAAGCTGAAAAAAACTGAAAACCAACAACTCTTCTTGGGTCCATCAGAGAACTGAGGTCAGAGGGCAAACCACCGTCCCCAAAATTGGGGAGACAGATAGGTAGATACAGAGAATCACAGTTTACCAAAGCAGAACCCAGGAGCAGAAATCACTGGAACCAGTAACAAGATTGAAAAACTTAAACCGTAAGTGACAAAATGCTGGCAACTCTGTGTGGACTAGGTTTGGAGTTAAAAACCCCAGAAGGGCCCACACTTATGGTGCCCCCATCTTTCACGTGATTTGCCGATAGAAGCCCTACAAGGTCCTGTGCTTCTGGCAGTGAGAAGGAAAAAGTAACCATATTGAAATATGCTCAGAACATTCTTTTCTTAACAAGGCTTTCCCTCAAGGGAAACTATTTTACCAGAACCTAAACCACTTGAGGCAAGGGAAATACCCAACTCCAGCCCCCTATACCCTTCCTGTCTCACCTAAGGGAGAAAAAAAAACTGAGAAGCAGTTTTGAAGGTCACAACCTAGGGACACAGCTCACTAAAAGACATACCTAATTGCAGAACTATAAAACACTTCTCCTACTCTGACACCTTACTGGCACATCAGCAGGGCTCCTGGATAAAACAAAGAAATACAACAGAAAGAACTGCACATCTCAGCTCTCATTTAAGAAGAAGTTTCTAGGAAAACTCAAAGACACTAGGAGAGACAAAATCAAGGACTTCAGAGGACATTCTACCTGCGACGCCTATAGCTACAGCACACAATAAACACAGCCTAACTCCAAGCCAGATAAACATAAAACCTCACGTTAAAGGCGTAGCCACCTCAGTTCATTTTACCCAGTAAATATGCCCAGCTTTCAACAAAAAATTACAGGTGATACTAAAAGACAAAAACATGATTTGAGGAGACAGAGCAGGCATCAGAACCTAACTCAGACACTGTAGAGATTTTGAAATTATCAGACCAAGAATTTAAAACAACTATGATTAATATGCTAAGGGCTATAATGGAAAAACATGGAAAATGTGCAAGAACAGAGATGTAATGTAAAGAGAGAAATGAAATGTTAGAAAAGAATCAAAAGAAAAAAATCAAAAGAAAATGCTCGAAGTAAAAAACACTGTAACAGAAATGAAGAATGCCTTTAATAGGCTTATCAATGGACTGGACACAGTTAAGGAAAGATCAGTGAGCTTGAAAAGGTTAACAGAAACTTGCAAACTTAAAATGCAAAGAGAAAAACAAATGAAAATGATGGAACAGAAAACCCAAGAACTATGGGATAATTACAAAAGGTGTAACATATGCATAATGGGGATACCAGAAGGAGAAGAAAGAAACAACAGACGCAAAGAGTTTATTCAAAGTGATAGAGAGTGAATACATTCTCTTTTAATTTCTTCCATATTCTCGGGGAAATAGGAAGCAAGGTCATCATCTGAGGGTGAGGACAGGAAAGGAGGATTTGAGGTGTGAGGAGAAAGTGGGGGCAAGACGGGGAGGGAGACAGGGAGAGAGGAGAAAGAGAAAGGGAGAGAGAGAGGCTTGGAAAGTGTGTGTGTGTGTGTGTGTGTGTGTGTGTGTGCACATAGAAAACCAGGCAAAATAAAGGCTCTGGTAAAACAAGAAATTTCCCAAGAAAGGAAATACAGTCAGAGGAAATTAATACATAGTTATAATAATGTAAAAAATAAATATAAGCATAATTATTATGGTATTACAATATTGGGAAGGTTAGGGAGGATAAGTATTGTGTGAAATAGAATAGGGTGTAAGAGACTAAATCCCCATCTTCAACAACAAAAGAGTATTAAATAACATTTAAAATGGAAAAAATCAAGACATATTTGTATAAGCTTGTTGTTTAAAAAGTACATACAGGGCCTCCCTGGTGGCGCAGTGGTTAAGAGTCCGCCTGCCGATGCAGGGGATACGGGTTCGTGCCCCGGTCTGGGAGGATCCCATATGCCGCGGAGCGGCTGGGCCCGTGAGCCATGGCCGCTGGGCCTGCGCATCCGGAGCCTGTGCTCCGCAACGGGAGAGGCCACAACAGTGAGAGGCCCGCATACCGCAAAAAGAAAAAAAAAAAAAAAAAAAAAAAAAAAGTACATACAAAACACTGATGAAAAAGCTAAAAGTCAAAGTATTAATTTCAATTGACAGTGGCTTGCAGCTAAAGAGTGTTAACATATAGACTGCTCCTTTTCAATACAGGACTCAAATCATTTGATTTTAAGCTACACACAAGTACAAGTTTGATATAAATAGATGATAGATAGATAGATAGATCTAGATATCAAATGAATAAGAATGTTCGACTTTATCAATTAGGAAAGAAGTCAAATAAAATAGAGGCCAAAATGTTTCCACTGAATTTAGCCAAAAGGAGTTTATCTGATGATAATGATGAAGCATGGTAGAAGTAGAAACCAAAATAGAAATGAAGCAAGGAAAGAATAGAAAGTGAAAAGGTGGAAATAGCAAATTTCTTAAATTTATTTAAGAAAGTGTATTTCTTAAACAAAAGCAATATAGTTGTATTACAGCAGGCAGATTGCTAGATATGAGCAGAGAAAGGGGGTCACGGGCCAGGTGGCAGGAAATCATCACATCTTGTAAACAGCAGGAGGCCATGGGCAGACGAAGAAAAGCAGGAACCTTCAGACTGACAGGAAACCACACATTTTGGGGTGACAAGTGTCCTGGAGGCAGACAAAGAAAGGTGGGGAAAGGCGGGAATCTCCTGTGCCTGAATGTAACCTGTTGCTCATTATGCTCTCATTACAATGAAATGAGCCTTGCAAATAACAAGTACCCATCGTGTACCAACGCTATGACACTTCCGATCAAAGCTAAATAAGGACAGAAATCCCTCCTCCCCTTGGGAAGGTGGAGCTGGGATGAAAATCAGGGACTATGACCCCCAAGCCCCTCCTTCCCAATGAATATTTGGCCCCTTCATTTGTCTGCCCCTCATAACCAGCTTGCCAAAGAAACCCAGGGCAGCTACTCACCTGTCTGCCCACTCTCCCTCTGAGAGCATATTCTTGCTTAAATAAATCCTCACTTTACTTTCTTGAACTCCCTGTCTTATTTCTGAACTCTTTCTGTGATGAGATAAGAACCTTTGGATCCCCGGGAACAGTCGCGACAGAAGAAGAGAGAAGAGCAAAAACCACAAGGTGACATGGCCAAGAATGGAAGACAGGAGCATATTATTGAACAAAGAAGAAAGAGCCATTAAAAAAAAAAAGAAGAAAAAGATCCAGTGATGAGAGAGAGGGTGAAGATGTAGGGGACATGGCGTTTCAGAGGAGTGGGAGGTAACTGCTGGAAAAAAGTCTCAGAGGAGACTGGGGATTGGGAGCTTAGAGGAGGATTTGGTCGTGACTAAAACTAGCAGGAGATATGGTTCATCTTCTGAGACTGGAGGAAAGAAGGGTGGATACAGAGATGGATAGACGGGTTGCGTGGGTGGGGGTACGGGTTGAATTGTGCCACCAAAATCTGTATGTTGAAGCCTTCACCCTCCATATTTAAGAATGTGACTGTATTCAGAGATAGGGCCTTTGAAGAGGTGATTAACTTAAAATGTGGCCAACAGGGTGAGCCTTAATCCAAACTGACTGGCATCCTTAGAAGAAGAGGAAAGCTGGACCCACAAAGAGACACAGGGGTACGCATGCACAGAGGGACAACTATGTGAAGAGGCAGCAAGAGGTCAGCTACCTGCAAGCCCAGGAAAGAATACTCAAAAGGAAACCAGCTCTGCCAGGAAGATCTTGGACTTCCAGCCTCCAGAACTGTAATGAAATTCATTTCTGTGGTTTAATCTACCCAGTTTGTGGTATTTTGTTATGGCAGCCCTAGCAAACCAATTCAGGGTGGGCAGAGCAAGGTTTCTTAGCGACTTAGAAGATGATGTGACCTGAGAGTCAAGGGAAGCAGCAGTGGCAGATGCCTGAGCTTAAAAAGACTGGCAGAAGTTGAAAATAGCTGCTGTTTAGGACTGTTTCATTGAGGGCTTGTCCCCTCTTAAATATAAATGTACTGGGGACAGATGACGTAATGAACATTACATTTATACTCCTGGTCTTAATGGTCCTCAATCGGGGGCAATTTTGACCCACAGGGGATGTTTGGCAACATCTGGAGACATTTTTGGTTGTCACACCTGGTGGAGAGAAGTTGCTATGGGTATCTAGTGCATAGACACCAAGGATGCTGCTAAGCATCCTACAATGCACAGGACAGCCTCCACAGCAAAGAATTATCCAGCCCAACATATCAATAGCGTTGAGGTTGCAAAACCCTGCTCTAGATGGATGAGAATCAGATTCTTAACATAATGTCAGGTTCTCATACATGGGTTTGCAGATAATAAAAATCTGTGGAGACTGGGAGCCACAAAGACAAGCTTGAACAATTTTATCCAGAGATTCATGTTCAAAACAATGTCAACCTTCACCATGCTGCTATCCTTCTAAAAGGGCAGCATAATGAAAAGAACACGGACTTGGGAGTCAAATAATACTGAGTTCAAACTCCAATTCTGCCACTTTATAGCTGTGTGATCTTTTTTTAAAAAATATTTATTTATTTATTTGGCTGCGCCGGGTCTTAGTTGCAGCATGCAGGATCTTTAGTTGAAGAATGTGGGATCTAGTTCCCTGACCAGGGATTGAACCCAGGCCCCCTGCATTGGGAGCATGGAGTCTTAACCACTGGACCACCAGGGAAGTTCCTATAACTGTGTGATCTTAAAGAAGTTATTTGACATTCGTGAGCTTCAGAAAATTGAGGGGAAACACCTTGAGTTAGTACGTGGATAAATAAGATATTGCACATAAAACAACTGCCACAGAGTAATAATAGCTATTTTTTTTTAATGCTAACTATATGCCAGCTGTTTTTCTAAGTGCTTCATAAGAATTAACCTACTTAATCCTCACAACAACCTTATGTGGTAGGGACTATTATTATATCCATTTTACAGAAGAAGAATCTAGAAGAGAAGCTGTCCTCCAGAACCAACCCTCATCATCCTCATGTAACACCAAAATATATATTAAACATTCATTACACATTTGAGCTTGACCTAGACCTTAGACACAGTCCAGTTTCTACCTCCCCAGTCTACAAAAAGTCACACAGAATACTTACCAGCTTTAAAACTTAAACAAAGGTCTACATGGAAAGGAAGTTACCTCCCTCAGTTCTACCCAAAGGGGCAACGTCTTCTCGGCACTTTTTCTATATAAGATTTCTCCTACAATTGCCGATGTCACTACTGCATTAATAAAGGGCTTCCAGAGAGGGGAGTCCTAAAAAATGTGTTTCTCTGACCTCCCTCCTCAAAGCTTTGGATTTAAGTTGACTACTACTTACCAAAATCCTTGTAAACCCAGGCGCTATAGAAGATAGGAGGCCGAAAAGCAATGTCCCTGCTCACAAGCTGCTCACAACCCCAAGGGAAATACCGGAACAATTCACTAATCTCTGCCTAGAGGGTGATAAGTATAATTATAGGGAAGGAGACAGAGTACTGTAAGAGAAGAGAACAAAGGGAACAGATGGAAGGTTCTGAACATAAAGGTAACAGAAAAGAGGGACAGTGGAGTAGAATATGGGGACAAAGTGGTCCACAAAAATCCACCCTCTGAGACTGAAATGATCAAAAGTCAACATGTAACAAGTAAGATCAGCCAAATGGAAAAAAAAAAAAAGAATCTGAGAAATGAACTTAATTCTTATCAAAGATCACAGTCCAGCTGCTATACCAGATGTTAAGGATGGAAAACAACTGTCTTTTGCCGTCAGGAAGTTTGCAGATTGCCAGGGTTGGGGGGCGGGACAAACAAGGACATCACAATACAGTGCAGTACCTGCCATGGAAGAGGCAAGCACAGGATGCTATCAAGATAGCGCCTGGGTGGGCACTTAACCCAGGCTTCCGCAGGGTGGGGAGAGGTTCTGGGGAGCCTTCCAGAGAGGGTGAGAGCTTCCTCTGCGTCTTGAAGATGTGTAGTTGGCCATTCACGGGGCCTCGGAGAAAGAGTGGAAGTGCGTTCCACTGAAGGGTCTCAGCCCGAGGAGGATCCTAATTAGATCTGTACTGTAGAAAACTCACTGACCGCATTATGAAGGACGAAGCAGAGGCATACACAGTGCAGACAGGAGGAGTGATGAGGCTGCCGTGGGAACAAGGCATCTGAACTAAGATAATGCCAGTGAGGGTGGAACATACAGATCTGAGTGGTGTTAAGGAATCATAATCAACTCTAAATCTCTATTTAAATGAAGATATTAGCTAACAATGTTCACTAAGTGCTTGCTGTAGGCTGGGCCCTGTTTCAAGTACTTTCTGGGCATTAATGTGTTTGTCATTTACAGCAACCAAAGAGCAGACGAGGACACTGAAACGTCTGTTGAGTGGAAAAGCTGGAACTCAGTCTGAGATATTTGATCCAGAGTCGACATGCATAACCACTACCCATAATACCAGGGTTTGAACTAAACTCACGCCTGAGAATGCAGAGGGGGAAGCCATGTCATATCCCAATGCTGCCGCTGAGACCTTGTGCCCAGTGAAGGAAGCCCTGATAAGGCAGCAAGACCAGCCTTCTTCCTCTTTGGTCAGGTTAAGTGGGACATGCAGGGGTGAGATGATGAGGCAAAGGAAACGACAGAAGGTTGTGATGAGGGGAAAGAAGATTGACTGTGATGCGATGCGGAGGAGGTCAAAGATATGGTCAAACAAATGCAGAGATCCCCCTGGAATGGAGAAGGCCAAGCCTGATAAAGCAGAAAAGTAAGCCCTGTGGGAAGATGGGCCTGAAATGTTGCTGAATAGTAACATATAATTTACAGGGCAGGAGATGAGTGTGATCCCACTTTTGCTAACGGTGGTCATTTCTGAACTGTGAATCCATTTTTAAAATGTTTCTTCCTTTTGTTTATCCTTTTTCTAAATGACAAATGCATTATTTTGGTAGAGGTAAAATAATCTATACACTGGCTGGAGGTATGGGCAAAGAAGGCTGGGGCAGCCACTTAAGACAGAGGGAAAGGAAGAAGAGTGTCCTAGAGGGAAAGGAAGAAGAGTGTCCTGGCAGTGAACAGCCGACATCACTAAGGTTGCAAAGAAGATGGTGTAATTAAAGGATGCGAGATTCAGGAGAGGATAGGGTGAAGATCCAGATGCATGTTATGAACAAGGACTGTACCAGTTCAGCCATGTGCAGCAGGGAAATCAAGGGGAGGATTTCAAGGGTTATAGTATCATCAGGGGAGAGACTATTTTTTTGTTTGTTTTTGTTGTCTTTTTTTTTAATGGCAAAAAAGCATAACATTGTATTTGCTATCTTAACCACTTTTAGGTGTACAATTCAGTGGTGTTAAGTATATTTACATTGTTATGCAACAGATTCCTAAAACTTTTTCATCTTAAAAACTAAAACTCTATACCTATTAAACACTCATCCCCCTGCCCTTGGCAACCACCTTTCTACTTTCTGTTTCTATGATTGTGACTACTTTAGATACTTCATATAAATGGTTTATATCAGTATGAGTAAAAGAACAGTATGTGTTCTTTTGTGACTGGCTTATTTTGTTTATCATAATGTCCTCAAGGTTCATCCATGCTGTAGCATGTGACAGGATTTCCTTCCTTTTTAAGGTTGCATAATATTACATCATAAGTATATACCACATTTTCTTTATCCATTCACCTATCAATGGATAGTTGGGTTGCTTTCACCTTTGGGTTATTGTGAATAACGCTGCCATGAATATGGGTGTGCAAATAGAGACTGGTTTTTCTATAATGCAAAAAAGAGAAAAAAGCAAACACAAAGTTTGTGATATGAAGAAACTTGTTTTCAAAGGAGTGGTTATGTGTGAGGATCTGGATTCATATGAAAACAGAACAAGATACCAAGGAGACATGCCTAGCTGTCTCTACTTGGAAGACTGAAATTTATACATCAAAATGGTCATTCAGGGGCTTCCCTGGTGGCGTAGTGGTTGAGAGTCCGCCTGCCGATGCAGGGGACATGGGTTCGTGCCCCGGTCCGGGAAGATCCCACATGCCGCGGAGCGGCTGGGCCTGTGAGCCGTGGCCACTGGGCCTGCGCTTCCGGTGCCTGTGCTCCGCAACGGGAGAGGCCACAACAGTGAGAGGCGTGCATACCGCCAAAAAAAAAAAGGTCATTCAAAGGCAATGACAGCATTATCCTCACCACCATCATTCAGGCTCAAAAGGAAACTGTTTATCACCTCCTCCAACCAGTCAGGAGTGATTCTAAAATTCATGAAATCTGGAAGGAGAGGGAGATAATGCAAGGGATAATGTATTTAGCAACAGAACAATTATTAGTATAACCAGACTTCAAAGTGCTTCAGACAAACAATAACTTATGCTGAAATTGACAATAAAAGACTTAAAAAGGAATTTATGGTCCTCATGCATTAATAACAATTGCATAGGTATTTATTTTAGTTCATTTCTCCAGATCTCTCATTATAAATACCCTAAGCCAGTGGAAGAGCTGTTTACTGTCTTTTCATGTTCTGCATATACTAAGAGAATGGTATCTGGCCTCCAACAGTGCCAAAAAAAAAGAAGATATCAAAGAATTTCTGTAATGAGATGTGAGAAGCTAACTCCTTCTTCCATCAGCTCAGATTTCTCTAGATTCTTTCCCTGACTAATTGCCCAAGGATGAAGAATTAACTTTTTTTCCAGGACGCTCTCTCTATCTTCAGCCTCTGTAACTCAGCATCTGAACATGTTTGCTGTATGATGCCTTATTGAGGCCATTTTCTTACAATCTATACTATACGCCAGGTCTATCCTGTTTACAGCAACCCAGGAAAGCAGATGAGGAACAGAGTTCCTATTAGAGACACATTACAGAATCCAGTTGTACTGTCACATAATAATCTTCTCTGTATTACAGCCAATGTTTTAGGTAACTACTAAGTCATATGTGAATGCAGCTCTGTCCAGCACTTGATTTAATGATGTACATATTCTGAAGCTGTTAAGGAGTGGAAACTTAAATGCTCTGTGGAGATTATGCTTTGGGGGAGTATCTTAATGGAATGGGATAAGCACTAGGCTCTCAAGTGGAAGAAATCCTATTTTATCAAAGGCACCATCTTCCCCAGACTTCAGTAAAGTTCTCTTCAAGTTTCTAATGGAGTTTCCAGTGACCAAAGAGCTGCTCAGGGTTACTGGGGAGATGGGCTAGGTGGACAGAGAAAAAAGAGCCACAGGAGCAACTGTTATGGAGGAAACATCATAGTAGTACCATATGACAACTTTTATGCCCTAAATTAAGAGCAGGCCAATTCTAGAGGAGATGCAATAGCCTCATAGTGAGAAGTGGAGGTCAACAGGTCAAATGATACACTAGCCCAATTCCTAATGTCACAATATCTCAACAAGCTAAGAACAGAAAGAACAAATTTACACCTTCAAGCATGCAATTTTCTCTACTCAAAATACAAACATGACCCTATTAATCCAAATCAAACCAACAACTTGTGACATTTTTCTCATTTGAAAGATTAATATTCAAGCAGGCAACTTAATTTCTGACCCTGAATTCAAAAATCAAGAACTTAACCCTGCAGGGTTCAAGAACCCTGGGTCCTTTGAGGCAGGAAACACAATGCAGGATATATTGTGATTCATTAGTCACCTCACTACATCATGAGTTCTCCCAGGGTGGGTGGTCAAACCTAATTTCTCCTGCCAGACTCAATGCCAGGAATAAAAGGGCTGTGAACTCAAGAACTACCCAACATGCAAGTGCCAATTCAGTTCTCCATCTTTCAGTTCTCTTATTCTGTATAATGTGAATCTCTCTTTCATATGAACACTTAATTCCTACTATGTGTTAGATGCTACATGATTTCTGTAGATAAAATAAGTGCTACATTTGTTCAGTCACACATTTTCACTGGCATGCATTTGAGACTATGAAGACTTAATAGATCCACTTACATCTCAGTACTCTAGTGCTGAACTCATTAACTGAACGCCCTAAATAAAGAAAACAACTAGTCATAGACTATACTAATCACACCATTTGTACAGCAATATCCATATATATCAAGAAATGATACACTGTTAGCTTTTAATTATCCACACTTTTAATGAAGAGGAACAGTGGTATGGTTAATCTGAAAGAGTTTACAATCCCCAATAATAATTTCTATTAGGATTTGGAATTCATTATGTGACTTTCTTCCCAGAAGATTTGCCTTCTGAATATGTTTTCCATGATAAATACTCAAGTGAGAAACTTAATTTCTATTTTAAGAGTTTTAAAAATTGTAAGCTTCAGCCTCTATGCCTGGCTTATAAAGCTAAGATGAAAATGTCTTTCACTAAAGTCTACGATACTACCACAACTTCAGATAATCCCATCCTGAACATCCCATGGATGATGAGTTATCATGAGGTTCCTAATGTCATGCTTTCCCAAGAAATAAATGCACAGGGATTCAACTCGTAACTTTTGAGCTCTTCTTCTCTCGTCCTTTTAACTCATCTTTCTTAGTCTGTTTGGGCTACTACAACAAAATACCACAGACGGGTAACAATAAACATTTCTTTTTCACAGTTTTGGAGGCTGTCAAGTCCAGGATCAAGGCACTGGCATGGTCACATTTTGATATGGGCTCTTTTCCTAGTTCATAGCTCGTGCCTTCTAGCTGCGTCCTCACATGGTGGAAGACACTAGGGACTTCTGTGGGGCCTCTTTTATAAGGCACTAATCCCATTCATGAGGGCTCCACCATCATCTTTGGGGGTTAGAATTTCAACATATGAATCTGGAGAGGACACAAACATTCAGACCATAGCATCATCCTATTTAACTCTGTATTATTCATCCATGTATTAGTTCAAACATTTGAGTACCTGTAGTAGTCAGCCATCCCTGTAATAATACTGAGTGACAATCCACCTTGAAACACAATGACTTAAAGCAACAGCACTTATTTCTTGCTCACAGATCCTCAAATTGGCTGAACTTGGGTCAAGCTTTTTTTTTTTTTTTTTTTTTGCAGTATGCGGGCCTCTCACTGTTGTGGCCTCTCCCGTTGCAGAGCACAGGCACCAGAAGCGCAGGCCCAGCAGCCACGGCTCGCGGGCCCAGCTGCTCCGCGGCATGTGGGATCTTCCCGGACTGGGGCACAAACCCGTGTGCCCTGCATCGGCAGGTGGACTCTTAACCACTGCGCCACCAGGGAAGCCCTTGGGTCAAGCTTTTGATCTTGTTCAATTCTGCTCCATGTGTGCCTCCAGTTGCCTTGGACCAGTAGCTCCAGCGGATTACAGGAGCAAAAGAAGACAAGACAAGCCATCCAGGCACATTTAAAATCTCTGCTTACATCATGTCACATTCCACTGGCTAAGGAAATCACACTGTCAAGCTCAAAGTCAGCGAGGCAAAAAAAAGTATATACCACCTCCCCCCAGAAGGAAACAATGAAGGCAAATTTTTACTAAAAAATACTCTATCATTTAATATGCATTAGACTCTCCAGCAGACTCTGGAAATACCAGAATGAATAAGTCATGATTTCTGTCCTCAAGGAACTCACATTTCAGGGGAAAAAAAAGTACTAAAAAGACAATGTTAAAACTGCTAAGTAAAGATCCATCCAAAATACGATGTGAGAAGGGGGACAAATGAGGGAGTCTAATGCTTCTTGAGCTGAGAGAACCAGCAAAGGCTTTACGTTTGAGTGTCTGAGGTGGAATTTAAAGATAAATATGAGTTTCCCAGAGAAAAGATATAAAGATGCAGAAGTACCAGAGTCAATGGTCTCTTCAGTAAATGACACATCTTACAGTGTGACTAGAACCCAGTATGTGTGAGGGTGGCTGAGGACAAAATCGGTCCTCTAAGTGAAGTTCAGGTTATGAAAAGCCTTAGGGACCTTACTGATAAGCTCAGAATTCATCCTGTTGGCAATAAGGAGACTGATAGATTCCAAAGAGAGGAGCAAGAGTTATCCCAGATATCACCAGAACTTGATTTTGAAAAGACACCCAGTGGCAGGGTGGAGGAGAGACTGGAGGGATGGGGGAGACTGGAGGTGGGAGGGTCAGTTAAGGGGCTATGGCAGTAGTTCAGGCAGAACAATCAGGACCTGAACCAGGACAGCAGCAGAAGCAAGAAAGGAAAGAGAGTCAATGTGGAAAATATTTTGGATGTAGAATCGGAAAATGATTAGATGAGAGAGCGGAGGAAGACGACGGGGGCTGGAATTATTATTTTCCAAACTTATACAGCTAGTTAAAAGGTTAAGCCATTTCTTCTTTCTGCTTTCCAGAGCACCCAGCACTACTGCTCCTCCTTTCCACATCTACTCAGGAGACAAAGAATTCTGTCTCTTAGCCTAACGGAATGTCCTAGAGCAGCAGCACAGAAGAGGGGTTTAGGCAAAGGAAGAGTTGTCTGATGAGAAAAGATTGGTATATACCCCTTTCCATACTCAATGGAACACAGGTGAATAGGTGGAGCAGGTTCTTTATCGAGTGCTTTTAATCACCTAACTCAAATCAATACCCCTTTAGAGGACATAAATTAATTCTCCAAACACACAGCTAATACCTGTGAAAAGACACTTGCAGTGTTTACGCACTCCGGCTCCTCTGTGATGGGGAGTAATGAAAGAAAGGCAACTATGAACCCAGAGGCAGAACCTGTGCTTGGAAGTGCACAGCATCAGAGGGCAAAAACTCCTAACTGTACTGACACTTCATCTGAACATCATCTGAACTGACACCGGTCGACAGTTACCCACAGATGAAACAGCCCTCCACTGGTCTTAAGCACTCAGACGCTGGGGAGGATGGGTCTGCTATTTCTCCACTCTGAGCCCTTCCCATCTTTCCACATCCACTAGGTTGGAAGGAAAAGTAGTGAGAGGGGAGGAGCTTAATGTACCTCCCAGAATTCCAAGCTCCCAACAGAGCCTAGTGGAAAAGATCAGAGAGGGACCTGTGTTCCAAGCCTGGTTTACCAGCCATGGGATGCTGGATAAGTCTCTTCACCTCTGAGCCCCTGTTAATGAAAGTTAATACCTGCTTCTCTGATTATAGTGGTGCTGGGATAAGATAACCCAAAAGTCTACAACCTCAGGTACACTGAAAAGTTTTAGAATATTTTCTGCCTCATCCAATACATTCCTCTGCTAAACTGGGGCTGATTTGCTTAAAGAATCGTCACATAAAATTGCTTACAAAACTTCCCCAAGTTGAAATTCTGCAGAGACAATATGTAGCTTGTGTAATTAAAGCTAGCATGATGCTTATTTCCCATCTTCAATCTTTCTCCTGCTATTTCGTCTGATGGGAAGAGCCAGACCAAAATTCTAAAGATCGGCCATACATGCTGAAAGCAAGCCCAAGGGTTAATGCCAGCCTTTTAAAATGATCCCAGTTGTTCTAAATAATGGTAGCCATTATCAGTATTGTTAACAAAGGCTATTCCACCAAACTGGTGTGTGTGTCCTGCTTAAATGTGAGGCAAAGAGGTCAAGGCATCAACGATGAGAATGGATTTCTTTTTTCAGAATGACCTCAGGGCACTTTCTAAGAGATTCAACCAACAAAGGAAATAGGCACACAGCTTCTGCCTTCTTGAGGCCCCTTCCTCCAGATCAGACATCATTTCTGCAGCCTACAATAATCCCCCAGTTTGAGAATTAATATGCAAATTCCCTAATTACATGGCCAAGAATGTTACAGGTCTCACCTGGAGTGGTAAATGATTTCTTAGGTCTCTGCCTCCCTCAGTAGGGGACCTGGGAACCTCAACTTTAGGATTGTTATGGAAACCATTAGTGTCACTAAATTAACCAGCCCTCAGAAGTAGCCAAGAGAAAGTGTATATTGATCTGACGTGGTGATGTGAGAACAGAAGCACTTTCTGTATGATTAACCTTTTCAGAGTCTTCTTAGGCTCCTCATATTTCTCAGCTGATAGCAAGATTACTGAGGAATCATTAAAATGTCTCTAGAACCACAGTCTTTGCACCATTATTTCCCTTAAAATAATCAAATTACTTATACCTTCAACTTGTAAGTCCCTTTTAGAGTTGTTTAAGGCAAAGATATGTAGATACAGAAATGTAAAATAATGGTCCCTATCCCTTAGGAAACTCACTATTTAATAGATAAAAATTATTATCATTTCTGTATCGTGCTAAAGTTAACAAAATACTTTTCATATAATTTCATTAAAATGTTCACAACCATGAGAGATAAATAGCACTTTTATCCCCAACTGATAGGTAAAGATACTAAGACAAAGACAAGTAATACAATTTGCCAAAAGTCTCATAGTATTGAGAACCTAGATGAAGGAGCAATTAGTCCTGCAGAGATGGAGTAGAAGTATGAGACATCAGGAAAACCTACAGAGAATGATGATGTTCTGGGTTTTAAAGGACCAGCAAAAGTCTGATGGATCAAATAAGTAATGTGTATAAAATATCTGCTACGAGCCGAGCACCATGCTTGAGACGTAGACACACAAATGCAAGGCAGATGCCATCCCTGCCCTCCAGCGACTTATATTCTAATGGAAGACAAGGCATGCCAGGGTCACCTCAAATTCCACCTGTGATCTGTGGGTAAAGTACAGCCTAAATCCCCAGTGGGCACTCCATTTTAGCCACCAGCTCTTCTCCATCCATTAAACACATTAGTCACTGCAAAGGAATGGCCAGTAAGTCACTTAGAATTTATTACCATCAACCTAGATCTGGAATCCAGGTTGGTGAAAAGAAATGAAGGCAGAAAGATGGCCCACCCCCTGGGTGTCAGGAATCCTCCACAGCAACTATGTGCCTAGGCAGTCCCGGGCTCCAGGGGTCATGGGGCTAATCTCTTGGTGGTTAAAGAGAAAACAGCAGAAGAACCATCTTGGAGATAGGTACCTATAGCCAGTCTTTATGGATCTGCTCAAGATTGTGGCCTTGTTCTAGAGAGGATAAGGGGGCCCCTTAGATGTGCTGATTTGGGGGGGAGGGGAATGATAAACAGAGGCAGCACAGAGCACAGATTTAAGGCCAAACTGCACTGGTTTGAATCTCACCTCTGCCACTTAATTTTATGACCTTGGGCAAGTTATTTCATCTCTTGTGACTGTTTTCTCATCTGTAAAATGAGGATGCTTAATAATAGTGCCTACTTCAAAGAGTGTTGTAAGGATTAAAAGAGTTCATTTAAAAATGCCAAGCACTTAGAATAATGCCTGGCACATAATAAGCACCATTTAAGTGTTAGGTACTTTTATATGTCAATGCTGAGGGTTAGAGGGACTCAATCACTCTGACCTGCTTCAAAGCCATGTCATATAATCAATTAAATTCATTACATTTGACTCTTCAAATAATTACTCCCAATACACAATTCAGATGATCACTCCAAAGCATGTTATTTACCTCCTTTAAGCCTGCTAAAGCCTGCCACCTTAGGAAATAAGACAGCTTCCTTGTGGGCACGATAGTTTTTAGCAGTATTGTCTGGTATTGACTCATGATTTGCTCTGAAGCCTTTTCTGACCATAGGCACACAGACACTTACACACACACACAAACACACAAACACACACACACACCAGTAAAGTGTAAGGTCTTCTGTGTCTGATAAACCCACATTCAAATCCCCTACCATTTACTAACTGTGTGATAATGGGCAAATTGTTAAATTTGCTGGCCTCAATATCCTCATCTTAAAATGGGAGCAATAAAACCCATCTTAAATAAAATGAGTTCCCGTCTATCAGCATGTAGTCAGGGCCTGTCATGAGGAAGCATTCTATAAATGGCAGCTAAAAAACACCCACAGAGCATTATTCACCTGGAAAGGGGCCTCACAGAAATAATGCAATTTTTCTTTACAGTGAGGTTATTGATTCCTTTTAAGGAGGCTCTCAGCAGGATAAATGACCCTTAATTATTTCTGTGGCAGACTCCCGATGTTTTGGGGTTCCAAACAAATCTGATTTACCACATCTGTGAGTCCCAAAGGTCGACAGACATTGCTTTGTAATGGCAGAAAATTATCACATCGATAAAAATTGACCATTGTTCAGATACTGAATTCCTCCCAACAGCATTACCTGGGGCCTTCTGGAATGTGGACGGCAGGGCTGATTAGGATATACCATCTTTATCCAGAGGATTCTTAAGGGCAAACCAAGCCAGGTGCAGTCACAAAATAAACCAGAGTGTAGAAAAGAACAACTGATTTTCTGGTCTAGAAAGTCATCAATCCCCAACACTGGTTCTGAAGTGATGCCTTAAAATCCACACTTAATTATGTCACGTTCTATTTAAGATCCTTCAGGGGCTCCCCATTTCCCATAAGGTAAAATCCACCCTAACTCACCCTCCCTCACTGCACTTCTTCAGCCTCATCTTTTGCCATCCTCCCCACTATATCCACAACCTATATACTCCAGTCCCAACAAATTTCACTGTCAACTCATCACCTCCCTCCTTAGACTCAAGATAGTTTACACATTACCTCTTTGCGTCAACCATTTTATTGTCAGCCATTCTGACTGTAATTCAACAGACTCTGCGATGATTATATATTTTGCTCACCTTTCAGTCATGTCAAATCAACAAACCAGAGAAAGACTTTTATAGTGACCAATTCTTCTATGCCCTGTTTTAGATCATAACCAATTTCCCATCAGTTCTGACCTCTATGGGACTTATTATTTAACTTTACTAGAACATCAAGCTCTGCAGTTGAGAATGTCTGCAGTGTCTGAGCTCACTCATTCAAATTGTCCTTATACTTCAGTTCACTTTGAAAACAGCATACCAACCAAGAGCAGCTAAACATGAACTGGGAATCCTAATCAAGATGAAAGGAATGATCTGGTTGGTCAGCTCTGGTAATGTAAGAAGAGATCCCTCTGGCTATAGGGAGTTTGTGTTGTATTATTTCTTGGCACATCAGAGAAGCAACCAAGGACGGTGTTAGAGTATAAGCTCGGGAGACAAACTGTCTGGGTGTGAGCCCTGGCTCTGACATTTAGGAGATGTGTGACCTGCGGCACATTATTTCATTTCTTTGTGCCTCAATTTTTTTCCCATGTAAAATGGGTATAATAATAGGTCCCAACTCATAAAGTTGCTGGGAAGATTAAGAGTCAATAAATGTAAATGCATAAACAGAGAAGAGGCCCCGGCACATAATAAACACTATACAAATGTTTGTTAAGTAAAATAAATACAATATTGTGTGGTTATATTGCTGATGGCAACAAATGTCCCATGACAGCTGTCAAAAGCTGAAATTTGGGGGGGGGTTCTTTTTTAAGATAACAAAATAGATAGTTCTACCAGTGGCAAAAAATTCCAATTTATTTTTTTTACTAGAAATGGAAATTGGTACCATTAATCTTCATCAAATATTACTGACAAATATCAGAAATCTTCGTTTTCTCAGGAAGAAAACGTTACACAAAAGCTAACAGTTGTAAAGTGTCAGAACACTGGCATCAAAATATCCTGTTTTGGGCTTCCCTGGTGGTACAGTGGTTGGGAGTCCGCCTGCCGATGCAGGGGATGCAGATTCGTGCCCCGGTCCGGGAAGATCCCACGTGCCGTGGAGCGGCTGGGCCCGTGAGCCATGGCCACTGAGCCTGCATGTCGGAGCCTGTGCTCTGCAACAGGAAAGGCCACAGCAGTGAGAGGTCTGCGTACCGCAAAAAAAAATAATTAATTAATTAAAAAATCCTGTTTTATCCAGTTACCCGCCATTCCTCTGAGACCAAGTTTCAGCCAGGAAATATTAACACCACCACGGAGCACCTTTGATAACTGGGTCTTAAATGCCTCTTTCATCCTAAATGATCTTTTATTTATTTGAGGATTACTAACCACCACCAACAGTGGGAAGAAAAGACACAGCAAACCTACAGGGCATTATCACAGAATGACAATTTTTAAATAGCTACATATTAGAATAAGGGAACAGAGGCTATTTCTACTACTTCTAAGTCTACTACTAAGTCTGCTACAGCTTGTAAGGGCACACGAAGACACGCACAAGGCCAAAGGGCTCCCAGTCTCACCTAGGACTTGCTGGACACAGGAGGGAGGTGCAGCTGACTGTCCACCTAGAATGATACAAGGGGAGGAGTTTGCACAGGCTTCCTGGTTTGAAATCTGTTGTTCTAACACCTATTGTCTGTGAGAACTTGGGTAACATATTTGCTTTCATTGACTCTCAGTTTTCCCAACAGAAAAATGGAAATAATACCTTATTGAGCTAGAATGGTTGACATAGACTACAGAGCTTTTATATGGTGCCTGATACACCAAGGCACCCAATTCTCTAACTCTCCTCCTCTATTCAACGTAAGTATTAAATCTTCTCCCGAACCTATGGAAGGAAATTAGATCAGTTATGTGATCCTTATCATCACATGGAAATAATACATTCAATATCCTTCCACACATCCTCAAGTTTTTCCCAACACATACTAGGAAGGGCTCTTGTTTCAAGTGGCAGAAACTGACACTTAAGAAACTGACACTTTTAAACATTTAAGTAAAGGAATTTATTGAAAGGGTCAATTACAGATTCTAAGGTCCAGGCCTGAAAACCAGGCAGGAACCAAGATTGCTACAGGCTTCACAGCAGGATGCCCTGGCAAGAGTCACACAATGGGTACAAGTCGGTGCACAGGACATACCTGTTACCACAATGAATCTGATCTTCCGTTCTCCCTCCATCTGCAGGTCCCTCACTCAAGGCTCAATGTCCCTAGATCTAATGGCACTTGGAGCACATGCCTGCCCCTGGCATAGAGGACATGCATAGAGGAAGGATCTGACCTCCTTTGCTTCCAAAGAAAAAGCGGACAGGCAATGTCAGGAATAACCATCCTACCAACACAATGAGGAATTCCCCAGAAGGGAGATGTAAATAGATACTAATAGGAAGAAAGTACTAGATGCTGAACAAGCAAAAATGACATTCACACACCCTGAGAAAAAGGGGAGATAAATGACCTGCATCATTCTCCCTAGTTTTGAAACGGGCTCAGATATACCTCTATCCATTTATTCAACAAATATATATTGACTACAGTATTTGCAATTTCCATTCACTGAGGATACAATGGTCAAAGGCTCGTGGATGATCCCTGCCCTCAAAAAGATAAATGAAAACATCTATCATAGTATAGAATACCTGCAAGTAAACACATGTCAGGGAACCTAACCAGTCTTGGAAGAGAGATAGGCAAGATGACCTTAAATCTGAAACACAAAGTAAAAAATAAATCTACCTCTTTGCCCAACATCTAAACTTCTGTGCCTACCTCTTGATTCCTATAGACAGCTGGTATCAGGTCCATTCTTTGAGAGTCTGGTCTAATTTAACCCCAGACATCCCTACCTCTCTCCTATGCCAGATCAACAAGAATTAAACTAGCTGGCTTACCCTTATAATATGGAGAAGGACTAGGCCCAGCCCAGAGCTAAATTTTGGAGCAAACCATCTGTGGCTCTTGTCCACTTCTTTTTCTGTCTTTGCTGCACCCTCTCACATCCTAACCACCTTTCTAATAGATACCTTAAAATCCCAAACTCTCACTGTATTTGCACCCACACCTGAGGTGATCCAAAAGTCCACCACTGGCACTCAGAAATAAAAACATGGAAGTAAAAAAAAAAAAAATTGGCTTATGAAATTTATATTTCATGGGGGTAGTCCGCATCTTCCTAAACAAAAATTTGTAAGTAACTAACAGAAGCATTATCTAAATTCAGACACCCAAATGGAGCATTCTGCTAGCTTTCTTCCACTCACCCCTCCTGATCTATTCTCTACCTTTCTCTACCCTATCCTATTCCCTGTGAGGTCAACCTGAATAAACTTTATCAGTAAGCTCCCTTGATGAATCAACGAACAAGAGATCAGAGGGCAGCAGGAGAGTGAAGTAAAGGTATTTATTACCCTGGCTTTTTCTCTGCACCAGATTTGCTACCGCTTTACTGAAGGTCACAGCTCCTGCCAAGCAGCCCTCTCCTGATTCTGGTAACTCTTCCCTCCATTTGCCCCTCCAGTCCTAAGAGTGATAAGGGATCTCCAGGGGGTAGCCTCAGTGTACTGTAATATCCCTTGATGATTTCTTTAAATCAAGGGTTGTCAACTTTAGTACTATTAACATTAGGGCAGAAAATTGTGGGAGGCTGTCCTGTTTAGTAGTATCCCCAACCTTTGTCCACTAGATGCCAGTAACACCTTACCTCCCAGCTGTGACAGCCAAAAATGTATTCAGACATTTCCAAATGTCCCCTAGAGGACAAAAGTCAACCCCAGTTGAGGACAACTGATCTAAACCTTTCCACACTTCTGCTAATAGTCCCTTCACCAAACTTTTCTCAAATAATCCAATTTTAGTGTGCTACCCATTTCCTACCTAGACCCTGACTGATACAAGAAGTCTGTGGACAAAATTGGGCAAAATTACCACATTACAGCATATTTAACCCACTGCAATGTAAATTCCACAAGGGGAGGATATTATCTGTCTTGTTTACTGCTACACCCCTCTCTACCAAGAACAGTGTTGAACCTTAGTACATACTCAATGAATATTTCTCAAATGAATGAATGCAAGCTATGGCATTGACAATAAAGCATATCTGAGGAAATACAAAAGCTTCCACAGAAGATAAGAAAATACATACAGAAAATACATACAGAAAGGTAAAATGATATAGAGGTTTCAGCAAGTACAACACAGAAGAGATGAAGCCTTGGCCAATGACTTCAAGTATCGGGCCCCTCAGTTAAGACAACTCTCACTGTAGAACAGTACCTGAACCTAGCTTGCCCATGGGACTACTAGTAAGATCATATCACTTCCTCATACTTGAATTCCAAACTTATCAAGGCAACCTACAGTATAAGCTCCATCAGAGCTGAGATACAGCCTGCTCAGTTCACCATTATATACCCCCTGCCTTGCTCAGTGTTCAACAAATATTTGTCAAGTAAGTGAATCAGTGAATGAACCATCTGATTATTATGTGGCTTCCAAGTGACTTAGTCATAAAGGAAAAGAAATATCTGGTTTTATGACCATCATGGACATCAAGATTATTTTTAATGTATGTTAGTTAACTGAAACTATAAGATTTCTCTGTCTTGTATGCCTTTTAGTTACACTGACCATCCTCAAAGACACTCCTGATTCAAAGAAAAGTCAGTGGATCAGGAAAGCAGAGTTAGATTCGGGAATGTGGAAACTTAATTGAGGTTCAGAGTAAAACTGTATGGCTTCTTTGAAAGCATGTAGTAGCAAAACACAAACAAAAAATAAAACCACTTTTCTACATGGCCAGCTAATGCCTAAAGATTTAAATATTAGTATAAATGTATCAAGTGAATACATTCTACATCTTAAACTTACACAATGTTATATGTCATTTATATCTCAATTTTTTTAAGATTTAAATATTAGAAATTGACTCCTTTAACACATTTTTTGTCCCCTATTTTTAAAGTGCATGTATTTGTTATTTATTGCTGTATAAGCAATTATCACCAAAACTGAAGGGCTAAGACAACACACATTTATCATCTCAGAGTTTATGTGGATCAGGAATCTGGACACAGCATAGCTGGTCCTCCACTTCAGAGTCTCTCATAGGCTGCAATCAGTGCCCACTGAGCTATGGTAATCTAAAGGTACAACTAGAGCCGGATCACCTTCCAAAATCACTCACATGGCAGTTGGCAGGATTGAGTTCCTCAAGGGCCACTGGCTAGAAGCCACCTCAATTCCCTGCCATGTGGATTTTTCCAACACGGCAGCTTGCTTCATTGAAGTATAAGACGAAAAGGTAACAGAGAGCCTGCTAACAGGATGAAAGTCATAATCTTCTGTAAACTAATGACAGAAATGACATCTCATCATCTTTGCCAGATTCTGTTGGTTAAAACAAGTCACTATATCCAGTCCACACTCAAGGAAAGGAGATTATAAAAGGAAATAAGGACCGGAGGTGGGGATCATTGGAGGACATCTTAGAAATTTGCCTAACACAACACAAATTACCAAAAGGAAAAAGACCCTTTTCACAGATTCAATGGAATCTGTGGAGTTCGTGGAGAAGTGAAGTTTGAGGCCATTAGATGTCTTGGTTGGAAAATGAGGATAAAGTAGAACCTAAGAAAAGTGCTAGGGGCACGGAAGCCGCATTTTCTCAAATCCAATATAACCTAGAATATTGAAGCAGAGGCATTCAGAACCTCAAAGCATCAGAGGAGGAAGGGAACCAGCATTCCTTTATCATCTATTACTTGGAAGATACTTTAAGTTTTAACTTCATCTTCACTTTACTATTACAAGCATGGATACCATACGGTTCCTACATTTGCATCACTGCTGACATCGGTGCCTTGTTTGGTTATATAGAGACAAACCAACCTGGATTCAATTCCTAGTAAGTCCCCTTATCATTTCTGAGCTTTGAATGCAGTGGCTGCACAATGTAATTCTTAGCGAATGACCCAATGAAACACACTGAGCAATTAGAGTGTCCTTGGAGGAAGCTCCAAGGCAGCAAGGGCATCTTTGCTGGATGCAGCAAAGATGGCTGTCCTGCTTCACTGGTACCTTGCCTTGGGCTGTACAGGAGCTTAACCTCCAGAATAACACTGCCATCTTTTTGCTTTATTTGTCCTTATTGTTTCTCCATTTGGGAGCTAAATTATAGCCTCATAAAACAGCAGGAGTGCCAGAGAGATTGCTTAAATACAGTAACTACTAAAACCTCAAACTGCTGTGCTAATTAAACTGCCTTATTGCAACAAATTTTGTAATACAAGGCAAGTAAAAATGCCAGTCTCCGTCTCTGGCAAGAGGAAATAAACCCTTCTAGTTATGTTCACATTTGACTCCAAGGCAGACCGCAGCCTGGGGAGAGGGTATATGCTTGGATCAGCTGGCTGGATTTCCCTCTACTCCAGGGAGGCTTCTTCCACTCAGTCAATGAACATTACTCAGGGCTGGTGGTTAACAACAGAAAAACAAGGGCCACCAAATAAGGGCTGATTGCTGAACGGATCCAAGAATTCAACAGAGAAGCTCAGAGGATTTTGTGCAAACAACTGGTCAGTAATAATTGAGCACCTGGTGTCTACATGTAATATATTAAGTCCCTGTGCATGAAAAAAGGATCCTGGTGTCAAGTTCGTGCATAAAAAAGAAAGACTGGCCAAATGAAAAGGATACATAATATAAATGTATAGGTCAGGAAAGTTAATAACACAGACTCTGCAGCCAGATTGCCTGATTTGCACTCTCGTCTACCACTTACTAACTGGATGTCCTTGAATTAGTACTTAACTTCTCTATGCCTCATATGTAAGACAAGGCTAATACCAGTAAGTATTTAAGAGGGTTGGGTGAGGATTAAATAAATTTATATGAGAATAATTTAACATGGGGCCTAGCACAAGTCTATTTGCACTAAATCTGAGGAGTATTATTACAATTACTATCACTGACCAGTGATAAAAATACTGATCAGGAAATTGAAATTCCAGTCGCAGCTCTACCTCTTATCTGAGGCCGTTCTCTTCTGTGTCTTTAAATTTATTCATTTGTAAACTAGAGAAGTAAGATAAAAAGTAAGAGTTGAATTTCTCTAAAATTCCTTCCAGCACTAAAGTATTATGACAAATATATCACACTCAGTTAAGTGTGATATATTCAAGCCAGTGTGGCATGGAGCAGGGCATCAAGGGGAAGATATTAATTCAAGTATCTACTGAGCACTTAATGGGTGCCAGGCATTGTGCTAGGCACTAACTATTTGCCCAGGTCAGTAAAAGGAGGACAATGGGTCAAGTCTATGTACATCAAAACATAAGCCCCTGGCTATATGGACCTGGCTGTCTTCCCTATGCTTTTTACTGACTCTCAAAGTCCAGAAAACATGCACAGTACACCAGTCAGAGTGATAGTAGGAGAGAGGCTGCATATCATATAAGATAATTAAAGGAGTGTTCACTAAAGGGACTATTTATAAAGGGCAGGGCAGCGTATATAGGGAAACCAAAGAGGCTACCCTGTTAAATGTTCCCAGGATTTTGGGTTTAGTCAGGTATGGTGGATCAACAGACCAGGAGATCACTGCCATTGAAAAGACTGTTACTCATAGTTCCCAAGAGGAAGGGGCATGCCACATCATGGAGGGTCACACAGGGTAGCACCAGGGCCAGCCAGGAGGCAGAGGAGCAGTAGGAAAATGTGGGCAAGAGCCTTTATTGTGATTTCCTCAGGAAATATAAGCAAGGCAGAGTAAGCAGGCTTGACAAGTTTAGGATTGACTAGTTTGAATAATTTTGGTGGGTTCCCAGGTGCAGAGCCCACCTGCTGGAAACTACGGAGCCCATGCACCCTGAAGCCCGCAAGCCACAACTAGAGGAGAGAAACCCGCACATCGCAACGAAAGATCCCACGTGCCTTAAAGAAGTGCAACTAAGGCCTGATGCAGACAAAAATAAATAATAAATAAATAAATAAAATGGTATCAACTTAAAATGACCCTAGTAGATCAAGAAAATATTAGAGTTTCAAGAGTTGTGCTTCTCGCTAAGTTTTAAGCATAAACCAGCTTCATAGCCCAGTGTCTGGAATACATGGTAGGTAATCAGCAAATATCTATTGAAAAAGGAATGAATAAATAATCTTAAAACAAACTGCACTGTGGAGACAAAGAGCCTAAAGAAAGATTATTAATTTGTCCCTTTGGGGCTGTTTATCTTACAATTGGTAGAAGTACAGAGTCTCTTCTTGATGATTTATTTCTAGAATTCAGGAAATCAAAGTGATTGGTGTAAGATCAACACTTGGCTATACACCTTTAAAATGAATTTTAATCAATCATAGTTTCGTAGATGGAGATAATTATTCTTAATATTAAGCATAATACCTAGGGCTTCCCTGGTGGCACAGGGGTGAGAATCTGCCTGCCAATGCAGAGGACACGAGTTCGAGCCCTGGTCCAGGAAGATCCCACATGCCACAGAGCAACTAAGCCCGTGTACCACCACTACTGAGTCTGCGCTCTAGAGCCTGCGAGCCACAACTACTGAAGCCCGAGCACCTAGAGCCTGTGCTGCACAACAAGAGAAGACACCACAGTGGGAAGTCCACACACCACAACGAAGAGTAGTCCCCGCTCCCTGCAACTAGAGAAAGCCCGCATGCAGCAACAAAGACCCAATGCAGCCAAAAATAAATAAATAAAATTTTAAAAAGAATAATACCTACAATAAGTACAATAATACCTACACAAGGCCAGTGCCTAGACTATAGCAGATGCCCAATAAACATCTGCCAATTTAGTTGAAAAGCCTATGAGTGGAACTCTATTTAAAAGAATGCCTGTGTCATTTTCCTCAAGTTCCAATAAATTCAACTCCTACCCAATTCCCTGCATATAGAAAATTCAGTGACTTCTGCTTCTCTTAAAACCATTTTAGGAATGTGATGGGCAAATAAAACAAGGTTCCTTTTCCACCCTGACCATACCTCGTTCATCAGGAGTCAATTCCAAAAGGTAAATCTTGAGTACGTTGGCAAGCCAAGGGATGCAACGATGCTTGATGGAAAAGCCTACTGGAGTCACGCTTATTACTCTTAATAATGTTAGTCAATTTCAACTATCTATTCCCATCACAGAGCAAGGAACAGGACTGATGAGAGAGCACCTCGGTGGAACTCTTATCCATAAAGCAACAGGCTAAAACAGAAGAGATATTTTCAGATACATCTGTCTTTGAGAGGCACAGCATTTCTCACCTTTTTCATCTGGTACTGGATTAACTGCCTGAGATTAGGTAATTGAGGATTTCCCAGACATCAAGGCGGTTCCAATTTACATATGCTTCCTTGACCCTATGGCTCTGCCCTCCACTGTCACCCATCTGAAACAAAGAACAGAATGCCTTCCCCAGACTCCAACCAGTGGAAAAATTTTAAAAATCTGACTTTCACCCCATATCATTTTCATCTTTCATCTTAATTATCACCACCAAAAGTACAGAAATCATTATCTTTATGACGATGAATGTCCAATTAGCATTTCCCATATAAATTTCATATTATGAAGGAGGTTATAATGGATAATGCAAATTGCTAATAGCCTTTTTTCCTGAGCTGAAAAATTGAGGTGCTTAACAAAATGAAATTATATCTGAGCCATTTTCAAACAAGTCAAGAACTTTAATTACTGATGGGAAAAGAGGAGAGACAAACTAAATTTTTTAAATGGTCATATTTTTAAATAGTTCCCCTTTCCACAACACTGCTCAAGCTGTCCCTCTATATAGGTAAATGATTGTCTTATTGTGCTCAATAGGTTTTAAACTATTGTGAAAATTGTTAAATGTGGGGTTTTTTTTCATTAGCAGTACTATTTAGTAAGTTGGAAACTTATTCCAAATAAGCATTCTGTTTGCTCTATGGCATTTTAACAGGTTCCCATCCACCATAGTTCCTCACAAAGACAGATCTTGTAAGTGACACCATTCTGCCCTCTAATTAGAACATGTTGATTTAAGCAACAACAGAAGATACTGTGATTTTTTTTTTTTTTTTTTTTTTTTTTTTTGCGGTACATGGGCCTCTCACTGCTGTGGCCTCTCCCATTGCGGAGCACAGGCTCTGGACACGCAGGCTCAGCGGCCATGGCTCACGGGCCCAGCCACTCCGCGGCATATGGGCTCTTCCCGGACCAGGGCACGAACCCGTGTCCCCTGCATCGGCAGGCGGACTCTCAACCACTGCACCACCAGGGAAGCCCGATACTGTGATTTAATGAAGCAGAATCCTAGAATTATCCAGTCAGATCAAGCTGGCCTATGTGTTAGGCAACATGACAGTGGTTGAACATCCGTGTTCTGAAGTCACAGACCTAGGTTCAAAGCCTGGCTTCACCACTTATTATCTCTGTTAATTAATCTCCATGAAGTAAGATGAAAGCAACCTCTGAGAACTATTGTGAGAATTAAATTATATATATATATATATATATATATATATATATATATATATATATATACATATATATATACATATATATACACATATATATACATATATATGTATGTATAAAACACCTAGAATGATGGCTGAAAAATGTGTTCAATAAACAGTAGAGAGAAAAGGAACCTTAGCTCTGACTTTAAAACTTATGAACTATCTATTAATTCAATAAATATGCATTGAACACTCAATACGTATCAGAAAGTGTTCTAGACACTTGAGATGCATCAGAGAAGAAAAAAGATCCCCTGGAAAATCTCTGGGGAGATAAACAATAAATAATAAACATAATAAACAGGTAAACCATGTAGTATGTGCCCCAAAAAAGAAATAAAAATAGAGCCAGGTAAGGGAGATTGGGAAGGGGATAGCTGGAGATGGTTTGCTGGTTGCAATTTTAAACAGTATAACCAGATTGAATTCTAGATTTTGAAGGTAGAACCAAAAAGATTTACTGAAGGACTGAATGTGGGATGTGAGAGAAAGAGAGGCGTTAAGGATGACTCCAAAGTTTTTGGCTTGAGCAGTTTAACTGCAAAGATTGAGTTGCAGCCAATTGACACGGGAAAGACTGAAAGTATTGCCAGTTGGATGGTGAGTGTCTGTGTGTGTGGATATGAGACGTGAGAGAAAGAGGAGTTAAGAATGACTCTAAAGTTTCTGGCCTAAGCAACTGCAAGGATGGAGTTGCCACCAATGGAGATGGGAAAGACTGGAAGTGATGCCAGTTGGATGGTGAGTGTCTGTGTGTGCTATACCACCTCGCTAGCATCCAGAGATGGCAACTGATTTAATAAAATGTTAGGGAAACATCCAGATCTTCCATTCTATGATGTTATTTGGCTCTGAGGGATGTTTCATTGTATTACCACAGTAAAGGTTCTGGTTTGACAAACCTCCCTATTTCTGTTTTATAATGGAAGAAGGTAAAATGGCAAGGTATACATATGCATTAAAAACAGTCAAATATACACAGGTATCTAAACATGTGCATGTACTACTAACCGGTTATTAGAAGTAATAAGTACTCAGTATGCTTTTTTAAAATAAATATGACCACATGACATGAAGAAATGAGCAGAATATAGCAGAGGGCCATGAATGGTGCTGTGAGGAGACAATATGGCACAGTAGAAGTTACACCCAAGGGGAGTCAGGGTGCAACCACCCTGGTTTACCTGAGACTTTCCTGGGTTTAATACTGAAAGTCCTGTGGCCCACAAAACTCCCCAGCTCCAGGCAAACTAGGACAGTTGGTCATCCTATAGGGGATGTTAAGTTTGGGACATGTTAAATTTGTAATGTCTATCTGACATCCCAAGTGTAGATGTCAAGTAAACAGATGAATATATGAATCTGGAGTTTAAGAGTGAGGAGAAATAAATTTGGTTGTTGCCAGCATAAACATGGTGTTTAAAATAATAAGAATGTGTACCACTACAAGATTTTATATTCAGTTAAAAGGATTCACCAGTAGCGATCTGTCCAGCACATACTGAATGCCAAGTTCTAGGAGTACAGGTAATAGTTCAAGCCCTTTCAACAGCCACAGACAAATAACCAACTAGTGACAGTGCATTTTGATGTGTACAACTTCAGTGGTGGTCCCATCAAGAACAAGATGATAGCACAAGGTCTTTGAAGAATGAATAGGAGTTTTAAAGGCAGATGAAGTGGGAGAGAGAGAGGAAGTGAATTCAGAGCAGAAAATACAGTATATGGAACAACATGGAGAAGTGAAACAGCATGGAAGGTTTCAGAAAACTTCAAGAAGTTTGATGGTTCAGGCTCATGAAATGAAAAGATAGAAGTGATAAGAAATGAAGTAAAGATGTCCCATTTATCACCAATGGGCAGGCACTTGAACTTCAACAAAACCAGAAGCAGTACAGAAACACAGGGCACACTGACCAGAAACCATGGTTATTTCAAAGGCCCACTATAAGTAAATGCAGCATGGTGTTTATGTTCAAACTTCACAACTCATTAGAAATATAAATATGGGAAAGTAGTTTTCTCTATTTTTAGTTCTTTCATCTAAAAATAGAGATAACAATAACCATGAAATATTTGGCCAAGTTCTTTCATGGATTTGTAGGGAAAAGTAGACTGATAGATTTACAAGGATAATAATTCTTTTGTAACTCTGTTGACTTTGCCATTCTAAACAATGGTAAAAATTAACCATGCCCAAAAGAGAAAGGAAAGTCATAACAAAAGTCTATTTGTGGAAGCAAGGGAAGATGGAGGCCCACATGAGTTTTGTCAACCACAGTCTAGGTAACATAAATTTGTAACATTTTAGAACTAGAAGAACATCTAAATTATGAATTTGGTGGTTTTTAAACTTATTTTAGCAACAAAACCCTTTGGCCATACAGAATCCTACAGATAATCTCAGTTTATAAATTTACTAAAAGCAGAACTGTCCTGAGTGAGTCCTAGATTCGGGGAAGGGAAGACAGTTCTTTCTGTTCAACTTCCCTATGGCTTTCCTTCCCTATGACCACAAAGATGTACCCCAGAACCCTGGAGCTCTACAGAACAGTTTTAAGACAACTGTTGTAAATAATCTAATCCAATCCCCTCATTCTATAAGACCAAGGGCCAAGAGAAGAATGACATTTATCCAAAGTCACAGTGTTTATCAACCTTTGTTGTGCCATATTATCTCCCCATAGCACCATTCCTGGCCCTCTATTATAGTCTGCTCATTTCTTAGAGTCATTGTCATCTTTATTTTTTAAAAGTGTATTGAGTACTTATTCACTCTAATAACCAATTATAATGAATGCATACATATAAATATCTGTGTATATTCGACTATTTTTAATGAATACATATACCCTGCCATTTTACCTTCCCCTATTATAAAACAGAGAAAGGGAGGTTTGTCAAACCAAAACCTCTACTGAAGTTCACAACATCATTAGAGCCAAATAAAAACACCTTAGGATAGAAGATGTGAATGTCTCCCTAACATTTCATTAAGGCAATTACCATTTCCAGATGCTAGAGAGGTGGTATACCATAATGCTTAGGAGCACAGGCTCTGGAGGTAGGCCTCCGCATTTCTAATCTAGCTCCATGAGGTGTTAGACAAGTTATTTAAATCCTCAATGTCTCAGTTTCCTCATCTGTCAAATGGGACTAATAATAATGGTAACTCCTTCATTGGGATAAAATTAGTTAATGTATTCAAGGTTAGGACACTTCTTAGCATATGTAAGTCCTTAAAAACTTATTTAACTTTAAAATGTCCATCAGATGTTAACCCATTAAAGAATGAACCTCCATCAAAAGCACTAATCATCTCTAAAAGGCACATCCCACTCTTAGTCTAGACCAACAACAATTTGAAAACAATAAGCAAAAACCCTCTAGTTTGTCTTCGCTATCATGCAGGGACAAAGGAAACACTTATTCCAGGTCTTACCAACCTTAAATCATTCTTACATATGAACATGCACTCCAACTCTCTACAACCTACCTCCAAAATAAATGTACTCTCATGCTGTAAGAATTCCTAGTTGTACCTACTAGAAAGCCTATGATCTCCAATGTGGAGTTCCTAAAAATTGCCAAAATGCCAAACATGAAAATTCTCATTCAAGGAAAACAGGCTTCTATTACTACTCCATTTCCCTCCTCCCTACTCCTTCCCCAGTCCCAAGCCTTGACACAGATTTACGGCAAGAAAAAAAAAAGGCAAAGAAGAAAGCCAGATAAATGTATCTACTACGTTTTTAAGAAATCTACTTCCCAACAGATCTCAGCTATGAGAGTGGAAAATTAGCAGGGACACAATAGAACAAGACTGAACTGGATTACACTTTATTCATTGTCCCATGGAGCCAGAGCCTATTTATTCAAGCTCATTAAGTGCAATCAATATTCTATAATGGAACCATCAACTGCTATATGCCAGACATAAACAACCAACACACTAAGTCCAAATTAAGAAACAGCTTGGCTTTCAGACACAGGCTTGAAACTCACTGCTCAAGAGTTCATTTCCCTGGGAGGCAGTCACAGCATTATGAGTGTCATTTTACACAATCACACTTACAATTTCTCCTGCCCCCTTACTCACTCTCTTTCTGAAATCTAACGCATATGTCCATTTTTCTCTCTTTAAACAAATGATTAGAAGTTGTATTCTGTTCTCTTTTTTCTTCCAGATTTTAGTTAATATAAGTTAAAAGCTTTTTTGCCTATAAACATCATTCAAGAGTTTTGACTCCCTCGTGGCTTTCAAAATAAATCCAAAGAACCCTAGTACTTGCAGCTAAAGATGGAGGACTGGCAACATATCTTTAATTACTGTCTCTCTCAGGACTCTCAAAATTATAGTAAAGGAATCAAAAAACATAAATTCATAATGACAAAGAGAATAAGAGAGATAGCACTAAACATAATAGTGCAATAAATTCCTGGAATATAGAAAGAGTAAGAGACAGGGAAGTAAGGAGGGGAAGAGGTCATTGCTTAAGTGCATGCAGAAGGAAACGTGGAGGTTAAAAGGGCTGATTTTTCGGGCTTCCCTGGTGGCGCAGTGGTTGAGAGTCCGCCTGCCGATGCAGGGGACACGGGTTTGTGCCCCGGTCTGGGAGGATCCCACATGCCGCGGAGCGACTGGGCCCGTGTGCCACGGCCGCTGAGCCTGCGCGTCCGGAACCTGTGCTCCGCAATGGGAGAGTCCACAACAGTGAGAGGCCAGCGTACTGAAAAAAAAAAAAAAAAAAAAAAAAAGGCTGATTTTTCACTGAACCCCAGAGAGGCTCAGTCAGAGCTGAGAGTCACAGATACAAATGATGTTAGCAAAGAGCTGCAAGTCTGAAAACAGGAAGATTGGCTAAATGTCAGCATTTGGATTAGTCAATCTCCCCAACACACACACACACACACACACACACACACACTCCCTTGCAAAGAAGACTTGAGTTTCCACATTGAAAGAGCACACTGAGTGCCCAACACAGTAAATGACAAAAGGCCTACATCGTGGCACATTAGTGTGAAATTTCAAAACGTCAGTCATAAAGAGATGATCCTACAAGTTTCCAGAAAGAAATGTGTCACTTATAGAGGAATGAGATTCAGGAAGGCATAAAACTTCTCAATAGCACAACAGGTTGCTAGATGACAAGACTGGCATATTTAAGACTCTCAAGGTAAAATACTGGGTCAAAAATTGATTTTTATGTTCAGTAAAACAATTTAAGTATAAAGGTAGACAGAATTACATGAACATGCAATAATTAAGGGAATGCTGTTCCTTTAATCCTTTCTTGAGGAACCTCTTATGGACCAAGATTCAGATATCAAAATAACTATTGATAGAAATAAATGGACCCAAGGCCTAAAGGTGAGCATAAATATGTAGTTGCCTGTAAAACTAAGATTAAACGATACTTATAAAGAAGCCAGTATAATGGTTATATGCTCTTACAATGTAGACATAGTACAATTATCAAAAACTAGCATAGAATGGAAAGAGTGCTTACAAAGTAGATTAAACCCACTGATTGTCTTATGGATATTAAGTGAGAATAAAAGAACACTACTTCAAATCAGATGCTTGATGTAAAGGGGGAGTGGAAAGAAAAGGTTACCACCTGATATCAATACTGCTTATAGTTAGGAACAAATAAGAAACAGACCAAGGAAAGAGGAGACTAAGAGTATTACAGAAATGTATTTGAGTAAAAGGTTACCGTCAGAACAAAAATACAAACCTCCCAAAATTAATGAAAAAACTTACCCCAAAAAAGAGACAAAACAGATTGAGTAAAAAAATTAAACATATAATGAATCACTTTATACGTGTATGTGCTTATTTATGTACTTATATATATGCTTATGTTAAAAATTTTTTAAGTTAAAAAATTTTTAAGTCAACATATTTTTTTAAAAGATTACTTATAGAGTTGAGAAGGAATAGACTGCAAGAGACAGGATTTGAAGCTAGAATTCTTGGAAAACACCTTGTATTACAGATTATACTTTGGAATAGTGTAAAAATTTTACATAATTATAAAATAAAATTAAACTAAGAGCAAGTCCTAAAATTTAATTAAATAAATTAGCCTAACTATACACAATTAGTGGTATAACCATCAAAGAATAATAATTACAAGTGACTTTAAATTATAGTAACTTCGCTGTGCATTTCAAGTGGAAATATACAAAAATAATTTTTAAAATTATTTTGATTCATTCTATCATTGATAGTAGTTTTGGTACTGTTATTCTGAGACTGATTTCTGTGCAGTGCAGGACAAAGTAAACAACTTATTGTATGGGTGATATTGAGCACAAGGATTTGCACATTGGATGAAAACACACAGATGTAAAATTGATGAGATTAAGCAAAAACGCTGTAATCCTAAATTTGAATTGAAAGAATCAATATAAGACTATGAAATACTTTTTCTAAAATATGCACTCCCTAAGCTTCTATAAATGTCCAGAAGCAACAGCCCAACTGGTAGTAATGAGCACTCCTAGTATCCACACAGTGGCCCCACAAAACTTTCCCACTAAAAGGAAACACGTATTCTTGGAGAAATGGCTGAATCTAGATCTAGGGCATAAAATTCCCATCTTGTCATTGAAAACAAGGATTTCCATGGCATGGAAACATGGATTTTGTCATGGATCATGTTGAAAAGATTAAAGAACCAAATTTGAATAAGCTTCCATTGTCCAAAGTTGGGACCATTTGAGTATTAACAAAGATAATAACTGCAATTATTTTAGACACATCATATACATTTAAATGCATGAGGTCATAATTTTACACAAAAAAAAGTTCATGGGTAACTTTCAAAGAATGGTAGAGAACCAACTCATTCTGTTAAAAACTGGTAAATAAAAGGAAAAAATTAAGCAGTTGTCCTGCCTTTTCTATATAAGTCTGTAGGGAAGTTGTAAAGTTGGAGAAGAAAACCAAGATACAGAAAGAGCAACATGACTAAGACCAAGATCCAGCAAAGTTGAGGAACAGAACCTGGGATAGAGTGACAAGCTCAAACTTTCCCCTGGTTTACTGAAAGTCCCATATCTCAGGAAACCCCTCAGTCCTAGGCAAACCAGGACAGTTGGTCACACTACCTATGGAAACACTCCCAAGGTGAAAAGCTCACATGGGGAGAGAAGCTAGGTTATAACAAAACTAACCTAACACTTGCTTGAAGGCCTGGCTTCTACCCTTGTAGATATGACTGTTCATTTTAAAGGGGTTACTGGTACTGAACTGTAATTGGTACATAATGGTCTCTTTTGATCCACAGTAATAACAGTAGCTTCTAATTACTGAGAACCTATCTTCTGCCAGGCATAATGTAAGCCCGTTACAAGGAATTTCTCATTGAATCTTCATGCTAACCAGATGAGATAACTACTATTTTTATTTCCATTTACAGATGAGAAAACTTAAGTTTCCATGGGTTAAGGTACTTTCCTAAGGTGGCCCAGCTCCTAAGTGGCAGACCCTGGATCAGACCTTAGGTCAGTCTCGCTCCAAAATCCTTCCTCTTTGTCATTACACCATATTGTCTCTTGCTTACTCTCTCTCCCAAGCAAATATTCCAATCAACAATAATCGAGAATTAAACACAGGATCTTAAAGTCATCCATCCTCTTTAAGTTCAAGAAATGTTTTGGATAGGCTCAAATATAGACTATAACCCAAGAATATTATTCTCCTAACTACCAAATCTAGGTCTAGACTAGCCAATATCAACTTAGCTTTGCTTTAGGGAAGAATCAATGTAGGGGTCTTTATAGCCTATAAATCTAATAGGTGTTTGACTTATAAAAGCCCATGAGACTATATGGGAGAGGACCAAAGTTTTACTACCATACCAGATAAATAACCACAAATTTTTTAACTTCCTGACAGAGAACAAAAAAGCAAACTGACAAGTATGAATCAGCGACAAAGTATGTTAATAGATTCTCCAAACTCATTATGTCTTAATGGTGACTGGCAAGTCACTGCATTTACAGAGGCAGAAAGGTGAGCAAGGAGACCGCTTTCAAGCTCCTGACTGACAGCCAGGGATCCAGTTTCTAAAATGGAGACTTCACAGGAATCAATAAAATTCACTCATCACAAAACTAAATAGAGACCATCTGCAATGAGGGAAATCAAACTCTGAGCCTAGGGCTCACCTGAGGCTCTACTACCACCAGGGTTATAGTTGTAGATAAATATGCAGAGAATACAGCCATGATAAGTGATTAAAAGAAACTGTTAAAAAGAAATTAGGGGGAATCCTAATTTAACAAATATTTAAATATCATTTAACAAATATGTGGGAGTCATAGTACGATACATAGCATAATACAAAAGTGTGCAGACTTTAGAACCAATCCAACCGAATATCTCATCTTGTTAGCAATAATAATTACAATTATTACTATTGCTAGCATTTATTAATTGTTTAGTGTGTGTCAAGCACTGTAATAAGTATTTGACTTATGTTCTCATAAAGGACACATAGGTAGTGAGTGATTCTAATCCAGGTCTGTCTGACTTTAAAACCTATTCTTCACACCAGAAACACCTTCAAACAGATGCCTGGGGTATCCTAGCACTTCCAGAGAGGCTGGATTCCTTCCTCTCTATCCTTCCCACACAGCTCTCATTCTCATCCAATGTACTTCCTAGATGTGGGAATTTGGGGAATTGTTATGGACCCTCAACTTCTTCATCTTCAAAGTGTGGATAAAGAGCATTTGCCTCTTTGGGCTGTGAGAGAATTACATGAAACCATAGCCCAATACAGGCTTATCTCATTGTAGGATTTTAAGAAGTGTTAGCTCCCATTGTACATAGCTGTACTAGGTAGTAATGTGAAACTCCAAAATTATAATAAAGCCCAGCCCTTGCCCTTAAAATGTTTATAATCATTTTCGTGTTATCCGTAATGAGAAGCAACTATTCTAAAATTACTAGCTGTGCCTTGATATCCAAATTAGGGCAAAATTCTGGGCTAGATGATGTACTGATCTGATCCAATGCGACATTTCATTTGCCATTAGTTCTTTAGCTTGCACAATGCCCTCCCTTCATCAGTTTCCTACCTCTGAAGGAAAAGACTTTTCAAAATCTTGCTCTAAGACTGAGTCTCAATCAATGGAAATGCACCAAACTTCCCAGGACAACCATGACCTCTGCCAGGCATCTTCCTGGAAAAAAGTAGATACTGCTTGCTTGGGCTTTTTTTTTTTTTTTTTTTTTTTGATGTGGACCATTTTTAAAGTCTTTATTGAATTTTTTACAATATTGCTTCTGTTTCATGTTTTGGTTTTTGGTCGCAAGGCATGTGGGATCTTACCTCCCTGACCAGGGACCGAACCCACACCCCCTGCATTGGAAGGCAAAGTCTCAACCACTGGACTCCCAGGGAAGTGCCATGCTTGGGCTTTAAAATGCTGATAGCATAAGTTTTGAAATGCAGTATGTCCCCATTCTTGTGAAGATACAGTCACAATCCATTTGTTATCAATAATAATTAAAATACCAAAATCACCAATTGCTTTTTTCATGAATGTGAACATCATTATAACAATTAAAATAGTATAAATCTTTTTTTTTTTGTGGTACGCGGGCCTCTCACTGTTGTGGCCTCTCCCGTTGCGGAGCACAGGCCCTGGACGTGCAGGCTCAGCGGCCGTGGCTCACGGGCCCAGCCGCTCCGCGGCATGTGGGATCTTCCCAGACCGGGGCACGAACCTGTGTCCCCTGCATCGGCAGGCGGACTCTCAACCACTGCGCCACCAGGGAAGCCCAGTATAAATCTTATTGTTAGCTTTCTGACATATTTTGCTGTGCGGGAGAAGGGTGGAATTACGGTCTGCCCACTAGAAACTGTTCACATGAGGATCATCCAACATAGATGTCATGTCAGAAAATTAGTTTGAGAATTAATGATCTTTGGAGTCAGCAGCTTTGGGAAAAAAGTGAAAGGGATATTTATCCTGAACCAGGATACCAAGATATATATAATATATAGGACATCATTTAATATCACCATGCACTCTTCTAATATATTAATTCAAATTAACACATAATAATTTAGTTAACTACATATACGGGCTATGGATTAGGTTTCAAATACTATTCTCACACTATTTTTCCTCTTATACCCACCGTACTTCTGAGTTTTCTTCTCCAACCTGCAGTTGAAGATTATTTAATTATATCCACATCACATATAATTAGAAAAGAGACTCTTCTACTGCTCCCAGGATTCTAAAGCCAATGAAAAAAAATTTTTCAGTTCCTGCAAAAAATACCATTGCTGAAATGGACATCTCCATTTCACCATTCATCCATCCAAATATTTATTAAGCATCTACCATTCGCCTGGTCCTCCACTAAGCATTCACAAGGTTAAATGAAGACCTTACTTTTTGGAAGGTTATAATGCAATCTTGAAAATAAGACATATTCATCAATACCAATTTATGTACCATGGGAAAAAGTAGTAAAGCCCAGCAATTAAAACCTCCAGTTTGGGATTCAGACAGCTTAAAGTTGAATTCTGCCTCTGGAACTGCACAGCGTTGCTACTGGGAGGGGAGTGGTGACAGCTGTCATTGTACTGGGGGGAATTAGATTGGGATGGTTGACCGTGGGGTTGCGGAGGTTAGGGTTGTGCGAGCGCTGTGGTGAATGTGGTGACTGAAAAAAGAGGAGCACACACAATGTGCTGCCAAGTTCCAAGCAGGGAGGGGTTCATTCCAGTTGAGGTTATCAAGAAAGGCCTCATGGAGAATGCGGCATTCCAGCTTGACCCGGAAAGATGAGTAATTATGGACAAAAGGAGGAAGACCAGAGAAGGGGCACTGCAGGAAAAGAAACATCACGAATAAAAGCAAAGTAATGGGAATGTAAGAAGTATGTTCTGGAAACACAAGCAATGCAATCTGACTAAAGGACAGAGACAGGAATAAGGTTGGAAGGTAAGGTGAAGGTCAGCTTGTGGAGAATTTTAAACTTCCAACAAGCTAAGGGATTTAGACTTTAATGAGCGTGGATATTCACAAGAAGCCTAGGAGTGCTTCTTAAGGGAAAGTAATCTTTGTAAGGTAGAGGTCCCAGTAGAGGGTGACAGTTTAATAAGTTTCTATTACTATTAACACAGAAAAATCAATAACTCTACAGTGTATTCCATGCTGGAATCATGCCTGCTACTTGTCAACAGACCAAAGAGAAATGAATTCCGGCAACTAGAGTTGAAGGGAAATATGTTTGTTGATGCTTAGTTTAATTTATTGCTGCTTCAAGGGCTTGACAAGACGAGAAGGCAAGCTCAGAGGAAAATTGCAAGGGTGGTAACATGGCTCAGATCATTTTAAGGAAATACAGAAATGTTTTGTTCTCTCAAACTATCAAGACACTAAATCCAGTTACTATTGAGGCAGGCCCTTCAAGGATTTAGAAATCGAAAGGGATTCATGAAATCTACCCAGAGGTTACCAAATCAGGTTCGCCCATGAGCAGTTACTCACTCTTTCACATTGTAGCTAATTAAATAAAAATTATGTGAGGGTAAAAAGTCAAAGAACTCTAAGACTTCATAAAGCACTGCAATTACATACAACTCTCACTTTAGCTTCTGGTTATATTAGCCAGGACTCTTGCAGCTATAAGTGACAGAAACTCAACTCAAACTAACTTAAACAGAAAGAAATTAATTAACTCACATAGCTGCAACACCTAGGAATCTAGACATAAATAATTCCAGGTGTTCAAATGGTGTCACAGCCCATTTTTACCATCACTCATCTCTGCTTTTCTCTGAGTAGGCTTCATTATTTTCACAAGGAATAAGAATAGCCACAGCAATTCCAGCTTATATTACCTTTATAACTTATGATTTCCCCCCAAAATTAAAATACTATATCTCTGTTGTGTCACATAGCAAGTTTCCTGGAACGCTCTGATGGGTCATGCTTAAAACGTGTGGCCACTCCTTCAATCAATCACTATGGTCAGTCAGAAGAAGTCCAGACTGCCCACCTTTATTATTAAAGGTAACACCCTTGTAACAGGGTATAATAACAACCCTGAAATCTCAGAAACATAACAGAAGAGAAGTTTCTTTCTTGATCAAGCAGGAGTTCAGAACGGATGTTGCTATTTGGCAGAGGGGATCCCTGCTCCATGCAGGCAGTCAGGGTCTGTGTATGTATCAGTACTTTACACCTATTGGAAAAGAAAAAGATTTTGAGCAGGGAAATGAAATGACATGGTCTGATGTCTTTGTTTTACAAATAAGGAAAAGGACATAAAGGGACAATGTACATCCACTACTATTTTGTCCCAAGGATCGGAGTTCTAGACCCAGAAAAGCAACTTGTTCACTGTGTGACCTCTCTTCATTTTATCTGAGAGTGTCCTCCCTCATTTGTAAAATGAAGACATCAGACCATGTCACTACTCTGCTCCAAATTTTTACTTTCTAAATATCTATACAGTGTAAGTATACAGTACTCAGTATTCCTTTAAAAAATTAATTTATCTCTCCATAATATAAATAATTGAGACTCATTATGACATAGTGAGGGGGATGGAGGGAGTGGAAATGCTGTGGGAGTTTGATCCTAGCCTATCCGGATATCAAAAACGGAGATGATGCTATTCTCACGAGATAGAAATAATGTTCCCGACACCCACATCTTGACATATGGATGTGAATGGGTATGGTGTTGTGATGAGAGTGTGAGGAGTTATTGTAATTTTAAAGCTTATGTAATCTTGTGAAAGCCTTATTCTCTGAGTCAAGCTTGGATTAGGAAATGGTACCAATAAGATCTCCTAAAATTCTATCTGCCAAAAAAGTACCTTATTTATCTCATGACTCCAATGAATTATAATTACTGGTAAGAACAGGAAGGGCTCCTGTTGCTTGAAACATCTAGACTCTAAGCCAGTAGATTCTATTGCCTAGCATAGATTAAGCATCTAGGAAGGAGGGAGGGAGGGAAGGAGGGAGGAAAAGGAAGGAGGGGAAAGAAAGGAGGAAAAGGTTGGTGAGTTGAAGGTTTTATAATGGTTGGAGAGGCTTATTTCAGTGCTTACCACACATACACACACACACACACTCCCACACACACTCGTACAGGTACCCACTAACCCTTTGCTATAATCATAAAACATTCCCTTGTGCCCAAGGGAACTGCTTTTAGCAACCTTCCCCCATCAACTGCTCTCAGAAACCTTACCTATCAGGGATGAAAGGGGGTTGTTGTAGGCAATAAAAGGCCCATTAAATATAATCTTGTCTGCCTGGGCCTATTTTTGCACAGATGACATTTTCATGTGTGTCTATTATGGAGACCAGTCAGGAGGGAAATATTTTGGTTTTGATAACCACCCCTGTAACACTTAAATATCAGTCAGAGGAGGTTTAATGCTGTAACGACTCCAAAATGTAAGTAACTTAACATAGAAACAGGCAAGTTCTCATACCACAGTCCAGTACGAGTTAACCACAGGGAAATGGGTCATTCAGTGACTCAAGCTCCTTCCATCTTGGGCTCCACAGTCCTCTAAGTCCTTGGAATCCTCTCAGTTCAGCTGTAAACTGGGGACAAAGAATGGAGAATCACTCACAGGAGGTGGGCCAAGCCTAGATTTGCCTAGAATCTGCCCACAGTCCACTGGCCAGAACTCAGTCCTACGGCCCCACTTACCTGCATGGAAGGCTGGGGATGTAGTCTAGCTATGCTCTGGGGGAAACGGAAAATGGTTTCATGAACAACTAGTCAGTCTCTGACACAAATTACACATGATTTTACCACTAATTCCAGATTTGTGCTACATTTCTGTGACTTCCAATGCCAACAATTTTTTTTAGAACCTTGACACTGGCTATAGTCACCCAGGGAGGATTTCACTAACTGGAAACGTTCATGGAGGAGTAGCGTTTGTACTTAAAGGTCATGTAACATTTGCTTTGGGATGGTCATTATGGGGACACATACATACCAACTATTGAGAGAATGGTACTCAGGGAAATGTGATTGGGAAAGAAGTGAAAAATGAGAAGACTTCAGGAGAGAAAGAGGCAAGCAGGAGGCTGAGGGAATGATGGATACAGAGAGTAGCTGTCCCCTGGAGCTACTTCAGTTTCTGCTATTGTTGAGCTTTGTTTGCTCAGCCTTCCCTGGATTTCCATGAGCTATCACAGGATCTTTACCTCAAACTACCCTTTCACTTAAGCTAGTCCAAGAGGACTTTTTTTTTCTTCGTAACTCGAAGGTTTCTCTGAAGAGGCCTTACAAATAAATGGACTTGACTCTGTATCATAGGAGAACAGTTAGATTCACCCCCAGGTAGAAATATCAGGAAGGAGTCATGTAGGCTTTGTGAAATATGAAATAAACAGTCTTCTAGTATCTCCATAGGGGCTCATAGATGCTACCAGGCCCTCCCTTCAGAGGGAACAGACATGCTGGTTAGAAATGTGGGCCGAAAAAGAGAAGGGCTCCCATCTACTGATTGACCAGGGACTGGAGGCAGAAGCTCCCTGGCTTTTGTGCTTCCAGTACCCACAGAGAAATGAACATCTTATTTTCCAAACAAAGTCAGAACAGGGCCAGACAGAGAGCAGGAGGGAGACTGTTCAGTGATATTTAAAACTCTGTATAATAAGAATCCTACTGTATGTTCCTTTTGCTTCTAAATTGAAATCTATGAGGTAAGGCAGCTGCCCATCTGCCCTGTCTTGGGAAGGCTGCAGGGCTCTCAGCAAAAGAGCTCAATTCCCTGAACATCCCCTGCAAAAAAACTCCTTCTCTACTTATGGTCTGAGTGATTTGTCTTGGCATTTGCCCAAAGTGGTGATATTACTAGTTCTAAATAGGCTCTTGATGCACAAAGAGCTCTGCCTGAACAGATCACCCCATGTCCACAGAGGCCAGGGATAAGGAATTGCACCATTCAGGGACAATACTCTCCTCTAGTAGTCTGGGGTACACTCCAGTGCACACACAAAGGGGCAATAAGCACCCCAAAATCATATGTTTAAAAAGGCCTCTGTAGGCCTCAGACAATGTGGGAAGGATGATGAAGTAATTCAGTCATTCTTTTATTTGCTCTTCATTCAACTAATAGTTATTAAGTGTCTACTACATGCCTCCAGTTATTATAAAAGTTCTACTAACAATATATGCACCAAGAATCATTTATAGACTGAATAATATGTTCATTTTCGTATTTATGAATGACTATTTTTAAAGTAGGAAATTAGGGGAGAAAAGAGGCCATTCCTTTGCTGTCTTCTCATCTCCTTTCCATTCCAAGTTGCAGTGCTCCGAGCCTCACATCTCTTCTCTGAAGATGATCACCATTCCTTGGGTGATGTCACCTAATTTCATGGTTTTCAAAGCCATCAGTTTCAGATGCTTCCAAAATTTATATCTCCAGCTCCGATCTCCCCAATGAACTTGAGCCTAGAATGTTCCACTCCCTGACTGACATCTACATGCTTATGTCTCCAGGCTGCATAAGCCCAAAACTAAGCAACTGATCATCGTCCACCAAGCATGTTCCTTCCATAGTCTTCCCTATTTGACGAATGGTAACCCCATCCTTCAAAGTGCTCATGCAAAAAGCTTCAGACGTCCTTATCACTTCTGTCTTAGGTTACCACAGGTAACCAATCATCAAATTCTTCCAGCATTACATTCAAACTATATAGAGACTCCACCTACTTCTTACCCCTCTCACCACCAAACATTCCTGGACCAAGGTACCTTCAATTCTCGCATGGATTATCCTGTGTCCCACCTTACCTCCCCTATTCTGCCCTTGGCTCTTTAGCGTCTATTCTCAAGACAGTAACCAGAGAGATCCTTTAGAAATATAAGTCAGTTCAGCTCACTCCTCTGTTCCAAACCTTCCAATGGCTTCCTATTTCATTCACAGCTTTGGTGTCCCCAGCTGTACATAACAAATAGTACACATACTAGAGATACAAATAAGACAATAATTCCTTCCAATGACCCTTAAGGTTCTTAATAATATGAATTATAGCAGTCACACTCCACCCCGCTCCTATTCATTTGCTTTAATACAGCCATATTGGTCTCTGCTCTTCCTTGAAACAGCTAAGCAGACTTCTACTTCAAGGCCTTTGCACTTGATGTTTCCTCTTCCAGGAACGCTGTTCTCTAAAGTATCAGTATGGCTCATTTCCTCACTTCCTTCTGATATGTCAGTTTATATATACACATATACATACATACATATATGTGTATATGTATATATGTATAAACATTTTATATGAAATAACTACTCTCTCCCAAGACTCCTTACTCCCTTACCATGCTTTATTTTTCCCTTTGCTGTATTTTTTCCTTATATTTTCACCATATTACATACCAAAGTGCTCTCGTTTATTTCTCTCCATAAAAGCATAAACTTTGTTTCATTCACTGGTGTGTTCCTAGCACCTAGAACAGCCCTTGACACATAGTAATTCCTCAATAAGGGAAATGCATGTACCACTTGATGTATGAATAAACTATCTTAAAAGATGGTAACATACAGCCACTATGGAGAAGAGTACAGAGGTTTCTTAAAAAACTAAAAATAGAACTACCATACGACCCGGCAATCCCATTACTGGGCATATACCCTGAGAAAACCATAATTCAAAAAGAGTCATGTACCACAATGTTCACTGCAGCTCTATTTACAATAGCCAGGACATGGAAGCAACCTAAGTGTCCATCGACAGATGAATGGATAAAGAAGATGTGGCACATATATACAATGGAATATTACTCAGCCATAAAAAGAAACAAAATTGAGTTATTTGTAGTGAGGTGGATGGACCTAGACTCTGTCATACAGAGTGAAGTAAGTCAGAAAGAGAAAAACAAATACCGTATGCTAACATATATGTATGGAATCTAAAAAAAAAAAAAAAAAAAAGGTTCTAAAGAACCTAGGGGCAGGACAGGAATAAAGACGCAGACGTAGAGAATGGACTTGAGGACACGGGGAGGGGGAAGGGTAAGCTGGGATGAAGTGAGAGAGTAGCATTGACATATATACACTACCAAATGTAAAATAGATAGCTAGTGGGAAGCAGCTGCATAGCACAGGGAGATCAGCTTGGTGCTTTGTGACCACCTAGAGGGCTGGGATAGGGAGGGTGGGAGGGAGCTGCAAGAGGGAGGAGATATGGGGATATATGTATACGTATAGCTGATTCACTTTGTTACAAAGCAGAAACTAGCACAGCATTGTAAAGCAATTATACTCCAATAAAGATGTTAAAAAAAAAGCTGGTAACAGTATTTCTCTTAGAAAGAGAAATGACTTTGCTGGCAAAATGATAAGTCTTTGGGATAGAAGGTGAAGCCTTGGGGACATGGGTATAAGCAAGAGCCAGGAGAGCAAAGAAGAAAACCATGAGATAAGAGGAATTTGTTTTTTCTTCTTGAGAGAAATGGAGAGGTAAAAGAAGGGACAGATAAGTGGGCGGCAGGGAGGAGGGTACGGAAATAGTGTGAATATGAGGACCAAGTGAGGTAAAGCAACCAGTGGAAAAAAACCCTATAACGTGAAAAACAAAACCTATTATAAACAGAGGTATCCAATGTTCAGTTTGAAGTTGTTCTGATAAACTTCTCACGTCTCCTCAATGCATCAATCTTGTTAAACTTGTACATCGCCTTATGTGAGTCTTATGTGGGCAGGGCAACAACTCTAAGTACAGAGCTCTTCCACCTGGGCAGATTGAGGGAACCAGGCAGGAGGGGCAGGGAGTACAATTAAAAGACCAGAATCTGGGCTTCCCTGGTGGCGCAGTGGTTGGGAGTCCGCCTGCCAATGCAGGGGACACGGGTTTGTGCCCCGGTCCGGGAGGATCCCACATGCCGCGGAGCGGCTGGGCCCATGAGGCCCCGTGAGCCATGGCTGCTGAGCCTGTGCTCCGCAACGGGAGAGGCCGCAAAGGTGAGAGGCCCACGTACCGCAAAAAAAAAAAAAAAAAAGACCAGAATCTGAGTTCTGGTGCCATCACTTCTTAACTGTAAATCTCTGAGCATGTCTCCAAGCTTTGGTCTTCCTGACTATATATAACAGATACAAAGAGCTACACATATGTGAGATACAAATACAGTCACATCACTTCTATTAGCTTTATTAGCAATAAAGCCAGTATCTCCCTCTTGAAGCTCCTCATTCTCATGAATTATTCAAGAAATTCAAGGGCTTTAGAGACCCATAAAAAGGTTTTTTCTTACCCAGGGATATAGAAAATCGAGTCTGATTAGTCAACAGGCCTGCTCTAGTTTCTTTGCTGGAGCTGGTTCTTTACCAAAGTTGTGTGCATCTACTGCTGTGATATTTCACTGCTCCAGATTCCAGCACAGCCTGCAGTCATTCTTTGAAAGAAGTGCGTCTCAGTCCCTTTAAAGTTAGGATCAACCAACAAAGCCCCAAAGTTGGACTTCTGCCAGTTATAGATCTAATGACCAACACTTGTAGTTCCTGTATATGGCCACTTTCCAGGGAACTATCTGGCCCCAGGAGTACTGGATCACTCTTGTTTGTTTATCCTCTGCCTCTCAGATCCAAAACCACCTATCCACCTTCTTTCCTGACCAGGGGAACGGGCTGCTTTTCTTTTGATGCCCTCAAAACTAACAAGGTCTGATTACAGCCTCTGCCTTCAGAATATGGGGCTGCTTGTCTACCCTTGTAAGAGTGGCTACCCAGGGATTTGAGAAACACACACCCCACCATTCTAAGCAGAACTAGCCTCTGTGGCTTTAAACACATTAATCCTTCTAAAAGGATGCTCCCTACGTGATATTAAAGTGATCACACCCATCCTACTGAATGAGGGGATCTGCGTGTGTTGATTCCAAGGTGATTTCCTGGCAGCCGGAAAAAAGAAAAAATCTCTTGGGGGCCACAACACTGTATGTCCACCTTTGCTATTGGAGGGACTGTATGTGATCATGTCAAAGTGCCTCATTAATCATGGCACACTATACTGACATTAGTTGTAGTCATAAACTTGGATGAAAAATTTTAGCACGGTGCAAAGAATATAACCCACAGGGTAAAGCAGACTAGGAAAAGAACCCAACTCTGCCATTTCCTATATACGCAACTTTGTGCAAGTTACTTAACCTCTCTGAACATTCATTTGTAAAATGGGAATTAATAATAATATTAATATGTTTCAGCGATAACATAATATTGATAATTATCTCTTGGTGTTGCAAAGAATATCAATCAAAAAATTAAAGAGGCAAATTATCTGAATTAGATTCAGGCATAGCATAGTAAGTGCTCAATAAATTGTAGCCATGATTATTATACTTATAGCTCTAAACTATACCTAATGTTCATTAAGTACATGATATAATGAAGCACACTTATATGTATTAGTTCATTTAATGCTACCCGTGTGATAGTTATAACACTGCCCACACTGTAGATAACACAATTAAGGCTTAAAGAGAGTGGTATGTTGCCAGAACTGTACTACTAGAAGGCAGCAGAGGGAGTATTTGTACCCAAGTGTCTAGGCCAGCCACAGAACAAACCACTCCCATGCTCAGTGACTTACAACAGCATTTATGTTCAGGCTCAGGAATGCGCAGGTCAACTATGATTCAGCTGATAAGTTACCCTCAGCTGCAGATTGTTAGGTCGACTCCATTATCTTACTCTGGATCCCAGGCTGAAAGGAGAGTGGCTACCAGAACTACGTCCTTCCTGTGACGGATCACCAAAGCACAAGGGGGCAGGCCAACCACACAAGCCTCACATATTTCAAGCCTCTGCTCCCATCACCCCTGCTAACATCCCAAAGCAGATCACATGACTACACCCAACATCAGTGTAGAAGGGAAGTCTAGAACTCTACAGTGCTGTATGAAGGAGGAATATTTTCAGAACAATAATTCAAACTATCAAATCAGGTCTCACCAACTCCAGAATCTGAGCTCTTATTCACTGTCCTACAATGCTGCTCTGCTGTTCTGAGACGGTACCTCTCTTACCAAATAGCCATTATTAAACCTCTCTCTCACTATTAACTGCATGGGTTCCTAGGTTGTTCCTTTTACTTATTGCCTATATTTGGTTCTTCCAAACAGCTGAGAGAGCCCAGCTGGAGGGTAAATGTAAAGTTGATAGCCCATCATTCCATGTTCATAGCAGAAGCCAGACTGTGCAGCCCCAATAAGCAACCTGCTGGGTCTACAAATTTGCCATGCTTCGCTCTGTTAAAACTTTATTGGGCACAGTATGGTAACTCAATTAATAGTGAGAATGACACCGGCAAGTGTCACTGGAATTGCAACCAATTATTTTTTCCTTAATATCTTTTTAAATCACAAGTTGACCAAGCTCAACAGGAGCCCTGTCCTTCCACAGGGCATATTTAGTCTGTCTCTGCCTTCCCCATTAGCCTCCATTGCCAGCATCCATCAACTATGTCACCAATAATAAGCCTCTCTCTTCTCCCAACTGCGGTGCAGTTTCCCCCAAAAGGAGCTAATAGATAACACAAATCAGGCTGTTTGGCAGGATTCTGTGTTGTTGGTAGAGTTTTGTTTTGTTTTGTTCTGTTATCATAGAAAGAAACTTTTCATCTTGTCTCTTGGGATTTGATTCTGAACATTATTGATTGAAGAACAGACACCTGAGGACTTCCCTGGTGGCGGAGTGGTTAAGAATCCACCTGCTAGTGCAGGGGATCCGGGTTCGAGTCCTGGTCTGGGAAGATCCCACATGCCGCAGAGCAATTAAGCCCGTGAGCCACAACTACTGAGCCTGCGCTCTACAGCCCGCAAGCCACAACTACTGAGCCTGCGAGGCACAACTACTGAAGCCCACACGCCTAGAGCCCGTGCTCTGCAAAAAGAGAAGCCACCGCAATGAGAAGCCCACACACCGCAACAAAGAGTAGCCCCCGCTCGCGGCAACTGGAGAAAGCCCGCACGCAGCGACAAAGACCCAACGTAGCCAAAAAAAAAAAAAGAATAGATACCCGATTGGATGTTGATATATCTGTTCAAATACTGCAGAATCTCCCACCCCTGATCCTGGTATTCCTTGTCCCCAGTGAACACTACAGACAGAACAGACTCTCCACTGTCTCTAGTCAAAGCAGACTGAAATTGTCTTCAGGCCAGATCCCCATATCCTTATGGCTAACTTTGGGGTTAACGCTGAAGTACAAAATTTCTGGACTCACCCCACTCCTAAACTGATGGTACATCTAGTAATAGGTCACCATAAAGGCTTCAGCTAGCTCCATGTGGTCAGCTGTCAGACCACAGCTTACACCCAGAGCCAGGGTTCCCAAGCAAAAAACACATTAAATGCATCTTGACTCAGAATTTGCCATCCACAACTTTCCCACAAAACTCAGCTTGCTGGGCTCAGACTGCTGAAGCAGGCGCTCTTTTATTCCTCTACGGCTTCAACATAGTCTTGTAGCAACTGAATTTCTTTCTTTCTTCCTTGGATCCACTGCTTCAGCAGAGCTCTGGTTCCAAGAGTGAAGATCCACTGAAGGGAAGACGCCACTGTTGGTATCAATGAATATGGGCACTAACCCATCATTCTTCCCAGGCAGGGAATGTATATACTTTGTCACTTTCATCACTACCTCCTGAAATTTCTCATCTCCAGTGAGACGAGAGAGTTCTCGGAACTCAAACTGAACGTTTGTCACTTCTGACACTATACTGACATCTATGGAAGCCTCACTAGCGGCAGTGTTTATGTTCATGGAAAGGAGTTTACACCCAGTCAGAAAGGCTACGAGGAAAATAATTAGATACCATAGGGGTAATTCCCCTTTCCCCACACAAGAGCGTCCTTTACCTGCTCCTGCTCTCCCCACGCTGTGGCGCTGCCTCTGAGCAGATGACGTTTAGCTTCCGCTTCCCGTTTCCCGCCAAGGCCCTAGAAGCACCGCCCCCAGCCCGCCCTGCGGAGCACTGCGCCTGCGCATGCGGCTCAGTTTGACCGATTTTTACCCTGCGGGGTAGTTTAGCTACTTCCCCTGTGGGTATTGGGCAGGCTCTAGTCCTGTGGTTTACAGCGCTGGATGACACTTTCTGTTCGGAGAATGTCTTTACAGTGGGCTAATGAAAAAGAGGACCTTGCAGACAGCCAGTGACCGTCCTCTGTGTAGTGATGTGTTAACTAAGCCTCGAAAGAACACAAACAATGCTTCTCAAGTTTTTGCATACCTGAGAATTATCTGAGGGCTCATTAAATTTCAGGCCGCTTTTGTCCCTATCCCCAGATATTCTGATTCAGTAGATGTAGGGTAGAGAGGAGACTGCATTTCTAACAGGTTCCCAGGTTCTGCTGAGGCTGCTGGTTTACAGACCACACTTTGGGACCCACTGCTCTGATTCCTGGCAGCTGGGGAAGAAACCGGGTGAGGGAAGGGGAGAATGTCAAGACTTGGGACCAGGCAGTGTGCGAAATGCTTTATATGCATCATCTCCTTTAATTTATTCCTTCTAATACCTATGAGGTATGAACTATTGTTGCTCTCCTTTTACATCTGAGGAAACAAGTTTATAGCATTTAAAGCACTTGACAAGCTTGTATGTGACAGAGTTGGAATTTGAACCCTGATTGTTAGGTCCCAGGGCCCAGGCTTCTGTCCTATCTACTCTACTCTGTATACTTTTTACAAAAGCACCTCTGGCCCCACAAGAACACTTGACCACTTTTCACTGAATAGACACTTTTAGTTTTTTTTTTTTCTAATCATCCTTCAAGGCACATCAGCCTTCCCTCTGGGGAGCCTTAACAAACATTCCTGAGGTCAGTTAGTGGTACCCTGCTCTGAGTTCCCCTAGGGTCCCCAAATACTTCATACTTATGTTTCCCAAAGCTCTCACCCCATTTGATGATAGTCAGCCACATGTGAGTTTGCCTCTGCTATTGGGTTGAAGCAAGGCATAGAGGAAGGGACATGGGCTTTGAAGTTAGTTAGAACTGTTTCAAACTCCAGTTCTTCCTCTTAGCTATATGAACTTGGGCAAATATTTTAACCTCTATGAGTTTAAAAAAAGGATAATGCGGGCTTCCCTGGTGGCACAGTGGTTGAGAGTCCACCTGCCGATGCAGGGGACACGGGTTCGTGCCCCAGTCCGGGAAGACCCCACATGCCGTGGAGCAGCTGGGCCCGTGAGCCATGGCCACTGAGCCTGTGCATCCGGAGGCTGTGCTCCGCAATGGGAGAGGCCACAACAGTGAGAGGCCCGTGTACCGCAAAAAAAATTAATTAATTAATTAACTAATTCAAAAATTTTTTGAAAAGGATAATGCCACAAGAGAATGGTTGTGAGAGTAGATAGATAGTGGGAAGCAGCCGCAGAGCACAGGGAGATCAGCTCGGTGCTTTGTGACCGCCTGGAGGGGTGGGATAGGGAGGGTGGGAGGGAGGGAGATGCATGAGGGAAGGGATGTGGGAACAGATGTATATGTATGACTGATTCACTTTGTTATAAAGCAGAAACTAATAAAAAATAAAAAATAAAAAATAAATAAAAAGAATCCACCTGCCAATACAGGGGACACGGGTTCGATCCCTGGTCTGGGAAGATCCCACATGCCACAGAGCAACTAAGCCCATGCGCCACAACTATTGAGCCTGCGATCTAGAGCCCACGCACCGCAACGAACAGTAGCCCCCACTCACTGTAACTAGAGAAAGCTCACACGCAGCAACGAAGACCCAATGTAGTCAAAATATATATAAAATAAATTAATTTAAAAAAAAGAGAGAGAATGGTTGTGAGAATTTAAATGAAATAAGACTATGTTAAGCCCTGACATATGGTAGATACTCAATAGATAATAGAAATTATTATAACTGTTTGGATAACTGTTCAGTGAATAAAAGGCAATTTTATCTTGACCTACCATTGTCTCTGTTCTTCTGAATATTTCATATAGCCATATTTCCTTAAAACATAAATTCCAAGGAACATACTTAACCTCCTCATTTAAGAAAAAGAAGATTTTTATAAGCACATACTTACAAACTATTAAGATAGTCCTTTAAATATCTCTCTAATAGTCTTCAAAATAGATCCCAAAAGACTTCAGCTTCCCAATATTTAGTTTAATTTGTTACTCTAAGACTTTAAAAATCATAAAACTACAACTGTCTTTAAATGGCTGACAAGATCTAACTGAATTAGAGTCTAACCTCTTTCCTCATTTATCTCAATGAGTAATGTTTTTATTGTATTTCCATCTCAAGTGCAAGAGTAAAATAAATGAGACGCAGAAATCTCAAATCCAGGGGCTTCCCTGGGGGTCCAGTTGTTAAGACTTCTCTTTCCAATGTAGGGGGTATGGGTTCTATCACTGGTTGGGCACCTAAGATCCCACATGCCTCATGGCCAAAAAACCAAAACATAAACAGAAGCAATATTGTAACAAATTCAATAAAGACTTTAAAAATGGTCCACAACAAAAAAATCTTAAAAAAAAAAAAAAAGAAAAGAAAGGAAATCTCAAATCCAAATGTTGGTGGAGAACAATAGCAAAAGGTTCTTTCAGGTTAACTCTAGGATAAAAGGTTTCTAAAGGAGACTGAGAACAATTCTGTCTCCAGTAAACACATCATCTGAGGGTATGTGTAGAGTGAGACTAGCTATGTGAGTGATGGGTATGTGGGGCTTCATTGTATTCTCTCTGTATAGTATAGAGTTATTTGAAATTTTCCATGATAAAAAATGTTTAGTAAGAAGCCAAAAATATCATCATCATCATCGTCATCATGATCATCATAATATCACCATCATTTGCTAGATGTATTAAGAGTTTTCTAGGTTCAATATCGCTCTTAATTCATGAAATTACTACTTCCTTTTGAAGAGAAGAAAACTTAAGCTTAAAGAGATTTACAATATATTTCTCAAATTCACACTCCTAATAAGAGGCAGATTTCAGGACCAAAAATTTTAACGAGTTCAAGATATTCAGAAAGAGAAAGGGGGAAATTGGTATTCTCCAGGGAAAAGAACTGTTTCCTTCTTCTCTGTGAGAACTGTAAGCAGCATTCAAATAAAGACACCCCAAGCTGGAAGTAATGTGACAGCTGGAGACACATATGTGGCCCATGGACTCCTAGGGAGTGGAACCAGTAGAGCAGACCCCAGCACTAACTAGAGATGGAGCTGGCTGAAGTGAGAAAACAGCACCTCCATTGGGATCTATCAGAAAGGTAGACGAATCAGAAAATTTGTTGAATCAGAAAATTCAGAATGTACTGTGTGCAAAAACTGGAGAAGGAATGAATCTCATGGAGATTCGTCCAGATGTTTCTTCTCCAAGAAAAAGTGTGAAGTGAGTACTTTTCTTTAAGTTTCAGGAAATTCAGGCAGCATAACCAAGGGAAGCAAATATCCCAAGATTTCACAGGCATAACAGTGTCTCCATGAGAGTAGAGGGAGAGAGTGGTCATTCAGAGCCCCAGGTCAGCCAGGAATTCTCAATGGCAATGTGAGATACTCACGCTCAGTGTCTTTTGTCAACATGTTACAAATATTTATTGAGGAAATATTATGTTCTGCTCTGTGCTAGATGCTGAAATACTATACTCACACAGCTCAATATCAAAAAAACAAACAACCCAATCCAAAAATGGGAAGAAGACCTAAACAGACATTTCTCCAAAGAAGATATACGGATTGCCAACAAACACATGAAAGGATGCTTAACATCACTAATCATTAGAGAAATGCAAATCAAAACTACTTTGAGGTATCACCTCACACCAGTCAGAATGGCCATCATCAAAAAATCTACAAACAATAAATGCTGGAGAGGGTATGGAGAAAAAGGAACCCTCTTGCACTGTTGGTGGGAATGTAAATTGATACAGCCACTATGGAGAACAGTATGGAGGTTCCTTAAAAAAGCAAAAATAGAACTACCATACGACCCAGCAATCCCATTACTGGGCATATACCCTGAGGAAACCATAATTCAAAAAGAGTCATGTACCACAATGTTCATTGTAGCTCTATTTACAATAACCAGGACATGGAAGCAACCTAAGTGTCCATCAACAGATGAATGGATAAAGAAGATGTGGCACATATATACAATGGAATATTACTCAGCCATAAAAAGAAACGAAATTGAGTTATTTGTAGTGAGGTGGATGGACCTAGAGTCTTTCATACAGAGTGAAGTAAGTCAGAAAGAGAAAAACAAATACTGTATGCTAACACATATATATGGAATCTAAAAGAAAAAAAAATGGTTATGAAGAACCTAGGGGCAGGATGGGAATAAAGACGCAGATCTACTAGAGAATGGACTTGAGGACACAGGGAGGGGGAAGGGTAAGCTGGGATGAAGTTAGAGAGTGGCATGGACATATATACTCTACCAAATGTAAAATAGATAGCTAAGTGGAACCAGCCGCATAGCACAGGGAGATCAGCGCGGTGCTTTGTGACCACCTAGAGGGGTGGGTTATGGAGGGTGGGAGGGAGGGAGACACAAGAGGGAAGGGATATGGGGATATATGTATATGTATAGCTGATTCACTTTGTTATAAAGCAGAAACTAACACAGCATTGTAAAGCAATTATACTCAAATAAAGATGTTAAAAAAAAAAAAGAAAAATACCTCTGGTTGGTGTGTATACCTCCTGGAAGGAGGCAACAAAAGAATTAGTGGTTGTGTGGTGCCTGGTTTCCCTACCCTGGTTTTCCTCCTCTCCACACTCATTAATCTCTTTACTCGGGTTCTGTTGTAAAAGCTAGTGATAGCTTACGGTTTTTGCAACTTTTATATTTTTTCAAATCTAATATTTTCACTTGGTTCCATTTTGGAAGATTACTAATATCTTCCCTTATATCCTTAAGTATATTTATCATACTTATGTTAAATCTTCTTTCCATCTGTTCGAATAATTTTGCTTCAGATGGTAAATGTTAACCAGTTTTGTGTCATCTCTCATTTGGGGAAGTTGTTGTACTCTGGTGTCTGATTATTTTGGCTGGTGATCTTGTGTTCTCCTAGCTGTATCAGCCAGCTCATCTGGCTATGCATATTGAGAAAGGTCCAAAAGCCAGGCCCTATCTTTGTCACTACACAGATTAAGGATGGGGAGATTATGAGTCACAGGGTAGAGAACCCCAGTACTAGAAGCACCACTCTTGATTGCTGCCACCTCACCAGAGAACTCTAGCCAAACTTTCACCTTTAAATCCTTAGTTAGGGATGAAGGAGTTTAAAACAAGTTCTCCCCTCCCCTCACCCCAAAATGTGCCACTTTAACATGTGGATTACTTTAAGCTGAAGTCGATGAAAGCCCAAAAGACTCCGCAAGAGATATTTACCTTTCCTTTAATTGCCTAAAGGAATTCAGATAGAGGGCCTTGTCCGGGAAGAGAACCATCACCAGAAATGACTACAAAGAACATGGGCGAGGTGTTGTAAGGTGGGCAGCTCTGCAGCGCCTGAGGATCAGAGTCTCTGTGTCCCATTGTCTCTGCATGGAACAGCAAACATTTGTTTACCAAACCTTTGCCCTTTCCAACTTCCTGTGAATTGTCTTCCTCTCCTTTGCAGTCTCAGACCCCTAACCCCTTTTCCTTAGCTCAGAATGGCATATAACCCTCAGTTGTCTGGCTGCCTATGGATCTCATATTCTTATGGGAGCCCATATGTATGTAATTAATTTTTCCCCTGTTAATCTATCCTACCTTAATTTGACTATTAGACCAGCCAAAGAACCAAGAAAGGTAAAAGTTTTTCCTCCCCTACAGGGAGAAGCAACACAGGGAGAAAGCATATCCTCTCTTGCTATACAGTAGCCCCCAGGGCTGGGGGAGTGGACAAGCAAATTCCCAAAGTCAGTCAGTCCACACCTATTCCCACCAATTCTTCACCCCAACAGGACAGACACTAGCACTAGTAGCCTAGCACTGGAAGAATTAGACATTGATTTGTCTTAAGGCAGAGGTCGGGGGTGGGGTGTGGGGAGCTGAACTCCAAAGATTTTCTCCAGTCTCTGGCTTCCCTATGTCTCAAGCCAGCCACCCACCTCTTAGGCTCACCACCCAAGATAGTCCTCAGTCCTCCAAGGCTTCTCACGCTTTGTTTTGTTTGTTCCTAGATTCCACTATCCTGGATAATTACCAGCTATAGATTCTCTAAGGTTGATTTTAGAGTTCGTTGCCGGAAGCCCATGCTGGTTTGCTTATTTTTAGGACCTGGAAGCCCATCTCCTAAATGGGTTTCTTGTAACAGACGTTTTGGCCAGCTTTCAGGTATGATTAGTCAACATGCAAATTGTGTTTGAGAAGCAATTTAGCCATATGAACCAAAGCCTTCAGATGTGCTTAGCAATTCCACTTTTTAGAAATGTATCCTGAGGAGATAAGCTGATATATATGCAAAAGTGTATAAGGTCATCTACTGCGGTGTTATTGCTAATAGGAACAATTTGGAAACAACTGAGTATTCATCAACAGGGGATTGGATAAATAAAATCTGGTATACAAATGCAACATGATGCTGTTTAGTCATAAAAATAATGATATAGATCTATATTTATGGGTGTAAAAGATATACTCAGCAACTGTTAAATTGCATTTAGAATATGATTCCATTTATGTAAAATGAAAGAGAAAAAGGGAGTAAGAGGTCTGGACCACTCACAGCAAACTGCTACCAATAATTATCTCTGGGCTTGGAATTTAGGATTATATTTGCTTTCTTCACTATGATTTTCTATATTGTTTGATATGCAAACATTTATCTTTATAATCTCTATGATTGGAAAGAAATATGTCTATTTTTATCTTTGAAAAATAAAAACATTAAATATCCCCCAAACATGAAGACACAGACTAAACTTCGCTGATGACTTTAGCCCCATTCATATAGTGGCAGGGGCTTCAGAATAACACACTGCAGGCCTTCAGCAATAATTTGTTGTTTTATAACTTTCAAGCTCCTGTAACCCAGGGGCACAATAAAATAGGAAGGCTAATTCAGTGTAGCTGAAGAAACACTAATTATCTGGGGAAAGGGTTTCCCCAGAGCTTAGTCACTTGTAACCCAGTGTGGGACCACCGGAGCAAAGACAGCAAATGCAACCTGATGAAATATTCATGGTCTTGACTGCTTGGAGGGGTTCACTGAAGCATTGTTTATGCTGCTATTTCCTGCAAGTCTGGGGTGACCAATCAGCTGATAATAGGTTGGCAGAAAGGGGTAGCCGTGAACATAAACATTGTCAGAATACGGTGGTGAAAGCAGGATAAAGAAGATGTGGCACATATATACAATGGAGTATTACTCAGCCATAAAAAGAAATGAAATTGAGCTATTTGTAATGAGGCAGATGGACCTATAATCTGTCATACAGAGTGAAGTAAGTCAGAAAGAGAAAGACAAACACTGTATGCTAACACATATATATGGAAGAAAAAAGAATGTCATGAAGAACCTAGGGGTAAGACAGGAATAAAGACACAGACCTACTAGAGAATGGACTTGAGGATATGGGGAGGGAGAAGGGTAAGCTGTGACAAAGTAAGAGAGTGGCATGGACATATATACACTACCAAACGTAAAATAGATAGCTAGTGGGAAGCAGCCGCATAGCACAGGGAGATCAGCTCGGTGCTTTGTAACCACCTAGAGGGGTGGGATAGGGAGGGTGGGAGGGAGGGAGACGCAAGAGGGAAGAGATATGAGAACATATGTATATGTATAACTGATTCACTTTGTTATAAAGCAGAAACTAACACACCATTGTAAAGCAATTATACTCCAATAAAGATGTAAAAAAAAAAAAAAAATGAGTCAGATACCTTGTTGATGCTCCCTGGCCTTCCGCTTTAGATTTCTTGTCTTAGAATCTGGAAACTTAATTCAAAGAGCTAATGGGCTCCCCTGGAGAAAAATAGCTTTTGGTCTTGGTGAGAAATGAAGGAACAGCTAGTTTCTTGAGGCATCAGAAAAGGATCAACACTTGGGCCAAATACAATGGTTGAAGCTTGCTGGAGTGAGAGGAAAATGACTCTAGGTCAGCAAGATCCAGGGTATGCTTAGTGTTTATTATTAATATTAAAATATATTTATTAGTTATTTCAAGAAATCAGGTTTTTCCCACTATTTAAAGAAGAGATACTGAGACTGAGACCAAGTTATCTCACAGTTTACCTCCACCTACTATATAAGGAGGTACAAAAAAGCAGGCACAGCTTGGCAGGTGGACTAAATGACCCAAGAAAAAATCATTAATGCTGATGATTTCAGAGTCAATTTAGTGACTCTAAACTAAAAGGGAACTTATCTACTCCGTACCATGCACTATGCTGGGCACATTATATGCATAATCTCATTATTTCTCACAAAACTGAATATCTTTAAGATAGGAAAATTATCCCCAAATTGCAGACAAGGAAAAATGAGGATCAAAAAGTAATTAACATGGCTCAGATTCAAAGCCAGTTAAGAGGTTCATACCCAGATTTAAGACTCAGCTCTGGGGGCTTCCCTGGAGGCGCAGTGGTTGAGAGTCCGCCTGCCGATGCAGGGGACACGGGTTCGTGCCCTGGTCCGGGAAGATCCCACGTGCCGCGGAGCAGCTGGGCCCGTGAGCCATGGCCACTGAGCCTGCGCGTCCGGAGCCTGTGCTCCACAACGGAGAGGCCACAACAGTGAGAGGCCTGCATACCGCAAAAAAAAAAAAAAAAAAAAAAAGACTCAGCTCTGTTTGGCTTCAGGAACAGAATAAATGCTCTTTACACCCACTCACCACTTTGGCTCCCAAACTCCTCTCATGGCCTAAATAGCTGCAAATCAAACGTATTGTAGTGTAACCTCCACAGTGAGTGTTAAGCTTGAGTCTCTGATAACATGGCTAGGTTAGTTTGGTAGGAACACCAAGGCTTCTACCATGGTCTGAAAACTTGGTTGTTGATCCAGTATCCAGTCCTCTTTCCCTCTTCCTGATTACACCTCCAAGCAGCCCATGTACTTGAGGAAAGGCTGACTCCATCCCACAGCTCCAGGGCTTAACCCTAACCTACTCAAGCCAATCAGCACATTCCATCATCCTGGCCAGAATGCTTGGATGAGAGAGGAGGGCATGTGATCCAAACAAGTCTATGAAGGTGAATTTCAGGATTCTTGCTTGGAATGCTAGTGGAACCTGGTGTGCAGATGTAAAGCCTGGAACTGCTGCAGCCTTTTTACTATCAAGTGGCAGGCCCAGTGTGGGATGAAGCTGACATAGTAAAGGGCAGAATGAAGAAAAAGAAAAAAAAGGAAAGAATGAAACTGGGTCCTCAATAACAGCACTAAATTGCTAGATCTGCCAAACTTGTGTCTGGATTTTCCTACTATGTGAGTCAGTAAATCATTATCTAAGACAGTGTGAGTTTTGATATTGTTTCCCAACTGATACAGAATATGGTACCAGAAGTGGAGTTATGGGAGTAATAAACCTATAAATGTGGAATTGGCTGGATAGAGACAGTAAAGAGAAGGGGAGTGAGAACCCATTGATCTCAAACTGGGAATTTGGTGTCTTTGTTCCTTGATTGTGAAACAACTGGTTATACTATAGCCTATTAATAAAATGATCATATAGTTTATTGTCCAAACTAGAACATATTTGAGAATGAAACAGAGGTGCCATTAATAACTATGTCAGATAATCCTTCACTGTTCAGATTTCAACCCACTTTTTTTTCTTAACCCTTGGAGCCCAGCAGTGCATTTACAGTATGTATTTGTTGTAATTTATCCAGGATCTGGCATATTTTCACTTCCCCCTCAGAGTGTGCAGCATGTCTTTATAGTGGAAATAGAAGTTCATACCAGTTCATTATGGCTGGACTGAAGTCACATGTGAGGAAGAAGCAAGCCAGGAGAATAGAAAATAGGCAACAGCCAAGGAGGTTGATTTTATCACAAAGGTGATGGGAAACCATTACAGAAGTTTAAGAAAAGTAGTGTCCTACTGAAACTGTGTAACTCAGATTGGGACTTGAACCCACCGTCTTCTAATTATTAGATCACACACCTGGTCTCAGGACTTAATGAAGCTCAGGTTCTTGATGTCTCATTGCAGAAAGAATTCAGTGAGAGATAAAGTGATAGGTAAGAAGTGGATTTCTTTAGAGAGAAACACACTCCACAGACAGAGTATGGGTCATCTCAGAAGGTGAGAGGCCCCAAAATATGAGGGTTGTTAGTTTTTATGGGTTGGGTAATTTCATAGGCTAATGAGAAGGAGGATTATTCCAACTGTTTTGGAGAAGGGGCAGAGACTTCCAGAAATTGGGCCACAGCCTACTTTTTGATCTTTGATGGTCAGCCTCGGAACTGTCATGGCACTGGTGGGTGTGTCACTTCGCTTATGCTAATGTATTACAATGAGCGTATAATGAGGTTCAAGGTCCACTGGAAGGCAAATCTTCGGCCGTCTTGGACCTAGTTGGTTCTATCCAATTTTTGTCATGTCCTATGGCTATGTCATTCTTTCAAAGGTTGTGTTGTGCCCCCTTCCCTCCTGTTTCACTATCAATCTCCCATTTAAAAAAAAATCAGTATTGCGCAATGAGGAAGACAGATAAGAAGAGAGGAAGCTACATGCAGACTACTGCTCTAAGAATAATGAGCATTTTTAACACCGATAGTGGCAAGGTGGAAAGGAGGGGACAAATTTGAGAGATTGAGAAGCAAAAGGGGAGCAAAACAATTTACCTGAAGCCAATTCTCATAATGATACATTCGCCTAAAATTCTAAATAACAAAACAGCATTTCAAAACTGATATGACAGTTTCAGCCCGTTTTGAGAGCGATCATTCTTCTAGGTTTCTTTTTTTCTTCTGCAATGTTCAAGGAAATTTCCTCAATTTATCTGAGGGCATTTTCACATTTAGATCATATGGCTCCTAATTGTTTAAAGGATACAATGAATTTTATATACAAAACATTGAGTATAGTCCCTATTGTCTATTCATTCATTCAGCTGTCTTTTCCAGTTATGCCTACCACTGAGCTTTTCAAGGATTTTTGTCCAATTAGTCTAAGGGCACATCTGTCTAAGTTTCATTTTTCTAATGTGTTTATCACGTTTGTAGATTCCACATGACTCTCCTAATTTATCCATTTTGAGGATTCTTGCCTCTTGTTGGATTCTGTGTATGTGTTTTGCATTTTCTGAGTACTCAATTGATTTATTAAGCAAATTAGATCTTATCTAATATTTTCCCATGTTTTGCTAAGTATGACATTTTATACAGTAGAAATTAAAAGATGTAATGGATATAGAGAAAGTCTCTTTAGCTCCACAGAATTTCACTTTATACAAAATAATACTGGATCACAAAACCCTAAAAACAAAATCCACCATAATATCACATGTTATTAGGAATGGCATGCTGGTAACCAGAAGCATTTTTATGGTATAAGTTCAAGGTAGCTTGGCTAGTTTAATGAGTCTAGGACTTGAAGTCAGACTTGAACTTGAATACTGGCCATGACACTTCTAAGCCATGTGACCACGGCCAAGTTATTTGACTTTTCCAGGCCCTAATTTCCTTCATTTCTATAGTACTAAGATTTATTTCATAGGACTGTTGTAAAAATTAAATAAAATAATAAAATAAAAATTAAATAAATTAAATTTAAAATGATAATAAAATAAAATAAAGGACTCAGTGCATACATGCATGGGAAGTACTTTAAAAATAGTAGCTATTGTCATAGATTTTATTCCAGGTTCCTCTGCCTTCAGTGAATTGGATAGAAACCCAGTGGTAGGACAGCAATTTTCTTATCTGGAAAATGGGATAAGAGTATTACCTCTTTTGTAGGGCTATAGTGAGAATTAAATGACATAATCTATGTAAATATATGGAATTGTGACTGATACATACTAGGCACTCATTATATTTAGTCATTATCATGATTATTACTACTTTTTACTCTGATTAAATGTAAATCAAGTAATACTTTTATTCAAATACTCACCACGAGTTGAGTTCTCAGTATCTTACATCTCAAGAACTAAAACCAGCACTGAATAAGCCCCAAACTTGGCTTTACCTAAAACTGTGAGGAGATGGCTATATACAGTGTTGAAAGGACCTCTTATCAATTTCAAATGTATCTCTTGTAACATCTCAGAATCTGTTATCTACAGAAACAGGACACTGTAAGTGGGAAGTTGATAACCAGTACCTGAGTGCCAAGATTAGAGTTTGCATGACACCACTGAAACTTCCCTTTTCAACTTTGGCCAGACAAAAGAGGAGATTTTAGGGGCCAGAGTGTCCAGCAACCCAGTTAGTAGACTCATACTGTGGAATTGCAACTTCTTATAATGTTGATACTTTATTGACACCTTGAAATAGCTCATGGAAACAATTGCACACACAAATGCACCTAGCATTATGGGCATCCTGGAGGTGAGATCTCCTAGAACCCAGCAGATCAATTCACCAAGGGGGGGTGGGGGTGGGGAAAGAAACTTTATAAAACTTTGCTTGAGATCCAAAATAGGTACAGGTCACTCATAACTGAAGCCTTTTAAAACGATGTGTTGATAGAGGGTTGTACAAGTTAGGATTCAGTTGCTGTTGACACCCAAAATTTATTTATCTCTCATTTAATCATCTGAATTTACATAAGCAGTCCATTGCAGCTGTCAGTGTCAGAGACCCAAGTGCTTTCTGTGTTTTTGCTCCACATTACCTACAATATTACTGTCATCTTTAATTCCAAAATGGCACACCATGATGGTCTCACTCCAGCAGGAGAGTTAAGGGAGAAGAAGGTCACACTTCTTTCCTTTAGATGCATGACCCAGAATTTATATATGTCACTTCCACTCATATCTCATCAGCCAGAACTTAGCCACATGCACACTTACCTGCAAAGGAGGCTGGGAAATGTTATCTTTGTTTTGGGTGGCAAAGTGCCCAGCTAAAGCTTGGAGTTCTGTTAATATGGAAATTAAATGAGAAAACATAATAAGAAACAACTAGCAAACTCTATTTAAAAGGCAATTTAGATTGGTAGTTGAGGATACAGGCCTTGGAGGGTGAGAGCCTGGGTTTGAGTCATGGAATCGCAATTAAGTATGTGGATTAGCTCTCAATTCCCTGGGTGACCTTGGCAAAGACATTCATCTCACTAAGCTGCAGTTTCCTCATAATATAGTGCCTATTTCATCAGATTATTGAAAGAATTAAAACCATTAATCCAAGTAAATTTCTCAGTGTAATTCTTGGCACTTAGTAAGTACTCAATAATGTAAACTATTATTATCAGTAATTAGAAACATCATTTCCTTATTACGGCATTCTTTTAGGACGGACAGAGGGCAAGGACTGTGTCTTGGATTTTCTCTTGGAGAAGGGGTGAGTATATTTTGCATGCAGGATCTGTAGGGACAGGGAAAGATGTTTTTACATATATGTTTTTTCCAAATAGACTCTTAAAGTGATCTCAGTATATCTTTGTGTTGAGTGTTGAAGAAAATGTGTCAAGCTTTATACGGTAAGCAGTTATTCCCACATGCTGCTCTGGGCACTGGCAGCTTTAAAATCATCTGACTCTTAGTAAAACGTGTGGATTCCTAACTGTCCCACAAATAGAATCTCCAAGCGTATGGCACTGTGTTTTTAATAAGCTCTCTGAGATAAAGCTGATATTCTGCTAAGGTTTTAGAACCATTGCCAAGTGACAGTACTAATACTAATAAGTTTTTGTTGTCATTAACAATGACAACTACATTTATTTAGCCTTACTCTGTGCCTGGCATGGGTCTAAGCACTTTATGCCATTAACTAATTTAATCCTCACAATAACCCTATGAATTGTTACTTTTATTATCTTCATTTTACCAATTAAAAAAACTAAAACACAAAAGCTTCAGTCATTTTCCCCAATCACAGAGTAAGTAGTTGAGCCAGGATTTGGACCCAGTCTTTCTCAGAGCCCATACACTTAACCACACTATTGACAGTGGAAGAGGAGTGACAAGTGGAACTGGAGCCAACTAGGGGACGATCAGGGCTCCATCACAGCCTGAGTTCCCATAAGTGTCCCAATCACCCTTGTTCACTTACAGAAAAACCTACGACATATCATAACAAGCTGGAATAAGCTGCCTCTTGAGCATTAACCATGAAGAAACATTTTTCCAAACATGATAAAAGACAGCTGAACTAGATCTGGTCCTGTTAAATCTCCAAAGTAAATAGAAACCACATTGAGCCATGCTTGGCACTTTCTGGCCATAAAGTCAATTTTGAGTTTCCTGAAACAGATACCCAGCTGAACTGCCAGCTGTGCCAGGTTCCGCAGGGGAAGGGCATGGGGCAATGATGCAGGAGTGATGCAAATTCCTACTCAGAAAAAAACGAAGAGTCTCTAAGGCTAGGTCACCACCTCCATGACAGCTTCTCCCCACTGAATCTGCTCAGGGCTCAGGCAGTCCAGGACCTGTATTGGCTCTTTTCTCAAGGCAACCTCTTGTACTTGAGGAGACTACCAAGCTCCGTGCTGCCCAGGGCATTTTAGAAGCCAATAAAATAAGCGATCTTTATATTTACAAGCAGTTCTGAAAATACCCTGTCACTTACCTGTTTGCCTATCTCTCGACCTCAGAGACTGAGTGACCTAGCAGAAAATAAGTGTGGTGGACTGCAAAATTGGATACAAATACCTCCCCCACAGCCAAGTGGTGGAGTCTAATTCTCTATCCCTGAATCTGGGTTGGCCACGTGACTTGCTTTGGCCAAGAAGACATTGGCTAACAGGGAGGGAAGCAGGGGTAAACAGAAAAGTGATGGTGCATGGGGGCTTGCTCTCTTGCAAGAGAGCTCAGAACCCTGAGACCACCATGTGAACAAGCCCAGAACAGCTGCTGAAGGATGAGAAGCCAAGGAGAGGAGAACCAGGGAGCCTCAACAAATGGCCAGTCAACCTTCAGACGTGTAACTGAGACCATCCTAGATCACGTAGTTCCCAGCCACCCACCAGCTAACCACAGACGCATGGGGGGCACGTATGCACTGATATGGCTAAGACCAGAAAAACCTTCCAGCTGACACACAAAATCATGAGCTAAATAAAACAGTTATTGTTTTAAGCCTCTAAGTTTTGGAATGGTTTGTTACCCAGCAAATGCTAACTGAAGCAAGGAGATAAATTATTAAAGGGAGACGTTTCAGAATAAAACATGCCTGCGTTCAAAATTCCAGCTTTTCCTCTTACTAGGTGTGAGGCTCTGGATAACTAATTTAATTTCTCTGACTCTACATTTCTTCATCTTTAAAATTTGGAAAATAAACATAACCATACCCTGAGTTCTTCTGGAGAGTCAATGAGAAATGTGGGAACCACTGTGTTTGCTTTACAGTATTATTATTATTATTATATCATCATCATTAAGTTGCTTTGAACTGAGCTATATGCTAGAACAGAGCTATTGCCAGGTTCCGGAGATAAAGAAATAAACCTAACAATATATTGGCCTGAGCAAGGAGTCAATAACAATCTATAGACAAGAATTGGATTGTGTAACCACTATCGGAGGTTGCACAGGGTTTGACATTCCCAGAAAACATCACTAAGGTTCCAATTCTCAGGTTTTAGGGAGAGGGGGAGGGGGAGGACAGGAAGCAGCAGCAATCAAATAGGAATGGGGGCATCCTATTGCTACAGAATAGAACCTGGGAGAGTAGCGAGGAGCACTGGCTTTAGATAGAGAGAGGTGTCCAGGAAGCCCCACTGGCCTTCAGGTTCCTTATGAAATAGAAACAAGAACCAAACATCCAGGAGCAGCTTGACATAATGAGAAACAACACAAATTCTGGAACTTGAAACACTAGTTCAAATCCAAATGGGTCTCAGTTTGCTCATCTATAAATTGGGACTATAGCACCAATATGATTCACATGTTGGTTCATATGGTAGTTGTGAGAATTTGACAAAATACTAATATAAAATGCCTCCCATAGTACCTAGCACAGGGTAGGCAATCAACCAACATAATTTCTTTCCCCATCTCTTCCATGTTCATAAAGTCACTTTGTTGTTCATCTCCTGACATAACTAGTGTCCTGTAACCTGGGGACGCAGTAATATCTGAAGGCCAGAACACTGACCACAAATACTATTTCTGGCTTTGTGACCTTGTGACCTCACTTAGCCTCTCTGTTTATCAGCTTCTCACTGGTGACATGAGAATAATACTTCCTGTCCCTGATGCATTTCTCAAGGATAACAGGATGATTCATTCAATTTTAAAACCTAACTCAGGGCTTGATCATGCTGTGTAGAAAAATAAATAAAACACAAAAGGAAAGTCAAATGACTAATATTTAAAGTCCTGAGGCACTAATGCATAGTCAGTGACATTTCCATCACTGCCAATTCCTTTCTCTCTCTCTCTGTTTTTAATCTTAAACCCTGTCATGGAGAGATGCCCTCCTTAGCCTGGCTTTGCTGTCTCTTTTCCCGCTTCTCCCCAACTCAAGTCTACAGCTCTTCAACATGGACAGAAAGCCAAAAGTGAGGGATGAATATGCAGGCAGGAAGCAGAGGTAGAAACAGGCCTGGGAAAATAATAACACAATAATAATTTATTGAGCACTTACTCTGTGCTAAGAACCCTGCTATGTACTTTACACATGTTATCTCATCTAATCCTAACAATTCAATGAAGAGACACTGTTTTAATCTTAGGAAGTTTCAACAATTTGCCAAGGTCACACAGTTAACAGTAATAGCAGAGCTGGGATTTAGATCCAAGCTGGCTAACCTCAAAGCTCCCTACCAGTTTAACCTTTAGAGTATAAAGTCTATTCAAGATCAGTATGGCACAGTGATTGAGACTATAGGTTCTGGAGTCAGATGCCTGGTTTGAATCCTAGATCTGCATTTATAGAATGACTTCGAGCCATCACTTAGTAATATCTAAGATATATGATAATGTATAGTAGATTATATTATATGTATATAATATGGCTCATATGTAATATATTATAGGTAGTATATGTTACATATATAATACACATATTAATATATTAGTATATTAATAATAATGTATAACATACGTGTGAGATATATTTTATATATAGTAGATATATACAAAGTAGATTTTACTTATGTATATAGTAGGTAGATATATAGGTAGACATATGTGTGTGTCTGTGTATATATATGTGTATATATGTATATACATACATATATATGTGTGTGAATATATATATGCCCAATCTGATTTTAATCATCACAACAACCCCACGAGGAAGATAATAGCATTATCCCCACTTTACTAACGGGGAAAGTGAGACACAAGAGGTCAAGAAACTTGTTCAAGATTACATAGCTAGTAAATGGCAGAGACAAGTTTCAAACTTGGGCAGTTTAGTTCCAGAGTCCATACCCTTGACCACCACACCATTCAGCTGCCACTATGTGCAGATGCTCCACTTCTGCCCTGGCTCCTCACCATGTCCTTGGGAGCCACAGCTGCTTTGTTGCTTCTCCAGACTTGATGCCAAAGTCTAGGAGGCACAAATCAAGTTGTCCCCAGAACTCTCACCACACTCCACTCTGGCCCAGTGGCAGCGTCAGGTGAGCCGAGGAGCTCCTTCAGCTCAGCAAACATCCCACCAGACTAGATCAGAGATGCGAGAGAAGCCAGGCTCTCCAAATGCAGGCAGCCCTGATCTCCATGACTGGCTCTCCTAGGGCCCCTCTTTTGGCCTGAAGTGCTGTGGTGGAGAGAAGAACCTCCTTCTACCTCCCAATTTTCCTCCTGTAGAAGACACTGCTGCCATCACTGCAGTAAGCCCCTTGGGATCTCTTTTATCAGCTCATCCTCCAATTTCTGCAATGCTTTGCTGCTAATAGGGCAGCTGGGACCTCCAGAGGATGGCCTTGGGCACCGAGAGCTAAGAGCAGACCCTGTGTGAGAGTACAGAAACCCAGCTCCTTTGCTTCCAGACAGAGCAAACATTGACGTGTAACTTACTTTCTAGAGTTCCCTCAGGGATCAGCCTGACCCAGGGAACTCAGCCGAAATAGCACCCTCCTTGGTGTTCCTCCTCTCTGTCCATCCTCACTCTCCCTCGCTGGTTTCTCCAGGGAACACTTTCTTAATAAATTACTTGTACATGAATCTTTGGTTCAGGGTCTGCTTCTGAAAGAACCCAAACTAAGAGAGAATTTTGGTTTTATTTTGTCTCAATGACTTTCTAGGCTCTTCTTAAATGCGCTTGCAAATAGTGACCGAAATTGGTGGGCATCTCTTAGCAAGCCTTGCATAGATATGATTGACAGCTTTCTTAGTAGAAGGTGTGAGCACTTATCAACCAATGTCCTCAGCTTCAGGGGCTCAACTGAAGCTCCAGAAAGAGCAGGACATTTTCTATTTAACACCCTGTTATGTGATTTTCCCCCTTAGTATTGTCCAGACTCTGTGATAAAAGAGAACCTCAATCTTTTCTTCCTTTTATGCCTGTTTTAGAGTGAAACTTTCTTCTCAGCTCTGACATATTCACTGGGGCTCTTAGGCTTCAGCTGCCACAGAGATGAGTTTGCCTCCATTTGGAGAACTGACAGGTAGGAAAAATATTTATAAAACGAAAATCAAAACCAAGACACCTGGCTGCCACCGGGGAGCCTGATAGTGTCACATGAAGGCTTTCTCCTCCACACCCTCTAGCCAGTATCTCTCATTTAACAGGCTGCTCAGAAGTCCTCCCCCTTCCTCTCTTAGGTTCATTTCACAGAGGCCAATAAATTCCTTCCCTGTGAAGCAAGTCATATCCTGGGAGATCATAGCCTTCAAGTCATGAAGTCATGACACGCACTGAGGTAAACAGATGAGGTTGCTAAGAGCTGGAGGTGACCTTCCTGGGCCTCCTGCTGTCCCAAGCCCACCCCAAGCAGGACTATCCTCTAATAGAAGCTCCCAGTCTAGGGAATGAGGAAAGGTGAGAAAAGCATTTGGGGCTCCAAATATGCCTGGAGCAGTCCTGTGTGAAGTCTCTTACTTTATGTCAGTGACATCAGTTTCCATAAGAGTAGCACAGATGGATGCTTAGAGGAAAATCAGCAGATAGTGTCATGCAGGGGGTAAGAGCATGGGCTTAAAGTCACTCAGATTTGAGTTTGAAACACTTACTGGAACGTACCTTAAGGCAGTTTATACCTTTAAAAAATTAAGTAACTTCTTCAAACTTAGTTTCCCCATCTGTAAACTGGAGGTCCTGCCTTAGAAGGTTGCTTTGAAGATAAATGAAGAACATATGCAAAACAATTTTCACAGTGTGTGGTGGTTTTGTACAGTCAATTCAGCCAAGCTAGAACTATGTTTCTCAGAATTCCCGTCCCTGCCTGGTCCTAGGTTAGCTTGTGTGAGACTTGGAGAGTAGAAGTGAAGTAGGGATTCCCTGGCTGTCCAGTAGTTAACACTCTGTGCTTCCACTGCAGGGGGCACGGATTCTATGGCTGGTGGGGGAACTAAGATCCTGCAAGCGGCATGACAGCCAAAAAAAAAGTGAAGCAGCAGCAATTGGCTCTGAAGCAACTGGGTGCCAGGCACCACTGTAGCCCACCCACATGGTTGCTGATTTGTTGGGTGTTGTAGTCTGGACTGCTCTTCAGCTTCTTTGAGTCTCAGGCCAGAACACATGCCAGCCACTTCTGCTGGTCACCCACATCACCAGTGGAGTGGAGGTGAAAGACAGACATGATTCCAGTTTGTCCTCTCTCTCCCCAACTTTACGGCTGGTTTTTCTCTCCAACCGCCCACTCTCCCAACCCATAGTGGCTTCAGGCCCATCACCAGTGGTGGTGACAGCAGCCTCCCACACCCTTCTCCAGCTCCACAAGCATGCAAAGCCTAATCCCAGTAATAAACCTTTGACTGCCTATGACTCATAGAGGTTCTGTTTCCTAAGCAAACCTAATGCTCACAAAAGGAAACACTGGCATAATTTAAGTATAGACAGTTGTTGAAGGTATCAACTTTTGGTTCCAATCCAAACTCCACTTTGGCCAAATCACTTAGTCCTTCTGAGACTCAGTTTCCTCAGCTGTAAAGTGGTGATAATAATATGATTTATTTCATTGGCCAATGGAAATGGTTAAATGAGAATCATTAAAAGTAATAGGGAGACAGGCTTCCCTGCTGGCGCAGTGGTTAAGAATCCGCCTGCCAATGCAAGGAGACATGGGCTCGAGCCCTGGTGCAGGAAGATCCCACATGCCGCGGAGCAACTAAGCCCGTGTGCCACAGCTACTGAGCCTGCGCTCTAAAGCCTGTGAGACACAACAGCTGAGCCCGTGGGCCACAGCTACTGAAGCCCATGTGCCTAGAGCCCGTGCTCTGCAACAAGAAAAGCCACCACAATGAGAAGCCCATGCACCACAACGAAGAGTAGTCCCCGCTCACCGCAACTAGAGAAAGCCTGCACGCAGCAGTGAAGAACCAACACAGCCAAAAACAAATAAATAAATTTATTTTTTTTAAAAAAAGGTAATAGGGAGAAAACCTTTATTTCCTATTTTAATTCATGGGTTTAACATTTGGAAATCCCTCACCAATAAATAAAAGCTTCATCCTTCAAAGGATCTTTGTCAATAATGAAATGATATTTTCATTCTCCATGTATTTTATGTTATTTATCAATTGGTTTAGAACTGAGCCATGAAAAAAAGGATCCTGCTTATTAGAACCCTTCAAAGACACCTCCCTGCCCCACTGCCACTCAAGAGTTAGGACATAAATAAATGATAATAATAATGCTTTGCTTTTGTAAGGGTTCAGTAGGGACACTTTCATCAGCATTTCATTTGCTCCCCCATCAAGACTATGACCCAGACTGCATTAAATAGCTGGATGCTACAGACACTGCACCAGAACTCAAAGGACCTGGGTTTTCACCCTGGCTCTGCCGAAAAGCAACCGTCTCCTCACTTGTCTGAGCCTCAGTTTCATCTACAAAAGGGAGAGGGTTGAATTAATGAGGTCCTTCAAATCCCAGCAGACCCTAAGTCTATTATTATTTTCACTCTTCCTATGGGGTGGGGAGGGGGAAGGAAGTTACAAGAGATTAAACAGCTTAATTAAATGCTTTCCAAGTTACGGTTCCTGGACGAGCAGCAGCAGCATCACACCAAAATTATTAGGAATGCAAATTATCAGGCCTCACTCCAGATCCACAGAATCAGAAACTCTGGAGGTAAGATCCAGAAATCGGTGTATTAACAAGACCTCCAAGTAATTCCAATGCATGCTCAAGTTTGTAAGCCACTGGCTCTATCAGAGTTTCACAGCAAAAAGTAAGTGGCTTAGCCAGGACTCGAACCCAGGTCCATGACTCCTTTCTAGTTGTCCTATGGATCTGGAGAAAAGGACCTGATAAGAACAAATTCATTTGAAGACAAGGCAAGTCCAAAAATATAAGCAAAAGAGCAGAACTAAATTGTGAGTAATATTCTAAAAACTCTCAGGGGTCTACAATTGAGAACCTTTGATCCCTGCCCCTAGACTAGGCTGAAGCTAAACTTTGTGCTGTCTCTGACCCAGACATCTGAACTTTTCACTGGATTCTTCCATTGAACTGTCAGATGGCAACCAAGAAGTCTGCAACTAGTGGACAGGCATAGTGCAGCAGAGAAAAGGGAGGGCATTAACGGTTCAAATTCAGCATCTGATATTTTTCATTTCTGTTATTTCTTTTAACATATACACATATGTATTCAAAAATGCACAAACAAGATAAATTCATGTATGCACTAGGTATTTTTTTAGTGATTTGATTTTCAAGAAGTGATGGTTGACCAGCTGGCCTTCCTTTTGGTTTGACATTTCAGCAACCATAGTTCTACTCAGTTGTCATTCTTTATACTTGCTCTTACTCAATCCATCATCTTGGAGTATCTAGGTTAATGGCCAATGTTCCAGGCATCTTGGTGTCCCAATGCCTTCCTGGGGGTAGCAATTATGCCTTACAAATTATGAAAACCACATATTGCAAAAGGGGAATCACCACTGACCTCGGACATACAGTTAGAGGCCAAACTGGAAAGGAATGTTCAGAAATCAGCTCTGACAACAAAAGCTGAAGGCATTAAGAACATAATTATCCTTTTAAAGGTTATCATATAATTGAATCTCTAATCTTGCTTGAATGTAGATTAATTCACTCCACTGAGATCTCTAAGAAAAAGCAATATCCCCAGAGCTCTGCAGGAAAGCCAAAAGAATTTTTAATTGCAACAAATTACATAAAGAGATTCTGCCTTATGAAAGAGGAAAATATATGGCAAACCTTTTTGGGATAATTGAAGTGAAAGATATCAAAGACCTGTTAATAAGGGCCCTAAAACCCATGCACTGAAGAATAATGTCAGTGTCCACATTTTTGGAATACCCATCCCTATATATACAGGTAGAAAGAGTTCTCTCTCTCCTGTACTCCCTTCACCCCCTCAAAATAGGCGATGACAGTATTTTACACTGTATCAGAAAATTCTGGGCAGAATGATCTCTAGGTTGCCCCAGCAGACCTGAGTATTCATTACAATACTATTTTACAAAGATTAGTTGACTCGCTTAAAATCTTGCAGTTAGTAAATGATGGATCCAATGCTCGAAATAGGCTTTCTGACTCCCAGTCCATTCTTCTATAGGAATGGAAAGTATGGGGACAAACCAAGCTCTGGCAAAATGTCAGAGAGAAAAAAATAGAAAGTGGCAAATACGAAACATGTCTTCTCAGAGCCCTAGAAATAGCCAAACTCAAAAAGGTGGATCATTTTAATTCACACTTTCATGACTCAACAATACATCAAACCAAAAAGTATTTACTGAGCTCTTACTATGTGGAAGACACTATGTTGGAAACAATTAAAAATGGGAAAGAGTAGTCCTTTTCCCTGAAAGTGTTTACAACCTTCAATAGGGAAAACAAGGCGTTTTTGATTCTTACTGCTACCATGGCCTTGAAAAGAACTCTGTGCAAAGCTTAGTAGGAGAAGGTTGCAAAGAAACAGGAAGAAAGAACCCAAACGGAGAAGGAGAAAGACAAACTAATTTAGAAGATCTATTGTTTGTGCATGCAAACCCATTTCCCTCCTTACCTCTACCCTAAACACACATGCACGCACACACACAGGCACAGACACTTCACACACTTTATTAGATGTTTTACAACTAAAAGTGAATGGTAGGAGCAATTATGCAGGGAAATCATTTCCTGATGTTACCGATAAGGTCATCCTTGAGAGAGCAGCTAAAGGATTCTCTGGGCAATGCAGCTCAGGACCTGTCTCTGCCTGCACCAAGGTAGCTAATGATCTCTGAGTCAGAGCTTTAACCCCATCAAACCTTTTCCTTGTTTTTTCACTAACATGGGTCACTTATGATTCTTCACATGTTCTGTGCAAATGTACAAAATAACTTCTGCACCTGACAATGAAAACATTACCAGGGGGAAATTATATATGAGGACATCTGCAGATATCCTTCCTTGTTTTCTTAGAGGGTAATTTGAATTGTTGTCAGAATGACAAATAAAGGGATGAAAAAGCAGGAGGCAAACATGTAAGTCTGCTGGGAGGCATCACTTTGAAGATGACTAACATGCGTTAACAGGGAGAAGGGAGAGAATAAAGAAAAGTGGTATTTGCCCTAAAACTAAATGCAGGGGCCACATGGGAATACATAGCTGAGAATTAATATAAAAAGTGCTGAGAATGAGTGGTACATTTAACCACAGAACCCTGCCCAGCAATAAAAAGGAAACTATTGAAACACACAACAAGCTTCAGAGAATTATGCTGATTGAAAACAGTCAATCTCAAAAGTTACATACTATACAATTCCTTTTATACAAACTGCTTGAAATCACAAGATTATAGAAATGGACAACAGATTAGTGGAAGTCAGAGGTTAAGGAGAAGGTGGAGACAGGAGGGAAGGGGGTATGGCTATAAAAGGGCAACATGGGGGATCCTTGTGGTGGTGGGAATGTTCTGTATCTTAACTACATCCATGACAATATCCTAGTCATCATATCATACTACTGTTACCACTGGGGGGGGGGCAGATAAGGTGTACATAGGACCTCTCTATACTATTTATTATATGAAATAAATTGTATGTGAATCTACAGGTATATCAAAATAAAAAGTTTAACTTAAAAGAGATAAGGAGGTAAAATCCCCCCCCCCAAAAAAATAAGCCAATAGAATCAAAAGTGATTTACTCTTAGAAGCAGATATTGAGGGTGGAGAAGGATAGGGAAAGGGGTTACTCATTTTCATTAAAAACCTTGTAGACCCATCTAAATTTATTGAATTGTGTGTTAATAATTAATTTTTTAAAGTGCTGAAAAATACTATTGTGATGAAGGCGACTAAAATGGAATGGACTTATGAGGTGTCACTTTTTTCTAATGGAAAAAAATACTAACATTTATTGAGCACTTGTTATTTGCCAACCACTGTGCTAAGCATTTGACATGCACAGTCTCATTTAACCCTCAGGGAAGTCTCTGAAGTGAGTACTTCTTTCCCTCCATTTCATTCATGTACAACTGAGGCTCAAAGAGTTTTAGGGATTTCTCAGAGTCACCTGGCTAGTGAGCAGCACAGTCCAGAGCTTCAGGGCCCATGTTCTTAATGATACCCCTTGGGGAGGGTAAACAGAAGGGGTGAGACGGACCTTGGAATCAGACAGATCTGGATTAGAGACCAAGTTCCACAAATTACAGTCATGTGACTTCGGACAAGTGACTTAACCAGTGTGAGCCTCTGCTTCCTCATCTACAGTGTAGGAACAATAGTATTACCCACCTCAGAGGGCTGTGGGGAGAATTAAATGAGATCATGTATACTAAGTGCTTGGCACAAAAACTGAGAAATAACCCTCAGTAAGGGATGGCTATTATTACTATGATCGTTATGTTTGACAGTGTTACTTCTCATATGGGTTTCAGGTAAAGCTCTTTCTCCAAACCATGTCTGGAGGCTGCTGAACTTCCCTTTGAGATGACTCTGAACTTTGTGTTTTTTATCAGATGAGGGAGCAGGAAGGAAGGGATGATTTTCATGAATGACATTAGTCAGAAAACCACCAGGGATTCTGTGACTGCTGAGCTCTCCTTTGGTACCCAGGAGACCCAGAAGGGAAAAAATCACTGCCTGGCTAAGTAGCTACTGCTTTTTGCTTTGTTTTGTTACTTTATTGTTTTCAAATGAAATACATCAGACATGCAGAAAAAGGCAAAGACTATTAGAACACCCAAGTTCCCATCTCTCAGTTTTAACCAGTATGAACATCTTTCTATATTTGCTTCATATCCTTTAGTTGAAAAATAAAACATTACAAATGCAGATGAAGGCTTCTCCCATCCCCATCCACCTCATTCTTCTCCCTCCCTCCCCAACTGCTAACTTTCCAAGACAGCTTTGAATGAGTCTAGGTTTCTCATGCTGATCTCTTTCTAGTCTTAGGGCTGACATCACATATAAGTCCATTTCGAAGTCATTTCTGAGCTTCTGCCCAATGTTAAGCATAAAAGAGGAGTCCAACATTTTCCTCCCCATAAGAGCTTATCACCAAAATGGGATGACAGACATTGAAATAGACATATGCCCTGATTTCTCTTTGGGGAACCCCTTGGCCACAATGCTTGACTAAGGCTAACTCTGCTCTGTCTCCAGGGCCTGACCAATGAGGATCCCCCTGGCTACAAACTTTGGCTCACTGGTAGACATGTAATCTGAGTTAGGTTAATTAAAGCAAGCCCCAGAATTTTACTGGGGCTACCAGAAAAGAGGTGCTACCTAATTGCTGGAGTGGAAGGATGTGAGCCTAATGTTGGGGGGGCACCACAAATAGAGCACCTACCTGGGAATCAAAGCAGCACAGAGAAAAGAACATTGCTGAGTGACACTACTGAGTCCCTGGTGTTAGGTCTATCACTAGACTTCCCAGTTAATGGGCCAATAAATACCCTTGCTATGCTTACATGTGTTGGAGTTGAATTTCTGTCCTGAATAATATAAAGCAAAACACTTAATGAGCAAGACAGGACATAACAGCAAGCACTTATGTCGTTCTTACTACGAACACTGCATTCTTCTAGGCATTTTACTTGTAGAAACTCATTTAATCCTCACAAGAACACTCTAAGGTATAGGTTCTACGATGGTCCCCAGTTACAGACAGGAAATTGAGCATGGAGAAGTAACTTGCTCTGGAACACTTAAGTATTCAACGGCAGAGCTGTGATTCAAATCGAGGAAACCTAAGTTGGAATCTAAATAGTTAACCATTATTGCACAATTCAGAAAATGAATGGTTATAGGAATTCATGATAAAAGAAAAAATATGAAACATAGTTACCAAAAATAAAATGATACTTTTCATACAGGATATTGTGTTTTTTAAACTGGGCTTCAAAGGTTGAGAAGCATAAAATGACAGACATGCAAAGGGAAGGAGAATTCCAGGAGAGCGAAGACTTGAGCAGAGGGAAAGAAATGAACACAACAGGAGGGGAGCTTCAAGATGGCGGAAGAGTAAGACGTGGAGATCACGTTCCTCCCCAGAGATACATCAGAAATACATCTACACGTGGAACAACTCCTACAGAACACCTACTGAACGCTGGCAGAAGACCTCAGACCTCCCAAAAGGCAAGAAAGTCCCCACGTACCTGGGTAGGGCAAAAGAAAAAAACAGAGACAAAGAATAGGGACGGGACCTGCACCAGTGGGAGGGAGCTGTGAAGGAGGAAAGGTTTCCACACACTAGAAGCCCCTTCGCGGGCGGAGACTGTGGGTGGCGGAGGGGGAAGCTTCAGAGCCTCAGAGGAGAGCGCAGCAACAGGGGTGCGGAGGGCAAACCAGAGAGATTCCCGCACAGAGGATCAGTGCCAACCAGCAGTCACCAGCCCGAGAGGCTTGTCTGCTTGCCCGCCGGGGCAGGTGTGGCTGGTAGCTGAGGCTCGGGCTTTGGTCGGAGCGCAGGGAGAGGACTGGGGTTGGCGGTGTGAACACGGCCTGAAGGGGTTAGTGCACCACAGCTAGCCGGGAGGGAGTCCGGGAAAAAGTCTGGAGCTGACGAAGAAGCAAAAGACTTTTTCTTACCTTTTTGTTTCCTGGTGCGCGAGGAGAGGAGATTAAGAGCGCTGCTTAAAGAAGCTCCAAAGACGGGCGCGAGCCGCAGCTAAAAGCGCAGACCCCAGAGACGGGCATGAGACGCTAAGGCTGCTGCTGCCGCCACCAAGAAGCCTGTGTGCGAGCACAGGTCACTCTCCACACCTCCCCTCCTGGGAGCCTGTGCAGCCCGCCCCCGCCAGGGGCCCGTGATCCAGGGACAACTTCCCCAGGAGGGCGCACGGCGCGCCTCAGGCTGGTGCAACGTCACGCCGGCCTCTGCCGACGCAGGCTCGCCCCACACTCCATACCCCTCCCTCCCCCCGGCCTGAGTGAGTCAGAGCCCCCGAATCAGCTGCTTCTTTAACCCCGTCCTGTCTGAGCAAAGAACAGACGCCCTCTGCCTACCTACATGCAGAGGCGGGGCCAAATCCAAAGCTGGACCCCGGGAGCTGTGCGAACAAAGAAGAGAAAGGGAAATCTCTCCCAGCAGCCTCAGGAACAGCAGATTAAATCTCCACAGTCAACCTCATGTACCCTGTATCTGTGGAATACCTGAATAGACAATGAATCATACCAAATTGAGGAGGTAGACTTTGGGAGCAATGATATATATATTTTTTTCCCCTTTTTCTCTTTTTGTGAGTGTGTATGCGTATGCTTCTGTGTGTGACTTTGTCTCTATAGCTTTGCTTTTACCATTTGTCCTAGGGTTCTGTCTGTCCGTTTCTTTTGTTTATTTTTTTTAGTATAGTTTTCATCGCTTGTTATCATTGGTGGATTTGTTTGTTGGTTTGGTTGTTCTCCTCTTTCTTTTTTTAATTATTTTTAAAAAATTTTAATAATTATTCTTGTTTTTTATTTTAATAACTTTTTTATTTTATCTTTTTCTTTCTCTCTCTCTTTCTTTCTTTCTCCCTTTTATTCTGAGCCCTGTGGATGACAGGTTCTTGGTGCTGAAGCCAGGCATCAGGGCTGTGCCTCTGAGGTGGGAGAGCCAAGTTCAGGACATTGGTCCACCAGAGACCTCCCAGCTCCATGTAATATCAAATGGCGAAAATCTCCCAGAGATCTCCATCTCAGCGCCAAGACCCAGCTCCACTCAACGACCAGCAAGCTCCACTGCTGGACATCCTATGCCAAACAACTAGCAAGACTGGCACACAACCCCACCCACTAGCAGAGAGGCTGCCTAAAATCATAATAAGGTCACAGACACCCCAAAACACACCATTAAACGTGGACCTGCCCACCAGACAGAAAAGGCCCAGCCTCATCCACCAGAACACAGACACTAGTCCCCGCCACCAGGGGAGGCAGGGGATTACCCAACCCACTGAACCCACTGAACCAACCTTAGCCACTGAGGGCAGACACGAAAAACAAAAGGAACTATGAACCTGCAGCCTGCAAAAAGGAGACCCCAAACACAGTAAGTTAAGCAAAATGAGAAGACAATAAAAAAACAGCAGATGAAGGAGCAAGGTAAAAACCCACCAGACCTAACAAATGAAGGGGAAATAGGCAGTCTCCCTGAAAAAGAATTCAGAATAATGACAGTAAAGATGATCCAAAATCTTGGAAATAAAATGGAGAAAACACAAGAAACTTTTAACAAGGACGTAGAAAAACTAAAGAGCCAAACAAACAATCATAAACAACATAATAAATGAAATTAAAAATTCTCTAGAAGAATCAATAGCAGAATAACTGAGGCAGAAGAACGGATAAGTAACCTGGAAAATAAAATAGTGAAAATAACTACTCCAGAGCAGAATTTTAAAAAAAGAATGAAAAGAATGGAGGACAGTCTCAGAGACCTCTGGGACAATAATAAATGCACCAACATTCGAATTATAGGGGTCCCAGAAGAAGAGAAAAACAAAGGGACTGAGAAAATATTTGAAGAGATTATAGTTCAAAACCTCCCTAATATGGGAAAGGAAATAGTTAATCAAGTCCAGGAAGCACAGAGAGTCTAATACAGGATAAATCCAAGGAGAAACACACCAAGACACATATTAACCAAATTACCAAAGATTAAATACAAAGAAATATATTAAAAGCAGCAAGGGAAAAACAACAAATAACATACAAGGGAATCCCCTTAATTTTAACAGCTGATCTTTCAGCAGAAACTCTGTAAGCCAGAAGGGAGTGGCAGGACATATTTAAAGTGAAGAAAGGGAAAAACCTACAACCAAGATTACTCTACCCAGCAAGGATCTCATTCAGATTTGACAGAGAAATTAAAAACTTTACAGACAAGCAAAAGCTGAGAGAGTTCAGCACCACCAAACCAGCTTTACAACAAATGCTAAAGGAACTTCTCTAGGCAGCAAACACAGGAGAAGGAAAAGACCTACAATAATAAACCCCAAACAATTAAGAAAATGGTAACAGGAACATATATATCGATAATTACCTTGAATGTAACTGGATTAAATGCTCCAACCAAAAGACATCGACTGGCTGAATGGATACAAAAACAAGACCGTATATATGCTGTCTACAAGAGACCCACTTCAAACCTAGGGACACATACAGACTGAAAGTGAGGGGATGGAAAAAGATATTCCATGCAAATGGAAATCAAAAGAAACCTGGAGTAGCAATTCTCATATCAGACAACATAGACTTTAAAACAAAGACTATTAGAAGAGACAAAGAAGCATGCTACATTATGATCAAGGGATCAAACCAAGAAGAAGATATAAAAATTGTAAATATTTATGCACCCAACATAGGAGTACCTCAATACATAGGGCAAATGCTAACAGCCATAAAAGGGGAAATCGACAGTAACACAATCATAGGAGGGGAATTTAACACCCCACTTTCACCAATGGACAGATCATCCAAGATGAAAATAAATAAGAAACACAAGCTTTAAATGATACATTAAACAAGATGGACTTAATTGATATTTATAGGACATTCCATCCAAAAACAACAGAATACACTTTCTTCTCAAGTGCTCATGGAACATTCTCCAGGATAGATCATATCTTAGGTCATTAATCAAGCCTTGGTAAATTTAAGAAAATTGAAATCGTACCAAGTATCTTTTCCAACCACAACGCTATGGGACCAGATATCAATTACAGGAAAAAATCTGTAAAAAATAAAAACACATGGAGGTTAAACAATACACTACTTGATAACTAAGAGATCACTGAAGAAATCAAAGAGGAAATCAAAATATACCTAGAAACAAATGAAAATGAAAGCACAATGACCCAAAACCTACGGGATGCAGCAAAAGAAGTTCTAAGAGAGAAGGTTATAGCAATACAAACCTACCTAAAGAAACAAGAAAAATCTCAAATAAACAACCTAAACTTACACCTAAAGCAATTAGAGGAAGAAGAACAAAAAAAAACCCAAGTTAGCAGAAGGGAAGAAATCATAAAGATCAGATCACAAATAAATGAAAAAGAAATGAAGGAAAGTATAGCAAAGATCAATAAAACTAAAAGCTGGTTCTTTGAGAAGATAAACAAAATTGATAAACCATTAGCCAGACTCATCAAGAAAAAAAGGGAGAAGACTCAACAGAATTAGAAATGAAAAAGGAGAAGTAACAACTGACACTGCAGAAATACAAATGATCATGAGAGATTACTACAAGCAACTCTAGGCCAATATAATGGACAACCTGAAATGGACAAACGCTTAGAAAAGCTCAACCTTCCGATACTGAACCAGGAAGAAATAGAAAATATGAACAGACCAATCACAAGCACTGAAATTGAAACTGGGATTAAAAATCTTCCAACAAACAAAAGTCCAGGACCAGAAGCCTTCACAGGCGAATTCTCTCAAACATTTAGAGAAGAGTTAACACCTATCCTACTCAAACTCTTCCAAAATATAGCAGAGGGAGGAACAACTCCAAACTTATACTACAAGGCCACCATCACCCTGATACCTAAACCAGATAAAGATGTCACAAAAAAAGAAAACTATAAACCAATATCACTGATGAACAGAGATGCAAAAATCCTCAACAAAATGCTAGCAAAGGGAATCCAGCAGCACAATAAAAGGATCATACACCATGATCAAGTGGGGTTTATCCCAGGAATGCAAGGATTCTTCAATATACACAAATCAATCAATAATACACCATGTTAACAAACTGAAGGAGAAAAACCATATAATCATCACAATAGATGCAGAGAAAGCTTTCGAGAAAATTCAACACCCATTTATGATAAAAAACCCTCCAGAAAGTAGGCATACAGGGAACTTACCTCAACATAATAAAGACCATATATGACAAACCCACAGCCAACATTATCCTCAATGGTAAAAAACTGAAGCCATTTCCACTAAGATCAGGAACAAGACAAGGTTGCCCACTCTCACCACTATTATTCAATGTAGTTTTGGAAGTTTTAGCCACAGAAATCAGAAAAGAAAAAGAAATAAAAGGATCCAAATCAGAAAAGAAGTAAAGCTGTCACTGTTTGCGGATGACATGATACTATAGGTAGAGAATCCTAAAGATGCTACCAGAAAACTACTAGAGCTAATCAATGAATCTGGTAAAGTAGCAGGATACAAAATTAATGCGCAGAAATCTCTTGCATTTCTATACACTAATGATGAAAAATCTCAAACTGAAATTAAGAAAACAATCCCATTTACCATTGAAACAAAAAGAATAAAATACCTAGGAATAAACCTACCTAAGGAGACAAAAGACCTGTATGCAGAAAATTATAAGACACTGATGAAAGAAATTAAAGATGATACAAACAGATGGAGAGATATACCATATCCTTGGATTGGAAGAATCAATATTGTGAAAATGACTCTACTACCCAAAGCAATCTACAGATTCATTGCAATCCCTATCAAACTACCACGGGCATTTTTCACAGAACTAGAACAGAAAATTTCACAATTTGTATGGAAACACAAAAGACCCCAACTAGCCAAAGCAATCTTGAGGAAGAAAAACTGAGCTGGAGGAATCAGGCTCCCTGACTTTAGACTATACTACAAAGATGCAGTAATCAAGACAGTATGGTACTGGCACAAAAACAGAAATATAGATCAATGGAACAGGATAGAGAGCCCAGAGATAAACCCATGCACATACGGTCACCTTATCTTTGATAAAGGAGGCAAGAATATACAATGGGGCCTCCCTGGTGGCGCAGTGGTTGCGAGTCCGCCTGCCGATGCAGGGGATACGGGTTCGTGCCCCGGTCCGGGAGGATCCCATATGCCGCGGAGCGGCTGGGCCCGTGAGCCATGGCCGCTGAGCCTGCGCATCTGGAGCCTGTGCTCCGCAATGGGAGAGGCCACAACAGTGAGAGGCCCGCATACCGCAAAAAAAAAAAAAAGAATATACAATGGAGAAAAGACAGCCTCTTCAATAAGTGGTGCTGGGAAAACTGGACAGCTACATGTAAAAGAATGAAATTAGAACACTCCCTAACACCATACACAAAAATAAACTCAAAATGGATTAAAGACCTAAATGTAAGACTAGACACTATCAAACTCTTAGAGGAAAACATAGGCAGAACACTCTATGACATAAATCACAGCAAGATCCTTTTTGACCCACCGCCTAGAGAAATGGAAATAAAAATAAACAAATGGGACCTAATGAAACTCAAAAGCTTGTGCACAGCAAAGGAAACCATAAACAAAACGAAAAGACAACCCTCAGAATGGCAGAAAATATTTGCAAATGAAGCAACTGACAAAGGATTAATCTCCAAATTTTACAGGCAGCTCATGCAGCTCAGTATCAAAAAAAACAAACAACCCAATCCAAAAATGGGCAGAAGACCTAAAGAGACTTTTCTCCAAAGAAGATATACAGATTGCTAACAAACACATGAAAGAATGCTCAACATCATTAATTATTAGAGAAATGCAAATCAAAACTACAGTGTGATATCATCTTACACCAGTCAGAATGGCCATCATCAAAAAATCTACAGACAATAAATTCTGGAGAAGGTGTGGAGAAAAGGGAACCCTCTTGCACTGTTGATGGGAATGTTAATTGATAAAGCCACTATGGAGAACAATATGGAGGGTCCTTAAAAAACTAAAAGTAGAACTACCATACGACCCAGCAATCCCACTACTGGGCATATACCCTAAGAAAGCCATAATTCAAAAAGAGTCATGTACCACAATGTTCATTGCAGCTCTATTTACAATAGCCAGGACATGGAAGCAACCTAAGTGTCCATCAACAGATGAATGGATAAAGAAGATGTGGCACATATATACAATGGAATATTACTCAGCCATAGAAAGAAACGAAAGTGAGTTATTTGTAGTGAGGTGGATGAACCTAGAGTCTGTCATACAGAGTGAAGTAAGTCAGAAAGAGAAAAACAAATAGCGTATGCTAACACATATGTATGGAATCTAAAAAAAAAAAAAAAAAAAAAAAAAAGGTCATGAAGAACCTAGGGGCAAGAGGTGAATAAAGACACAGGCGTACTAGAGAATGGACTTGAGGACACAGGGAGGGGGAAGGGTAAGCTGGGACAAAGTGAGAGAGTGGTAGTGTATATATGGACATATATACATTACCAAACGTAAGGTAGATAGCTAGTGGGAAGCAGTCGCATAGCACCGGGAGATCAGCTTGGTGCTTTGTGACCACCTAGAGGGGTGGGATAGGGAGGGTGGGAGGGAGGGAGCCACAAGAGGGAAAAGATATGGGGATACATGTATATGTATAACTGTTTCACTTTGTTATAAAGCAGAAAGTAACACACCATTGTAAAGCAATTATACTCCAATAGAAATGTAAAAAAAAAAAAAAAAGAAATGAACACAACAGTACTGTGTTAGGGGAGGATGAATAAAGACCTTATATTGATTTTTTTAATTCTACGGAAACAGAGGAACTACATAAGATTTAATGTGCACCATGATACCTTTACTCTGTAATTACTATTTCAGAACACTAATGGGAAGAGAATGAGTTTACCCAAATCCCTGAGCACATTTGAGCTGGAGCAGCTACACAGGAGAGCCAAGTTACCTTCTCTACGAATCTCCCTGGTTCTCTAACCAAGTCAGAGCCGCACAGAGCGTATGGTGGTATCTGGCTAATGGTTAAGAGCTTTAGAATTAGATAAGTTGGGTTCAAGCCTTAGCTCTGCAACTTGCAAGTTACTTAATATCCCTGAGGCTATTTCCTCATTTGTAAAGTGAGGTTCAGAAGCTCGACTTCCCAGCATTGCTTTACAGTTTAAATGAGATCATGTACATTTGTGCTTAGCAGAGTGTCTGGCACAAGTAAATTCCCAATAAATGGTTGACAGTGTCAGTAATATTATCAATGTCAAAATAGCATAAGAATGAAGAAAAATGCTTCTTCTTGGTGCTGCAAAGATCCAGGCCATTTCGCTGGATCAGGTAAGCTATCTGTCCCGCTGGGAGGTGGGAAAAGGAGCCATTGAGGCCAATAAAAACCATCTATCACTTTCCTTTTCCAAGCCAGCCATAGTAATTTTTCAGCCACCGAAATAATAGAGAAGTTGTTCAATCTGCTGATAATTTGATTCTAATTAGAACCTCCATCCACAATGCTGGAATTGCAAGGGGGGAAAAAAGCAGAAATGAAACAGCAATTAACCTTTGGATCTGAGCTTTATTTGCTCCTACCCAGCATGGGTCAGTTGCCATAGAGATTGTACCTACGTGATCTGCAGATGTGACCAAAGCCGCCTGGAGCCTCTGAACCAACCTCCTCTCAGTGTGGCTTCAGGATAATTAAAAATCTGCTGAAAGAGAATTGAAAGTCGGTCTGAAACTCTCATCTAAAACTGGCTTGAATGGAAGTGGAAGGGGAAGAGGGATGGCGAGGTAGACATGGAGTAGGAAAAAAATGAAAGAACACACATTAATTTGCCTGACTTGTAGTTGAAAAAGCCGGTGTCTTTCCTACACAACTTTCCAGAGCCTGTCTTTGGCTAAGGAGAGACTGAGATGATGAGTAGGAGGAAATGACGGTGTGGAAAACTGTCCCTTCTATTAGAAGGGGACCTCTTAGCTTCGGGTTGTGATCAAGCCTCCCTTAGCCAGGGAAGCTAAAGGGCAGAAGAGCTTAGCTACAGTTAGACTTAGCTACAGTCTCTAGAAAAGTGGGTGGGCATGAGGGAACCAAGCAAAGCCAATGAGCCGCATGCAGATTTCTTGGTCTAGGTCAAACCCGAAATAGCATGAGTAAAGCTGTCTGGACCATGACTTCTAGTGTGAAAAAAAGAGAGTGCAACAAGCCCAGTCCTTGGAATCTCACCTCCCTTCAAGAAGTCCATTCACCATTTGCCCAGTGGATTCTTTCATAGCCAGGTTAAGCTTGGACTACATCTGTCTCCACTACCCAGCTAGATACTGGCCATTTTCAGACCTTTTGACTCAGCACTCACAAAATCAAGGTCAGGCAGATAATTAAGTATTTTCCCCTCCAAATCTAAGAGCTGTTAATTACCCAACACAGTGCTAATCACTATTAGGGAACAAACTAGTGTCTGACTTAAGTGGATTCTAATTAAAACTTGAGTACTATCTTCTAGAGCAGTGACTTTGAAAGTTACTTTTTTTCATACACACAAGATATTTGATATCCATATAGGAGGCAACATTGCCTGGGGAATTCCGTAAATGCCTCTTCCTTGGTGAAGCCTTCCCTGACCAGAGCCCCCAATCATTCTTGACCACATCATCCTGTTAACAAATAAGTTTTTCATAGAATTTATTACTTGCTGGAATAATCTTGTTTATTTGTTTGCTAATATTTGCTAAAAGCTTATTAAGAGCAGGGAACTTGGTGCCTTACTTTTACCTGTATTTTCATTGCCTAGAACAGTGTCTGGACAAAGCAAATATTGTATATGCATTTGTTGACTGAATAAAGGAATGTTTCCATAGGCTTACTCAGTTTATGTACAACTTACAGCAAATCAATTATCATTTCCCCCTCTTTCTTTCCCTCTCTAGAAAGTATTTCAGAATGTGTAAGAGTGACAGAATTATCAAACTATTCATTCTTTGTTTCAACAAATATTTATTGCATGTTTACTACATGTCAGGTACTGTGCTAGGTGCTGGCAATAAAATGGTAAAGAAGTTAGACAGGGCCCCGGCCTCATGGCAATTCCATTATACTAGTGAGAATAGCTGCTGTACATTGATATACCAATCAAAAGTAAGATTTAGTTGTTAGGAATGGTAATCACTGCTATGGGGGAAACCTAGAAGTGATGCGATACAAAATGACCCAGGGCAGGAAGTGTGGAAGGAATTTCAGCTCAGGCGGTCAGGGAAGGCCTTTCCCATAAAGTAACATTTGAGATTCCATGAAGAGCTGGGATAAAGGAATTCAAGGCAGAGGGAACAGAAAACACAAACTCCCTGAGGTAAGAAAGAGTTCAGCACTCTCTAGAGCTCAAGGGTGGTGGTCCAGGGGGAGAGAAAGAGAAGTCGGCAGAGAAGTGCATTCATTTACTGCAGGGTCTTGAGGCTCGGGGAAGGGCTTTGCATTTTATTTTTAGTACAATGGAAGGTACCAGCAGATTTAAACAGGAGAATGACACGATCTGATCTACATGTTAAGAAAATTACTCTGGCTGCTGGGTGGAGAATGAAAGGAAGGGCAAGACTTGATGTGACAGAGCAGTAAGGGGGCTGTTGCAGGTAGATGACGGCTCATGCTTTGTCCTTGGCTGGTTACAAAGGCAAAAAAGAAAACTAGAGATAACTTCATTTCATTCTGATATATATTATTATGATGTTTTAAAATAAATCACTTGAAAATCTGAGTTCTTCATTACAGTAACAAAATGAATCATACTGATTAGGACATACAAGCCTGCTGTGACATAATGACTGCCAAAAAGTTGCTCTGGAGAAATTTACCCTGGTGGGGCAGGCCGAGAAGAGACCTAGGAAGCCTGGGGTTTACACACATGCACTTTTGGTCCTGTAGGTATGACTGCTTTGCCGGCCTCTCCTAGCCTGTTACTGGGTTTGTCATCTCCTGCCACCACACATAGCCTGGGGCCTGACCGCAGCAATGCCACTGGATCAGAGCAGAGTCCATGGCTCCTGGGTTAGTTAGAACCCTGACTCCACTGTCAGAACTCTCAAATGATCAATATTTCCCAGCAGTGGCCATTGCAGGATGCTCACTGGTGACCCACTATCTGGGAACTCAGTCACATTGAGACAGAGGTAGGGGTGGATGGTGTTTCACCATCAAAACTGTTTGCTTCCTAAGATTGCCCAATCCAGCCATTCTCAACTTCATGGCATAGCTGTAATCACTGGTAGCTTTTTAAAAACTAAGCTTGCAGAGATAAGAATCTCTGTGTGTAGAGTTCAGAGACCATTAGGCTTTTAAATCTCTCCAAGGGATGCTAATGGCAGCCAGGGTTGAGAACCACAGGCCCTAACCCAGCTGTCTTACTTGCCACAGCTTACTTTGTTTAGGACCCTCCTGCTTCCCAATCCACACTATGTTGGGCTTTGACAAAGGAATACACACCTTCCAGCAGACTAAGAGCTTTTGTTTAATTGGTGCTTACCAGATTCCCAGCAAGGTCATCAATACGTTGCCAATGTTCCTTCATTTTACCCTCATAACCACCCTCTGAAATAACAGTATCAAGAGAGGCTGAGAAAACTCTGGCTCGAAAAAGTTATGTAAGATACCCAAGGTCCCAAGGCTAATAGGAGACAGGTCAGGGTCTACACCCAGGTCTTATGATTCCACAGCGCATGTTCTTCATCGCTAAGCAGTTGTAACACTGTCCCTTAGAAAAACCAAGGTTTCAACCCCAGTCCTGCCCTTTACAAGCTGCGTGACTTGGGGTGAGTTATTTAACTTCTCTGAATCCCAGGTCCCTCTCTGTAAAGAGTCTTTTGCCCACCCCAGCTCTCCCCTCCCCCATACTTTTTCCACTAAGAGTTATTAGATCTCAAAAGCATTGCATCTCTCTGCTACCTGCCTTGGCCATCTTACAATGGGACACTTCAAATCTTAGCCAGAGACCCTCAGCACCTAGCATAGATTTTGGACCAAAGTAAGCAGTCAATGTCCATTGAATTGAACAGTATGGCCTCCCAGTGGGATATGTCACATAATTTGGGAATTTGGGTTGGGCTCTGGTATTTAGCCAACACCCCCCTCCCCTGACAAGAGCCACGTTGACCCTTATTGATCTCTCCTATTAGGCGACTGAGGGCACTCAGTGGAAAACTGCAAAGGGCAAGTAGTCTGTGTGACCCCAGTGACTCATTTAAGAGGACTGCCTATATTTGCATAACTTTGCATATGTTATGCATCAATCTATGATATATTTATTCAAGGCAAAGGAGTTGCAGATGCACAATACCAAAGATAAGCGTGATTTCCCATAACATGCAATGCAAGTGTTTGTTAGAAAACCATGCAATTCTACAGCCCTCCTCCCCATCACAACCAAAGTTGGGAAGTCCATACTATCAAAAGATGACCCTTGTCAGCGTGAGAAGGAGGGGAAGCCAAGGTCAGAGTTGAAGATCAAAAATCAAGAAACTTAATCAGCATCCTGTGTCCCTACTCCTACTCTTTTACACTATGAAGCCTGAAGGCTAGAGGAGAAGATACAGGGCTCATTTTTGCACTCCAAACCCCTTGCAAAGTACCAATATTATATTTGCAGTTTGAGGATCCTTGAATTAAAGAAAATCAACCATCCCTTCAATCCCAGAAAGGATTTTTCTTTAAAAGATCTTTGTGAAATGGCAAGTGCTTAATATAATAATAATAATAATAATTTCATAGTATTGATTATTGTCTTTGTTCATATATTCATTCAACAAATATTCATTGAGCATGCACTGAGTACCCTATCCTCTTCACTGTGCTACTGGAGTTACAGGGGAGAATATGAGGAGATCCTTATTGATACAGAACTTACAATCCAAAGAGACAAAAAGCAACAATACACCACATGAACTTGAGCAGCTTTGTTCATTAAGCCTCAGTTACTTCATCTGAAAAATGGAGAATAAAATGTCAATTTTCCATGGTTGTTGTAATAGAATATAACAGTCTCAGTGTGGTTTCTAACACATAGTAGGTACTCAATGAATGACAGTCATCATCAGAATTATTATTGTTATAAGGGAATATCATGAAGGTACTATGGAATCACAGAGGAGGGTATACCTAACTCTGGCAACTATTCGGTGGGGGAATAAAGGCATCATGTCACCAAGTCAGCACCATACTTCAGAGTTTTACAACATCACTGCTTATGTACCACTTAGCAACTCCCAAATGCCTATTAACTTGTCATTTGGACACCTCATCTCAGAGCTCTGTGTCTCTTTCAGTCCACAGTGACATCTGACATCTAGCTCTTCACTTTCCTGATGGACCTGAGGGGTCTGATGAGGAGAAAAATAGAGAGAAATTGAGGGCACGTAACCATTAAAATTAATTACTCACAAACATTAGAACACAGACACCCACTGCAGTCATGAAATACTGATAAAGATTTGCTGAAAGCCATTTATATTAAATTACTTTTATAATAACATTTAACTTTTAAGCATTAAGTATTTAGTGTTCCTCCTTGTCATTTGTAAATAAGCTTGCAGCTGTTTCATAGCTGGAGGAATCTATGCCCATCCTGTCTTGAGGGCCTACAGGGCTGAACATCAGACCAGCAGCTTTTTTTTTTTTTTTTTTTTTTTTTGCGTACACGGGCCTCTCGCTGTTGTGGCCTCTCCCGTTGCGGAGCATAGGCTCTGGACGCGCAGGCTCAGCGGCCATGGCTCACAGGCCCAGCCGCTCCACGGCATGTGGGATCCTCCTGGACCGGGGCATGAACCCGTGTCCCCTGAATCTGCAGGCAGACTCTCAACCACTGCACCACCAGGGAAGCCCAGACCAGCAGCTTTGAGAGTTGAGACCAGCAGATGTCAGTGACTCAACATCAGCCAACTCTCATTCATTCAGCAAAAACTTACTGAAACCCCTGTTGTTCCAGATAGCCGCTTATAAAAATATACAAAGCATGATCCCTGAACTCAAAAACTAGCAAGATAGATACAAAAATTCAATAATTACAAAGTGTTGCCTTCATTTCCTCCACTTTCAATGCCAAAAAAGTTACTTAAGTTCACAGGAGAATTGAGATTTGGCAGGGCAGAGGGTGCCTGTTTAAAGCAAGAGGATTAGCATGGGTGAAGACAGGGAGGTGAGAAAGAGCAAGATGCATTTCAAAAACTACTAAGTAATTTTGTTGGCAATGAGACAGGAGGATACCCATCCCTTGCCACGTATACAGGCTTTGTTTCCATCTGCAAATCCCCTTGAACCACTCCCAACCTGTATTTGGAACAGCCCTGCTGGGTCCTCTTGAATTTTTAAGATAATGGCATTGGCATTCTGTATTATGTGGATAACCTAATAAATGTAAAAATAGACCCAAAATGTGGGCTTCTCTGGTGGCGCAGTGGTTGAGAGTCCGCCTGTCGATGCAGGGGACACGAGTTCGTGCCCCGGTCTGGGAAGATCCCACATGCCGTGGAGTGGCTAGGCCCGTGAGCCATGGCTGCTGAGCCTGCGCATCTAGAGACCATGCTCCACAACGGGAGAGGCCACAACAGTGAGAGGCCCGCATACCACAAAAAAAAAAAAAAAAAAAAATAGAGCCAAAATGTATGATGGTTAAACATAAAAGAAGTTTACATGCTGTTTACATAACAGTATAGGGAGGTAAATGGATCGTTGGGTGGGGATGGGGAGGTGGGTTAAGGTTCTGCTCCACACAGTCATTCAGGGAACTACGCTGACACAGACTGCCTTCTTTCACAGGTAGGTTCCATTACCCCCAAAGAAAATCTTCATGGCAACTAGCCACTAGGAGAAGAGAACTTGGAAATGATGCACATTACTTGTGCTCATCTTCCATTGGTCAGAACTCAGCTACATGGGTGCATCTGCCTGCAAGGGAGGTTGGGAAATGTAGTCTACCAGTGTGCTCAAGAAGAGAGGAATACAGGTCAAGATGGCAGATTAGGAGGATGTGGAATTCACGTCTCCACACAACTAGGGCACCTACCAGGCACCAGTGGGGGACCATGGACACCTAAGGGGACGGCAGGAACCCCCAGAAACTGGGTAGGACATGGGGTATGGTGGGGAGTGAAGGGGGAGGAGAAGTGAAGGCAGGACAGGACTGGTGTCACTGAGGGGCGGCTCGGGGAAGGGAAGGGATCCCAAGCCCGAAGGGGGAAATTGGGGAACCATTGGGAGGGCAGAGGATCAAAAGGGAGCATTGCCAGGTTTCCCCTCCCCCTTGGACCCCCAGAAACCTGTTGAGATCCCGGGCCTGAACCTCTGCCCACCTAGGCCCTCTCCAGCCACGTGGGTCCTGAGGGAGTGGGAGGAAAGGAAGGTGGAGCAAAAGTAAAGACCGGACCTCTGGGACTGGCATCCCTGAGGGGTGGGTGGGGGAGGGAAGGAGTTCCTACACCCAGTGGGACCCACCCATGGTTAGGGGTCCAGCAGTGACGGGGGAGACCCTGGGGGAGATGGTGGGGGAGGGACACAAAGTAACGGAAGGGAACAGGGCAAGTGCTTTCCCTGTCCACTTAGGCACTGAGAAGCCTGTTGGGCTCCCAGGCCTAATCCTCTGCCCTCAGAGCCTCCCTCCTGCAGCGCAGAACCCAAGCCCCACCCCTACACCCCCACCCAGGGCCCTATATCTACACTCAGAGAACCCCTCCAACGAGCTGAGCCTAAACCCCACCCACAAACCCTCACTCAGGGCCCTACCTCCAAACTCTGGAATCCCACTCTCCAAAGGCCCTCCTTTCCACATGCGCCTCTCCCCTTCTGCACAGGTCCTAAGCAGAGGCCCTGCCACACGCTTGAATGTCACCCCACCTAGGCCCCACCCCATGCTCAAACATTGCCCCATCACCCCCCTAGGTCCTGCCCCACCTTAAACCCCACCCCTGCCTAAGTGCCATCCCCACCTAAACTCCACCCCGATAGCCAAGACGTCTTTTTTTCTTTTTTACTCCTTTAGATTGGGGTTCTGTTTTACCTTGTTGATTCATTGTTGTTGATTCTTTTATATTTTTATTTTGCCTAAGAAACGTTTTATTTTTCTAATTCTATTTTATTCTTTATACTTTGTTATTGTTCTCTTCTTTTGGCTTGTTCTACCCCCCCCCCCTTTTTTTTCTGTTGTGGTTTTATTTTACCTTGTTGCAGTTGTTTCAATTAGAGTTTTATTTTTCCTAATATATTTTATCTTTCTAATTTTATTTTGTTTTTTTATTCTTTGATATTTTACTACTCCTTTATTTCTTTCTTTCTCTTTCTTTTTTTTTAACCACGCCACAAAGCTTCCGAGATCTTGGTTCCCAGGCCAGAGGTCAGGCCTGAGCTCCTGTCGGGGGAACTCCGAGTACAAACCACTGGACTAACAGAGAACCTCAGATCCCAGGGAATATTAATCAGAGTGAGGACTCCTGGAGGTCCTCATCTCAGCACCAAGACCTGACTCTATCCAACTGCCTGAAAACGCCAGTGCTGGACATCTCAGGCCAAACAACCAGTAAGGCAGGAAAACAGCACCACCCATCAAAAAGAGAAAAAAAAAATTGAAACGACAAAAAAATAGGTTACAAACAAAAGACCAAGGTAAAAACCTACAAGACCAAATAAATGAAGATGAAATAGGCAACCTATGTGAAAAAGAATTCAGAGTAATGGTAGTAAAAATGATCCAAAATCTCAGAAACAGAATGGAGAAAATACAAGAAACATTTAACAAGGACCCAGAGAACTAAAGAGCAAACAAACAGTGATGAAAAACACAATAACTGAAATTAAAAATACTCTAGGAAGGAATCAATAGCAGAATAACTGATGCAGAAGAACAGATAAATGACCTGGAAGATAAAATGGTGGAAATAACTACCACAGAGCAGAATAAAGAAAAAACAATAAAAAGAATTGAGGGCAGTCTCAGAGACCTCGGGGACAACATTAAATGCACCAACATTCGAATTATAGGGGTCCCAGAAGAAGAAGAGAAAAAGAAAGGGTCTGAGAAAATATTTAAAGAGATTACAGTCAAAAACTTGCTTAACATGGGAAAGGAAAGAGTCAATCAACTCCAGGAAGCACAGAGAGTACCATACATGATAAACCCAAAGAGAAACACACTGAGACACATATTAATGAAACTATAAAAAATTAAATACGAATAAAAAATATAAAAGGCAGCAAGAGAAAAGAAACAAATAACATAAAAGGGGGGTCTTCCCTGATGGCGCAGTGCTTGAGAGTCCACCTGCCAATGCAAGGGACACGGATTTGTGCCCCGGACCAGGAGGATCCCACATGCCGTGGAGCGGCTAGGCCCGTGAGCCATGGCCACTGAGCCTGTGCGTCCGGAGCCTGTGCTCCACAATGGGAGAGGCCACAACAGTGAGAGGCCCACATACCACAAAAAAAGTAAATAAATAAAATAAAAAACAAAAGGGAATCCCCATGAGGATAACAGCTGATTTTTCAGCAGAAACTCTGCAAGCCAGAAGGGAGTGGCAGGACATATTGAAAGTGAAGAAAGGGGAAAGCCTACAACAAAGATTACTCTACCCAGCAAGGATCTCATTCAGATCTGATGGAGAAATTAAAACTTTACAGACAAGCAAAAGCTAACAGAATTCAACACCACCAAACCAGCTTTACAACAAATGCTAAAGGAACTTCTCTAGGCGGGAAACACAAGAGAAAGAAAAAACCTACAAAAACAAACCCAGGGCTTCCCTGGTGGCGCAGTGGTTGAGAGTCCGCCTGCCGATGCAGGGGATACGGGTTCGTGCCCCGGTCTGGGAAGATCCCACATGCCGCGGAGAGGCTGGGCCCGTGAGCCATGGCCGCTGGGCCTGTGCGTCCGGAGCCTGTGCTCCGCAATGGGGGAGGCCACAACAGTGAGAGGCCCGCGTACAGAAAAAAAAAAAAAAAAAAAAAACCCAAAACAGTAATGAAAATTGTAATAGAAACATACATATTGATAATTACCTTCAATGTAAAAGGATTAAATGCTCCAACCAAAAGACATCGACTGGCTGAATGGATACAAAAACAAGACCTGTACATATGCTGTCTACAAGAGACCAACTTCACAGCTAGGGACACATACAGACTGAAAGTGAAGGGATGGAAAAATATATTCCATGCAAATGGAAATCAAAAGAAAGCTAGAGTAGAATTCCTCATATCAGAAAAAATAGACTCTAAAATAAAGGCTCTTACAAGAGAAAAAGAGGACACTACATAATGATCAAGGGATCAATCTAAGAAGAAGATATAAAAATTGTAAACATTTATGCACCCAACAAAGGAGCACCTCAGTATATAAGGCAAAGGCTAACAGCCATAAAAGGGGAAATCAACAGCAACACAATAAGAGTAGGGGACTTTAACACCCCACTTTCATCAATGGACAGATCATCCAAGATGAAAATAAACAAGGAAACACAAGCTTTAAATGACACATTAAACATGATGGACTTAATTGATATTTATAGGACATTTATAGGACATTCCATACACTTTCTTCTCAAGTGCTCATGGAACATTCTCCGGGATAGACCATATTTTGGGTCACAAATCAAGTTTTGATAAATGTAAGAAAATTGACATCATATCAAGTATATTTTACAACTACAACACTATGAGACTAGTTATCAATTACAGGAAAAAAACTGTAAAAGTACAAACACATGGAGGCTAAACAATATGCTACTAAATAACCAAGAGATCACTGAAGAAATCCAAGAGTAAATCAAAAAATACCTACAAACAAATGACAATGAAAACACAACAACCCAAAACCTATGGGATGAAGCAAAAGCAGTTCTAAGAGGGAAGTTTAGAGCAATAAAATCCTACCTCAAAAAACAAGAAAAATCTGAAATAAACAACCTAACATTACACCTAAAGCAATTAGAGAAAGAAGAAGAAAAAAACCCCAAAGTTAGCAGAAAGATATCATAAAGATCAGATCAGACATAAATGGAAAAAAAATGAAGGAAACAATAACAATAACTAACAATAACTAAAAGCTGTTTCTTTGAGAAGATAAACAAAATTGATAAACCATTAGCCAGACTCATCAAGAAAAAAAAGGGAGAAGACTCAAATCAACAGAATTACAAATGAAAAAGGAGAAGTAACAACTGACACTGCAGAAATACAAAGGATCCTGAGAGATTACTACAAGCAACTATAAGCCAATAAAATGGACAACCTGGAAGAAATGGACAAATTCTTAGAAATGCACAACCTTCCCAGACTGAACCAGGAAGAAATAGAAAATATAAACAGACCAAACACAAGCACTGAAATTGAAACAGTGATTAAAAATCTTCCAACAAACAAAAGCCCAGGACCAGATGGCTTCACAGGTGAATTCTATCAAACATTTACAGAAGTGCAAACACCTATCCTTCTCAAACTCTTCCAAAATATAGCGGAGGGAGGAACACTCCCAAACTCATTCTAAAAGGCCACCATCACCCTGATACCAAAACCAGACAAAGATATCACAAAATAAGAAAGCTACAGGCCAATATCTCCGATGATCATAGATGCAAAAATCCTCAACGAAATACTAGCAAACAGAATCCAACAGCACATTAAAAGGATCATACACCATGATCAAGTGAGGCTTATCGCAGGAATGCAAGGATTCTTCAATATACGTAAATCAATCAATGTGATAAACCATATTAACAAACTGAAGGAGAAAAACCATATGATCATCTCAACAGATGAAGAGAAAGCTTTTGACACAATTCAACAGCCATTTATGATAAAAACTCTTCAGAAAGTAGGCATAGAGAGAATCTACCTCAACATAATAAAGGCCATATATGACAAACCCACAGCCAGCATCATTCTCAATGTTGAAAAAGAGAAACCATTTCCTGTAAGATCAAGAACAAGACACAGTTGCCCACTCTGACCACTATTATTCAACATAGTTTGGGAAGTTTTAGCCACAGAAATCAGAGAAGAAAAAGAAATAAAAGGGATCCAAATTGGAAAAGAAGAGGTAAAACTGTCACTGTTTGCATATGACATGATACTATACATAGAGAATCCTAAAGATGCTACCAGAAAACTACTAGAGCTAATCAATGAATTGGTAGAGTAGCAGGATACAAAATTAATGCACAGAAATCTCTTGCATTCCTATACACTAATGATGAAAAATCTGAAAGAGAAATCATGAAAACACTCCCATTTACCATTGCAACAAAAAGAATAAAATACCTAGGAATAAACTTACCTAAGGAGACAAAAGAACTGTATGCAGAAAACTATAAGACACTGATGAAAGAAATTAAAGATGATACAAACAGATGGAGAAATATACCATATTCTTGGATTGGAAGAATAAACATTGTGAAAATGACTCTACTACCCAAAGCAATCTACAGATTCAATGCAATCCCTATCAAACTACCACTGGCATTTTTCACAGAACTAGAACAAAAAATTTCACAATTTTTATGGAAACACAAAAGATCCTGAATAGCCAAAGCAATCTTGAGAAAGAAAAACGGAGCTGGAGGAATCAGGCTCCTGGACTTCAGACTATACTACAAAGCTACAGTAATCAAGACAGTATGGTACTGGCACAAAAACAGAATTATAGATCAATGGAACAGGATAGAAAGCCCAGAGGGAAACCCATGAACCTATGGTCACCTTATCTTTGATAAAGGAGGCAAGAGTATACAATGAAGGTAAGACTGCCTCTTCAATCAGTGGTGCTGGGACAACTGGACAGTTACATGTAAAAGAATATAATGAGAACACTCCCTAACACCATGCACGAGAACAGCTCAAAATGGATGAAAGACCTAAATGTAAGGCCAGACACTATAAAAATCTTAGAGGAAACATAGACCACATCCTAGAGAAATGGAAATAAAAACAAAAGTAAACAAATGGGACCTAATGAAACTTAAAAGCTTTTGCACAGCAAAGGAAACCATAAACAAGATGAAAAGACAACCCTCAGAATGCGAGAAAATATTTGCAAATGAAGCAACTGACAAAGGATTAATCTCCAAAATATACAAGCAGCTCATGCAGCTCAATATCAAACAAAAAAAAACAACCCAATCCAAAAATGGGCAGAAGACCTAAATAGACTTTTCTCCAAAGAAGCTATACAGACTGCCAAGAAACACAAGAAAGGATGCTCAATGTCACTAATCATTAGAGAAATGCAAGTCAAAACTACAATGAGGTATTACTTCACACCAGTCAGAATGGCCATCATCAAAATATCTACAAACAATAAATGCTGGAGAGGGTGTGGAGAAAAGGAAACCCTCCTGCACTGTTGGTGGGAATGTAAATTGATACAGCCACTATGGAGAACAGTATGGAGGTTCCTTACAAATCTAAAAATAGAACTACCATATGACCCAGCAATCCCACTACTGGGCATATACCCTGAGAAAATCATAATTCAAAAAGGGTCATGTACCACGATGTTCATTGCAGCTCTATTTACAATAGCCAGGACATGGAAGCAACCTAAGTGTCCATCGACAGATGAATGTATAAAGATGTGGCACATATATACAATGGAATATTATTCAGCCTTAAAAAGAAACAAACTTGAGTTATTTGTAGTGAGGTGGATGGACCTAGAGTCTGTCATACAGAGTGAAGTAAGTCAGAAAGAGAAAAACAAATACCGTACACTAACACATATCTGTGGAATCTAAAAAAAAAAAAAATGATTCTGAAGAACCTAGGGGCAGGACAGGAATAAAGACACAGACGTAGAGAATGGACTTGAGGACACGGGGAGAGGGAAGGGTAAACTGGGACGAAGTGAGAAAGTAACACTGACATATATACACTACCAAATGAAAAATAGATAGCTAGTAGGAAGCAGTTGCATAGCACTGGATAATCAGGTGGGTGCTTTGCAACCACATAGAGGGGTATGATAAGGAAGGTGGGAGGGAGACGCAAGAGGGAGGGGATATGAGGATATATGTATGCATATAGCTGATTCACTTTGTTATATAGCAGAAACTAACACAACCTTATAAAGCAATTATACTCGAATAAAGATGTTAAAGGAAAAAAGAAAAGAAAAACAAATTATTGCATTTTTTTAAAGAGCATTCATGAAACACTCAGCCTATCATGGGCAATAGCAAACTTAAAGCAGCAAGGGCAAGAACACAGGTAGACCTGATCAACCCTGGCACTTTCTCCGAGCCTCAGGTTTCTTGTTCCCGAAACAGAGATAAACACTGACATACAATTATACAAACTAATGTGTATAAAATACTTATCACAGTGCCTGGCACACAGTAGGTGCTCAGCAAATGTGGCAGAGCTGGTAGTAATTTGCAGTTTGTCACTATTCATGGGTAAGAGATTATCATATGCTGTATGGAAAACAAGTAAGTGCCAGGTTCTAGCCAGTGGGAGGGAATTTAGCCATCAATTCAGTTCACGCTCTCCACCACCTCAGCACTTGCTCCTGGTGGGCCCCACTCCTCCTGCCTGGGAACTCTGAGCCGTTGATAACAGATGAAACTTCCAGTCCCTACCCTGAGAGTGCTCCTGTTCAGCCTTTAACTGCAGCCCAGACAAATCACTGGGATCGTTCTGCCGGTCACCGCATAGAAAATCCCAACCCTCGTACGCTGATGACCTTGTACCCACCACCGGGTGCCCAAATATGCGCTGACTGGAAGGAGGTCTGATTGCGCAGCAAGTCCATTTGTTCCTTGCTTTAGAGTGATCAATCGTTTACTCACGTTTCAGTGAAATGGCCTGAAACGGGTAAGGAAAAAAGAACCCAGAGCTTGGGCACAGGAGATGAGAGGCAGTCTCAGCAATGGCACTGAGCAGGCAGCCAAGTCAAGAACAGCAAAGCCTCAGGGGCTCTGGGCTTCTCAGCCAGGAGTCGAGGGGCTGCCACGTGCTTCAGCCTCAGCAGGGATCTGCTGCTCCAGTTCCTGCTAAGCTTCAGCTGCAGTCACTCACTGCCCCCGTACTTAAAGCCTTTTCAGTTCAAGCTCATTCCTGGAGTCCCTCCCTCAGCTTCTGGAGCAGCAGCCCTGAGAGCTCATTTCAGGCAGCTCTTCTTCAGCAACCACCAATAAATATGTACCCCAAAACTTTCACCCATTCAGATTCTCTGACCCAACAATTCTACCTTCAGTAATCCATCCTAATGAAATAATCCTGAATATGAAAATAGCCTCATACACAAAGATGCTCACCAGCAATACTATGACAAAACAGCAGAAATGACCTATGTAATTGGTTGGAATATCATCACCCGTCCAACAGTAAGAAAGTTGTTTAAATTAGAGGATGAAACATCAAGACATTGAAATATATGTTTATCATGAATTTATGATAAAGGAAAGTGAGCAGACAATTATGTTGAGAAAGGAGTAAGAAACAATAGTAGTATGAGTACAGTTCTGTAAAAAAATTAATAAATAAATAAGCAGAACCATGGTTATACAAGATATTATCATAGGGTGAAGCTGGGTGAAAAGTACACAGAAACTATAACCATTTTTGCAACTTCTGGTAAGTCTTAAAACTATTTCAAAACTAAAATTATGTCTCAAAGAAAGAGAAGCAATTGTGCATGAGGAGGCAGCATAGAATAATGACTAATAGCACACACTTTAGAAAACTAAGTGTAGGGGATCAGTTATGGAAGGGAGTTTAAATCTAATCTGCTTTTTCCATTTAATCTCTGCTCATAACAAAGCTCCCTTAAGAATTCTTTCTGACACTCCCCCCCTCCTTGCTTCTGACCATCCTATCCCTGGAGGCTTTTTAGCACAGTAGTCCAGAAACCACAGCTGACACATGAAGTTGATCTCTCGTAACTGTAATCATCAGAACAGTAGTAACATTTATTCATCATTTTACCACTGTGGACCAAGGACTGTGCTACATGTTTTACGATGATGGGTCCTCACCATGACTTTCAAAGGCAAGTATTAATAATTCCGTTTTATAGATGAGAAAATAAGACTGAGAGGTCAATGACTTGTCCAGCTTATCATAGCTGATGAGTAACCCAGGCAGAATTTAAAACAGAGCCATTCAAATCCCAGGCTCCTTCCTACACAAAGTATTTATCAATTATTTAATTTTTTTTAAAGTTTCTTTATCTAATGTAACAGCAAATGCCTCTTTAGGGCTTCAGTTGCTCATCTGTCAAATTGAGCTATTGGACTGAATAAGGGCTCAATCTGAGACACAAGGATTCCCAAGTAACTTCAGCTTGCTCTCTCCCGGAGACATTTCCCCCACCCGGCAATCTTCTCCAAGTTCAGTGATACCCAATCGCTCAGAGAGCTTTGAATCCCACGGCTGGGACCCAGAACTTCTGATTTCCCTAGGCTGGGATGAGCTTAACCATCGGTGTTGCAGCCAGGACTGAGAACCACTCTCCTGACATGTTGACCTTCCTCCTTCTCCAATTCTTATCCTATCCCATGACGCCCACAATTCCGCTGGTCTGCCTTTCCAAATCATGCTTCTCACTGGAACCAGAATGATCTTTCTGAAACAGATATGGCACAGCACTCCCTGTTTATACAACTTCACTAGCTCCCCAGAGATTACCAGGTAGAGTCCTTAAGATTCTCATGGGACCATTCCCAACCTGGCCCCAGACCACCCTTCCAGCATCTTCTGCAGCCACTCCAAACCAGCACCCCCACACACACTGAACACTTGATATTTCCCAGTGTACTATGTGCCACCACACCACTCAGCCCAGCTCACCCTGTTTCCCCTTATTGGGAAGGCCCTCCCAACCCCCCATACCTACTCTACCTGTTCAGTCAGCCTTCAGATCCATTGCCCCTGTCCTGCCCTGCTTTCGCCTTCACACCTCCCTGCATCTTCCAAGGATTCTTTCCTCATTCCCTCAGGCAGAGCTTAGAATTCTGCCGTCCATGTTCTTATGTGTCTCATAGGCAGCTATTAAAGCCCAGACCATGCTGAATTATTAAGAGTACCAGTTTTGCTCACTTCTCCTCTGAGACTGTGAGTTCCTTGAAAGCAGTGCCATGCTCACTGCTGCACCCCTACAGTAGAGTATGAGTCTAAAATACCCCATCAGTATTTGTTGAATAATGATTGAATGAATGAATGGACAGAATCAAAGAACAAGCAAACGCTGTGCTCAGGTTTCACCGAGAAAGATCCACACAGCTTCTTCCTCAGCCCAGCAAGGTCTCCTGGCTGACAGCCACTTGCACTGAAATCAAATAGGGCAGAGCAGCAGCGAGAAGTGAAGAAAAAGTAGCCAAAGCCAGGACTTCTCCTCATGGCTGAAATCAGCGTTCTTACACCGGCAGCCCATACGCTAAACAAGTCCACAGAAGCATTTTGTTTGACTCAGAAAGTGTTTTAAAAATTGGGAAATTTCACCCAAAATCCAGCTCTACACTTACTCCTAGACTATCAGAGAATCAGACAACCCTCAACCTGCATTTCCACCAGGCTACAACGACTGGGGCTGGGTAGCTGCTGAGAAAGCCATAGTCCCTACCCGTCTCTATTGTCTTCACCCAGCTCACCACTCTGGATGTTTCCTGCCTGGCAACCCCCCCCAGGCATTTGAGTTTGCAACCACTGGTTTAAACAACCTGCTCAGTTTAAGGAGTTAAAATGCCTGTGTATGCTCACTCCAAGAACAAGAGAAAGGATCTTTTCAGCTCCATTTCTCTCCAGGCTAGGGAGTTTAATAAAACCCAGCAGACACTGAATGGATTTAGCCCTGAGAATGCCAGGGGCCAGGGCTGAGAAAGGAGACCAAGGTGGGGGAGGAGTGGGCCGTATGTGACACAAAGAGGCTATCTGGAAGTGTGACCCTCCGCTCCACTGGGCTGAGATAAGCTTCTCAGCGGGACTGTTTATGGGAGGTGAGGAAGGAGCTGGACACACATGGAGGAAACGGTCAGGCAGGAATTCCCAAGCAGGTCTGCTGGACTAGCAGCTTCTTGTGAAGCTTTAGCTCCACTCACTGGCTGGCTATAAATTGAGCTCCAGAAAATCAGCAAAACTCAGCGGAGCCTTCAGGCAGCCCCAAGGCACTGCTTGGAAGAGAATCTTCAGTTCATGCTTTCACGGAGCCCTTTGATGGGAGTAACAACTTGTGTTAGGAAGAGGGTCCGCAAAAGAAGGGGGTTAATATCCCCCACTCCCAACCACACCTCGCCAGCGGTCCAGGTCACACTTTGTCTCCTCATCATCTTTCTCCTGCTTTGAGACTCCACCATCTAGGTGAGAAGACAGCTCATTTCTTTTAAGTACCCACTACTCTTAGGCTCACAGGCAGACCCGCGTTTGAAGCTTATCTGATTTCAGATGGCCTTTTTTAGAAAAAAGCTATAAAATTATGAATATAAAGTAGACTCAGTGCCTTGAAAGGGCAAGTTCCTAGTTAATCCCCCTCTGGTCAGGGGTTTTCCATATGCTATCTCAGAAAACAGAGGCTGGGCTCTTTATTCACCTAGCTGGCAGAGAACCAGCTAGGAGAATAACCTCTCTTTGCCTCAGTTTTCTGAGAAATGGGATAACACTAGAGCTCACTCAAACTGTTGTTGGGAGGACTGAGGTAATACATGTACATGGTATTTGCTTAATAAATGTGAGCTATTACTGTTACCTCATTTATCCTCACAACAGCCCTGTAAAGCAACCATTATTCTCTCAATTTTATAGGTAAGCGTGGGAAATCTCCCTCCTCCCCACCTGCTGCAGACTGCACCCAAGCCTGCCTTTGCTGGGTGGGATTCCAGAGTTCCTGGATCTTCTTTTATCTCCTCTACTGCAACCAGGACTGAGTGTCTTCTGCTCTGTGAGGGATGAGCTAGCTCACCTGAAAACCCAACCCAACCCTTCTGACAATAAGCTGTGACGTGTTCATAGGTGATAAGGTATAGCAGGTAACTAACTCCACTTTGGTAGACATTTCAGCAGGAGTCTTTCAAAAAGAAAGATTTACCCAAGAGATGGAATTTTCAGGGACCCAGGGATGGGTCCCTGAGAGGTACATGAATCAGAAAGGAAGCCATGGTAGCAGGGAAAACATCCACTTGAAGTCTGATGACCTGCTAACCTTGTGACCTGTTCAAATCAGTTTACTTCTCATTTGTAAAATAAGAAGAATAAAAATAACATAGGACTACTGTGTAGCACAAATGAGGCTAATGTATATGAAAACGCTTTGGTTGCAGTAACGATAAAAAATAAAAATAACTTTTAAATATTTATAATTGTTTTTATTTTTTTTAATAAAAAATAACTGTACCAGAGTTCCCTGGCAGTCCAGTGATTAGGACTCTGCACTTCCACTGCAGGGGGCGCAGGTTAGATCCCTGGTCAAGGAACTAAGATCCCATGTGCCACACGGCGTGGCCAAAAAAATAAATAATAAATAACTACACCACTCAACAGTTTTCTGAGTAGTTACTTCATGCCAGACAATACGTGCTTCATATACATTAAGATTCACATTTAATGTGCCCAACTGCTCTCTTAAATACTATTATTTTGTCCTTTTTCAGATAAGGAAACTGACTGAGCCTAGGGAGCCTTTGACCAGTCTTAAGTAGAGGAACCAGTAATAAGTTTTGTGTTTTAGAGAAATTACTCTGTGTGACTGAATTAGTAAATGAATAAGCGAATGAACATTACCAAAGCCCATCTACCTAGGCTTTTCTTTTCTGCAAGCTAGGTGAATGTACTTTCCCACTCTCTCATATAATAATAAAAATAGGTAATTATATTACCTAATGGATAGTAGATTTTTACCACAAGAGGTATGTAAATCAATTAACATTTTTGAGGGATTTCTATGTGCTATATGCTTTAGGTTTATTATCATGCAAGTCTCATTACCCCCATTTTATAGATGAGGAAACTGAGGCTAAGAGATGACAAGCAATTTACTTCAAACCACAAAGACATCAGTAAGGAGAAGTCTGTATTCGAACTCAGGCCTGTCTGACAACAAAGCCCATACTCTTGCCTCTACTCTATAGCCTACATTCTATGAATAAAAATATTTATTTTCTTTGAGCAAAGACTATCATTTTCAAAGAGAAGCCAATTTCATAAATAGTCTAGCCATGTTTCAATACATGAGTTTTCCAAAGAAAACCAACATATTTTAACATACACTATTACCTCAGCATCCATACTAATTAAAAAAAGAAACTTGTCCATCATGTAAAGTTTCTTACTTAGAAAATAATAATAATAATAATAATAATAAGTGGTACATATAAAAATAGTGTTTTTTTTCCATTGACAATGGTTAACTGTAATTTCTATTTCCAAACCTGTGGATATTTGTTTTGCAATGTTTCCCAAGGATTCTAAAATCTCTGAAGAATTCTAATAACTCCTTGATAAATGCTTTATTGCAATGTTAAAAAAAAATATATATATAGCATAAATGATTCAAGTGAGGGTGCATCTGAACTGGAAAAATTACCCCAAAGGATAATGCTGAATACTGACAGGACTGCAGCCTCTGAGACTTCTCTAGCAAATGTTTGTTTTGATGCTCACATTTCTTAAAAGCATGTAATCAAGGAGAATAAAAATAAAACCTTATCCTCATTAGTAGGGGATAGTGGGAAAAGTCTTAAATCTGGAGACAAAAAAAAATGAGTTCAAGCTCTTAATTACTGGGTAATGTGGGTCAAGACAGTGATCTTTTTTTAAGTGAAGTATAGTTGATTTACAATATTATGTTAATTTCAGGTGTACTGCATAGCAATTCAGTATTTTTGCAGATTATACTCCATTATAGGTTATTACAAGATAATGGCTATAATTCCCTGTGCTATTCAGTATAACCTTGTTGCTTATCTATTTTACACAGTTTCTGTTAAACCTATACCCCTAATTTGTCTCTCGTTCCCTCTCCCCTTTGGTAGCCACAAGTTTGTCTCCTATATCTGTGAGAGACAGTGATCTTTCTTGAATCTCAGTTTGCTCACATGTAAATTGGGAATAATAATACTTACATCACAGAAGGCAAAGTGAAGGCTGTTTGAAAAGCATAACCCCCTATTCTATTCTATCCTCTTGTGTCTCCCTCCCTCCCGCCCTCCCTATCCCACCCCTCTAGGTGGTGACAAAGCACCGAGCTGATCTCCCTGTGCTATGCGGCTGCTTCCCACTAGCTATCTATTTTACGTTTGGTACTGTATATATGTCCATGCCACTCTCTCACTTTGTCACAGCTTACCCTTCCCCCTCCCCATATCCTTAAGTCCGTTCTCTAGTAGGTCTGTGTCTTTATTCCCGTCTTACCCCTAGGTTCTTCATGACCTTTTTTTTTTTTCTTAGATTCCATATATATGTGTTAGCATACGGTGGATGGACCTAGAGTCTGTCATACAGAGTGAAGTAAGTCAGAAAGGGAAGCAACTTTCTTTTGCAGGCACATTATTTGCAACCCTGCCAGTCACATATCAAAGTACGGAACAACCTAAGTGCCTTCCGTTTCCCTCCCAATATGCATGGGAGCTCACATTATGTCCTGGTGAGCTGTGAGCAAAAAGACGTAGAATATATCCCTAATTGCTATTTGCTTGGATTATTTTGAAAGTGGTCAGAGGGCTTTCTACTTTGCTGAGTGCTGTATGAAACACATCCAAATTTTCACTGAATGTTTAAATGTTTGGTCCACATTCAAGTGTTTGACAGCTAGTTGAGTTTTTTTCAAACCAAAAGGAGATAAAAGGCCCCTCACTTCCTGCTGAATACTGAGGAGGGAATTGTTTGACTAATTTAATACTGTCTAGGGTAAAGGAACTCAAATCTGGTCCAATTTAGAAAATATTCTGATTTTTAAATATAAGAATGATCAGTGTTTTGTTTGTTTTATATGGGGGCTGGGGAAGTAATGTGACTGGAGACTATATTCATTAAAATTATGCGAATAATAAATATCTGATCATATATATCACTTTGCAAGAGAATATTAAAATGACACTTTTCCTATTGTCTGTTTGGACTGAAGCCTCCAAACTAAGAATAATAGATGTCAATTACACTCACACTGTAGAACAAGGGGCTAGGTTTGCAAAGATGATGGTCCAAAACAAGGCTTGCAATAGGCCCGATGAAGTTGATTGGCCAATTGAGGAGTGATTAGGAAAACTTTGGTGAATCCCAGGCAATTTCCAAGCGTGGGGGAGCTTCAGAAGAAGCATTTAGAGAGCTTGGCACTGGCCCCTGGGATCTGGGATAACACAGAGACAGTTATGGGAAACATGCCTGAAAAAATCTAAAAGCAAGAGTTTGGTCAGCCTAATGGCAGAGTGGAGAGTAGTTGAGACTGTATGAAAAATGATTACACTCCTAGAGTTTAGTGACACAGTGAACCTGCCTCCTGCTGCAGGCTGCCTGCTGTCTCCACCAGCCCTGAGTCTCCTGGAAAAGGACCACTTGGGGGTGAAGGTAAGCCCAGCAGAAAGAAGCTGAATGTGAACTGGCAGAGGTCAGGGCTTGGAAGTAGAGGGGTAGGGGAGATCATTAACCTCCAGAAAGAGAAGCACTGTGGGCAACAAAGAAATTGCAGGTACATTACAGAAACCTCCCAGGAAAGGGATAACCTCATCCTTCCTCTACCTGCAACCCTGGAGGAGCCAGAGGTGGCACATTCAGCAGAAGAGAGGGAAGAGAAAAGCTATGTGGAAAAGCAGATGATCACACCCCTCCCTTAAAGCAGGTTTGAAGCCTGCCTTAGGCCTTGGCTAAGGTAATGAGAGAATTTTATAATTGGATGAAAATGTGGAGTTCTGATATTAGACTGGACCTTACATTTCATAACCTAAAAGAGACAGACATTTATTCATTCTAAGAGGAATCAGAAAACTCATGCACCCTAGCCAAGATTTCATCCTGAATCTAGGAAAAAATGACTTAATGGAGCAAGTTTAACAGAAAGTGATAAGAAAGAATAAATTTGCTTTCTGCTTGTACCTCACTGAGTCCAGCTGCCAAAATACATTAGTTATAAATGTCTTGCTTTAAAAAAACAAAAATGAAATAAGACAATAACAAAATATTACTCTGAGGATAAAGCCCCAAATCCTCACATGGCATGTGTTTGTGTATCTGGCCCCTGCAAAGCTTTTGAATTTCACTTCATGCCACTCTCTACCACAGTAGCTCCAGCCACATGGCTTTCTCAAAATGCTTTAGAAATACAAGTAGCTTAACACCTCAGGTACACACTCTACCCTCAACCTTGGAATTGTTTGCCTCCTCTCATCTTCACCTCCCTAATTCCTCCTTGTTCTTAGAATGCTCTGGTTGTAAGCAACAGACACCAGCAGAAACTTAAGCAGGAAATGAATTTATTGGAAAGGTAGGAGGTAGATCACACAATCAAAGACTATTAAAAAAATAATTACTTTGGGACTCCCCTGGTGGTGCAATGGATAAGACCCCACGCTCCCAATGCAAGGGGCCTGGGTTTGATCCCTGATCAGGGAACTAGATCCCACATGCATGCCAAAACTAAGAGTTTGCATGCTGCAACTAAGGAGCTGGCGAGCTGCAACTAAGGAGCCCAAGAGCCGCAACTAAGGAGCCTGCATGCCGCAACTAAGACCTGGTGCAACCAAATAAATAAATTAATTTAAAAAATAATAATTACTTTAAAGACACAGCTGGAAAATAACAGAAGCCAAGGAAGCCTAAGCAATTAAGATGGTAGGAAATGATGGGCAGTCTATTCTGGAAAAGATATCATCCTCAGCTTTTTGTTTTGTTTTGTTTTGCTGGAGAGTCACCCCTAGGTTGGGACATGTGCCCACCCCTAACTAGGGGAGGGCAGAGTGTTTGGGTACAATAAGGGAACAGAAATTTCTCCAAAGAAAATCAGGACACAATTTACACAATAAGGGTAGGCAGGCAACACAACTGAAATCCACTTCGTTTAAGGACCATTCAATGTTTCTTCCCCTGCCAGTTAGTAGCCACAGACTCTTAAGCAGGCTATTTATAGTATCTGTGTCTCAGTTTATTAATCTTGAGATAGTATAAGTATCTGCCTCATAGATTAGTGGTGAAGATTAAATTAATGAATATATGTAACCCACTGAGCAAAGTGCTAGCACATAGTGCTAGCTAATATTATTTTTTAGAAAAATTTTCCATAACCTCCCTAGTCTCTGCCAGGTCAGTCCATTATATTCTCCCATCTTGTATTTCTCCTTTGAGTACTTATCATAAGCAAACTTGTAGAATTATTTCTGTAATTTTTACTTAAATGTGTGTATCCCACTAACCTCATAAGGGCAGAAGAAACATTTATCTTTTTCACCTTGTATTCTCAATGTGTAGTGCATAGCATAGTGTATTAGGCTGACTAATAGCTCCCAAAGATAACCAGGTCCTAATCCCTGGAAGCTGTGAACGTTACCTTAAATGGCAAAAGCAACTCCAAAGATGTGATTAAGTTAAGGATCTTGAGATGGGAAGATTATCCTGGATATATGGGTGGGGCCTAAATATAATCACAAATGTCCCTATAAGAGGAAGGCAAGGGGAGATTTGACTACAGAATATGAGAAGGCAATGTGACATCAAAAGCAAGAAGTTGGAATAATGCAAGGAAGAGCTCACAAGCCAAGGAATGCAGGCAGCTTTCAGAAGCTAGAAAAGACGAGGGAACACAATCTCTAGAGCTTCCAGAAGGAACCAGACCTGCCAACACCTTGACTTTAGCCCAGTGAAACTGATTCTGGACTTCCGGCTTCCAGAAATATAAGAGAATACATTTATATTGCTTTAAGCCACCAAGTTTGTGGTAATTTGTTAGGGTAGCCATAGGAACTAACACTCAGGCACTCAAAAAATATTTATTGAAAAATAAATGAGACTGGGCCTCCCTGGTGGCGCAAGTGGTTGAGAGTCCGCCTGCCGATGCAGGGGATACGGGTTCGTGCCCCGGTCTGGGAGGATCCCATATGCTGCGGAGCGGCTGGGCCCGTGAGCCATGGCCGCTGAGCCTGCGCGTCCGGAGCCTGCGCGTCCGGAGCCTGTGCTCCGCAACGGGGGAGGCCACAACAGTGAGAGGCCCGCATACCGCAAAAAAATAAATAAATAAATAAATAAAAAATAAATGAGACTTAGAAAATGAACAAAAAAAGTATCCATCAAAGCCAGCATAGAAGCTGATGTACAAGACTAATCTTCATGACAAACATAAGACTGAACAACTTATTTTGGTCCACACATCTAATATTTAATTATAGGTACATCAGTTAAATAATGAATATTCTTGTACTTGTCAAGGTTTTTAGTTGAAAATTGAAGACGTTATCATTGACTGGGAATGATAGGGGCCAGGAATTTATTCAAAGGGTAGCATATGTCTCAGACTCACCAGGATGATTGAAGAACCAGGTTCAAGGCCAGCCATGTATGGTGTGCATTGCAACACAGCAGCCCTGTTGAAGATCTGCAGCCAGAAGCAACATACAAAACATGCCACATCATTGGTCTGGGGAAGACACCATTGGCTCTTCTACCAAACGCAGTATTGTATTACCAAGCACTGACTGCCACCATTATTACTGCAGTTTCTGATCTTCCTGTAGCACTGCAGCCAGAGAGTTCCTCAAGAGTCCTAAATTGCAGTAAAGGCTAGGAAAGTAAGGACTGGGCATTTTCAGCTTCTGTAGTAGGAGGCATCTCAACGTCTCAACAAGATTCAGAATGGGAACAGGGAGATTCCCCAAACATAAGAAGAAATGGGTCAGATGATGGGTAACCATAAGGGAAAGATAAATACATACTACAGTCTCACATCCAAAGCTTACAGTGAACTGATTTTCGAGCATCAGACTTGAACATGAATTCACAGAACCGGAATGTGCAGTCATGCATCTAATGACCTCCTGTGTTCGATCACTTCTAAATTCAAATTAAAGCAGGTAACAGAATACAGAAGATATTGAGGTTAAATACATCAATCTCTAATTTGATCATTAAATGAAATGAAAGTGCCTTAAGGAATTTTTAAAGACTGATTTCCTTGGTCAGATCACCAAATGGCATGAAGAAATGCCTGGTTTAATCTATCACATTGTCCCATTAGATTTAATTAAAGCCGTATCAACTACCTGACAAAAAAATAAGTAATACCTTATTTGGGGCAACCAAATAACTAGAGTTTGGGGTAAATATTAGATGTCATTATAATAAAGGGAGAATAAAAATCCCAGACCTTAGATTATCAGAGTCTACCACTTAAAATAGCCATACAACTAGTATTTGCCTTCTTCGGTATCAGGCAATGTGCTAAGCACTGGGATTTTTTTTTTTTTTTTTAACGATTAAGGAGGAATCCCTGAAAGAATTTATATTCTGCAGAGGAGTTAAGGAATAAAGACATGTAAATAAACTAATCATAATAATAATAAGTTGTAACAGGTGTTCTAACAGATGTGCTATGGGTTGAATTGAGCCCACCTCCACCCCGCAAATTTATATGTTGAAGCCCTAGCTCCCATTACTTCTGAATGCGACCTGATTTGGAAATGGGATCATTGCTGATGTAATTAGTTAAGATGAGATCAAACTGGAGTAGGATGGGTCCCTAATTCAATATGACTGTTGTCCTGATATAAAGAACACCATGTGAAAAGACAGACAAACACACAGGGATAAAGCCATGTGAACATTGGAGTTATGCTACCACAAGTCAAAGAACTACGGCCACTCGTGCTCCCGCAGTGTCCATGGACACTCCTTTTTCCGCAACCGATTTTGCACCCACTCGCAGCGGAGCGCACTACGTGCAGTGACGTGAAGAAGCCCCGCGCCACCCAGCAGGCCACAGCCGTTTGGGAGCCCGAGACTCTTAAAACGGTAGAGCAACTTTTTCCAGGAAAGATGACAGACCAGATGTGCACCTTTCTTTTCAAAAAGCCTGGGCGAAAAGGGGCTACAGGTCTCAGAAAGCGCCCGATCTGCCACCAAGAGTCCGGAGACGACAGCAGCAGCAGTGACGAAGGCAGCACTGTGGTTAGCCGGGAAAGGAAGCGGGAGACCCACAATCCGATGATACAGAAGACCCCTGGCGGTGGTAAACAGAAGGCAACTTACGGTGACCAGAGTAGCCAGGAGGAGGAGAACGAGCCCGAGAGTCTCGGCGCGGTCTATAAGTCCACTCGCTCAGGGAAACCCGTGGGGCCAGAGGATATGGGTGCGACTGCTGTCTACGAGCTAGACACAGAGAAGGAGCGTGACACACAAGCCATCTTTGAGCGCAGCCAGAAGATCCAGGAGGAGCTGAGGCACAAGGAAGATGACAAGATCTATCGGGGAATCAATAATTATCAGAAGTACATGAAGCCCAAGGATACATCTATGGGCAATGCTTCCTCCAAGATGGTGAGGAAAGGCCCCATCCGAGCTCCCGAGCATCTGCGTGCCACCGTGCACTGGGATTACCAGCCCGACATTTGTAAGGACTACAAGGAGACTGGCTTTTGCGGCTTTGGAGACAGCTGCAAATTCCTCCATGACCGTTCAGATTACAAACATGGCTGGCAGATCGAACGTGAGCTTGACGAGGGTCGCTATGGTGTCCATGAGGATGAAAACTATGAAGTGGGAAGCAATGAGGAGGAAATACCGTTCAAGTGTTTCATCTGTCACCAGACCTTCCAAAACCCAGTTGTCACCAAGTGCAGGCATTATTTCTGCGAGAGCTGTGCGCTGCAGCATGTCTGCACCACCCCGTGCTGCTATGTCTGTGACCAGCACACCAATGGCATCTTCAATCCAGCGAAAGAATTGACTGCTAAACTAAAGAAGCACAGAGCTGCAGAAGAGGGTGGTGCTTCTGATTTCCCAGAAGACCCCGATGAGGGTCCAATTCCCATTACTAATTAATTTTCCCATTATTCTCAAATCTCAAAATAAATGTTGTTTTGGTGGGGGGGAAACAAGTCCTTCCTTAGTGCCTTCAGAGAGGGCATGGCCTTGTCAGCACCTTAATCTGTCTTCCTGCCTACAGAACTGTGAGATAATAAATTTCTATTGTTCTGGGCCACTCAGTTGTTGGTACTTTGTTATGACAGTCCTGAATCCACTGAAGTTGCAGCATAGAATATCAATATACAAAAATCAGTCACATTTTTATACACTAACAATGAACTATCAGAAAGAGACATTAAGCAAAGAATCCCATTTGAAATATGATAAATAGAATAAAATACTTAGGAATAAATTCAACCAAAATGGTGAAAGATCTGTACACTGAAAACAATAAGACATTAATAAAAGTAGTTGAAGATGACACAAATAAGTGTAAAGATATTCCATGCTCAAGGATCAGAAGAATTATTATTGTTAAAACCTCCATACCACCTAAAGTGATCCACAGATTCTATGCAATCCCTATCAAGTTTCCAATGGCATTTTTCACAGAATAGAATTAACATCTAAAATTTGTATGGAACCACAGAAGAACCCAAATAGGCAAAGCAATCTTAAGAAAGAAGAACAAAGCTGGAGGCATTGCATGTCCTGATTTCAAACTATAGTACAAAGCTATAGTAATCAAAGCAGTATGGTATTGGCATAAGAACAGACACAAAAATCAATGGAACAGAATAGAGACCCCAGAAATAAACCCATGCATATATGGTCAATTAATTTACAACAAAAGAGCCAAGAATATACAATGAGAAATGATAGTCTTTGCAATAAATGGTGTTGGAAGACTGAATAGCAACATGGAAAAGAAAGAAATTGGACCCCTATCTTACCATACACAAAAGTCAACTCAAAATGGATTAAAGACTTAAGCATTAAAGACCTGAAATCATAAAACTCCTAGAAGAAAACAAAGGGGGAAATGTTTTGATGTTAATTTTGATGATGATTTCTTAGATATGACACCAAAAGCCCATGCAACAAAATCAGAAGTAGATAAGTGGACTACATCAAACTAAAAAGTTTCTTCACAGCAAAGGAATCAGCCAACAAAATAAAAAGATAACCTACTAAATGGGAGAAAATATATCTAAAAAGGGTTAATAACCAAAATATATAAGGAACTCATACTACTCAATAGCAAAGAAAACAATTTAAAAATGGGTAAAGGAAGTGAATAGATATGACAAACAACTGACCAACAGGTATATGAAAAAGTGCTCAGTACCACTAATCATCAGGAAAATACAAATCAAGACCATAATGAGGCACACCTCACACCTGTTGGAATAGCTATTATGAAAGACAAGAGATAACAAGTGTTGGGGGGGTATGGAGAAAAGCGAAGTCTTGTACACTGTTAGTGGGAATGTAAATTGACACAGCCTTTATTACTATTATTACAAATAAAGAAGGCAGAAGGAAACTTTTGGAGGTGATGGACATGTTTATGGCATATATTGTGATCGTGGTTTTAAGGATGTTTATCTCCAAACTCATCAATCTGTGTATCAAGTTGAGTTAATTATATGAAACGATGATATTAGGAAAACCAAGACTTGGCTGAGAAAAACAGATCCAAGAAACACACATTCAAGATCAGAAACCTCCAGCTGTCACTCCCTTCAGAGCTTGCAGAGAGATGCAATTTCAACAAAACTGACACTACCTTTCCCCTAAACCTCTGATTTATATGTGGATGAAAGGAAGTTATAAGTTGTCTTTTGTTTGTAAATAGAAGCTATTTTTCCTTCTTTCCCCTCTCTCTAAGGGAAGGTAAGAAGGGGCTTCCTCTCTCCCAAACCAAGGGAACACTCAAGACAATGATTGGTAAAGTTTGATGATGGCTGCAAGAAGGTCATGTTGATATTTTGCTTCTGGTAGGATGTTTACTTAGCCACTGAACTTGATGATCTTCCTTGCACTAGTGGAGTAGGAGAAGAGACAATTGGAAGTGAAGGCACGGTGGGAGCCCACAGGGCAAAAGAAGGAAGGTCAGGACTCCCGGATCCCAAACCTGCATTCTAGTTTCCTCAGATCTGGGGCTACAGTCTTGCTGGTGATGGTTACATCATAAAGCAAACAGGCACTCGGTTCAAAAAATTATTCTGTAAAGCTGTCAATTGAGGATCAGTGGAAGATATAGCCAATCATGAAAGGAACCCACAATGCCTTCAGAGGCTGCTTGAAAGGAGACCATCATCAGCTGAATCTGTGGAAACCATTATCTTGTCCTATGGAGTCCACAGACATCAATCTCAAACACCATTTAAGGCCAACCAAGGAAAGAACTAAGCCTCAACACTTTAGGAGCATGAAGCAGGGCAGAATCTGCCTCACATCACTCCTGCCTGTCCAACATCCCATGTGTATTGAGATTACACATGTCCCATACGCACCCACACATACTGTTCCAAACTCCTACCCCTGCAAGTCTCACCTATTTAGGAGGGAGATCTAGAGGATTTTTTTTTTTTTTTGGCTGCGTTGCTGCGCGCTCTTTCTCTAGTTGCGGCGAGCGGGGGCTACTCTTCATTGTGGTGCACGGGCTTCTCATTGTGTTGGCTTCTCTTGTTCTGGAGCACGGGCTCTAGGCACGTGGGCTTCTGTAGTTGTAGCACGCAGGCTCAGTAGTTGTGGTTCATGGACCCTAGAGCGCAGGCTCAGTAGTTGTGGCACACGGGCTTAGTTGTTCCATGACATGTGGGATCTTCCAGGACCAGAGCTCGAACCCGTGTCCCCTGCATTGGCAGGCAGATTCTTAACCACTGTGCCACCAGGGAAGTTCCTAGAGAATTTTTTAATCGAATAAGAGACTTTGATTTTAAAACACTCAGGAATAAATTTTAGAAAATGCTAAAAGTCTGTTCTAATAATGGAATGCGGCTGAAAAGTAATGCAGATGCTGAGATACTGTCCTAGTGGAAAACGAGGCTTCAACATAGTACAGTTGGTAGCAGTTGACGAAAAAAATAAAAGCATTTGAGTTTATACCTTGATGAGTCAAGTTTCCTCACAAAAACACTAGAAACGTGTATCCATAGTATATAAAGAATACTTCCTAATTAATACAAGAAAAGAATGCCCACGAGAAAAATGGGTATTTTCATTATCTAAACTTAGTGGCTCAAAACTAGTCATCATTTCTTTGCTTTTGAGCCTGCGATTTTGGCAGGGCCCCAGTGGAAACAGCTTGTCTCTACTCCTTGTGACATTTGCCATGGCTGGAAAGTCAAAGGTGACTTCTTCATATGTCTGGCACTTCAGCTAGGATGGCTGGAACAGCAGGGAGACTAGAGAGACATCTCTCTCTCCTCATGGCCTCTCCACATAGCTAGACTGGACTTCCTCATAGCATGGCAGTCTCAGAGTAGTTGGATCTCTTACATAGTAGCTGGTTTCCTCCAAAAAGCAAAAGTAGAGCTTGCCTTGTTTTCTTAGGCCCAGACTGGCACCATGTCAATTCTGCCACATTCTATTAGTCATCCAAGAGAAAGGTACCCTCATTGTCCCAAGACATAAAGATGTTCATCACAGCATTGTTTGCAATATTAAAATACTGGAAACAACCCAAATGCCTAATCAGTAATGTTTAGATGAATAAAATATGTTATATTAATATAGTGAAGCAGAAGAAAATTAATAAATGGGATCAATATGCATCAACAAGACTAGATCTAAAAACAATGTTGAGTGAGAAAAGATCATTAAGAAATCATACGCTATGAAACAAATCATGTAATTTTTTAAAAAACACAAACTAGAACTACATATCTTTGCATATACATAGTGAAAGTATTAAATCATGGACTGTAAGGACACACACCAAAATCAAGACGGTAATTGCCTCCAGGAAAGAAGAGAAAAGCAGTGTTCTGAGAAAGGACAAAGTAGAATTCAACTTTATTTGTCATGTTTCAACCATTTTATTTTTTAAATCTGGTGGAAATATGATGACATTTTAACATTTTTGATGGCTTTTTACTATATTAGTCAGGAATATTCTGAAGCTTAAATCCTCTTCAAATTTTAAAAAACTTTGAGTTACCATGTATTAAAATTGCTAATCTAGGTGGTAGGTCCAAGATACTTAATTTGGATACTTCAGTCAAAAGCTATGAAGGGTCTGAGATTTTATTCTATTTATAAGCTAACAATGTAGCCTGCCACAGTTTCACGTATGCTAACAGAACACATGAGATTCCTGGGTTAGAAATAAAAGACTTATTACTCATGATAATAAAAGTAGCCAGAGTATGAGCACTTGTGCCAGCTCCCAAAATCCTAGTTCCCATAAGACAATAAAAAGAAGGTTGTATTATAGGAGATTAACACTGGCTTACGGAGCCCTAATTTTCTGTATTGAGCAGAAGACTGTTTGGCCCATGCTCTATGTACTATCTCTATGTTCTAAGTCTGTAGGAAAATCTGTCCCTTGCTCCATAAGGAGACATTAGAGCTATCTTCCAAGGCTGATTGCTATATAGTAAGTCCTCTACATGTGAACCTTCAAGTTGCAAACTTTCAAAGATGCAAACGTACATTCCATCAATGTCAGGCATGAGTGAAATTGCAGTTTGCCCTCCATCTCTTATTGCTGATGATCCTTCAGCTCTACCATCTCCCACCTCCTCTCCCTCCTCCAGTCAGTAACTCTTCTTGCCTGTTCACTAAATGCCAGCTCCTGTACACCAGCCATTGTATTGTACTACTGCGCTTTTCAATGTATTGTACTGTAAGATTTAAAATGTTTTCTTTATTTTTGTGTTTGTTTTTTATGTATTATTTGTGTGAAAATATTATAAGCCTATTACAGTACAGTACTATATAGCAGATTGTGTAGTTGGGTACCTAGGTTAACCCTGTTGGACTTACAAACAAAGTGGACTTATGAACGTATTCTCGGAAAGGAACTTGTTTGTATGTGGGGGACTTACTGTACAAGCATCCTTCAAAAGAAGGTAGCCAATACTTTTGCTCATAAAATTTTCAGAAATGCAAGTGACCTATGGAGAATTGTCTCCTAACAGGAAACTTTCGATATGTGAAGAGGTACCCCAGTTTAATAGCAGTACATAGGACTAATTATTATATGTGTTAGATAAAAGTATGTACTTAAAGTTTTAAAATTTAATGTAGTACTTATCTTATTCTTACTATAAACCCCTATGTTGGGGGAGATCATTGAGAAGACATGACTGCTGGTTGACTGGAGAGCTGGACCCAGGTAACTGGAAGCTCCTCCTCGCCCCCTCCCCTGTCCTTGCAATGTATGTTCTGCCCACTCTCTCTACCTTGAGACAACAAGATGTTGTTGAGACGGTCTGGACCAGATATGTGACTGAACCCAGTTAAGGCCTCTATATAAACTTTTAAGATGACGCCTGGCTGGTGCAGAGATCTACTTGTCTTGTGGACGCCCAAGACAAGCCTCATAAGTAATTTCCCTTGCTTATTAAAACTTCATCCTATCAATCTGGAGTGGTCTGACTCTTTTTCCAGTCTCTCCTTGCCCGCCACGTATGGGGGCCAGTTTGTGAACCAACTCTCTACAAGCTAAAAACTAACGATTATGAAAAAAGCTAACTTGTAACAAAATAATAAAACAGCTTTGCACCTCAAGTGCAGTGTTTCTTAAAACATTAAGTGTCCTTTTAAAATTTTATGAGGAAAGAAAAAAACAACTACATAAGACCAGAATATTTAAAGGTATTCTAAGCCATAAATATACTATACTATAAACAAGGTGCCATAGCAATAAAATGGGCTATAGATATGCCTTAGAATTAACTTCAGTATACATTATGATGCATAATAGCTGCTGGAATCTTTAAACAACTTATAATGCATGTTTTACTTCTTTATGTTAGTACGGAAAAATTCAAAATGCCGTACAAAGTTTTTTTAAAGGCCTACATTGAAATTCCAAGAAAGCAACCTGAATTCTAACATAAGGATAATGATAATCGATAGTTATATGAAACTTTTCAGTCTATAAAACACATAAAACATTTTTTACATGCAAAATACTAAAATGCTAATTCCCAAACGACTTAGAAGCAAAAAATTATTCAGACATATATTATTTCCCTATCTAACTACTAAGGGCTTTTTAGTACACAGTGGGTACTGGTTAAAATATAATTATTATAGTACCCAAGCACTGGACAGGAGTTTGAGACAGTGTGAAAGACACAAGTTTTAAAGTCCAGCTTTGCCAGATTTGAATCCCAACTCTGCCACTTTATAGCTTTACAATGTTTAGCAAGTCACAATTTCCATAATCCTCAGTTTCCTCAACAGCAAAATGAAGAGAATAATATCTAAGTTATATTTCAAATGGCTAGCTCTATGTCTGGCACATAATGAGTCTCAATATCAGTTCTTTAAGTTCTAAAGTATTTCTACTTCGTATTTAATAATACTAGTAAGTAGATTAAAAAGTACAGGTCAGTGTGGCTTTGAATTGCAATTTATTACATGCCAGTAATCTTACTCCATAATTGTAAATCATCCAAAGAAGGGCATTGTCGATCGATTCTTATTAGGGGAAACACTTAAATATTCTATTTCTTACTTAAGTTCCAGGAGAAACACTTACCTTCTTTAAGTTAAGCCATTCTATCAAACAGCCAACAAATAGAAAGAAAACATGCTGCATTAATTTTTCTGTAAGAAATAAGACAAAAAAACAAGAAGAACTCCAGGCCAGAAGTCAGCACAGGTAAGTTAAAGTTTCACTTATTCTTCTAATTAGTTGTGTGGTCTTAGGAAAAATATACTTTCTACTCTCTGAGCCTCAGTTTATCTGTCAAAGAGAGTTTCATTTATTCTAATACTTATGGATTTTTTGGTCAGGCTCATGAGTTTCTAAAACATGAATCAGGGACTACCATGCCTGTGAATGACACTATTAGATTCCTTTCCTGCCACCACTGGCCCTTCTACTCCACAGTCTTCCCAGATTTAAAAAAAGAAGAAAGAGAGGAAGAAAGGGAGAATGGAAGGAAGGAAGGAAGGAAGGGAAGAAGGGTGGGAGAAAAGAAGGAAGAAAGGAAAGGGGGGGAGGCAGAAAAAACCCTATTTTGTTCAGGCATCAATCCACCCAGCTCCAAAAGACAAATCATGATTTTTTCTGAGCGAATCATGACAATTCTCATCCCCTTTGCACAATATTCTCTTTTCTAGCCTCTCTTGAAACTAGGAGTGTCTACATCATCCAGTTCTGGTAAATAAGGCAAAAGAGATCATCAAGTGAGCTTCTGTAAGAAATTTTCTTCACTCACAAGGAGAACTTTTCCCCACATACTCCCCTCTTTCCTGCTTGGAATGCTAGAGACACAGTACCTGGAACTGTGGCAGCCATATTGTGGCCATGAGGTCACAAACACAAGGATGATGAATCAATTCCACTCAGGATGATGGAAAAATCTTGGGCCTTTTATACTATCATTGAGCCACTGGATATTACTTCAAAATTTTTTAATAAATAAATAATATACATCATTATGATTTAAGCTTCTGTTACTTGGGGTATTTGTTACTGACAGCTAATTGCATTCCTGACTGATACATTGCACTCATTGGAGATTTCTACTGGTAGAGGAGGTAGGCAAATCATTAGAAAAGTGCTGTAGAGTTAAATAATTACTATAATAGGGGTTCAAGTAATTCATTTACCTAGCTGACAGGTTGCTGCAAGGACAAAGAAGAAAAGATATGAAAATGCTGCTGAGAAAAATATGAAGTTCAATATAAAAGGTCATACTGATACTAAAATCTGAGTGGCATCATATATCCAGAAATACCAAAAGCCTACAAGAGAGTAATGTGATAATAATGATGATCACAGCTAACTGTTTCATTTAAAGAATATCTCACCTGACAGAATGGCCATCATCAGAAAATCTACAGACAGTAAATGCTGGAGAGGGTGTGGAGAAAATGGAACCTTCTTACGCTTTTGGTAGGAATATAAATTGGTACAACCATTACAGAGAGTACTATGGAGGTTCCTTAAAAAAACTAAAAATAGAACTACCATATGACCCAGCAATCCCACTACTGGGCATATACCCTGAGAAAACCATAATTCAAAAAGACACATGTACCCCAACCTTCACTGCAGCATTATTTACAATAGCCAGGTCATGGAAACAACCTAAATGTCCGTTGACAGATGAATGGATAAAGAAGATGTGGTACATATATACAATGAAATATTACTCAGCCATAAAAAGAAATGAAATTGGGTCATTTGTAGAGCTGTCGATGGACCTAGAGTCTGTCATACAGAGTGAAGTAAGTCAGAGAGAAAAAAACAAATATCATATATTAATGCACATATGTGGAATCTAGAAAAATAGTACAGATGAACCTATTTCCAGGGCAGGAATAGAGATGCAAACATAGAGAATGGACGTGTGGACGTGGTGGGGAAAGGGGAGGGTGAGATGAATTGGGAGATTAGGTTTGACATAAATACACTACCATGCGTAAGATAGATAGCTAGTGGGAAGATGCAGTATAGCACAGGGAGCTCAGCTTGGTGCTGTGTGATGACCTAGATGGGTGGGATGGGGGATGGGAGGGAGGTCGAAGAGGGAGGGGATATATGTATACATATAGCTGATTCACTTTGTTGTACAGCAGAAACTAACACAACATTGTAAAGCAATTATACTCCAATAAAAAAATTTTAATAAAAATATAAAGAATATCTTTATGTATTTGTTACAACAAAAACAATAGTGAGTTGAAGTTAAATGATCAGACTTTTTGAAAATGCTTCATAGAAATTATTTTCCCTCTATTATGGAGGATATTAACATTGATTTGTTTGGTGGAGTCTTTTTTAAAAATACATGAATTTAGTGGATATCTCTCCCTTCCCTTAAATTTTCCATTGTTACTTTATTTGACAAATAGAGTTTAATATAACTTTTACTCTTTTTTTTGTGGCAAGAACACTTACCATGACATCTATCCTCTTAACAAATTTCATGTGTAACACATTATTGTTGACTATAAACATATATACAACGTTGTACAGCATATCTCTAAAGCTTAGTTATTTTTCTTAACTGAAAGTTTATGCCTGTTGATTAATAATTCCCCACTTCCCTCTCCCTCAGCCCCTGGTAATCACCATCCAGTCATTGATTTTATGAGTTTTACATTTTAGATACTTCATGTAAGGGGAGTTATGTGGTACTTGTCTTTCTGTGTCTGGCTTATTTCGCCGAGTATAATGTTCTCAAGGTCCATCCGTGTTGTCCCATATTGCAGAATTTCCTTGCTTTTTTAAGGTGGAATAGTATTCCATTGTATGTATTTAGCACATTTCTTTACCCATTCATCTGTTGATGAACACGTAGGTTGTTTCCACATCTTGGGTAACACAAACAGTGCCTCAATGAACAAGGGAGTGCTAATATCTCTTTGAGATCCTGATGTCAATTATTTTGTATATATACCCAGAAATGGGATTTCTGGATCAAATTGTAGTTCTATTTTTAATTTTTTTATGAACCTCCATACTGTATTTCATAGCAGCTGCACCATTTTGCATTCTCATAATCAGTGTGTAAATCTTCCAATTTCTCCATATCTTTGTCAACACTTGATCACAACTAACTCTAATGGAGTGATTCCCTTGACCCAAGGCTTTTTCTGAGGCACTATATATAATAATTCATTTAATTTTCCAAAAAGCTGCAGGAGATCAGCATTATGACTATCTCCATTTTATGGTGGAGGAAAGTGATTTAATGGCAGCAAAAGTTGCACAGATAGTAGAGTAGCTGGTATTTGAATCAAAGCAATCTTCTGCTAGAATAAATGGATTCAACCACCACAATATTCTACAACTCTGCAAAGCTTTTTTAAAAAGTAATTGTCTTACTTATTTTTTAAAAAGGAGTAAGGCTTGACTTTTAATTGTAAGAATAGCCAAGTCCTTCAAGAGACAGTTAATATCAGAGCACAGTTCCCATTATGTGCTGATAAAATTGCTCTAGATAAATGGTAAATAGGGATTCATTCTGCCTTTTACTAGGCAGGAATGAATCCACATTCCACACATTTCATAAAGGAGTAATTAATTATAAAAAAACTAATCAAATGCATATAAACCATACTTCCTGCTCTTCCATGCTATCTGTGCAAAGTTTGTATCCTATTCTAAAAGTCACTGGTGGGCGGAATCAAGATAGTGGACTAGGAGGACACAGAATTCGTGTCTTGGCACAGCTAAGGCACCTACCAGGCACAGGTGGGGAACCACAGACACCTAAGGGGATGGGAGGAACCCACAGGAGCTGGCTTGTAGGACCTTGGTTCCCAGGCTGGAGGTCGGGCCCAAGCTCCTGCGGTGGGAGCTCCAAGTCCAAACCACTGGACTAACAGAGAACCTCAAACCCCAGGGAATATTAATTGGAGTGAGGCCTCCAGGAGGTCCCAATCTCAGAACCAAGACCTGGCTCTATCCAACTGCCGGCAAACTCCAGTGCTGGACACCTCAGGCCAAACAACCAGTAAGACAGGAATACAGGACCAACCATTAAAAAAATAATAATAATGAAACAACAAAAAAAACTTGTTACAGATGAAGCAACAAGGTAAAAAAATGCAAGACCAAAAAATGAAGAAAAAAATAGGCAACCTATCTGAAAAAGAATTCAGAGTAATGATAGTAAAGATGATCCAAAATCTCAGAAATATAATGGAGAAAACACAAGAAACATTTAACAAGGATCTAGAAGAACTAAAGAGCAAACAAACAGTGATGAAGAACACAATAACTGAAATTAAAAATACTCTAGAAGGAATCAACAGCAGAATAACTGAGGCAGAAGAACGGATAAGTGAACTGGAAGATAAAAAGGTGGAAATAACTGCCAGGGAGCAGAATAAAGAAAAAAGAATGAAAAGAATTGAGGACAGTCTCAGAGACCTCTGGGACAACATTAAATGCACCAACATTAGAATTATAGGGGTCCCAGAAGAAGAAGAGAAAAAGAAAGGGTCTGAGAAAATATTTCAAGAGATTATAGTCAAAACTTCCCTGACATGGGAAAGGAAATAGTCAATCAAGGCCAGGAAGCACAGAGAGTCCAATACAGGATAAACCCAAAGAGGAACACACCGAGACACACATGAATGAAACTATCAAAACTTAAATACAAAGAAAAATATAAAAAGCAGCAAGGGAAAAGCAACAAATAACATAAAAGGGAATCCCATAAGCATAACAGCTGATTTTTCAGCAGAAACTCTGCAAGCCAGAAGGGAGTGGCAGGACATATTTAAAGTGAAGAAAGGGAAAAACTTACAACCAAGATTACAATACCCAGCAAGGATATCATTTAGATTCGATGGAGAAATTACAACCTTTACAGATAAGCAAAAGTTAACAGAATTCAGCACCACCAAACCAGCTTTACAACAAATGCTAAAGGAACTTCTCTAGGCTGGAAACACAAGAAAAGGAAAAAACTACAGAAACAAACACAAAACAATTAAGAAAAAGGTAATAGAAACATACATATCAATAACTACCTTAAATGTAAATGGATTAAATGCTCCAACCAAAAGACATCGACTGGTTGAATGGATACAAAAACAAGACATGTACATATGCTGTCGACAAGAGACCCACTTCAGACCTAGGGACACATACAGACTGAAAGTTAGGGGATGGAAAAAGATATTCGATGCCAAAGGAAATCAGAAGAAAGCTGGAGTAGCAACCCTCATATCAGACAAAATACACTTTAACATAAAGGCTATTACAAGAGACAAAGAAGGACACTACATAATGATCAAGGGATCAATCCAAGAAGAAGATATAAGAATTGTAAACATTTATCACCCAACATAGGAGCACCTCAATACATAAGGCAAAGGTTAACAGCCATAAAAGGGGAAATCGACAGTAACACAGTAATAGCAAGGGACTTTAACACCCCACTTTCACCAATGGACAGATCACCCAAAATGAAAATAAATAAGGAAACACAAGCTTTAAATGACACATGAAACAAGATGGGTTTAATTGATATTTATAGGACATTCCGTCCAAAAACAACAGAATACACTTTCTTCTCAAGTATTCAGGGGACATTCTCCAGGATAGATCATATCTTAGGTCACAAATGAAGCACTGGTAAATTTAAGAAAATTGAAATCATATCAAGTACCTTTTCTGACCACAACGCTATGAGACTAGATATTGATTACAGGGAAAAAATTGTAAAAAATACAAACACATGGAGGCTAAACAATATGTTACTAAATTACTAAGAGATCACTGAAGAAATCAAAGAGGAAATCAAAAAAGACCTAGAAACAAATGACAATGAAAACGCAACAACCCAAAACCTATGGGATGAAGCAAAATCAGTTCTAAGAGGGAAGTTTAGAATAATACAACCCTACCTCAAGAAACAAGAAAAATCTCAAATAAACAACCTAACCTTACACCTAAAACAATTAAAGAAAGAAGAACAAAAAAACCCCAACACTAGTAGAAGAAAAGAAATCATAAAGATAGATCAGAAAAAAATGGAAAAGAAATGAAGGAAATAATAGCAAAGATCAATAAAACTAAAAGCTGGTTCTTTGAGAAGATAAACAAAATTGATAAGCCATTAGCCAGACTCATCAAGAAAAAAAGGGAGAAGACTCAAATCAACAGAATTACAAATGAAAAAGGAGAAGAAACAACTGACACTGCAGAAATACAAATGATCATGTGTTACTACACGTAACTCTATGCCAATAAAATTGACAACATGGAAGAAATGGACAAATTCTTAGAAAAGCACAACCTGCCGAGACTGAACCTGGAAGAAATAGAAAATATAAATAGACCAATCACAAGCATGAAATTGAAACTGTGATTAAAAACCTTCCAACAAACATAAGCCCAGGACCAGACAGCTACACATGCGAATTCTATCAAACATTTAGAGAAGAGATAACACCTACAAACATTTAGAGAAGAGCTAACACCTATACTTCTCAAACTCTTCCAAAATATAGCAGAGGGAGGAACACTCCCAAACTCATTCTACAAGCCCACCATCACCCTGATACCAAAACCAGACAAAGATATCAAAAAGAAAGAAAACTGCAGGCCAATATCACTGATGAAAAAAGATGCAAAAATCCTCAACAAAATACTAGCAAACAGATTCCAGCAGCACATTAAAAGGATCATACACCATGATCAAGTGGGGTTTATCCCAGAAATGCATGGATTCTTCAATATACACAAATCAATCAATGTGATACACACATATTTATAAATTGAAGGGGAAAAATCATATGATCATCTCAATAGATGCAGAGAAAGCTTTCAACAAAATTCAACACCCATTTATGGTAAAAATCCTCCAGAAAGTAGGCATAGAGGGAAATTACCTCAACATAATAAACGCCATATATGACAAACCCACAGCCAACATCGTCCTCAATGGTGAAAAACTGAAACCATTTCCACTAAGTTCAGGAACAAGACAAGATTGCCCACTCTCACCACTCTTATTCAACAAAGTTTTGGAAGTTTTAGCCACAGCAATCAGAGAAGGAAAAGAAATAAAAGGAATCCAAATTGGAAAAGAAGAAGTAAAGCTGTCACTGTTTGCAGATGACATGATACTATACATAGAGAATCCTAAAGATGCCACCAGAAAACTACTAGAGCTAATCAATGAATCAGGTAAAGTAGCAGGATACAAAATTAATGCACAGAAATCTCTTGCATTCCTATACACTAATGATGAAAAATCTGAAAGATAAATTAAGGAAACACACCCATTTACCATTGCAACATAAAATATAAAATACCTAGGAATAAACCTACTCACAGGGACAAAAGACCTGTATGCAGAAAACTATAATAAGACACTGATGAAAGAAATTAAAGATGATACAAACATCTTTTGTATATATACAGAAGAGATATACCATGTTCTTGGACTGGAAGACTCAACATTGTGAAAATGACTATACTACCTAAAGCAATCTATAGATTCAGTGCAATCCCTATCAAACTACTGATGGCATTTTCACAGAACTAGAACAAAAAATTTCACAATTTGTATGGAAACACAAAAAAACCCGAATAGCCAAAGCAATCTTGAGAAAGAAAACCGGACCTAGAGGAATCAGGCTCCCTGATTTCAGACTATACTACAAAGCTACAGTAATCAAGACAGTATGGTACTGGCACAAAAACAGAAATACAGATCAATGGAACAGGATAGAAAGCTCAGAGATAAAACCACGCACATATGGTCACCTTATCTTTGATAAAAGAGCCAAGAATATAAGGTGGAGAAAAGACATCCTCTTCAATATGTGGTGCTGGGAAAACTGGACAGCTACATGTAAAAGAATGAAATTAGAACACTCCCTAACACCATACACAAAAATAAACTCAAAGTGGATTGAAGACTTAAATGTAAGGCCAGACACTATCAAACTCTTAGAGGAAAACATAGGCAGAACACTCTATGACATAAATCACAGCAAGATCCTTTTGGACCCACCTCTAGAGAAATGGAAATAAAAACAAAAATAAACAAATGGGACCTAATGAAACTCAAAAGCTTTTGCACAGCAAAGGAAAACATAAACAAGACAAAAAGACAACCCTCAGCATGGGAGAAAATATTTGCAAATGAAGCAACTAACAAAGGATAAATCTCCAAAATTTACAAGCAGCTCATGCAGCTCAATAACAAAAAAACAAACAACCCAATCCAAAAATGGACAGAAGACCTAAATAGACATTTCTTCAAAGAAGATATACAGATAGCCATTAAACACATGAAAGAATGCTCAGCATCACTAATCATTAGAGAAAGGCAAATCAAAACTGCAATGAGGTTTCACCTCACACCAGTCAGAATGGCCATCAACAAAAAATCTACAAACGATAAACCCTAGAGAGAGTGTGGAGAAAAGGGAACCCTCTTGCACTGTTGGTGGGAATGCAAATTAATACAGCCACTATGGAAAACAGTATGGAGGTTCCTTAAAAAACTAAAAATAGAACTACCATACAACCCAGCAATCCCATTACTGGGCATATACCCTGAGAAAACCACAGTTCAAAAAGAGTCATGTACCACAATGTTCATTGCAGCTCTATTTACAATAGCCAGGACATGGAAGCAACCTAAGTGTCCTTTGACAGATGAATGGATAAAGAAGATGTGACACATATATACAATGGAATATTACTCACCCATATAAAGAAACGAAATTGAGTTATTTGTAATGAGGTGGATGGACCTAAAGTCCGTCATACAGAGTGAAGTAAGTCAGAAAGAGGAAAACAAATACCGTATGCTAACACATATATATGCAATCAAAAGGGAGGGATGGTTCTGGTGAACATAGAGGCAGGACAGGAATAAAGATCCTGTCATAGAGAATGGACTTGAGGGCATGGGATGGGGAAGGGTAAGCTGGGATGAAGTGAGAGAGTGACATTGATACGTACACACTACCAAGTGTGAAATAGATAGCTAGTGGGAAGTAGCTGCATAGCACAGGGAGAGCAGATCAGTGCTTTGTGACCACCTAGAGGGGTGGGATGGGGGGGGTGGAGAGAGAGACGCAAGAGAGAGGGGATATGGGGATATATGTGTGATTGTTAAGCATATCTGTAAACAAAAATAAAATTGTAAAAATAACCTAAAAATAAATAAATAAATAAAAGTCACTGGCATGTAGGGCCATCACACAGAGCTGCACAAGCTGTGTACTACACAACCTTGGGGATGCTGTTCACATTTTAAGTTATGTGAATGACACTACGTGGAGTTGTAGAGTGTGGCAACCCTGCTGACACCCCCTTGTTCAATCTTGCTTTCTTGCCATATTCCTCACACCTAACTGGTACTTGAAAAATAACTGAAATGCTCAGCCAAATGGCTGGAAGCAACATAAAAGCTGAACATATTCATACACAGTGCACGTGCATGCACACACACAGGTCCACGTGACCACAATGGCACAGTGATTGTATTTAACCATTTTCCTAGTTGTTAGTGGAAACTCAGTATATCTACATAAGATATGGAGAAAAGGCCACCTTTAGTGACATTACCATCTGGACTCAACACTCAAAAAAGGTGTCATTAAAAAACTTTGTCTAGGATCTCAAGATTATTCTTGTGTATTACCAGTCAGGACAAATTCAGAAAGTTTCTCAGGAAGAGTCACATAAAGCAGTAAGAGCTTTGAATCAATCTTGCAGCCAGTAATTGTGGTATATCAATTGCCAAGTTCATCTGTCACTTTACTAAATGTTTACTCTGTAAACAGGTATTTTGCTGAGTGCTTTACATACATTATTTTATTTAATATTTTCTGAATATGTGACATATGCATATGATACTGATGGAAAATTTGAAACTCAAAAGAGGTAACAAATTATAATGTATACTGTTGGCTGTCTATCTCTTCTTTCTAACAGAGAAACAACTTTGCTCAGGTATCCACTCACTCCTCCCTCAAATTTTTCAGCGTGATCCTTATCTCAGGCTCCCAGACTGGAAAATTTTTAGCTTAAGTTCATCACAGTAAACTTGTTCCCCTGTCATGATTGGTTTAGAAATGGGCATATAAGCTTATACTGTCGAATGACAAGAGGAGTTCACTGTGAGGCTTTTAGGAAAGGTGTTATCGCTCCTACAGAAGAGATAGAGAAATACAGTAGTCTGCCTTTTACTTCTGGAGATGATGTGGTACCCAGAATCACTGCTGCCATCTTTCTACCCTCTTGAAAATTAAGCCAACTGCTTGGGAAGGACAGAACAAAGAGATCACAGAGGTGGAGCCAGAGTCCTGACATCCTAGGCTTGCAGCCTACCTTGCCTCTGTATTTCCTGATGTGTGAGACGATAAATAGTCTTATCTGGAAATCCAATCTGAGGTGGATTTCCTATTAAGTGCGTTTGACAAAACAAGTGGTAGAGCTGAGATTTGAACACCAGTCTGTCCATCTCCAGTGCTGGAGCCCTTAACCAGGACACTGTATTTCCTGTGAGTGCTGAAGATTTCTAGAATGTCTGAGGCATAAGCATACGCATTTGCTCACATCCTTCCAACACACCCCAACACGGGCGCGTTTGTCCCAGTCTGTGAAACTCAGCCCTGGACTTGCTGCCCCCCACCTCCGCCCAGCACCCATACTCCCAGCTACTTGAGCTCCTCCAGAAATCAGCCTATTTGGTGGAGACAGAAACTGATTTAGGCCTAGTTCAAAGTGCAAGCTCCATCTCAACCCTCTCAGTCACTGGAGTAGCTGCTTCTTAGAAACACCACCAATACCACCACCAGGGTCATTACAATCTCAGATGCACTTACATTGTTGAGCATATGCTGATGTCATTCAGCTCGTATCTGCCACCACTGTTTGACCTGCTATGTCTTTTTGTCTTTTTTTTTTTTTTTTTTTTGGCCGCACCACGTGTGGCATACAGGATCTTAGTTCCCCGACCAGGGATCGAACCGGTGCCCCCTACAGTGGAAGCATGGAGTCCTAACCACTGGACCGCCAGGGAAGTCCTGACCTGCTGTCTTACCTTGTTTCTCAACCCAGATGATATAGAGCTTTTTCTCAAATAAAAATGTTCCCTCACTACTATATGCTTTCTTTAGAAAACCCAAATAGCAGATCTTAGATCTGCTGTAACTTGAAATAATTTCATTTAAAAAATACAAGAACCTAGACTCCTAACCTTGTAATCAAGAATTACCAATGTCTCTCAGGAGCATTAAGACAGCATCCACTGCTACTCAAAGAAGAGAAGGAAAACAGCATTAATTGAACATCTATGCCAGGCTCTGTGTTAAACTTTTTATGTTATCTCATATACTCAGAACAATCCTATGAGATAGCTATTGCTAGTCCCTCAAATGACAGATGAGCAAATCAAACTAAGATTAGGTAATTGCCTTTAGGCAACATAACTAGTAAATTTAGAGTGAGAATTGGAACCCATGTCCAGCTTAGGCTGGTCTCTGCGGAGAGGAAGGCCAACCATGAGCATTCTGAACCATCCCAGCATACTCCTCTGATTAAATAAGTACACTTACTGGGTCTTAGCTATGCCCTTTGATGTTATTTTAGCCAGAGATACTGCCTGTACTTCTCCTGCCAGACACGTTGCCCAGTGCATTGGTGAAGGGGAAGCGTAATAAGAAATTAGATGTGACTATTGTAAAAATTTTAGTAATAGTCATGACTGCAGTGAAAGAAGTAAACTGTGTCATTATCCACCTTAAAGGAAGGTATGGAAGTCAGGAAATAGCTGAGGTTAAAGTAAGTCTGGGTCTCATCATAATTCAGCACCATGGGCAGTGAAAGAGGGACAATAAAACTGAAATATGAGACAGACAAGAGATAAAGGGAGAAGAAAGAAAATGCTTACCTCCCAGGTTCCTCCAAAGGAATTCAAACTGTCGAGGGTTTTATTCACCCATTCATTCAGGGCAATTTATCTTCCTTATGCCATCTAAGCCCCTTCCTGTGGGAAAGCCATTCTCTCTCTTTCTTGACAGTGCAGATTACTTCCTCCGTGAGGCCCAAACCAGTTTGTTTAAGTTCCTCGGTGGCTTTACTGGCACAGGAGTCAAGCATCTTTCTAAGAAGCATTTTGAGGAGCATGACGTAAGGGCTGACCACTTCCTCCTCTGGTAAAGTTCAAGCAGCACCTAAGACCAGGGAGGGTGTGGCATCAGATTCATCGGTATTAGTTATGCAAGCAACAATTGTTTTCATTTTACTAAAACCACAAGGAGTACTTTAAACCTAGTGAAGTTGAGACGCTGAGAGAAAGCTGATTGTGACTCTACATCCTTCATAAACTATAGAAACAGTTCATCAGGCCAGAGGAAGGAGTGCTGGGAACAAAAATGAGGTTAAATAAGGGTATATTGTGAAGACAGGCAGGGATACACATGAAAAACAAAGATGAAAATTTTTGGAAAAGGATAATGCTTTATATGAATTCACCAAGTGATCTGTAAATACATTCAACCTATTGTGAAGCCAAGCTACAAATTTGTAAGAACATACCCAGAGCAGTCTTAAAGAATTTCTCTAGTGTTCACATGCTAATGGATCCCCAGCTCCAATATAACCAGCTAACCTTCACTGGGTCATCACGCCCTGTGCTTATACTATTCCTTGAGAACTGTACCATGATTATCTTATAACTATACCATTACACTATATTATATGATATTATTATACTATATATACTATTATGGTATATATTTTGTAGTATAATAGTATAACATATACTATTATGTTGTATGTTATAATATACTAATCTTTGACATGTTTTGGGCAAGGGTATCATAACAATTCATTCCTAACAAGCTTATGAACAAATGTCAGAATCAAAATTCCATGTTTCTCCCAAAATGAACCTAATAACATATTTGGATTTTAGCAGAAAAAGAGAACAATTTTATGCTTTTTTCCAAAGAAATGTTTTCTTCTGTCTAAGAAAGTTGTCCTCCTCAGTGGAATAGAAAGTTGTACCTGAAGCATTGAAGAAAGAATAGAATATCTACATTAGCTATCAGACCAGCCAAACAAACCACAGTGGAAGTCATCCATAGGGTCACAGATATCATGAGCTGACATATACTCTCATTCCCAGAATTAAATCCCAAGCTGATTTATGAGTATTAGGAGAACCTATATTCAATAGCTTGGACTAAAAGAGCAACTTCCATAGTGGGTTACTACTTAGTATTAATGAAAGTGGTTCAAAAGTCAACTTAGTTTAGGAAATCCTGGGTTAAAGAAATTTTTTTTTATTGAAGCACTTCTTGGAGACCAATCTGTTCACCTGTTATGAATTTCCAAGAGTGGTGGTATCTTATGCAAAATTTTCCAAATAAACACTTGTTTGGAAATTCCTTTAACATGGAGCAAGTTTCTATACAATTGTTCTGAGGAAACACTGGGAAATAACTGTACGTGATCCAAAGAGAAAATTATTATCTTGAAGCTTGCGTTTAATCATAGATGTAATAACCAGATGATAAAAGGCATCTTTACTGACCAAAAAAGAAAAGAAAGAAGAAAAGTGGGGAGGGGAGCTAAAAAGCCTCTCATACTTATGATTTCTATGACTCATAATGTTTGTTGATGTGTCAAGTGGAGATAGTATAATATTTAAACAGAAGATAATTTAACTGAGAACAGCCTCAAAGACTGTGACTATAATGTGAAATTATCTGAGATTGACAATTATAGCCCTTAATTCAGATGAGGAATTTGGACTTCTTTTTGTAAAACTCACTAGAATTAAGGCCTCTTTGATGAGAGACTACTGCATGCAGTTCAAGAATTAGACAAAAGAGGTGACTTATCATAAAGTTACTTCTATGCAAATTATCCTTTCCTGGGGGAATGGAGGAACACTCATACTCTAAGCCCTACTTTTCTTCCCTAAAATTTCAAAACTCTACTTTTAAATTGGTGTTATAAAGTTACAAGTCTGGCGTGAATGACCAATCCTGTGACAATTTATTACCATTATTAGCAGAAAATAACATTCAGGGTAGTCACACTCAAATTAGTTGTCTTTTAGAAAAAAATAAAGAAGCAAATCAAACAGTAAATATATATATATACTCTAAACATTTATCTGTTGCATGTACATGCTGTCAATACAAAAAAAAAAAAAAAAAGAGGGAATAAAAAACTTTCCCCAAAAGCCAATTTGGATCAAATCATGTAACAGATACAAAAGAAACATTAAATTGTTCTTCAATGATAATCCCTCTGAAGAATATCAGTTCTAATTTAGCTTCTTCCAAATACCCCTCTGCTCTACTACACCAGGTCCCTCTAGAAGAGATGGTAATTCTGCCACTATTTGCCAAAGAAGCTTTGAACACTTGAGCACTTCATTTATAAAATGACACAGTAAAGCATCTAAAGTCTTCAGACCTAGAACAGGCTTTCATAACAGTCCGTGATTTCATTCCTCTTATGCCCAAGATAAAAGAGTTAGGGGGCAGGAAATGAGTGAGGGTAGTCTCAGGTCTCTTCACTTAAGAACCTCAAGGTAGCACAGACATCTGTATCTCTTCATACGCTACTCTTCAAGCATGAATATGGCAGACATTAGTAAACATTGTGCTTCACTTTTGTTTTAAAATTATCTCTAGGAAATAAAGAGTACATTTGAATAAGTGGAAAAAAATAAATAAATAAAATCATCTCTAGGACTTCCCTGGGGGCAGTGGTTAAGAACCCACCTGCCTGGCGCAGTGGTTGAGAGTCCACCTGCCGATGCAGGGGACACGGGTTCGTGCCCCGGTCCGGGAAGATCCCACATGCCGTGGAGTGGCTGGGCCTGTGAGCCATGGCCACTGAGCCTGCGCGTCCGGAGCCTGTGCTGTGCAACGGGAGAGGCCACAACAGTGAGAGGCCCATGTACCGCAAAAAAAAAAAAAAAAAAAAAAAAAAAAGAACCCACCTGCCAATGCAGAGGACACGGGTTCGAGCCCTGGTCCCGGAAGATCCCACATTCCGAGGAGCAACTAAGCCTGTGCACCACAACTACTGAGTCCGCTCTCTATAGCCCGCGAACCATAGCTACTGAAGCCCATGTGCTCTAGGGCCCACGTGCTGCAACTACAAGCCCACGTGATGCAACTACTGAAGCCCATGAACCTAGAGCCTGTGCTCCACAACAACAGAAGCCACCGCAATGAGAAGCCAGTGCACTGCAACGAAGACGCAACACAGCCAAAATTAATTAATTAGTTAATTAATTAATTAATTTTAAAAAATAATAAAGCATCTCTGCCTCCCTGGAAATTAAATCTTGTGTCTAGTCTAAGAGCAGCAAAAAGGTAGAGTTTTACAGTTGTACTCTCCACCGTTCTGCATATTAGATCTCCAAATCTATCTGAAACTGTAACCTACTCTGAGGCCATCCTTAATTCTCAACAGCTCGGTTATTGTACATTGTAAGTGTTGTTTAGCAGCACCTAGCACAGTGCCTGGCACATAGTAAGTACTCAATATATTTTTGTGTAATAAGGGACAATAGCAGAAATGGGGAAGTTTCACCAAAACTAACTAGAATGGCACCAACATTTCACTCATTCCTTCTTTCATTCATTCATTGAAGAAATATTTGTCAATCACGGCACAGTGCTAGGCACTAGAAATACAGCAGTAAATAAAACATAATCTCTACCATCCTGGAATTTTCAAAAAACTAAAACAAGGCCAGTGTTTCTGGACTGCAGAGATTAGAGAGTAGTACGCAGAGGCTACGTTATTACAGAGGCTTGTAAGCCATATTACCACCCTCTGTCTTTTTCCTGAGAGTAAAAGAAAGCATTGAACAGTTTTAACTAGGTGAGAGAATTAAATATGACTTGTATTTTTAAAAGGTTCCTCTGGCTCACTGTAACATAGATTGTTGGGAAGGCAAGAGGGGGTGCAGGACTCCAGCCATTACTAGATTTTCTAAAGAAGATTAGCTCAAAAATTTCCATATCATAACTGAGATGCTCTTAAGTCAACTGAATGACTTCATGGGCACCAAGATAATCCTCTTGCTCAGAAAACCCCTAATCTGTAGTTTCTGCAATCGTGTTAAACACAAAAAGGTCTTTAATTCCATAATTCAAGGGAATCTTTCAAATTCAAAACATACCTGGGAGGGCTGGCTTCATAAAGGGGAGAGAAGAGAACTGAGGATGGTTACAGTGCTCCAACAGTGGGGGAAAAAAGGTGAATAAAGTAGAGGTATTAAAACACACTTCTCACCCTGGTGCCTTTAACCATGTACATTTGTCTGTCTTAGAAGAGAATGGCACCAAAAGTGGTCTGAGAACAAAAAGCAAGAACCTTGACATGCCAAAACTCTCATCCCTTCTAAGGTTCAAAATATATTTTCTCTGATCCCATTTCTATTTGCTTCCTTTTATGAGTTGAGACACTTTCATTACTTCTGAAATTACATTGTTCTAAACACAATAAAACATTTCTACATGAAAGGACAATTAATAAGCCAAATTTCATGTAAGTTAATTTCCTATTTTTTCTTCAGCTTTTCAATGTTTCTACTGCATTCATAAAAATAATATAAAGAGCCCTCCAAAGGATAATTAAATACATTACTTTCATTTTTACCCAGGGACTATGTAGCCCACAAATAATTTCTCTTTAGTATCTTGTGAATTACACTGGTCTGTTCACCATGTATATGGAGTATTACTGATAGTTTTCTCTCTTTCACATCTTAAACTACAAAAACATCCTCTTAATACAGGAAAATCTATTTGATACAGGCTCAATCAAACCTGGAATTTGTCCTAAATGAGTTACGAGCACTTCAGGCAATTGATCCTTTGGTTTTGATCCTGTGGCTTCTGCTCTTGGCAACAGAAAAAGACTGCTTCAATACCATGGATAGAGCCTGGCTCCCACCTTTGGTTGTATATCCATATCTATAGCTTTCTTAGGCTGCCACAACTTCTAGCAATAAATAAGAAACTTGAGCTTCCCTGGTGGCACAGTGGTTGAGAGTCCGCCTATCCATGCAAAGGACACCGGTTCGTGCCCTGGTCCGGGGAGATCCCACATGCCGCGGGGCAGCTGGGCCCATGAGCCATGGCTGCTGAGCCTGCACGTCTGGAGCCTGTGCTCCGCAACGGGAGAGGCCGCAATAGTGAGAGGCCCGCGTACAATCAATCAATCAATCAATAAAGCAGGAAGATGGCATAAGAGTAAGACGCTGAGATCACCTTCCTCCCCACAGATACACCAGAAATACATCTACACGTGGATCAACTCCTACAGAACACCTACTGAACGCTGGCAGAAGACCTCAGACCTCCCAAAAGCCAAGAAAGTCCCCACGTACCTGGGTAGGGCAAAAGAAAAAAGAATAAACAGAAGAATAGGGACGGGACCTGCACCAGTGGGAGGGAGCTGTGAAGGAGGAAAGGTTTCCACACACTAGGAAGCCCCTTCGCGGGCGGAGACTGTGGGTGGCGGAGGGGGAAAGCTTCGGCCGCGGAGGAGAGCACAGCAACAGGGGTGCGGAGGGCAAAGCGGAGAGATTCCCACACAGAGGATCGGTGCCGACCGGCACTCACCAGCCCGAGAGGCTCGTCTGCTCACCCGCCGGGGCGGGCGGGGCTGGGAGCTGAGGCTCGGCTTCGGTCAGAGCGCAGGGAGAGGGCTGGGGTTGGCGGCGTGAACACAGCCTAAAGGGGGCTAGTGCGCCACAGCTAGCCGGGAGGGAGTCTGGGAAAAAGTCTGGAGCTGCCGAAGAGGCAAGAGACTTTTTCTTACCTTTTTGTTTCCTGGTGCGCGAGGAGAGGGGATTAACAGCGCTGCTTAAAGGAGAGCAGAGACGGGCGCGAGCCGCGGCTAAAAGTGCAGACCCCAGAGACGGGCATGAGACGCTAAGGCTTCTGCTGCCGCCACCAAGAAGCCTGTGTGCGAGCACAGGTCACTATCCACACTCCCCTTCCGGGGAGCCTGTGCAGCCCGCAACTGCCAGGGCCCCGGGATCCAGGGACAACTTCCCCGGGAGAACGCACGGTGCTCCTCAGGCTGGTGCAACGTCACGTCCGCCTCTGCCGCCGCAGGTTCGCCCCGCACTCCGTACCCCTCCCTCCCCCCGGCCTGATTGAGCCAGAGTCCCTGAAGCAGCTGCTCCTTTAACCCCGTCCTGTCTGAGCGAAGAACAGACGCCCTCCGGCGACCTACACGCAGAGGCGGGGCCAAATCCAAAGCTGAGACCCGGAAGCTGTGAGAACAAAGAAGAGAAAGGGAAATCTCTCCCAGCAGCCTCCGAAGCAGCGGATTAAAGCTCCACAATCAACTTGATGTACGCTGCATCTGTGGAATACATGAATAGACAACGAATCATCCCAAATTGAGGAGGTGCACTTTGAGAGCAAGATTTATGGTTTTTTCACCTTTTCCTCTTTTTGTGAGTGTGTATGTGTATGCTTCTGTATGAGATTTTGTCTCTATACCTTTGCTTCCACCATTTGTCCTAGGGTTCTATCCGTCCGTTTTGGGAGGTTTTTTTGTTTTTCTTTAAAATAATTTTTTTTCTTAATAATTATTTTTTATTTTAATAACTTTATTTTGTTTTATTTTACTTTATTTTATTCTATTTTATCTTCTTTCTTTCTTTCTCTCCTTCCCTCTTTCCTTCCTTGCTTCCCTTTTCCCTCCCTCCCTCCTTTCTTTCTTCCTTCCTTTCTTTCTTTCTTTCTTTCTACTTTTTTTCCCTTTTATTCTGAGCCGTGTAGATGAAAGGCTCTTAGTGCTGCAGTCAGGAGTTAGGGTTGTGCCTCTGAGGTGGGAGAGCCAACTTCAGGACACGGGTCCACAAGAGACCTCCCAGCTCCACGTAATATCAAACGGCAAAAATCTCCCAGAGATCTCCATCTCCACACCAGCACCCAGCTTCACTCAACGACCAGCAAGCTACAGTGCTGCACACCCTATGCCAAATAACTAGCAAGACAGAAGCACAACCGCATCCATTAGCAGAGAGGCTGCCTAAAATCATAATAAGTCCACAGACACCCCAAAACACACCACCAGACATGGACCTGCCCACCAGAAACACAAGATCCAGCCTCATCCAACAGAACACAGGCACTCGTCCCCTCCACCAGGAAGCCTACATAACCCACTGAACCAACCTTAGCCACTGGGGACAGACAACAAAAACAAAGGGAACTACAAACCTGCAGCCTGCAAAAAGGAGACCACAAACACAGTAAGATAAGCAAAATGAGAAGACAGAAAAACACACAGAAGGAGAAGGAGCAAGATAAAAACCCACCAGACCTAACAAATGAAGAGGAAATACGCAGTCTACCTGAAAAAGAATTCAGAATAATGATAGTAAAGATGATCCAAAATCTTGGAAATAGAATAGAGAAAATGCAAGAAACATTTAACAAGCACCTAGAAGAAATAAAGATGAAACAAGCAATGATGAACAACACAATAAATAAAATGAAAAATACTCTAGATGGGATCAATAGCAGAATAACTGAGGCAGAAGAACAGATAAGTGACCTGGAAGATAAAATAGTGGAAATAACTACTGCAGAGCAGAAAAAAGAAAAAAGAATGAAAAGAACTGAGGACAGTCTCAGAGACCTCTAGGACAACATTCAATGCACCAACATTCGAATTATAGGGGTCCCAAGAGCAGAAGAGAAAAAGAAAAGGACTGAGAAAATATTTGAAGAGATTATAGTTGAAAACTTCCCTAATATGGGAAAGGAAATAGTTAATCCAGTCCAAGAAGCACAGAGAGTCGCATACATGATAAATCCAAGGAGAAATACACCAAGACACATATTAATCAAACTGTCAAAGTTTAAATACAAAGAAAACATATTAAAAGCAGCAAGGGAAAAACAACAAATAACACACAAGGGAATCCCCATAAGGTTAACAGCTGATCTTTCAGCAGAAACTCTGCAAGCCAGAAGGGACTGGCAGGACATATTTAAAGTGATGAAAGAGAAAAACCTGCAACCAAGATTACTCTACCCAGCAAGGATCTCATTCAGATTTGATGGAGAAGTTAAAACCTTTACAGACAAGCAAAATCTTAGAGAATTCAGCACCACCAAACCAGCTTTACAACAAATGCTAAAGGAACTTCTCTAGGCATGAAACACAAGAGAAGAGAAAGACCTACAATAACGAGCCCAAAACAATTAAGAAAATGGGAATAGGAACATACATATCAATAAGTACCTTAAATGTAAATGGACTAAATGCTCCCACCAAAAGACACAGATTGGCTGAATGGATACAAAAACAAGACCCATATATATGCTGTCTACAAGAGAACCACTTCAGACTTAGAGACACATACAGACTGAAAGTAAGGGGATGGAAAAAGATATTCCATGCAAATGGAAACCAAAAGAAAGCTGGAGTAGCAATTCTCATATCAGACAAAATAGACTTTAAAATAAAGACTATTAGATGAGACAAAGAAGGACACTACATAATGATCAAGGGATCGATCCAAGAAGAAGATATAACAATTGTAAATATTTATGCACCCAACATAGGAGCACCTCAATACATAAGGCAAATACTAACAGCCATAAAAGGGGAAATTGACAGTAACACATTCATAGTAGGGGACTTTAACACCCCACTTTCACCAATGGACAGATCATCCAAAATGAAAATAAATAAGGAAACACTAACTTTAAATGATACATTAAACAAGATGGACTTAATTGATATTTATAGGAAATTCTATCCAAAAAGAACAGAATACACATTTTTCTCAAGTGCTCATGGAACATTCTCCAGGATAGATCATATCTTGGGTCACAAATCAAGCCTTGGTAAATTTAAGAAAGTTGAAATTGTATCAAGTATCTCTTCCAACCACAACGCTATGAGACTAGATATCAGTTACAGGAAAAGATCTGTAAAAAAATCCAAACACATGGAGACTAAACAATACACTACTTAATAACAAAGTGATCACTGCAGAAATCAAAGAGGAAATTAAAAAATACCTAGAAACAAATGACAATGGAGATACGATGACCCAAAACCTATGGAATGCAGCAAAAGCAGTTCTAAGAGGGAAGTTTATAGCAATACAATCCTACCTTAATAAATAGGAAACATCTCGAAAAAACAACCTTACCTTGCACCTAAAGCAATTAGAGAAAGAAGAACAAAAAAACCCCAAAGTTAGCAGAAGGAAAGAAATCATAAAAATCAGATCAAAAATAAATGAAAGAAATGATAGCAAAGATCAATAAAACTAAAAGCTGGTTCTTTGAGAAGATAAACAAAATTGATAACTCGTTAGCCAGACTCATCAAGAAAAAAAGGAAGAAGACTCAAATCAATAGAATTAGAAATGAAAAAGCAGAAGTAACAACTGACACTGCAGAAATACAAAAGATCATGAGAGATTACTATAAGCAATTCTATTCCAATAAAATGGACAACCTGGAAGAAATGGACAAATTCTTAGAAAGGCACAACCTGCCAAGACTGAATCAGGAAGAAATAGAAAATATAAACAGACCAGTCACAAGCACTGAAATTCAAACTGTGATTAAAAATCTTCCAGCAAACAAAAGCCCAGCACCAGATGGCTTCACAGGCGTATTCTATCAAACATTTAGAGAAGAGCTAACACCTATCCTTCTCAAACTCATCCAAAATATAGTGGAGGGAGGAACACTCCCAAACTCATTTTACGAGGCCACGATCACCTTGATACCAAAACCAGACAAGGATGTCACAAAAAAGAAAACTACAGGCCAATATCACTGATGAACATACATGCAAAAATCCTCAACAAAATACTAGCAAACAGAATCCAGCAGCACATTAAAAGGATCATACACCATGATCAAGTGGGGTTTATTCCAGGAATGCAAGGATTCTTCAATATACACAAATCAATCAATGTGATACACCATATTAACAAATTGAAGGAGAAAAACCATATGATCATCTCAATAGATGTAGAGAAAGCTTTTGACAAAATTCAACACCCATTTATGATAAAAACCCTGCAGAAAGTAGGCATAGAGGGAACTTTCCTCAACATAATAAAGGCCATATATGACAAACCCACAGCCAGCATCGTCCTCAATGGTGAAAAACTGAAAGCATTTCCACTAAGATCAGAAACAAGACAAGATTGCCCACTCTAACCACTCTTATTCAACATAGTTTTGGAAGTTTTAGCCACAGCAATCAGAGAAGAAAAGGAAATAAAAGGAATCCAAATCGGAAAAGAAGAAGTAAAGCTGTCACTGTTTGCAGATGACATGATACTATACATAGAGAATCCTAAGGTTGCTACCAGAAAACTACTAGAACTAATCAATGAATTTGGTAACGTAGCAGGATACAAAATTAATGCACAAAAATCTCTGGCATTGCTATACACTAATGATGAAAAATCTGAAAGCAAAATCAAGAAAACACTCCCATTTACCACTGCAACAAAAAAAAAATGAGATATCTAGGAATAAACCTACCTAAGGAGACAAAAGACCTGTATGCATAAAATTATGACACTGATGAAAGAAATTAAAGATGATACAAATAGATGGAGAGATATACCATGTTCTTGGATTGGAAGACTCAACATTGTGAAAATGATTCTACTACCCAAAGCAATCTACAGATTCAATGCCATCCCTATCAAACTACCATTGGCATTTTTCACAGAACTAGAACAAAAAATTTCACAATTTGTAGGGAAACACAAAAGACCCTGAATAGCCAAAGCAGTCTTGAGAACGAAAAACAGAGCTGAAGGAATCAGGCTCCCTGACTTCAGACTATACTACAAAGCTACAGTAATCAAGACAGTATGGTACTGGCACAAAAATAGAAAGATAGATCAATGGAACAGGATAGAAAGCCCAGAGATAAACCCACGCACATATGGTCACCTTATCTTTGATAAAGGAGGCAGGAGTGTACAGTGGAGAGAGGACAGTCTCTTCAATAAGTGGTGCTGGGAAAGCTGGGCATGTACATGTAAAAGTATGAGATTAGACCACTCCCTAACACCATACACAAAAATAAGCTCAAAATGGATTAAAGACCTAAATGTAAGGCCAGAAACTTTCAAACTCTTGGAGGAAAACACAGGCAGAACACTCTATGACATAAATCACAGCAAGATCTTTTTTGATCCACCTCCTAGAGAAATGGAAATAAAAACAAAAAATAAACAAATGGGATCTAATGAAACTTCAAAGCTTTTGCACAGCAAAGGAAACCATAATCAAGACCAAAAGACAACTCTCAGAATGAGCGAAAATATTTGCAAATGGAGCAACTGACAAAGGATTAATCTCCAAAATATATAAACAGCTCATGCAGCTCAATATTAAAAAAACAAACCACCCAATGAAAAAATGGGCAGAAGACCTAAATAGACATTTCTCCAAAGAAGATATACAAGCTGCCAATAAACACATGAAAGAATGCTCAACATCATTAATCATTAGAGAAATGCAAATCAAAACTACAATGAGATATCATCTCACACCAGTCAGAATGGTCATCATCAAAAAATCTAGAAACAATAAATGCTGGCGAGGGTGTGGAGAAAGTGGAACACCCTTTCACTGCTGGTGGGAGTGTGAATTGGTACAGCCACTATGGAGAACAGTATGGAGGTTCCTTAAAATACTACAAATAGAACTACCATATGACCCAGCAATCACACTACTGGGCATATACCCTGAGAAAACCATAATTCAAAAAGAGTCATGTACCAAAATGTTCATTGCAGCTCTCTTTACAATAGCCAGGAGATGGAAGCAACCTAAGTGTCCATCATCGGATGAATGGATAAAGATGTGGCACATATATACAATGGAATATTACTCAGCCATAAAAAGAAATGAAATTGAGCTATTTGTAATGAGGTGGATAGACCTAGAGTGTGTCATACAGAGTGAAGTAAGTCAGAAAGAGAAAGACGAATACTGTATGCTTACACATATATATGGAATTTAAGAAAAAAAATGTCATGAAGAACCTAGGGGTAAGACAGGAAAAAAGACAGACCTACTAGAGAATGGACTTGAGGATATGGGGAGGGGGAAGGGTAAGCTTTGACAAAGCAAGAGAGAGGCATGGACATATATACACTACCCAACATAAAATGGATAGCTAGTGGGAAGCAGCTGCATAGCACAGGGAGATCAGCTCGGTGCTTTGTGACCACCTAGGGGGGTGGGATGGGGAGGGTGGGAGGGAGGGAGACGCAAGAGGGAGGAGATATGGGAATATATGTATATGTATAACTGATTCACTTTGTGGTAAAGCATAAAATATCACACCATTTTAAAGCAATTATACTCCAATAAAGATGTAAATAAATAAATAAATAAATACAGAAACTCAATATTAAGTGTAAGAATGATATTTAGGTGTGAGTAAGAAGTTTAAGAGTCAAGAGAGTACTTCATTTGCCTTTTTTAATAACAAATGCAGCTTTTCTAAAATAAAAATAAGAGACCAAAAGCTGAGCCAAATATGTAAAAGCCTTGCAGAAATTATACTCTCTTGAAAAGATGTCCAATTGAAAGATATTCACACAAGCTGAGAATCTATTAAATTTCATTCATCCAACTACTGTCATAGTATCATAAGGTTCATGCATATTTTTTGGAATTTCAACTCTTCTCAATAATGTTTATTAACCAACTACTATAGGTAATGTGAAAGGGCCTTGTTAACTTAGTCAAACTAAACCAGAGTGTGGAATATTTTTTATCTTATCATAAGACTCACTGGGTTCTAGGTATTAAGGTCTTTGTCAAATCTGGCCTCTGAGGTGGTTATAATCATAAATCTTAGTTCAGATAATATGAAAATATTCCTTCAAACAATATAGGAAAAAATCCTAGAGATTATTTTACCAAAATGACCACATGTGATATTAACTAGAATAAGCCAATACAAAAATTTTTCCATATTCATTCATTCTGAAAGCAGGAAATAAATATAGGCCTAAAATCCCTTATCAGAAATCCTTGGGGCCACGTACATTTCAGAATTCAGGAAATTTTAATTTTTAAAAAGATATTAAATTGTACATTATATACCCCCTAGAGTGGTCTGAGACAGCACAAATTATCAAACACTTATATTTATGCAGTAAAATATATGAATATTCACCTCAAGTAAGGTAAAGACTGTAAATGGCTTCACATGATCAGGTAAAAATTTCTACCAAGTGAAATCAGATCAGACAGTTGAGGTTTTGCCACCAAGGGGGTTTCAAGAAAATAATTTTTACAACTTTTAGATTGCAAAATTTTGAGTATGAAGCTGTGGACCCAGACTGTTTGAGCAATAGCCATCACCTGTATGTTAAAATTTAATATTTTCAAAAAACCTCTGAGGAACATTTTATTATTTTCATTTTATAGATAAGAAAGTGTAGGCTCAGAGAAATTAAATAACATGATTAAGCTCACACACCAGTAAGAGGGGTAATCAAGAATCTAAGGAAGTCTCTCTGCATCTACCACCTGTGCATTTCCTACCACACCTCCTCAAAACCACTATGGCGCCTAATTGGACAGTCATTGTTCTGTATACATTCCATTCAGGCTCCGAGAGTAAAGGAAAGGAGTGCGATATTATTTTTATAAGCCAGAATTGTAACTGGAGATTTTTTTATACTTCACTGAACATGTTTGTGGCAGAGAACTTAATTTCACTTTATTCCACTTCACACGAGAAATGGGGTTCAGTTCCTAACCTCCTATCATTTTGATGTCTTTACGAAAAGTCAGCTTCCCTTCTGATGTCAGTTTGTCATGAATATTATCTGACACTCATCAATTGATGAAAATCACAAATTCCACTCTCTGCAGCTGGCAGGAAATGAACTAGCAACATTTCCTTGAATACACCCAAATTTGCTGAAAAAAAACTTATTAATGTGATCCCAGGTCCTGAAATTTCTTCCACTGTTGCGACTAATAGAAAGTTTAAGGAAACTGAGAGATGGAAAAGTCTTCAGTTATCATCTAACCTAACCCTTAATATTATGTATGAAGGGGCTGAGACCCTGATACGTATTTTCTCCATCACTTTATAGGGCTTACTTTGAACTTAATTGTAAACTAAAAAGAGAAGTAAACCAATATTTACCAAGGAAACCAATGTGATGATGTATTTATGCAGGCATCATCTTAAAGTATGATTCTCAACAAAGCAAACAAACACCCCCATCAGCAGAAGTAGAGCTTGGGGAAACACAAGTAAAGGAGGCGGTGACCTTGGACCTCCCCTGGCCAAACAGTATGCCAAAAATTTACTAATTTGCATATAATATGACAGCATTGCCATCAAGCTAAACGTACATTTTCAGATCACTAGATAGTCTCTGAAAGGAGACAGTTTATCATGTATCATTCCATTTGCCTCACTGGCTTCTCCAGTTACATTTGCTATCATGAAGATGTTACTACTATCCCCCAATACTACTACTATTGGCTGCCTATTTGGCCAAGAGAAGTTCCATACTGTTAACCTATGTTAAAGACAGATGGAACTGTGCAAAACAAACAAATGCCCTGGACTGAGATGTGCCAGTGTGTTAAATAACAATGAATTTGACCCTGTATGTGAGTCAGCCAAAGGAGACCAACATAGGGAAATGGTTTCATACAAAACTCTGGCTGAGAGCATAGATTCTCAGGAAAGGTTAAGCCTTGGCTGTGCCACTTATTAGACCAGCCTGACCTTAGGCAAGTCACAAATCTGTTGTTTCAAAATTTTGTATATTGATTATGTATTACTTTCATAGTAAGAAATAATTAAATGTGTCAACTGAAAAAAGCTGCCTTTATTATCTATGACTGAGTTATGCTTCATACACATGTTTAGGGCATCCAGAGGTCAGAAAAAAAGATCAAACTAATATATTGGAGAAAATTGTGTCAGAGAAAGAGCATGAACTAGCACTGCCTTTTATAAGTCTCTCATTACTGTGCATTTCAGTTTCCTCATATTTCCTCATCAGAATATTTACCCAGCAAGATAGCTAAAATATTTGTATGTTTAAAAATCCAGCCTTGTACTTAGTGCATAGTATCTGTTCAAAAAAATGATAGCTCTCATTTTTATGATGCACATAAAGCCTATATATTTTCTTTAAATCTAATCCAAATAAGTTCACAAAGATTGTTAGGAGTAATATTTTCTTTTTATCCAATTTATTTTTCTGAACACCTTAAACCCCTAACTCTCTCCTCCTGTAGGGAACACCGTCTGTTAACTTTGCATTCAATTGAATTGAAACAGCCTGTATCCAGGTGATATCCAGGATGTCTACTCAGGAGGAACCCAGACACCGAGGAAAGCCCAATCTGGTGCTTGGAAATAACTTGGCAATCACAGTGATATACAGAAAGGAAAAGAACTACAGACAAAAGCAGCTTAGTGTCCAGCTGTAAGAGAAAGCTGCAGGAACAGGGGCAAGAATTAGATGATGGTGATGAGGAGGATGAGGATTATGGTGATGATGGAGAAGATGTCAACAATGTGATGAGAAAACGGAATCACAGAGCGGTTAAGGGAATTGGTCAAATTAATACAGCAGGTAAGAGGTAGAATTTAAATTCGAATCTTAGAAATCTAGCTCCAAAGCCCTTGCTCTTAACTCCAAAGCAATGAGTTAAGTACAATTCCTAATTCACAAAAGTGGAAGGCAGCCCACTTCACTGCCATGGGAGCAAATCCAGCTGTTTCTATAACAAACCTGCCTCGTGTCTACCACTCGGAGCTTGGCTTTCAGACTCAACCACTGTTTCTGACTCCAAGCCATTTTTTTCTGACCCTGTGCAAAGTAATCCACCCTGTTTGTAATGATTTAGGTAGAGCACTTCCTAGAGGTGGAATAACCTCTCAAGGCTCTCTACGTCCTTATAATCCTAAGATTTGGACAACATTAAAATGGGAGTGTAAACCAGGCCTGCTTTTACTTCATTGATAGTTACTCATTCTGAAGTGCTTTAGGTGGACAACAACCTTGGCTTGTTTCCAGTATAATTACAGCCCACAGCTTTGATGAAACAAAATTTGAGGAACAAAATGAGTTTTTCTTAATGATCAACATTTTTCTTAATGTGCGTGTAACCACACAAATGCACAAGATCTTTTGGGTATGTCTGCTTGTGCATGTAGAAAGATAGAGGGAGAGAGGTTTTCATTGAAGATATGCCTTGAAAACTGAAATTGGACCACTGTTAGCCTCTAAGTTTCCATTGTGTGTATTAGAAAAGGCGCCCCTTTTGGGTGATTGCAGCCACAAGGGAACGTGGCTTGACTGACATAAGTTGTTTCTAGCTAAATTAGAAAAGGACATCTCTTTCCCCAGATGGACACTGCTCGATGACAGGGTACATGACTTGGCAAGTAAACAAGAGAGTGAAGTTTAGTTCCCACTTGACCCTTGGTTAGGTCTCCTTGTGTGTGGTACAATCTGCACGGCATACATGGTGCCCCTGACTGGAGACATTTAATTGTCCTGGAGATTAGAGGAAGAAAGAGTGAACTAAGGAAATGACATGGCACTCTGGGAAACAAGTGGGGGCATTCAGACAATGAGTGTTGACAGATAGAGCTTAAGAGTTACAAGCACTACATAGTTCAAAGAAATATGCCAGCCCTCACCTTGGTGTCAGAGACATAATTACCAAGAGTTTATGAAAAAAAGACTGGACATCCAGAAGTAAGGATATCATATAAGAAATATTAGAAGCCACTCATGGCTCCTCCTCACTTCCTCTATCAACCGAGAGAGACCTCCTTAGTTACACTTCTAACCTTTATTTTTAAGTTTGAATCATGGGAACATAGGATCATTATTAAACTTACAGAGAACCAGATAATGCCCAGACCCCGCACAGATTCAAAGGTCTAAAGAGACATTGCTGAAGCCAAGTTAAAAGTTAGAAAAATGACTGTAAATAAAGTAGATTTTTTTTTCTCTTATTGATGATGTTTAAATGTCTTCTGGCATCCTACCATGTTCCTGGGAGCCTTCAACTTTTTACTGCACATCCATTCATTGGCTGTCACTTGCCAGGTAGTATAGGCTTCACCTTTGGAAGGCTCTCTCCTAGGTTGGCCTTTCCCACTAGCAGTGCTGGCACTGATGTGCATGGCATGATTCACAGGACTCCAAGAAGGTCTTTGCACCAAAACCATCTTCCTAATCTGAAATGCCATTATTTACATTTTATTTCTATGAGTTGAAGATTTCCTTCTCCCCAGTTCTCAAGCAAAGATAATAGATTACCTTCCCCAAGATATCTGCACAACCCTCTTCTTCACCTCCTGATCTTTGCTCAAATGTCAGTGATACCATCCCTGATGACCCTATTTAAAATTCAACTCTACCACAACCCCCCTTTCTTGCTTTATATTTTTCCATAGCACTTACTAACATCTGACACATGTGCACCTTATTTTTATATTTAATTATTTTTCTAACTCCTTCTCCCCACTTCCAACTTCAATATAAATTCCATGAAGGCATAAATCTTTATATATTTTGGTTATACTTATATTCTCAGAGCTGGAACTGTGCCTAGCACATAGTAAGCATTCAATAAGTATTTGTTGCATGAATAAATTAATCATCAACCAATAATAAATTAATGAATGATATATTTGGTATAATTTTTTTTAGTGAAGAAGATCAGGCAGATTAAGAATCTGGAAACCTGGGGAAAGTAATGGGAAAAAGAATTTGAAAAATAGAGAGAAGAGAACTGAAAAGCCCAGCTCACATCTTTTGTTGTGAGGTTTTTTCCAACATTGTATAGGACTGCTTAAAAATCACAGTTTTTGTAAATCAGGGAAAAGATATGACTATCTTCAATAGATATGACCGATTATAATTGAATTGTCCCCCATGAAGTGTGGATCCCAATGAATGTATTTTAACATTGCTTTCTTCAAGGATGAATGTATTAATTATTGTATCTCCCCACTACTTCCTCTACATTTGTATGTGTGACTATGAATGTGTCCCCTTGCGCATTTAAGGTTGCATTTTTATTTCTTTCCTCTACTTTCCTGTGTCTTCCTTTCAACTTCTCAAGCCAAAGCCACCTATCCAGACTTAAAGTTCTGGAGGTTCCACAGACAGCCCAAACAGAAGAACCCATAAATAAAAGAGGTCTGGGCCTCCCTGGTGGCGCAAGTGGTTGAGAGTCCGCCTGCCGATGCAGGGGATACGGGTTCGTGCCCCGGTCTGGGAGGATCCCATATGCCGCGGAGCGGCTGGGCCCGTGAGCCATGGCCGCTGAGCCTGCGCATCCGGAGCCTACGCGTCCGGAGCCTGTGCTCCGCAACGGGGGAGGCCACAACAGTGAGAGGCCCGCATACCGCAAAAAAAATAAATAAATAAATAAATAAATAAAATAAAAGAGGTCTGTGTATTCCATCTTATGGACTGTTGAGACGAGGGTCTATTAGAAGCATAAAAAACATTTAATCTAAGATTATTATTATTATTATTTTCAACAAAGCTGTCACTATTATTTTCAACAAAGCTGTCACTGTTTTGAAATTAAGTCCAAAATTAAAGCACTTAATATTTTGCAGAGTTTATATAAATTAATATTATTTAGGTCAACTTTCAAGTTTTTAAATCATAATTAATAAATCCTTTTATGTGTGTTTTTTAAAGATTTCCCTATTATTTAATATGACTTTATTATAACTTTGAGCCATCTATTTCCCATAAGTGTTCCAGATTCAGGCTCAGCCCTCTTCTCCTCTGTATTTACACGAAGGAGAGACCCATTGCATTAGAAAACATTAATATGCTAAAATCAAATGCTGGAATGAGGGTCACCGGGAGTTGAGGGGGAGGGTGGAATAGGGAGTTATTAATCAACAGGCATAAAATTTCAGCTAAGATGAATAAGTTCTAGAGACCTGCTGTACAACATTGTACATATAGTCAACAAGAATGGATTGTAGACTTAAAGTTTGCTAAAAGAATAGATCCCATGTTATATGTTCTTATCATAATAATATTTTAATTGAAGTACAGTTGATTTACAATGTTGTGTTAGTTTTGGTTGTACAGCAAAGTGATTCAGTTATATATATATATATATATATTCATTTTCATATTATTTTCCATTTGAGGTTATTACAAGGTATTGAATATAGTTCCCTATGCTATACAGTAGGACCTTGCTATTTATCTGTTTTATATATAGTAGTGTGTATCTATTATCCCCAAACTCTTAATTTATCCCTCCCTCCCCCTCATAATAATTTTTTTAAAAGATGGTATCTATATGCTGCTAATTCCCTAATATTTATTTACCCCTAAATCTCATCTGCCTCCTGAGTGCCAGGCTCACAGATTCACTTGCTCCCTGGACACCTCCACTCAGATGTATATTAAGCAATTCAAATGTAACAGGTCCAAAATGGAGCTCTGGATTTCTTACCAGTATTAAACAGTTTATCAGGTATGTGAAGTGCAGCATTTTTCCAAGCCCTTCATAAGCTAGAATATAGTGTTATTTTTCAAGAGTTTTCCAGACTTGGGACTACAGTTGAGAAATGATGCTCTGGAACACCCTTGGGAAATGTCGTTCCGGACCCAAACAGCTTTGACGCAAAACTTATGATTTTCAACGAGAACTAAACTACAAAAGCCAAGTTTGTGCCTCTCGAGTGAAGGCATTCCTAGAAGCATTAGCATGGCAGAGAGAAACTGGACTGCCTACATTGGGCTGATATTGTTACCAAACACAAGTGTGCCTGACACACAGTGAGGCCAAGCAAACCGAAACGACGGACTTTGGAGCAAAGAAAGATTTACTGCAGGGCCATGCGAGGAGAACGGGTGGCTCATGTCCCAAAAAACTCTGAACTCCCAGAAGGGTTTCAGCAATTCATTTTTAAAGGGAAGGTGAAGAGGGATGTCCCAGGGTATGTGATCAACTCATGCACGATTCTCTCATTGATTGATGTTGAGGTAACAAGGCAATTAACATTGTCAATCCTTAGGCGCCAGAAGGTCCGGGGGCTACTACGTGCGCATAATCATCAAGTAGTTAATTTTGTTAGAGCAGGCAGGTAGCTAGATATGAGCAGAGAGCGGAGGGCATGGGCCAAATGGCAGGAAACCATATGTCTTGTAAACAACGAGCGTCCTTGGGCAGACAAAAGCAGGAGCCTCCGGACTGACAGGGAACCACATATTTTGGGGTGACAAGTGTCCTGGAGGCAAAGAAATGTGGGAAAACGGGGGAATCTCCATTATCTTAATGTAACCTTTTGCTCATTGTGCTCTCATTACAATAAACTTAGCCTTGCAAATAAGAACTAACTATCAGGTGTCGACGCCATGACGTTTCCAATCAAGGCTAAACGAGGACCAAAATCCCTCCTCCTCTAGGGAAATTGCACCCTTCCAAGATTAACAGAGAAGCACCTTTCTGATTCTTCCTACCCACTTCATATCTCTCACTTGGTCAGTGCCTTTCCCCCAAGTGTATGCAATGTCTATCATGCCAATCTCATGTGAGTTTTTAGAAGATGACTTCTATCTTGTAGCCATGCCATGAAATCATAATGATGGGGAAGTGAGGGCATCAATATCCCTACTGCTTCCAGGAAAAACTAGTATGTTCCTTCCATATGATAGTAGCAGTGACTCAGCAGTCAAAGACCATTATCACATTAAGAATCCCATTGTATTATGCGAAGAACTAGCTCTGTAGTCAGGCTGACCTTGGTCCCCAGTCTGGTTTAGTGGCATAATGATTCCATGCTCTTCTAAGTAAGTTACTTAACTGCTATTAGTCTTGGTTTCCTCATATATGAAATAGGAATGATCAAACTACATGGAAGGGTTACAGTGAGAAGATTTTTTTTATGTATTCATGTATTTAAAGTGCCGAGGAAGTGCCTGTCTCATAGTAGGCTCTTATTATTAGAAGATTAACCCTTAAGCCCCACAGTATATTTTTAGGGAATTACCATTTTAATACTGGCTACATTTTGAGTCTTACAGGAAGCTGCCTCCAAAAATGAGAAGAGAAGATTTATGATCTGAGTAGATTAGAGTTTCATAAAGCACAATGAAGAATTCAAGGGGCTCTATCAAAAAACATAAATATGCCAACATGTATGAATTATGCAGTCAAATCTCAAAATTCATGTAAGGAAAGAAAGTAGATGGGGACATTCCAAAAGAGTGAGTAATCTAGAAAAATCATTTAGATTTGTGTTGACATTTGTAGTAAATTCAGATGTATGTGGTCTTTGGGGAAAGGGATTTTTAATATATCTTCCATACAAAATCCTGACTCAGGACAATCAGCCTGACCATGGCATTTTCCTACATCTCTTCCCACACTAAGGACTAAACAGATACTCAATGAGGCTGATTCAAAAAGAGCAGTGTAAACCAGGCTTCACTGACTCAGACTTCCCCAACAATAAAGATAGCTTCATTCCCTGCATAAAATCTGTATGTATGATAAGGGCAAATGGAACTGTTAAAGAGAAAAGGCCCAAAATGGGATCACTTGTGCTAAATACCAGGATAACAAATCTACAGTTACAAACACCTAACCTAACTGCAGTTTCAAACTTCCCCAGAAACGTAATCTTAATCAACCAGTTTGGAATTTTCTGGCCAGCACCAATGAGGTAACATCAATTGAGCCTTCTCCATCCCCCAGAGGAAGAAGAGGTAATCTGCATGATAAAACCCTTGCATTCCCTTTCCCAAAAAAGATGTCCTGGCCTTAAAAGAGCCCTTTCTTTCCTTTTGCTAACAGCTCCCTTGCCCTCCCCTTCTTCCTATAAACCTTTCCATTTTTGTACAACCCCTCAAGTACCCTACTAATTGCTATATGGATGCTGCCTGATTCATGAATCATTCATAAAGCCAATTAGATCTTCGGTTGGATTTTGTTTTTTAACAGAGCGAATATGGAAATACCAACAGAGCAAGCACTTGAGTAACCACAGATAAATCAAAACATGTAATCAAAACACAGGTAATGAAAATTTGGGTGTGTTGTCCTTTGGCAATATTTCACAGTATTAGCTGTGGGTTGAGAGAAGCAACAGAAATGATGTTAGAACTAAAGAGAACATCCATGGGAACACAGCTCCGTAAAGCACTTGCATCGGGCATTGCATTGGTAATTGGTGACAAAAAGGGCACTTCCCTCAGTACCATGGAGACTGGTAAACTCTAAAGCTATATTTTGAAATTCTAAAAAATGAAGTCTAGTGTTTTTCCCAGGCTCACAGAGACCCAGCCTCCACTGGCTTGAGAAACTGTCCCAAGACTTCTCCAGTCTGTGGAATATTGCTTGAAAAACATGGTCTCAACTACTCCCTTCTCTGTATCCACACTCCTTGCATTGTGACTTTGTAGATTCTTCTGTCAAAAGGTAGACTCTATTTCCCCACCTCTCCAGTCAGGGCTGGCCTTGAAACTTGCTTTGTTCAATAGAATGCCACAGAACAGACTGTGTAAGTTCTAGAGCCTAAACCTTAAGAATCCTTGCAGCTGCCAAACTCTCAGAATCTTGCCCAGAGGCCTGGTGAACTAGCCTGGGCTAGTCTGCTGTAGGATGACAGTCCACAGGGAGCAGAGATAAGCTATCCCCACTGAGGTCATCCTAATTAAGCAGCCACAGGACATTCTAGCAGTTTAGATAAATAAGTGAGACCAGCAGGGAATAGAAAAGCCACCTAGATGAGCCCAGCCCAAATTTCCAACCAATAGAATTATAAGGTAAATAAATGGTTGTTGTTTTAAGCCACTGTGTTTTGGGGGTAATTTGTTACATAGCAGAAGCTAACTGACACACCATCTCAGGAAGAGATGTTTGAAAAACAAGCTTCAATATGCACCAAGGATAATGGCTTCCTGAGTCCACTGCCTGCCTCTGCCAAGAACAGCTATTGCCATCCAGGAGATCATGATAGGAGCACTTGCTAAAAGGTAGTACATCTTGCTCAAGGTCCCATTAGCTCTTCTGACCACAAAGTCCAGGGCCGGAATTCACATGTATCCTATCTTCCTAATGCCCACCAGTCTCCTGTGAGGTCATTACCAACAGGTGCCCTAAATGGAGTCTCGATCATTCAGTGGTCAAGTGTGCCTGTCTGGAATCAGTTACCCCTGGATTAAAATAGCAATTCCACCTTTGGGCAGGCTCCTTTATCTCACTAACCTCAGTTTGCTCACATGTAAAAGAGGAAAAATCACATTGCCCCACCTCCCATAGGATAGGTTTGGATGATTAAAGGAAATAATAGAGATGACGTGCTTTGTTGGCATAGCACCTGACACTGAGGTTTCGTAGATGGAAATCAGGTATGTTGATACTGGAGATATGGGTCAACATTTTCACACAGTGAAAATCAGATGTACAGAAAAAGAAATTAGTCTGCTTTCCTTTATTGGACATTAAGTAGCCTCATATTAGGTGACCCCATGCCGTTAATGATTGAGGAAGTGGTGGAGTAGAGGAGTTCCTGTCCTCTCTGCTCTGTCCCCTCTAATGTCTACAAGAAAGGCTTCTACCTCCCCTTCTTACTGGGTAGAAATTACTTGTACATCAAACCTTCCTTCATTCTCACTTTGTGGACATCGCTACCCAGGCAGCCCTTCCTCTCTTCTCTCATGTGACACCAACTCTCACAGCTTAGCCTAAATGGCAGACAGGATGTAAGGAAAGAAGTGGGAGTACCAATAAAGCTATCAAGATTAAAGGGTACTTTATAAACAAACTCCTTAATTTAAGACATTCCATATTAGACTGGAGATGAGAACCATTTCATATTTATCAGATTTGAAAAATTATATAGTCTGGGTAACACCAGCATTACAGAAGCTGTAGAAACTCTCTCACGTGACTGAAAAAAATTACAAATTAGTATAATCACCTTGAAGAGCCACCATCCACCATGAGATTCTGATCTACCTCTTTCCCAACTCTGTTCAAGAATCACTGATATATATAGAGAATATACATATATATATATACATACATATATATACATATATATATATACATATATATTGCTTTATTGCACTTCACAGATACTGTGTTTCATACAAATTAAAAGTCTGTGGCAACCCTGCACTGAGCAAGTCTATGGCACCAGTATTCCAACAGCATTACTTTTAATTAAGGGATGTATAATTTTTATAGACATAATGCTATTGCACACTTAATATACTATGGTCTAGTGTAAACATAACTTTTACATGCACGGGAAAACCAAAAAATTCTCACTTTATTGTGATATTCACTTTATTGCAGTGGTCTGGAACTGAACCCACAATGTCTCCAAGGTATGCCTATATATATATATATATACACATATATACTTTCTACTATTTTCTCTATCCTACAATCCTTATCTATTGTAATCCAGTGGAGTATCCAATGTAATGCAATGGAAAAATACAAATTTAATCCAAAATTGGATTACAAGTGTAATCTAAAATTACATTTAATTTTTAAACTTTAGTTCGTAAGAAGTTTGACACTTAATTTTTAAAGCCAAAAATGATTAGCTTTTTTAGAAATAACTTCTAATACACATTAATGAGGATTCAAAGGAGATGAACTAATTTCTTAACACAATGTCTATATTTTCTCATAAAATCAGATACTATCACCTATAAGAAACTCAATACATTTGAGCATTTCTCAACTAACCCTCCTCTTTGGTTCTTTGTTAAATGTTAGTGTTTTTTGACAGAATAACTTCAATTTAGTTAAGACATTCTATATTTTATAGAACAGAGTCGATGAAGTGGATTCTAGCAAAAGACATATTCTCTCACGACCCTCTCCCAGACTCAGGAGAACTGTCCAGTAGGGTTATCATTTAACACAAAATGACAAAGTGAGTAATACTAAACACACTTTTTCACCCAGGCAGTATAATATTTAAGAGAGTGGGCTCTGGAGTCTGACAGCCTGCGTTTAAACGCTGACTTACACCACTTACTAGCTGTGTGACCCTGTAAATTAGTTAACTTCCCTGTACACATATCTCAAAATGGAGATATTAATGGTACCTGCCTCACAGGATCTATAAGAATTAATTAGGATAACCACAGAAAGCATTCAGAGCCTGGCTGGCTCTCAATAAATGGTAGCTATATTTAGAATCATACCTTCCTCCTACTGTTTTTCTGAGGAGGGAGGCTGCTTATGCAGCAGGCTGGCCTCAAACCAGAGCCTACAGAAGGGAAAGAACTGAGCACTTGCTCAAGAAAACTTTCAGGAAATATATCACTGCATTTAAGTGGGCATGTTTAATCATTTGGGTGATTAATTTCATTGATACATACTGTGAACTTTAATATACTGGCAATTGAAATCTAGTAAAGTAAAATTCTGGAATACTGCTCCAGTTTGCAAAATCCTAAACACATGGTTCCAGGACTCTGAATGAGGTCAGATTAGAAAGAACACTGGACTAAGAGCTCCAGAGACAATATTCTGGTTCTAGCTCTACCGTTGCCTTTGGGATGCCCTTGAGTAAAGTGCTTCACCTCTTGTAATCTCAGTTGTCTCACCTAGGGCATGAGAACCATAATAATCCATGTCCTACATACCACACATGTATGCATATGTATGTATAATTCGTTGCTGTGCAGCTACAAGGGGTATTGTGTGGAAAAGCCTAGTGGATTATAAAATGCTATGCAAATTTGAGTTATTCATTATTATTACTCTTAGAATCTTTCTTTGTGTGAGTTGCTCCATGAAAGAGCCTAAAGCAAAGTTTTATTACCTGTGTATAGTTTATTTGGAAACATTATCCCTAAGAGCAGGAAGAAGTAAGGGACAGGGGAAGTGAAATAGGAAAAAAGGGAAGACCAACACAAAGATGTGTTTTGAGTTGGCCACCACAACAGGCTACTGGTTTCTAGCTTCCCCAGAACTTTCCTGGACACATACCAAAGTGCCTATCAGAACCATCCTCCGGGGAAGTAAAAGAGGAGTATTTTATTTATCAGTTTCTGTCTCGAATTCATCATGAGGGGCACCATCGGAGCATTGGCTCCTTTGCATTTGAGGGTTGTATCCTCCCATAGGAGGCTGACATCATTAAGTCAGAGGGGTCCATGGCAAGAAGTACAAGAGGGGAGCACTTGCGTTGCCCTTACATGAAGCAGGTCTCAGCCTGCAGAGCAGGTTGTCACACAATGGCTGGAATAAAAGGCTTGAGATGATTTGAAGTGGTTAGTAGACAAGGGATGTCCTGCAGAGCCCTACTGAAAGATCACAACCTTTACTATCCCTCTCTTGGGATAACAAAGAAATGCAAGCACAAAGTCATTACAATTTGGAGAAGGACAGAGTTCTAAATTACCTTTTTTCTTATCTTGCAGGCAAACAGATGGTCACATGATCCCATTTGAACAAACCTCTGCATCTTCCCTCACTCCTTCCTCTCCCATTGCCCCACCCTTCAGTTACAAGATGTAGCTTTAATGTAAAATCCACAGTTCAAAGATTTTTCAAGAGAACTCAAGGCTGACTGGATTTTTTTTCTTTTTTTTTTTTTTTTGTGGAATGAAGTGAAAAAATATAATTGGAAGGCTTGATGGCTGCATGAGCACAATTTCCTGTCTTCCCAACTATAGCAGGGAGGTAATTCAGCCATTTTGAACTGCCATTCTGATGCAGTCTGTCCTGATCTGTAATCAGATAAGTGATGCACAAATTAGCATTTGGATGGCTTTGTTAGCCACATTTGAGAAAAAAGTCTTAATGGACAGTGTTGCACAGAAGAATGAAATACCTTTGGTGTCAGACACACAAGGATTCCTTTTCTTGCTCTGGCACACGCAGCTGAGTGATATTAACACCTCCCCCCAACAAGTCTCTATTTTCCTATCTGTAAACAGAAACCCATATCCCAGAGTCATAGTGAAGATGAGAAACTAAGAGATATGTGTTCTCACCTAAAATGATGCCTAGAAAATAGGAAGCATTCAATAAATCTCATTCTCATCATCACCACCACTATTATTTTTGTTAGCTTTTAAACTTCTGATGCTTCTTACAGAAAATGTAAGCTAATGTTCCCAGCTCGAAATTTGAGATCAGTGACAAGCCAGAGAGGAAAGTCAGATCTACTAAACAAAGAGACCCTCCAGCTCAGTGGTATGTTTGCCAGGCATAGGAACTCAGTCTATTCAAGAAACATTTATTGAGCACCTATTGTATGCCAGGCACTGCACTAGGTACCGTGGAGAATACAGACATGGTGAAGGCTCACAATTTGATGATCAGACATGTACTCTCATCTCTATTACTGTTCAATTTTTTCTTTAAATTTACCCTCTTTTAGTTATCTATTTTTGCTACCTTCTAAGAAATGATAATCGTGAAATTCTAAATTTGATGTGATAGTTCTACAATTTTCTAACACAGTTAATACCTTGTTAATAAATAATGTTCATCTTAGTGCTATGTTAAAAAAGAGTTATACAAACCACATATTTGGAAGCATTAACCTAGTACAATGCCAAGGACACAACCTTGCCAATTTGTAAAACAAGTGAATAAATGTATGAGTATATCAGTCAATCAGCCCTGAGTCTGACTCTAATAAGAACCAAGCTGGGAGATGGAGGGTCTCATACTGACTTCTGAAATGCCTTCCTGAGCTAATAAGTTATTGTCCATTAAATGAATCCATTAATCAATCAATCCCATGCCTAAAGCTGGAGGCTGGAAGAAAAGGAGGGAACCGGCTTCTGAAATTCCTGACTTGGTCACACAGACAAAGTGTGTTTTAAAAGAAAGACATTTCAGGACTTCCCTGGTGATCCAGTGGTTAGGATTCCCTGCTTCCACTTCAGAGGGCACGGGTTCGATCCCTGTTCAGGGAACTAAGATCCCACATGCCGTGTGGCATAGCCTAAAATAAAATAAAATAAAAGACATTTGTAATCATCAAGCAGCAGATAAGAGCACCTTCTTTGGCTGCGTCTAGAGTTGTGTGAACATCCTTCCTCTCGTGGTCCATTAGCTTCCAGGAAACAAGTGAAGTGTCCCGCAACTGTCTTTCACTTGATCTTTGCTTCCCTCAAAGGAAGGAAAGTGTTTTCAGGCTGAGTGCTAATGAAATTGGAATCCATCTTTTCTTGAGCATTTTTGTTAACACCCCTTAACCCCCCCAAATCCAACCACAGCCTGACCTCTGGGTGAGCATTCATGTGGGAGGAGGGGGCATCAGTAAGGACCAAAGAGGGCCTTCAGATTTATTTCTTCCTGCACAGCACACTCCATGTCTGTATCGAGCGAGTCTCAGCGTTAAATTTAAATGGCCTTTTTTCTCTTTTGCTCATAATTTGTACTTATTAGTTAGAGCCAGACCTGAAAGCTATATGCTCTGGTACAATGGAAATATCATGACTGTTAGAATCAGAAAATCCCCAATTTTTAATCCTCATTTTGCCACTTACTCCCTGTAGGATCTCGGGTAAACAAGGAACCAGAGAACTTCAATTTTAGTTCCACAAAAGGAACACAGCAGGATACGACCACCCAAACTGTTTCACTATGAAAACCCAAATTTGGGGACTTTCCTTTTATTTTTGTTTCATTAATAGTGGCACAACTTAGTTATGAGAAAAGAGCAATCTGCTCTCTCCCTAACTGCCCCCTATTTATTTCCTCCGGAAGGAAATAAATATTTTTCTTCTAGGAGAGAAGAGAATGGTCTTAGGTTTGTTTTGGTCTGGTTTTGTTTTTAAGATTGAGGGGTTTTCCCCCAGGTGCTAATGATTTGGGATGTTCACAACTGTGCGTGAAATTGCAAGAGAGAGAGAATGTGTGTGTCTTTCCTGTTGGGGCACGGTGAGGACTTGGAGGGAGACGAGAAATGGAACATGCTCAATCTGGAGTGGTTTGCTGTGGCTTGATCTGATACTGGAGAGTCTTTCAGAAAGCCTCTCTTCCATTCCCACTACCCATCCCAATATACATGCAAGGAGTGTGGTCTGAGAGCTCAGTGGCCATGTTGGACTGAAGTCTTTGCCAGGCAACTGGCCCACTTTTACTCAACAGAGAACTCATAGTAGGCATATGCGTCCTGCCATCAAAGCCAGTCTCTAAGAAAGGGGAAAACTGTTCCACCTGTAGCAGCCTTGCCTGGTGACCTCCCAACAGGAATAGATGACTATTTCTACAAGGACTTACTCAGGTGTCCATGTAGCCTGTGCAGGTAGGTGTCTCCCTACAAAATTCTAATGCAGCCAACTCTGTTAGAAGGAAACTCACCTGCGTGTGAGAATGGTTAGTAAATGTTGCTGTCAAAAGAGAATTATGTCCCTTCACATTTTTGCTGTTTTTGTTGTTGTTGTTTTGTTGTTTTTTGGCCGCACTGCATGGCCTGCAGGTTCCTAGTTCCCTGACCAGGGATCGAACCGGGGCCCCCAGCAGTGGAAGCACGGAGTCCCAACCACTGGACTGCCAGGGGATTCCCATCACCTTAAAAGTGTCTTTTTAAGACTCCCTCCTAAAGACTCCCTTAAAAGGGTCTTTTTAAGATTTGAATAAGCTAATGACAAAGAGACAAGATCTGTTTGATTGTTTACATCTTCTTCCTTTATCTGTACATTAATTTCCCTGAGTTTTGCCATGACCAAGGAAACTACTAAATTCAGCAGACCTACCCCCTGATAGTAAGTGAGGCCATCTATAACTAAACCAATATCTTTTTCTTGTTTGAGTTGGAGAAAAGGCAACCCTGGTGATCCCAGGAGTGAAACAGGATAGCTTGTTCACAAACTTGAAAACAAAGAATGTCCAAAGAAATGTTTTATTCCATCTTTTGATTCCTTTATTAGGATATATTAGCATTAACACATTAGAAACTCTGTGATGTTAGCACTGAGAACATCCTTAAGAGGGGAAAAAAGGAAGAATATTTCAATACTCATTGAAATCTTCCCAACCTACCCTTGAATTTCTTCATTGTGAAGGGGATGGGGGAAGTGTAGAGGTTTGGGAGATGGCTCAAAGGAGAAAAATGGCACATTAGACTCTGGAATTTTCTGGATTTAATATTTGAGGGCAATCCAGAAGGTCCAGAATGTAGAATAACTCTTAGGGCCATTCAGCCGGAATTTGAATCATGGGTCACAAAGCTGGTGTTCTGGCTCAAGTCATTTCCTGGGTGAGCCTAATGGATCATCTAGCTCAGCCTCTCAAGTCCACCACTTCTGCTCTGTATTCAGTAACTCTCATGGAGTTATAAAAGAAAAATACTGCCTAGTAACAAGAAAGCCAACTACTAGTGCTGACGCTGTAAATAAAGAGATCTAAGAAAGCAATGACTTCATCAGAAAACAGAACTTGTGGAGAAATTAAAGAGCAGGGAAAGCTGGGATCAATTGCAAACCAGAAACTCAGGTATGCTAGAAATGTGATTTTAAATTTAATTTCTATTTCAATCTCCAATTCCAATTAATGGTAAAAGCAACATTTTGGATATATTGAGTAAAATAAAAATATACTATTAAAATTAATTTCACCTGTCTCTTTTTACATTTTTAATGTGGCTGCTGGAAAACTTAAAATTACACATGTGGCTCACATTATATTTCTGCTGGATAGTGCTGGTCTATATTATTTGGAAGGCTTTGTTGCTGTAGCACTCAAATGAATTATTCAGTGAGCCTTAAAAACTGGTGAATCGTGAGATGTTCTAGTATATGTCAAAGTTTAAAAAAAATTAATTTTAGCCAGTTTGGGATCCACACCTCCCCAACCCCCTAGCTAACCACACACACATGCACATGTATACATCCTCTTTTCTAGAGAGTACATCTGAGTTCCAGAAAGTTGTCATAGTGCCAAGACTTGGGAGCAAGAGGGCAACCAGTCTTTGGTTGTCTTACAATCATATGGGCACACATTGTGACTATCCTCATTCCATGAGGTCCTCATCCCTTAATTCAGTGAGTCATTACAAGGTTATAACCATTTAATAGTCTCTTTGTGTCACATCCATGCTATGGCCAACATCACAGAAAATATTCCTATGGGGTATGAGTAAATTGTAAAACTATTTAAAGCCTATCCATCTTCTAGACAAATAATACAACTATTTGCTCCCGTGACATGCTGAGGTCTTGCCCTCTCTTTGGGTTCTACTCACAAAAGGGGAGTATGGTCAAGCTGCATGACTGACCCAATTTTCATATCTCCCAGTAGTCACATCTTTTGCCAAGTGACTGTAGTTCCTTTAGTCGATCATATTTCTCTGTACTTTATTTGTGATTTGGTCCCATGACTTTGCTTGAATTGAATGAGATTAAAAGATCAGTGTGTCAGTTCCAAGCATAGGCTTGAAGAGGCTGTGCATGTTTCCACTCACTCTCTTACACTCTGAGAAGAATATACCCAGGTTAGACCACTGGCCTGAGGAGGATGAGAAACTTATGGGGCAGAGCCAAGCTTCTCCACTGAGTCCAGGTTAGATCATCTGATCCCCAGCCAACACCCAGACGTGTGAGTAAACAAGCCCAGCTGAGATCAGCAGAACCACCAAGCTAAGACAAATCAGCTTCATCCAGTTCCCAGCCAATCCACAGATGCATGAGTTAAGTAAATGCTCATAGTTTGGGGTACTTTGTTATGCAACATTAGTTAACCAATATAACACCATAGTTCGTCTCTCTGGGCAGAACTCCAAACTTATCTATAGGACTTTTTTGCCCCGAGAGCTCAGCAAAGTGTGAACAAGGTGCAGAGCCCAAAGAAATGTTATTTTATAAATTTTCCTCTCTTCTCTCCAACTGTCTTCCTCTCTCCAGTTCTAAAAGGTCTTGTCCAGGCTGTGGCTAGACATTTTGCCCTCACTCATTATTTAAGGCCCCCAAGACCTAGACTCTTTGTTTTAACTGAATTCTGATGGGTTAGCCATTCACTAAGGCAACAAGCATGAAATGCCTTATCTGAATGAATGGGAGGATGGGGGTGACTAGGAATATAAGGAATAGGAGAGGAAGGGGGGAATCTCCCTTAACATTTCAAAATAGTTTTGAATATATGATTTCCCCAAATCATATTTGCTATGGTAGAATTTGCCAGTATGGGACTTCTATAATAGCTTAGAACCCTCAAAGTATTGGTGCATACTGAACTTCTGAAAAGATGGCCCCTCTTTTACAACAGGCAGATTTGGGTGCTCTCTCATTTAAAAAGATCCCCTCTTCTCCAGGCAGAATAGGAGAGAGTGGACAGAGCTTAATTTGAGAGATTTTGGAGGTCTCCTCACTCCATAAATGTCTTCTCTGCTTGCCTATATTTGGAAACTGAAATTTCTTGATTATACTTTCATCCTTTTGCACCTCTACTATTTTTTTTTCTTCAAGAGTCTCAGGGTGATGATAATATCTCAAGCCTTTAACAGAGATTAATTCCCACTCGAGTACTGGAAAGAGCATCATCTGAGGTTAAGAGACCCAGTCCTGGGTCTGTGACTGACCAGCTGGGCAATGTAATTGAAGTCAGTCCATTCTGGGGTCTCAGATTCCCTATCTATAAAATGAAGGGTCTGGACTGCTGGTCCTTATAACTCTGAAACACCACCGAGTCCTAAGATACTGTGACTTATAAGACAACTGATAGACTAGTGCCTTTGAGAGAAGAAAGTAGGATAGATTGGAAAGAGGATGAGAATGGAGTGAGTATGAGAACAAGAGAAGGCAGGATTCAGGAAGCTTTGTAAAAAGGCAGGCCAGAGGGCTTCCATATTCAAGCTTTGTCTGTTTCCTAATTAAGTCCCTAGATGCTTCACCTCTCCCCTCCCCATCCCCTTGTCTCCCTCTGCAAAAACACGTATGCAACCAAGAGACCCAGATGGATAAATTTACACGTGCCACATATTCTGATGGCAGTTCCAACTCCCCTGACCCTGCCTTTTCACCAAACCCTGGCCACTCTCCATCCTCTGTGGCCTATATATCATCTTTATAGGCTCAGGTACTAAAAACCAGGAAGTTATTAAAGCCCAGGTCTGGCAATTTCACTGAACTTGACAGATGATTAAGAAGATTCATTCTAAATACATTCAGACCAGCTCTGGCACTTTCCCCAGGCCTGAAAGATAGGCTCTCATCACACAGGGCAGAGGAAAGCTAGCTTTGTGATATGAGCCTCCCTTTGCCTCTAAGACTGTCAGGGACTCCTTTGGCACACAATTTCCAGAGCAAGAACTAGAAATGTAGAACCTGGTGGCCAGTTTTCTCATCATGGGGAAGCTCTTCTGCCACAGATAGTTTTGAGCTACCTGTATTTGCATATGGTTTCCTTTCTGGGGGGACATTTCATATCCTATGAGATTGTGTCTTGATTTTATTTCTTATAGTCTATATATATATATATATATATATATATATGACCTTAAACCCCTTTACATCAAATGTAAAGAGCAGAAGTCAAGAAGATAAGCAAAGCCAACAGATTTTAAAATCCACCTATTCCAGTGGTGTTCTGTGTGGTACATATATGGTACTCAGTATATTTTTGAATGAATGAATGAATAAATGAATGAATAAATCCTTACTCCAAATGAGATCTTAGCTAGATGTGTGTATCAGTCAGTTGCTACTGCATTATAAATAACCATAAACATATCAGGCTCACACAACAATATGTGTTTATTATTAACATGTGTCTGGCTATGCCTCATGCCTCTCATTCTGGGCATCAGGCTGGAGGAGCTGCAGCTTCCTGGAGCATATTCTTCTTGTAGCTGAATTGGAAAGCTCTCAGGAGGGGTGAGTAGAAAGAGCAATGCCTCTTTAAGGCCTAGGTTCAGAAAAGGTATCTTGTCACTTCTAGTCACATTTCATTGGCCAATGCCTATCATAGAGCCAGGCCCAACATCAATGTGTGGGTAAATCTTCTTCTCCCAAGAAGCAGAGGTGGCAAGGGAATGAATATTTGCTCCCCAAAAATCTAATCTATCAGTCTCCAGATATAAAATAGGAGCTATAACTGCCCTGGTTGATGGTTGGGACACGCCAGCCCAGAATCTCTTCTAGATACCTGGTTTCTCTCTCCTGCCTTCTATGGTGGTTCCTGAGATGCTTCATCAGAAACCAGGACCCTACAGGACACAATTTAAAAATAAAAGCAGTGCTTAGATTTGTCCTGGATACGATACCAAAGTACCAGGTTCATGAGTGGGGAGGGAATTCTAGGCTGAGAGAACAGGGTAAACAAAGACAGTTATTGTTGTTGTTTTTACATTTTATTCCTAGCACCAAGTACCATCCTTAGTACATTGTGGGTACTCATTAATCAATGTTTGACAAAAACAAATAACAATCATAGTGAAAACACAGACTCCTGGGCTTCCCTGGTGGCGCAGTGGTTGAGAGTCCGCCTGCCGATGCAGGGGACACGGGTTCATGCCCCAGTCTGGGAAGATCCCACGTGCCGCGGAGCGGCTGGGCCCATGAGCCATGGCCGCTGAGCCTGCCCGTCTGGAGCCTGTGCTCCACAACAGGAGAAGCCACAACAGTGAGAGGCCCGCATACCGCAAAAAAACAAACAAACACAGACTCCCTAGCTGAACAGAACAGTGTATAAAATGTTCAGCTAGGGGGACTTCCCTGGTGGCTCAGTGGATAAGAATCCGCCTGCCAATGCAGGAGACAAGGGTTCAAGCCCTGTTCCAAGAAGATCCCACATCCCGTGGAGCAACTAAGTCAGTGTACCACAACTACTGAGGCTGAGCACTAGAACCTGCAAGCCACAACTACTGAGCCTGTGTGCCCCAACTACTGAAGCCCATGCTCCTAGAGACCATGCTCCGCAGCAAGAGAAGCCACCACAATGAGAAGCCTGTGCACTGCAACAAAGAGTAACCCCTGTGTGCCGCAACTAGAGAAAACCCGTGAGCAGCAACGAAGACCCAATGCAGCCAAAAATAAATTAATTAACTAATTAATTTTTAAAAAATAAAAAAATTTTTCTAACTAGGTTTGCAATTTAAATTTAGCATCAAACACCCTTGGTACTTCATCCCAAAGGCTGTCAATGGAGTCCGTGTATCAGTAACTAGGACTCTCAAGATGCAAGTAGTCTTGTGCAGGACTCACGACCCTAAAGGCAAGAACCTCACACTTGGTTCGTTGGGAAGAGAAGAGCTAGTTCCCAGGATCCTAAAATACACTGAGAAATCACTAAGATATCGAGGCACAAGTGAAAGATGTAAACATACCCATTAGGCAAATTATCCTCATGGAGCAACTGACCCAGACCCAAACCTTAGTCCAACTATTCGGCCATTCCAGATCTTGCCTCAGGATCCCTGGGCTGGCTGACCCACTTTCCAAACTATTTAGCAACTGCTCAGGGAAGTGTTCATGCAGTCAGACCAAAGGGCCATAAACTTCATGACCAACCCACTCATCCTAGGTATAATAACTAGCAGCAAAGAGGCTGGCTGTACTTATTACTATCGAGATAATTTCCAGGTAAGAGAATCCATTGCTGTAGAATTTCCCTCCCAGTTGCACCAGTGCAGGTTTTAAAATCTGGGCTATTTCCCCACATGCAAATGGGGCCAAATATAGTTTATCATCCACTGATAGGAAAAGTTATCTGCACAGCTGTGGATCCACATTATTTATGCTCTGAGCAGGACAACACTGTAAATTATTTGCCATATGCTGGAACTCAACATGGACTGAGTTTATAAACATGATATTAAACTCTTAAGAGGGCATTGCAAACCTTTATAAAGCCATCAATTTTTAAATGGTTTAGAAGTACAAATTAGCAGCTGGATATGGATGCCATCTTCCAAAAACAGATGGCATTGGCTTTTCTAAAAGCAACAAGATCCTGAGATCAAATGGGAAGATCAGGACTTGGATGCTTTTTGGAAGTCTACTTCAAAGCCCAGAATAATGAGTAAGATTCAAAGTTCTTTTCCTGGAGGCTTCCCTGACCACCCCAGTCCATGGTCTGAATTTCCCTCTGAACTCCTATTACCTTGCTGCATGCTGTATTCATTTTAAACCTAATGACACACGCTTTGCATTATACACAAAATTTCAGTTCTCTTATTCATATCCTATTATTTTCCACGACTAAACACTAAAACACTAAATGACTAAAATACGTCCACTTTCTATAACATCTTCTAGAAATACATTACATAGAAAGAAAAAGTCCCCCATAAACTGACCTCACAAAGGTGACCATTGTTGACCATTTGGTGCAGAGTTCTTCAGATACAATTTTTGGTCCATGGACTGATATACATGTATCTTTAAACAGAAATTATACCACTTATACTATCTTTTTCCCTGTTTCCCCAATGTACATGGTAAGTTCTTTAAAGGCAGGGATTTTAGATCACTAAATTATTTATTCCAATATCTACTATGTATTAGGTGCTACCAGATATGAAAATAAATAAAGCAAAAGCCTCAGATTGAAGAGCTTACCTACCTGGCAAGGAAAAAAACATGAAAAATAATTATTATAAAACAAAGTGACACAGGCTGTAATGCAGGTTTATAAAAAGTGCCATGAAGAAGCCTTTCAGTGGGCCTGCAAGGAGAAAGGACATACATCTGTCTGACTTAATCAGCCACAAAGGGACTGGTTTGGATTAGGACTCAGCTCTTAACTCCTCTCTCCACATGCTCATACCTTGAAAATATTGGCTCTACATGATTTCTTGGAGCCAGTTGATGTGAAGCATATTAAAAACTCTTGTTCTCTCCCTCTTAGCTGACCACACTGACATGAAGATGTAATAATACATTGTGATGTCTAACTTTGGGGATCTCTGCACTCTCTCTGTAGGATTCCAGGCTTCTGAAAATGAATCTGTTTCAACAAGATGGATATCACTGAAACCACCTCCCTACTCTGTCCCATCACCAATACCACCACCCAGCCTTCCTTGATATGCAATCTGGTCAAGTTACTTCACATCTCTAAGCCCTGGTTTCCTCTCTGTAAAGTAAGAAGAATCATGCAACTTCAAACACTAGGAGAAAAACATGTGCTTTATTCAATTCTGATGATTAAGTAAGATAACATTTATGACAGCCCCAGCTTTTACAGTGGCTATTCAGTAACTGTTAAGGTAATGGGTACATAAAACAAGCAGGACCCAGGGAATGTAATCAGCAACTTTATTTTATTTTTCACCCCTCTATCCTTCTATAATGCTCTGCATAAATTGTCAAGTAGATCTCAAGATATTTCTGCTCACGCCAGAGAGTCCTAGGATTTCATGAAGCTGGAAACATGATCTCAACTCAGTAGTTCTAATGTCCCATCCTGTGGAATATTCCAAACTTCAAATTCAATTTGACAACAAATTTCTCCTCCTTCAGCTGGTGCCTGCTGCAAAGTAGTTATTTTTAATGAAAAGGGGGTCATGGTCTTCCTTATCACCTCCTCCAAGCTGCGCATCCTGCCTACTCCCTCTTCTTGATAACTGAGGTTTCTGACTCCACCACAAGGGTGCTGTGGGGTTGGGAGGTGGAGGGTGGAGCAGGGCAGTTAGGAGATGTTAGGGGTCTAAGAATGTTCTTACATGACTGGCATGCATCTCAGGTGGTTCTGTGCTCTCTGAGCCTAGCACATGTTTAAAGCTGGCTTTCTCTCATGGCGCTTCTTATTCATTCCTCAGAGAACCCCAATATCACCTTGACCAAAGCCAGCGTTCTCAACCTTAGCACTAGTGACATTTGGGTCGAATAACTCTTTGTTGTGGAGAACTTTCCTATGCATTGGAGAATGTTAAGCAGCATCCTTGCCCTCTACCCACTAGAGACCAGTAACATCTCCTCCAGCTCTAACCAAAAACATCTCCAGACATTGCTAAATGTCTCCTGCAGGACAAAATTGCCCCTGTTGAGAACCAGTGACCTAGCAATTATATTGTATTAAGAGTGAAGAAAAAGCAATGATCTGAGTACTTTTTACTGAGTAGATTCGGGTTAGGAAGAGAGTAATGGGGGGAGGGGAAGTATCATCTCTGCCTATACTTTGTAAACATACTCATTCATATAGAAACTGAATCCACATCATGAATCTTTAACCTTTGCCTGAAGTACTTTTGATTATGACTGCTAGGGCTGCAAAGCACGTTGAAATTCTGATGTCACAAGGCAGTGATGGAACGTCTGTCACTCACTATACTTCCTTTCCAGCTGGAATCTCTGAAAATGCTGAGGGATGGTGGAAACTGACTTGAAGAGTGATCGAAGAGATCTTGCAAATTAAGAGGGATGTCATTACTGAACTTTAAAGGAGTCTGGCAACTAAAAAGGAGAATCATTTTGTTCCTCTCTTTTTTAAATGTTCAAAGAACTCCTAGTATAAAACCTTGAACAAGGGCTACAAGGTCCTGAATGATCTGTTCATCTCTCTGCCCACTTGTTCCCTCCTTTCCTTGCTCCTCCCTCCCTGGCATCCTCCCCATCTCTCTACTGCACTCAATTTCCTTTTGGACTTCTCTCTTCCTGGATGGCTTTCTCTAGATTCTCTGCCTAAGTCCTGTTCATATTTCAGGTCACAGCTGTCAATTCCTCAGGGAAATCTTCCTTGAACCCTCAGACTAGGATAGAGACCTCTTTTACTTTCTCACAGGAACCTTCATAGCACTACAACAATTATAGCTAACAAGTATTTCTTTAATGTTGAGTACTAGACTAACAGTCCCTTGAGGCCAAGAACTGTGTCTCCTTTGTTGACTGCTGTATCCCAGCACCTAACACAGTACAGTAGACCCTCAATAATCATTGAATGAAGGAACACGTAAATAGATGAACGAAGGAGTGGTATCAGGGAGAGAAAGAAAGGGGAGACAGACAGACAGACATAGAAAAAAGGCAGGCAGAGAGCATCAGCTTGCCTTCTGATAGAGTGATCTGCATGTCAATGAGATCCTGGGGGCAAACACCTCCATGCTCCTGATCCCCAGAAGACACAAGCAACACCTCCTCTCCATGTCCGACTAGTAATTTCAGATGTCAGCCAACTCTCTCTGGAAATTGTCTTTATGTATCAAAGAACTAATTACTGACAAGTTCCACCTCAGTAGTACTTGATGATTCCATTATTAGATCTAATTGCACTTCTATTTAGGATAAGGGTTTACTGTCTTTTCATTGATAATGGAAATTGAAGATACAAAAACGTGAATGGCTGTGAGGCCTCTTTCCTTAGATGATTTCTGGCCCATGCAAAACAAAGCAGCCTACACCACTTTCAGGCCAAAAATACAAATGTTTGTTTTATGTTTGCCTGTGTTTTGTGGCCTTTTGGTTTCTGCTGACCTCCAAAGATGAGACCTAACACTTTGTACCCACTTTTAGGAATACACCAAAAAATATAAGCTTTCACATCTGAAGTGCTCACTTTCACAAAACCACAAATGGCTTATTCCTACAAATATCCTCCATTCTTCCTCTGACATAAGATGCAGAGCAATGGGAGGTACATTTCTGCATAACCATTTGGAGAGCGGGATGGCGCCACTGTCCCCAGAATCGGGGCAGCTCTGTCTCCAGCTGGGATGGAAGGAGCTTTGGGCTAGTGTCATGGAGTCACCAGCAGGACAGGTGAGGCAGGATGTTTTGCCCACTCACCGAACCTGGGAGCAGCAGGGCCTTCCATACCACTGGGTCCTGCCACGTTTTCATGAAGTAAAGCACTAGATATTCCCTGTTAGCGTTTCCGATTTGTCATTTTTATTGAGTGGCGAAAGGGGCCAGCTAGCAGCTGAAGCAGAAGAAAGAATCTGATCTCCCAAAATCTAACAGGAAGATCCCCATCCTGACCTACACCCAGAAAGAAGGAAACTCTCTGCCTTAATAGTGGGTGTTAATTTAAAAAGAGATTCAGGGAAACATCACACGGGGCTCTGGAGGTATTTTCACAGCTGTGGACTTCCTGCCACCTCATCAAAGGAGCAAATGTTGGCTGGCTGGGTGGATGGATGGCTTGTGTGTTTCCTTCTTATGACCAAGGTCCCAGTTCCCTGGCTTCTCACACCTTTACCTCTTTCAAGTGCCTCTATTTGGCTTGTGGCTCTTTAGCCTGGGTCTACGCAGTCAGTCAGCTGGAGGATGAGAGCATGTAACCACGGTGTGCAGAGATCCGAGGGCCAACGGGCAGCTAGAGGACAAGGACACAACCTCTTTAGGAGATGAAGTTTGGTGGGGCTCCCACTGTTTAATCAAGTTCTTAATAGGCTTCACTTCCTGGTTCCATCACATCCTGCTCTCATCAGAGAAGCAATGTCCTCTCTGACACTCCTTGTGTCTCTTTGTCTCAGTCTTTGTTGTTTTCGGTTCCTTTTTCTGTCTTTCTTTTATTCTCATCCTCTCTCTGTCTCTCCCTCCCTCCCTCCCCCACTCCTTTTGTCTCTTTCTCTCTCTCTTGGTCTATGTATCTCTCATCTCTCTCTCTCTGTCCTCTTTGTGTCCCTACCTCTCCACATGTCTCTAATTTCCTCTGTGTCCACTTTTCTCTCTCATTAGAAAAGCAAAGCCCAAGCCTGGATGGGTGGGGGGTTGGGGGGTGGAGTCTGGGAGAGAATGGATACATGTATATGTATGGCTGAGTCACTTTGCTGTACACCTGAAACTAGCACAACATTGTTAATTGGCTATACTCCAATATAAAAAAAAAGATATAGATATAGATAGATTTTGCCTTGAAAAAATCTAAAAATTAAAAAAAAAATTTAATAAAATATATAGAAAAAAGAAGAAAAATTCTCAATTTTATTAATAATTAAAAAACAAATTACAGAAAAAAAAAAAGAAAGAAAGAAAAGCAAAGACCAGACCTTGCCTCCTGTTGGGGCTGAGCCACCTTTCCATCGGCCTCCCTAACACCTCCACAAGTTCATCCTTTCTGACCCCTCCTCTCCCTTCTCCCTAGAAATCCAGAACCAGCTCCTGGCTTCCTGGGGCCCACACCGACCTGCTCCTCGACTTTGCTCCCCTTCTCAAGCTCCCCAGCTTTCCAGGGCTTGCTCCCTGCAGCCTTGATTAGCCCCTCCTGAAAACGGTTCTCCAGGGTCTCATGCTTCCCCCAGCCCTCCTACTCCAGTCACTCTAGTATTTCTTTCACCTGCCTCATGGAGCAACCCATCGAGGCACCCAATGCTTCTCCTTTCCCAAGAATCCTGAGAAAACCATAGAGCAACATTAAACCATTCCAGTGCAAAGCCAATATGTGCATTTCTTTCTTTTCTTTTCTTTTTTTTTTTTTTTGAGGTATGGGGGCCTCTCACTGTTGTGGCCTCTCCCGTTGCGGAGCACAGGCTCCGGATGCGCAGGCTCAGGAGCCATGGCTCACGGGCCCAGCCGCTCCGCGGCATGTGGGATCTTCCTGGACCGGGGCACAAACCCGTGTCCCCTGCATCGGCAGGCGGACTCTCAACCACTGCGCCACCAGGGAAGCCCCCACTTTTATTTTATATCCCCTGTGACTGTTTGAATTTTATCATAAGCATTGAATATTGTTAGAATAAAAAGTAGATAAGAATTTTTGAATTAAGATCAAAATATAGAGGACATTTTGTTAACTCTGAAAATTTCACATTGTTATCTAGATGTCTGGTTATTCCAGGGTCCGCAGCAGTGCCGAGAACATTCCCATTGGGGTTGTCTTTACGCTTTGGATTTTCCTGAAATGCTCTCTCCTCCAGCCTCCGGCTCAGCCCGTCCTCCTCAGCCTCTCCTGGTAGAAGGGTAGGTACTTCACAGCATCCTCATTTACCTAATTTACCTTCTCCATGAAATTGCTTGAGGGATTTTCCAAAGTAACAATACCCTCTTCTAGATATTAATTAAGGAGTCCTGTTGCCACTTCACTTACTATCCTAAGGTCCAAACAGAAATGTCTAACTTCTCTGACTCCACAGAGGCCAATAAAATGCCTCTCTGAGGAGACTTCATATAAGCAAAGAAAATTCATTTGAAAAGGTGAAGCCCATCAGTCAGCAAGAAGCTCCCAATCCTGCAGCAGGTACATGCCGGGTGCTTACCTCCACTGTAATAATATCTGTTTCTGTGGAGAGGGAACTAAATTCCATCACGCTGGGCTCTCAGGGCCCCAGTTCACGATGTGGTGACCTGTGCTGATGCCTCCTGAGGTGAATCTGTTCTTTTGTTTGTTTGTTTGTTAAAGCAGCTTGGGTACTCTTTCTTTCTTTCTTCCTTTCTATCTTCCTTTCTTTCTTTCAGCTGCGTTAGGCCTTCATTGCTGCACGTGGGCTTTCTCTAGTTGCGGCGAGCGGGGGCTACTCTTGCGGTGTGCAGGCTTCTCATTGCCGTGGCTTCTCTTGTTGCAGAGCACGGGCTCTAGGCGCACAGGCTTCAGTAGTTGTGGCACGCAGGCTCAGCAGCTGTGGCTTGTAGGCTCTAGAGCACAGGCTCAGTAGTTGTGGCACACGGGCTTAGTTGCTCCGCGGCATGTGGGATCTTCCCGGACCAGAGCTCAAACCCGTGTCCCCTTCATTGGCAGGCAGATTCTTATCCACTGCGTCACCAAGGAAGTCCGTGAATCTGTTTTTTCCATTCTAGTTTCCCCATCTCTTAAATAGAGGTGCCTATTATTCTTGCCTCTGCTGCTTTTTTGGGGGGAAGAAATCAGTCAGGGATGACCAAAACACTACATAAATGTCTATAAAATACAATCAAATAATCGCAGCTCTTATCACTTAAAAACCCACCAGGGCCTCCAAATCACTTGGGGAAAGCATTTTATATGTGACTATAAATCATACCATCTGCCGCACTCCCCTGATTTTTGAATCAGATCACTGCCAAATCCAAACATCAAAGAAAGAAGAAAATAAGATCTTTTTGAGCTTTATCATACCTTTGGGCCTCTGTACCCCACAGCGGCTCAGTTTTTCCTTCTAAGACCTGGGTCTTCCCTAAGGATATTCACTCAGATCAACTTCACAACTGACTGACTTTTAAAACAATGTATTCATCACACACACACGTGCCGCTGGAAGGCACTCTCCAAATACTGGAAAGAATTGGTATTGGATTATCATGTAGGAAGGAAAGAAGAATTTTTTTTTTAGAAATTAACCAAACTAGGGATCTAATTCTGAAGAAGTTGGTGAAAAAGACTAGAAAGTAAAAGATCATCTTCACATGCAAAACTGTGTAGCCTCCTCCAACTTCATTCAATGAATTTTTATTAGTCACCTACTGGGAAGGAGTGGGAGGCCTGGAAAGAGCACAGGCTTTGGAAAAAGAATGAACCTGGGCTCTATGACTTGCTACTTCTATGGCTTTGGGCAAGTTGCTTCACCTCTCTGATCCATAGTTTTCTCTTCTATTAAGTGAGGATTTTAATATCTCCTTTACAGAGTTGTTTTGGGAATTAATAACAAAACATACATAAAATATTTAGCACAGTCCTGGCATATGGGAGACCCTCAACGTTTGTTATCTATTCTCATTCTCTGTCCCGAGAAACGGCGACAGGAGAGACAAATAAAGACACTTCTCATCCTCAAAATGCTCACCAAGAGAAACGTTCCTCCCAAATCCTTTCTTGTTTAGGGAAATACTGAGTCACACCTAGATTGGGGATGTTAGCATCTCATCTGCTTCCAGGTCACAAACACAGCTGAATTGCACACACAAGGGAAGATCAAGGAAGAAACCCTTTCCTGAGGAAAACTGGGGCCAACCCTGAAATGCAAAACTGCATCACACCAATTATTCTGATCCAGGCAGAGGTGTCTGGACGCAGCAGATAATTAGTGGCTGCCCCAGTCTTTGCAGTGACAAGACTGGTGCTGTTTACTGTAATTACATTACAGTAAAATGATGAGTTTTCCCATAATTGATAGTTACAGCATAATTGTGACTACACAGAATATTAACACCCTAGTTGCCAGAGCCTTCCAAAAGTATTAGCTAAGTAAATATTTCCCTTCTCTCTGGGCAGCAAAATGAGGGAACTGGAACTTTCTAGGACAGCCTCTCACATCTGCCCTTCTCGTACTTCATACACCAATCTCCTCAGATTTTTCAAGGGATCCCTCTTTGATCTATGCAAGGACCCAGTGTCATGGCCTTTCCACCTTCCTTCCCTATTAAACCTGTGGTGACAAGCAGCAAACATCTGACAGATTCATTTTATGTATAAGTATGGTAGCAAGCATTATGCTGAGAATGAGGCAGGCCTGATTCAAATCCTGACTTGCCCACTTTATTTCCCTGTGACTTTGGCAATCATGTAACCTAGCTAAGCCTTCTTTTCCTCACTAAAATGGAGATTGTACCACCCACCTCGTGGTACTAATGTAGCAGGTAAATGAGTTACAGCACATAGTAGGCACTTAAGAAATGTTAGTTAAATTTAGGGTAAGTTATTAATCAAAATTAATAGGATGCTGTTCCCAGGTTTATTTCTATTTTTAATGGTAAAACAAATACTTTGAATTAAATCAAAGTCATTATTCAACAGGTATTTGAGGAAGTAGAACAAGTTTTTCCAAACTCCTTAAGTCCCATAGTAGTGTCTAGCCACTTAAGAGGTGGAATTGCATGAAGGTTTAATGCACATACCACAAATCCAGATGGCTCACGTTCAAATCCCAACTCTAACACTTTCTAGCTGTGGGACCCTGAGCAAGTCACTTTTAACCTATCTGGGTTACTATCTCCATCTACAAGGGAGGAATATTTATTTTACTAAACTCCTGGGGTTGTTATGGGGATCAAGTAAGTTAAAACACATAAAACTGAGAGTAACTGGCACAATGGAAGCCCTCAATAAGTGTTGATGTTATCATGATTCTTATTCTATTAACTGCTGATCTAATTGTACTTTCACTGATGAAAGGGATAAAATAATCACTAGTACCAGAAGAATGTCCATTTGCATCAGGAAAGCTACAAAAGCCACCAACTTGGAGAAGGAATGGAATATTTATAGTTTCATAACAGCAATAGCTTATATTCACTTTATGATAAATGCTGTAATCTAGGAGTCATTATGAAAAGAAAAAAAAAGAGCTTTCCCAAATCCCACCAGTGATATAAAGGTGTTAATGTCATTTTGAGACCTCAGGGTACTCTAAGATAGACCAGTGGAAGGGCTTATAACCAGAACTGGGGAGTACAGCAGTAAATAATGAACAAACTCATCAGTAAAAAATATTTTGTAATTTTTAAGTTCAAGGATTGGATTAATTAAACTGTAGCAGGGTATAAATTTATGCTTCTCCTTTTCAAATTTGACCAGTCCAATGAGATGCTTTCAATGAGCATTTTGTTCGCCTTATATTTTTGCCAACTTGTATTACCTTATATTTGGAAAGGTGGATGGCAACACTAAAAAAACAGAAATTTGTGTCTTAAATTGTGACATCTCAGAATCTCCATAGAGATGAACATCAAGGTGAAACAGAATTCATTAAATGAGAGGGGACAGGTTTATGCTTTACAGTGGAATGGCTATCATTTTGTCTACCCAGCTTTTGCTCTCTGGTGGGAATGTCACTCCCTGCCCACCCTCCCCACATACAAACTCTAACCATGAGGTTTATATAGGAGTAGCCACATTCTTACAGATCACAACCCTAAGACCAGTAATGATTGGTCTTGGATTGGGCCCCAGACTCAAACAGGGCCATGATGATATCCTTACCACCTGGCTGCAATTGATTGGCTCAGGGGAAGCCACCTGACTCCTCTTATCACCCCCAGCCAATCAGGCGCTTTCCAAGGGTTGAGCCATAGATTGTGTGATGAAGTTGTTTCCATCGGTAGGAGCTGTTAAGACATAAAACTTAGAACCACTGGCAGCAATGCTTCCCCTCCCTTCAAAAGAAAAAGAAGCAGTTTCTAGTGAGCAAGAATGCAGGTGACACAGTGACAAATAAAGGGAGGACTAGTGATGCTCCAGCCCTTGTTCTAGTCTTTTCTATTCCCCATATTTCTAGGATTTGATTAGCCAGCCTCCCTTAGATTTCATGGGCTAATCAATTCTCCTTTCTGACAAGTTGTATTACATCTCTTGCAACCAAAAGAGCTCTCTTTAGATTGCTCCTAAATCCTGAGGAGAAGCGTAATGTCATCTTTAAAAATCATATGTAGGTGAGTTTTGACACCTTCACCAAAAACTTTCTCAGTTGCTTTCACAGAGGGAAAGAAGAGACAGGCTGTGTGGTTCGGTGAACAAAGCAGGAAACAGGAAGAGTGTCAGGCCTTGGGCTGGAGAACTACCTCCACCGTTCTCTAGCTAGTAACATGGGCAGGCCCTTTAGCCTATTTAAGTTAGGGTTTCCGCATTTATAAAATAAAAGGATTAGATTACAAGACTTCTAAGACTCCTTCAAGCCCCCAAATCCTAACTTTCAGTTTCATTTCTCTAAGTTAACTGCTTCTGGGGTATCAGGACCCACAGGTGTCTGTCTAGAAGAAGTTGTTTTTCAAAACTTCTTCCCATTCTCCTTTGGTTAGTCTGGAAGCTTGTGTTAGCATTTGAGCACTAATTTTCTCACTCATCCTTTCTTCAATTGAATCCAGCACTTCTTGGAAATTGGCTGGAAGGCTACAGCTTGGATGACAGAGAAAGAGGATTAACAAGAGCAGCTCATTGGTGAAATAAGACTAATGAAGAAACAGTGTGTGGTGATCGCCTCTCTGGAGAGGAGTTTAACCTTGGGACGTATTTCACCTGTGGTGGTTGAGGATGCTGGTACCTTTGAGAGAGGGTTGCAGAAATTAGCCTAGGGTTACTCAGCAAGGCAGAGGGCTTTAAGGAAAGGCACTTGGAATTTGTTCAGGCCCATCTGTGGGGAGCAGATGTCACCAGGAGCTTGAGGCCAGGATGTGAGCCAAGGTCGAGGAAGAAGTCAGGGAAGCCCTAGTGACAGATCTGCAGAGCCAGCGGCCATGTCTCTTATAAAAATGAACCACTTGCTTCCAACACTTGCAGCCAGCTTCACAATATCTGGGAACGAAGATGAAAAGATGAACGGTGCCTGCCAAGCAGATCACAGCCTTGCCTGCGACATCTGAAATGGCATGTTTAATCACTGTAGCGCACTTTCTCTAGCCTCCTAATGACAGAAGGAAGTCCCTAATGAAATTATTGCTCTGCTGGCTGAATTAATGATTTCCAGGTAGGGTGCTGGTAAACACACTGCGCTACGTGTTCACAGGTTAACGGAGGCCGCATTGTGGAGACCCTGACCCCACGGCTAACTCATCACAGGTAGCTAAGTGTTGGGAAGAGAAAGGGCTAACCAAGGGGCACCAGCTGTGGGTGCCATAACACTGAGTCTGGAAGAGTGCTTCCGATTAGGAAAAGGGGGAAAGGGAGAGAAGAGGATGAGAACTGTGTCGAAAGATGGGGAGGAAGGCGCCAGAGGACAGATAAAGCCACTCCTGTCCTTGATGGGCAGCCTCTGCCATCTCCTCCGCCCAACTTCCTACCCACTCTTTTTTTTTTAATTGGCATATAGTTGATATACAATGTTGTGTGAGTTTCTGCTGTACAGCAAAGTGACTCAGCTATATATATACACATATATCCACTCTTTTTTAGATTTCCTTCCCATTTGGGTCACCACAGAGTACTGAGTGGAGTTCCCTGTGCTATACAGCAGGTTCTCATTAGTTATCTAGTTTATACATAGTAGTGTCTATGGTTATCTAGTTTATACATGGTAGTGTCTATAGTTATCTAGTTTATACATAGTAGTGTCTATAGTTGTCTAGTTTATACATAGTAGTGTCTATAGTTATCTAGTTTATACATGGTAGTGTCTATATGTCAATCCCAATCTCCCAATTCGTCCCACGCCTCCTCCCACCCTTTTCACACCCACTCCTGCAGACTTCACCCTTCCCACCTTTAGCCCCTCTCTCTCATCCCACATCACACAGTTTGAAGCCACACTGAGTAGATTTGCCCAGTGGTGAGCCTCATACCAGGATCCAACATGTTGGAGAGAGAGAAAACAAATTTTTTTTCCCCCTGGATGTGTTTTTTAAAGCCATCAGGAGCCCATGCATCTTTAGAAGTGACAAGCTCACCTGTGGCCTCACAGGGTCCACAGCGAGGATGACACACACGAGCCAGCCTCAGAGGTGACAGGCTGCATCCCATTTCCTGTGGCTGCTGCTGCTGCCATCTGCATCTGAGTCAGTCGGGGACGGAGGTGCAGCGGGCCAGCCACAGGGACTGCCAAATGACAGAGGGAGCAGCACGAGAGCGGCGGGGGGGGAGGGAAAGAGGAAGCCCACTAATAGCTCACAAGCATGTCTTCTAAAAAGCGTGTTAACCAAACAAGCTGCCATCCCTTAATCCCTCCCGCTCCTTCCCCAATGTACACTAATTGAAAATTAAGTTTTCAGTTTGAAGCCATTTTCTAATTCTGTCTCATTCAGGAACAGTGAGAGTCCCGGTGTTCTGCTAAATTCCCAATGTGCTTTTCACGAGCTCCCTCAGGAAGCCGACAAAAGAGCCTTGTCAACATGTCCCTGACAGCAGCAGGTGGGGCCGGGACAAGGCTAAAGATTCTGCAGATCTTGACTGGAAGTGGAAGACATTTCCTCCTTCCTTTTTGCATCCCCTCGGTCCCCAGTTAAACTGTTGTTGCAACCTGGCAAAGGGAACCCTCTCACTCATCACCGCCCTGTCCCCAGCGTGTTAGGGAAGCCTTGCCAATTAGACCATAAGCTCCCTGTGGGCAGGGACTCTGGTACCTAGACGGCCCTTGATCTCCTAGGGTAACTGACTCCAGGGAATGGACCTACTTAAAGGAGAGCAAAATGTCATAGTAAATACTGAAAAACAGGTTTGTCGGGGGCTCTGTATTAAAAACTGAAATTGAAAGTTATAAAAATTGATTTATTTTTGCTTATATTTGATAAAATACAGGTCATTATTATTCCAGAACCAAGAATAAATCATGTGCTGATTCCTCTGGCATAATTTTTCCACACAACTGTATGACTGCACAGCAGGGCATTCTTTTTTTTTTTTTTTTTTTTTTTTGCGATATGCAGGCCTCTCACTGCTGTGGCCTCTCCCGCTGCAGAGCACAGGCCCCAGACACGCAGGCCCAGCGGCCATGGGTCACAGGCCCAGCCACTCCGCGGCATGTGGGATCTTCCCAGACCGGGGCACGAACCAGTGTCCTCTGCATCGGCAGGCGGACTCTCAACCACTGCACCACCAGGGAAGCCCAAATAGGGTATTCTTGATTTCGTATTTAACTTTCACAGCAAGAGCAAATGATAGAATCGTTTTTGAAAAATATTTAAAGTCTTCCTCATTTTTCCCAAGGGACTCTCTTAAGCACTGGATATTCTAATCACTGTCTCTTGAAGAAGCTCAGATGTCCTTATCCTCGTCGACTGCTTTAATTTTTAAGGGTTCTTCCCAGTCTTGTTTTGCCAAACAGCATACATGCAACTCAGATGTCCTTCCAGCCTCAATTCCACTAACTTCATCAAATCCTACACCTTTTACAGTATTTCTAGTTTCACTTTGCAATCGACTTACACTGAGTTTGCTTTGCAGTTATCAGATACTCACCCTTCATAAAACATCAAGAGCCTGACACCCACCCACAAAGACACTGGATAATACAAGGGGAAGGAGACCAGAGTGGATCTGGAAAGGAAGTCTGATGGGAACCGTTGTAATTGGCGGGTTCATTAGTGAGTATTTTCATTTGCAAAACATTTCCTGTGCGATTTCATAGGATTCCTGTAATTTGTTAAGTAACTCAGATATCCGCCACAGGTTGTTACCAAGGGGTGATTTCAAAATAATCTAATTCTAATGAATGGTTGGGTTACCAGGAAGGAGAAGGAAGGAGGCTTTGTTTGGGAACTTAATTAATGAAGCCTTCCCAAGGCATCATTATAAATAAACTATGATAAACGACATGGCCACTATAACCCCCTTTTCAATGTCTATGACAAGCAAGAACTTCATGTGCTTTGACTGAAATGTAGGTCTGAAAATGCAGATTTTATGATTAATGGAACTTGAGTGACATAAGTGGAATGCTAGAGAAACTGAAATCTTGGGGACAAAGGAAATGGGTAAATAATATGTGTGAATTTTCCTGGGGCTTGAGGAATGGGACAGGGAGCAGTGGTGGTGGTGCATAAGCTTAAAGAAGCTTCAGATGGCAGGTAGAAGTAAAAAGATTGGAGGAAACTCCAAGATCAGGCTGGAGAGGAAAGGAAAAGAAAGATCCAAGGAGTTAAAATATCAATTCACCTTGCTGGAAAGGGACTAGGACACCAGCTATTAAAAGTGCAATTCAACTATATCTGAATAAAAAAAGAAACCAAAAAAAGGTGCAATTCACAGAGACAAAAGCAGCAGGTTCGTGGCTTGAGTGCTTATAGAGAGAGTAGTTTCAACAAGGAACTTGAGAGTTGCACTTGTTTCCCTCACATGATTGTGCTTCAAAGTCTGACTCAACCATTGCGTGACCACAGCTAAGTGACCTAACTTCTCTGACCTTCTGCTCATTAATAAAACGAGATGTCACTCTCCAAAGAGATTTTGAAGGTTAGAACTAGTATCCATGTCATTGTGATACACAAGTAAGTCCCCTACATACGAAGAGTTCCGTTCCAAGAGTGCGTATGTAAGTCCAATTTGTTCGTGAGTCCAACAAAGTTAGCCTAGGTACCCAACTAACACAATTGGCTATATAGTACTGTACTGTAATAGGTTTATAATACTTTTAACACAAATAATACATAAAAATCAATCACAAAACATAAAGAAAACATTGTTAATCTTATAGTACAGTACCTTGAAAAGCACAGTAGTCCAGTACAACAGTTGGCATACAGGGGCTGGCATCAAGTGAACGGTCAAGAAGAGTTACTGACTGGAGGAAGGAGAGGGGGTGGGAGATGGTAGAGCTGAAGGATCATCAGCCATAGGAGGCGGAGGGCGAGCTGCAATTTCACTCACGCCTGACATTGATGACACAGGTGCTGGTTCCTTGCTGGATTCAGTTCTGCCATCTTGAAAAAACGATCCGGTGATAGCTGGGTAGTAGCTCTTTTTTTCTCATCATAGATGACACGGTAGCACCGGATTGCATTCTGAACGGCTGCTGCAACCTTCAGGTACCATTCTACGTTCGGGTCCTGTGCCTCAACAACTATCAGTGCCTCCTCAAATAAAGAAAAATCCCCTTGCTATTTCCTGTGCTGTGAATCTTTTCAGTTCTTCAGTTACTTCTTCTTCCTCTTGTCTCTCTTTGTCCTTTCTCTGGGCCACCAATTCCATCAGGTCTTGATTAGTAAGCTCCACATTCACATCTTTGAAAGTTTGCAACTTGAATGTCCGTATGTAGGGGACTTACTGTATACTATATCCTGACTGGCACAGTCATTCTCTAAGTGGTAGTTGTGATTGTAATGATGATGATAATGTGGGCAGGGCTAACATGTACCCAGCCAACCTGGGGACAGACAGGTAGAACTGTGTTAGCCTGAACCAACAAGAGTTACTAATCCTGATCCCACTACAAAGCAGACTTTGTTCTCTATACACATGTCGGAGGAGTGAGCACTAAGGAATAGGCTGTCATAGTGAAGTAAAGAAGAGCCTGTAGCAATCCAGCATTGAGATAAAGTGAAGAGAAGCACTCCACTCTCAGAGGTGGCCAGGAGCCGTGAAGAAGCAGCCTCCCCTGCATGTAGCTGGGATGATCTCAGCCCAGAAATCAGTCAGTGTGTGTGGAAGGTTTTGCCATCCTTGGCATTACAAGATAAATGGCAGGAAAAATAAGACATAATCGCAGTACGAAATCGTGGAAAAGGCAGGAAGACTGGGAGGTGAACTCCTGGCTCCTTGAAAATGATAATAAAAACATCAATCTAATGCTTTCATCCTGGGTACTTGGGTCAAGTTGGGTTCCCTAGAAGCAGAGCCTGAGGCAGGGACTCAGATGCATGTGACTTGTTGAGGCCATGTGCTCAGGAAGGACCTGTATGGGAGTGAGGCAATAGGAAAAAGCTGAGCAAGGATGTGGTCTCAGATGAAGCCTAGGCTTGGTCAGTAAACTGGGAAGGGGGGAAGGGAGAGAGATCAACCTCCCAGGCATCTCCAACAAGGTGGTTCCTGTCAGCCAAAGACAATTCTCCATAGAAGTTCACAGGTTGGAGTTGTTAGCCATGGATCAGAATGGGTGCACAACCCAGTAAAGGATCTGGGAGGGACACCAATGGTTTATACTACAACACTTTTCTAGGTAGGTGCTTTAGGTGTATTAATTCATGACAATCCCATGAGATTCTCCTGATTTACAGAGGTGGAAAAACAAAGCTTAGTCTAAGTAACTTACTCTCATACTCTTAATCACCCAGCTTATGTGACAGAGCCAGGTTATGAACCCTGGCACTCTAGTTCTGGAACCCACACACCTGGCCACTGTTCTACTTTATGAGGTACTGTTATAGGTTGAATTGTGTCCCCTCCAAAAAAAGATTTTGAAGTTCTAACCCCCAGTACCTCAAAAAGTGACCTTACTTTGGTATAGGGTCACTGTAGACTTTTGGTATAGGGTCATTATAGATATAATGAGTTAAAATGAGGTCATTGTAGAGTAGGAAGTTCTCTTAATCCAACATGACTGATGTCCTTAAAAGAAGACACATGAGGAAAGAACGCCATGTGAAGACAGAGGCAGAGATTAGGGTTATGCTGCAGCAAGCCACAGAGCTCCGAGGACTACCGGCAAACCACCAGAGGCTAGGAAGAAGTGAGGAAGGATCCTCCCCTACAGATTTCAGAGGGAGCATGGCGCTGCAGATGTCTTAATTGCATACTTCTAGTCCCCAGAACTGGGAGAGAATACATCTCTGTTGTTTTAAGCCATCCAGTTCATGGTACTTTGTTACGGCTGCCCTAGGAAATTAATATAGGTACTGAAAGAAGGTACTAAATATTGGGGAAGAAACTGTTCTGGTATAGTTATTAATTTTAAGCTCAAAATAATGATTTACTCAAATGTACATTATAATCATAGGCAAGTGTTTCAAAATGACATATATACAAGGAATTCATAGAACCCTCAGGGAGATTATAAACTGCGTGTTTAAGCTCTGGGGCTCGGAGTCATACTGGCTTCTAAATCAGTTCTTTCTTTAGCAGCTGTGTGGCCTTGAGCCAGTGTATTGACCTCTCTACTCTTCAGTTTTTTCATTCGTGAAATGGTGATAATAATAGTACCCTCTCCTTAGAATTGCCAGGAGGATTATATGAAATAATACACTTAGCATTTAGCATACAGCCTGGTACATGGTGAGTGCTAAAGGTGAGCTATTATTTCTATTACTGCTTTGAAATCCAATCACTATGGACTTTGGAAAACCTGAGCTCACTTCTCATTTCTGCTCCTGGGTATCCTTGCACCTCTGAGCCTCCTTTCCTCAGTTATCAGTGGGATCGAGCTAAAGTATTGCTGCAAAAGTAAAGCAATCAAACAGGACAATATATGTGTATAAATATACTCTAGGAATAATAACGCTCTTTGTAAATATGACACACGATAACGATGAGAGATTATCATTCTCCACTGAATTAAAGAGAACTAATTATGGGGCTGGCAGGAGGAATCGTTTCCTTCTGAGATCCTATAGGTCAGAACTTCTCAAACTTTAAGGAGTATATGTGTCACCTGGGTTGCTGGTTAAACTGCAGAATCTGATTCAACGGGTCTGGGATGAAGCCTGACATTCTGCATTTCTAAGAAGCTCCCAACTGATGCCCACACTGTGGGTCCAAAATGCACTGAGACATGAGATTTACCAGTCAGATGGGGTTCACATCTTGACCCTTAGGACTGCATCCCTTCTGGAATTTAGGGAGATAATGTATCCTCGTTCTGGGAACAAAATAGAAGGTCTTTTGTTATAAATTTAGTATCTGTGCTTACTGTGTTGGGGATAAACACTATCAGAAGGGCTCTAAAGAAGTCCCCCTGGAAATGAATGCCTATTTGTGCCCTGAGGGGTGCTGAATTTTTCCCAAGGGGACCCCTCAATCTCAATTGTTTCCACCACTCCCGATGGTCCCATGGAACAACACAGCCCGCGTCAGGGTTGAAGAGTAAATGCTGGATGAAGAAAAATGATGGAGACTTATCGCCACCTACTGGATGAGGAAAGAAAAGTAAGGTATGTATAGTAAAATATTTCACGGATCCCAGCTCTTAAATCTGAGAAGGACCAGGAAAAGGAGGGGAATTATAAAACCAGAAAAGACCTTGGAGACTGCAGGTTCAACCCTCCAATCACTGAGTTCATCCCAGAACAGAAATTATCTAGGCCTGATGCCATCTCTTTCCTCAGTCTTTTTGCCAATTCTGGGAAGAATAACAGCTATAATTCACTGAGGGCTTACTATGGGTACCCAGGACATAATTTGTATTATCTCATGTAATCCTCATAGTATCTCTCAAGTTAAAGAATACTGTTATCACACCTCTGCAGAGGAGGAAACAGAGGCTTAGAGAAGTTCAAAAATTTAAGTTCACCAGGCATTAGGTACTTGCTCCAAAGTCTGAACCTAACAGCTAACTAAGGGCAGGCACAGACCAACTGGCTCTCTGCCTTCCTGGTTGTGTGGGGAAAGCACAGTCACTAAAGTGGCTAGTCAGGATCCCCCTTTTATTCTCTTACCTCTTCCCCCATCATCACCAAATTATATCCTTAACCTTAGTTTTTGGAAACACTCCAAAGCTGAGGCTTCTTTAGTCAGCGAGAATTGTACATTCTCCATCCTGGAATGTATATCCCACTGCACTCGTTTTCTAGGGCTGCTGTAACAAAGTACCACAAACTGAGTGACTTAGAACTTTATTCTGTCAGAGTTCTGGAGGCTAGAAGTATGAAATCAAGGCATCAGCAGGGCCATGCTCCCTATGAAGGCTCTAGGGGAGGATACTTCCTTGCCTTGTCCTAGCTTCCAGTGTTTGCCAGAAATCCTTGGCATTCCTTGGTTTGTATTGGGCTGGCCAAAAAGTTCGTTCGGGCTTTAGTCGCATGGAAAACCCAAATGAAATTTTTGGCCAACCCCATAGATGCATCACTCCAATGTCTGCCTCCATCATCACATGACTGTCTCACCCGGGTGTCTGTGTGTCTCTTCTCTTCTTATAAGATTACCAGTCACGTTGGATTAAGCCCCCCTCCCACTCCAGTGTAACCTCATCTTAACCAATTACATCTGTAACAACTCTATTTCTAAATAAGGTTACATTCTGAGGTTCTGGGAAGGACTTGAATGGGGGTGTGGAGCGGGGGGGTATCATTAAACCCAGTAGATCCACCCTAGTGGTGCTGAGAGTGACCACTGAAGTCCAACTACCTAGGTTCAAATCCTGGCCCCAGCCCTAACCAACTGTATAATTTGGGACAAGCTACCTAACTTTGTTAAACATCAGTTTCCTCACCTATAAACATCAGTTTCCTCACCTATAAAACGGGTATGATAATAATTATTTCCATCTCATAGGCTTACTGTGAAGATTAAAAGAGTTAATACATATAAGGTAACTCTCAGAACCTGGCAGTATGATGTAATTTCTTTTTTTTTTTTTTTTGCGGTACGCGGGCCTCTCACTGTTGTGGCCTCTCCCATTGCGGAGCACAGGCTCCGGACGCGCAGGCTCAGCAGCCATGGCTCATGGGCCCAGCCACTCCATGGCACGTGGGATCTTCCCGGACCAGGGCACAAACCCGTGTTCCCTGCATCAGCAGGCGGACTCTCAACCGCTGCACCACCAGGGAAGCCCTATGATGTAATTTCTAAAGCCCAGTTGCCTGGGGTTTGAATCCCAACTGTGTTGTTTACTAGCTTTACAGTCTTGGGCAAGGTACTCCACACTTCTAGGTCACAGGATCCTAATTTGTAAATTGAGGAATGATGATGATGATAATTACACCTACCCATGGGAAGTAGGGCGGTTGTGAACATTTGAATAGTTAGAGCAGAGCTTGGCACATAATAAATGGTCAGTAAGTGTTACCTAATGTGACCTAAGATCATCCCTCTCAGAGCTCTGTTGAGGGATTAACTGATGGAATCCACTGAGACCATGAGTCTCAGTACCTGCTCACTAAATATTGATGATGATGATGAATTTACACTAGGCCTGTAAGAGAAAGAGAGGAACAGCTGGAGCCTTAGGCCAGAGAGACTCCATAGGCAGGAAAATAAAGAGTCAGTATTCTCGGTTCTCCAATTTTAACTTCAAAGTAGGGATTATGATGGTAACTGAGTTGGATGAGTCTCCAGACTGTTAACTCCCCAGGGTGGCACCTCTGTTCCCTTCCTTCCTGCACAAGCCCAAAGGCCCTGTCGTCTTCCTGCCTTCTGGTCTACCTCCTGGGGTCTCTTTCCCTCAGGGTTGCTGTGATGAGTGATACAGTCTCTTCAGTTCCTTCCTTCCTTCCTTGGGGTCTCTGCCATCAAACCCACAGTTTCCTTTCCACTTTCAGGGCTTGATTCCTAATCTCTGAAGGAGAAGTAAAATACAACAAACTGGAGAGGAGATAAGTGTTCCTCAACTTCCCCCAGACATAGACCGTGGTCTGTTGTTTCAGACTCTTTCCTTTAGCGGATGCCTGAAAATCTTGGGTTTTTTAAATAAATTTATTTATTTATTTATTTTTGGCTGTGTTGGGTCTTTGTTGCTGCACATGGGCTTTCTCTGGTTGCAGCGAGCGGGAGCTATTCTTCATGTGTGCAGCCTTCTCATTGTGGTGGCTTCTCTTGTTGTGGAGCACGGGCTCTAGGCACTCGGGCTTCAGTAGTTGTGGCATGCAGGCTCAGTAATTGTGGCACATGGGCTTAGTTGCTCCACGGCATGTGGGATCTTCCCGGACCAGGGCTCAATCCTGTGTCCCCTGCATTGGCAGGCGGATTCTTAACCACTGCATCACCAGGGAAGTCCAATGCCTGCAAATCTGATGGTCTCCTCTTCTTCTCTCTCTTTCCTGAAAATGGTGTTCACCAGTCCTCCGGCTATCACAGACTCCAAGCCTTCCTACATGCACAGGAATTTCTTCCTACTGGTGTAGTTTAGGAAGATTCAAAGTGAATTATCCACATTCATTCATTTGAAAGATATTTATCCAATATTTTCTAAGGGCACATGCTATGCCAGCCTCTGGGCAGTGCAGCAGTGAACCCTGCACTCTCTAGAGCTTTGCTGTCCAATCAGGTAGCCACTAGCTACATGTGGCTATTTCTATGTAAAGTAACTGAAACCAAATAAAAGTTAAAATGTATTTCCTCACTTTAGCCACAAGCCAAGTACTCAAAAGACACTTGTGGCTCTTGGCCACTGCATTGGGCAGTGCAGGTATAGCACATTGCCATTACTGCAGAAAGTTCTATTGGAGGATGCTGGTCTAGAAGGAGAGAGAGGCAGTGAGCAAATCCACAAATAAATGGATTCAAGAATTGCTTCTCTCAGCATCTCCAGAAAGGGTGGTGTCAATCTTAAAGGGCCTCTGACCCTGACCCTCTTAGGAAAAGTCATGCCCAATTCTCCTCCTGGGCCTCCTTACACATGGGGGCTCTGAGAGGGTGGGGAAGGGGACACCATTTCTTGAAAGCCCCTTTCCCGCCTGGACTCTGGATTCAGAGCCACACTTCAGGACTGGAAGTGATACCTGCACTTTTACAGCTGAGGGAGCAGAAGCAGAAAGAAGTTATGCCGAAGGGAAGTTGAAGTCACACAGAGCCAGGAGTTGAGGCTGGATTTGACTCAGAGGCTGGGCTGCCTCCCAGCAGTGTAAGCCCACTGAGAAGAGCTCTCTTCCAAGAGGCAGAAGGTGACGACAGAGAGAATCTTCAGGTGGCTCCTGAATCCTAGGGCCCCACTGAATCCGAGTGGACCAAAATTCTCATTTTTCATCATCCCTCAGAAGGTAAACCTTCTTGGGATTCATAGCCTAGGAAATCTGCATTCTAGTCTGACTCCCACTATTTACTAGCTGCAACTTGGCAATAATTTAGCCTTTCTGTCCCTCAATCTTCTCACTTTTAAAATGAGGGAGAATAATAGTAGTTACCTCCTAGGGTCTTAAGAGGTGTTTTTTTTTTTATAGGCATAATTGACAAATAAAATGGTAAGATATTTAAAGGGTACCGTGTTATGATTTGTATACATATATAGTGTGAAAGTGAAACCACATAGCTCAGATTTGGGACTTGAACCCACAGTCTTTTTTTTTTTTTTAATTTATTTTTGGCTGCGCTGGGTCTTCGTTGCTGCTCATGGGCTTTCTCTAGTTGTGGTGATCAGGGGTTACTCTTCGTTGCAGTGCGCAGGCTTCTCATTTTGGTGGCTTCTCTTGTTGTGGAGCATGGGCTCTAGGCGCGTGGGCTTCAGTAGTTGTGGCACGTGGGCTCTAGAGTGCAGGTTCAGTAGTTGTGGCTCACGGGCTTAGTTGCTCTGTGGCATGTGAGATCTTCCTGGGCCAGGGCTTGAACCCGTGTCCCCTGCATTGACAAGTGGATTCTTAACCACTGCGCCAAACCCACAGTCTTTTAACTGAGATCACACACCTGGTCTCAGGACTTAATGAAGCTCAGGTTCTTTATGTCTCATCACAGAAAGAATTCAGGGAGAGACAAAGTGATAGGTAAGAAGTGGATTTATTTAGAGAGATACACATTCCATAGACAGAATGTGGGGTCCGTCTCAAAAGGTAAGAACAGCCCTGGGAGAAACACACTCCACAGACACAGTGTGGGCCATCTCAAAAGGTGAGAGGCTCCAAAGTATGACATGGTTAGTTTTTATGGGCTGGGTAATTTCGTAGGCTAACCAGTGGGAGGCTTATTCCAACTATTTTGAGGAAGGGGTGGAGATTTCCAGGGATTGGGCCACCGTGCACTTTTTGAGCTTTGATGGTTAGCCTCAGAACTGTTGTGGTGCCTGTGGGTGTGACATTTAGCATATGCTAATGTATTACAATGAGCGTATAATGAGGCTCAAGGTCCACTGGAAGTCTAATCTTCCACCATCTTGGACCTAGTTGGTTCTAACCAGTTTCTGTCATGTCCTATGGCTGTGTCATTCTTTTAAAGGTTGTGCCATGCCCCTTTCCCTCCTGTTTCAAAAGGATTCCCACCATTGAAATGTGGATTCGTCCACATTCATCACCTCATGTATTTATCTTTTTTTTTTTTTTTTGGTGAGAACATTATGTGTTTCAAATGAAGCAAACTTTATGAACCACTTACCACAATGTCTAACCCATAGTAAGCACTCAGTCGTCAGTCATCATCATGGGATGGCTGGGGAGACAGTAGAACGGGTAGAGGTGAGAAGGGAGCAAAACCTGCCTCCCCAAAATGTGTCTCTTTGGCTTGAGGATTAATTTAGACTGATAGTTTTTAAGAAACAAAGGCTCAGGAAGCCCTTTTACCTCCTCCCCTTAGCTGTTCAGAAGAATTTAGATAAAGGGCCTGTTTCAGGAAAAAGAACTATCACCGTGGGTAACTAAAGCATAATATGAGCCAGGTGTGGTCATCCGGGGGAAAGTTAGCAAGACCTGTTGGATCAAAGTCCTCTCTGCCTCATGGTCTCTGCATGGCCCAGCAAACATTTCTTTATCAAACATTTGCTCTTGTTCATTTTCCTGTAAATTGCCTTCCTTCCCTTTGCAGTCCTAACCTCTACCCCCTTTCCTGCCCTCAGATGGCATATCAGCTTCAATTGACTAACTTGTTCTTAGGACCCATACTCTTATGGAACTCCTGTATGTATGTAATTAAATTTGATTTTCCCTCCTGTTAATCTGTCTCATGTCAATTTAATTCTTAGGCCATCCAGAAGAACCAAGAAGGAGAGAGGAAGTTTTTTTCCTCCCCGACAAGGTCAAAGCTCTATGTCAGCTGACCTAGTTTAAATCCTGCCTTGACCCAGCCAGCACTAGCTTTGCTTCTTGGGCAAGTTATGTATCCTCATTTGTAAGTTAAGGATAACAACGCCTACCTTAGAGTCCTAGTAAGGATTAAATGAGACAATTTCTGTAAAGCGCTTAGCATAGTAACTTGCTAGGCACAGAGTAACTTCTCAATAATAGTTAAAACCAGGCAGGATCCTGTGGGGAAACTCCAGGGCATAAAAGCCTTTCCCGGTTCCTGGTTTCTTGTTTGCAGGAAAAAGGCTTTCAGTCTCCTAGACCTTCCCTGAGTTCCAAAGGGCAGATTCAAACAGTTACAGGGGCCTGGGCCTGCTTCCTCCTCCGGGGTTGTATCTAACATTTTGATACTTATCTCTGAGTTCTTCCACAGGAACTAAGGCCCCCCCACCCGGATGGAGGATGCTAAGTTCAGGCTGAGCACAAGCACCCAGACCTCAGGCTGGTTGGAACCAGAAGGCTGACATGGAAATTCCTGGAGCACCACCCTGTTACCTCACCATCAGCCTATCAGAGGAGGGTTACAAGCCCTGCAGCCCTCCCCGTAAGTTTTGCCTATAAAATCTTCTTCCCTGAAACCCATTGGAGAGTTTGTGTCTTTTGAGCATGAGCCACCTGCTCTCCTTGTATGGTCCTTTCTCTGCTCCAGACTCCGACATGTCGGTCTGTTTGGCCTCGCTGTGCATTGGGCATGTGAATAACACTGTTAGCTATCAATAGGGTTACTAAAGTGCAGAAGGAAGGGAGGAAGATAAGCCCCTGGCAGACAGAAGTTTCAGGAATGGAGCGTGAGCGCCATCTAGTGGCCTCCAACTGAAGGCCAAGTACAGCAAACAGCACAGCCAAAGGCACAAGACTTCATTTCTAATTTAATATTCCCAAGAAAGAAGATCTTCTAGCCTCTTCCTGCCCACTTCTTCATGTCCAGGCTCTAGAGGCTGATATAGGAGTAGGAGAGGATGAAAAAAGCAAAACAGACAGGTATAGTTTTCCAAAGCCTTCTCGGCCAGCCCTAGGAAAATGCTCAAAACCCATAAACTGCTACTATCAGGAAATGTCTCGAAGGCCCTTGAAGCATTAGGGATGAAGTTAATGGAGCTCCGAGAAGTTAAACTTCATCTGAGCTGTTTTTTTCCCCACCACGTCATGGTCTTTCTCATCTCTCCCAGTGTACAACTTGGTGCCTGGGAAAGATCGTCTCACACCTGAGTTCAAGCCCCAACTCTGCCCTCCACTAGCTCTGAACTTCATGGAAGTCATTTCACTTCATTAAACCGCAACTGCTCCATCAGTAAAATTTGCCTGTACTGCCCAGTGTGGGAGGAGCGCAAGCTCCCATGTGAGAGAGCTGGCTTCATGTCTTGAGCACCAATTTGGCTTTTCTGAACTCCTGATTTCTCTTCCACCAGATGCAACAAATAACTCCAACCTTGAGGAGTTGTTAAGTCAATGGCATGAATGAACGTTTGTAAACCACCTGGCATAGAGAAACCACTAAACATATCATAGCTTTCTTCATTAGTTATTCTGCCGGTTTGCTGTCAGGTTTGAATGGCAAGATGTACGTGAAAGCTCATCGCACAGTGCCTGGTCCACAGTAGAAGCTGTATGTTGTGGATGCTCTGGGGTGCCACCCAGATCCCCCCAAAACCATCAGCACTGAGCGGTGATAACTGAGAGCTCACAGCTGAGTCTCCCTTTGGAAATTGTTCTAGACTGAAGACAGCAGCCTTGACCAAGGTCACATCCCTTACCAGGGTGGTCCACACCCAACGAGTGGTCCGTTTGTGGGTTAAACTGACCTTTAAAAGGTCCAAACCATTCGCCTCATTTGGGTCAACTCTGCAGGGTTATTCCAGCTTCAGAACTCCCCGTGGGATGACTGAGGCCGCTGAATCACACCCCAACTTCCCTCTCTGCCCATTTCTGTTGACTACACTTCCCCATAGCTGTCATTCAGAAAGCACTTCCCAATGAACTTGCTTCATGCAAATCTTCTCAGAGGCTGCTTCCTGCGGAATTGCCCCATGACACTTCAATGTTAGTTCTTTCTTACAGTCCCCCAACTGCCTGCCTCTTTCTTTCCCACCTGTAAACTGGAACAAGTATACTTGTCTCTTACCAGCTTCACTGGGCAAGAATAAAGATAATTGGGACAAAAACAAACCAAAAAACCTAACACCTCAATCTCAGTTTCCTCCCCTTTAAATTGACATTATTACTGTGCTATATATTTTTTAGGCAAATCAATGAGATATAGAAGTGAGAACACTTTATGTAAAAACATAAATAATCTATAAAAATCGAAGGAATTAAGGAACTACAGAATTGACTGACAGTGAGTTAATAATAGCAACAATTTGCTGAATACTTAGTATGTGCCAGGCACTGTGATACTTTACATGGTTTGTCATTCAATTGTCACAAAAATCATAAAGGTGAATGCTATTATTATCACCATTTTATAATTGAGGAAACTTGGGCTTAGAGTATTAAGTGATTTGCCCAAGGGCATCATCCAAATGGATGGGAGTGGATGGGAGGCAGGATTTGTTTCTCGGCAGCTTGATTCCAGAATCGGCACCCTTCCCCCCCAGGTAACAGGGCAGGGCTCTCTATTTCCTTGATGATTATGCAATCATTCTTTTTTTCTTATCTATAAATTTATTTATTTATTTATTTTTGGCTATGTTGGGTCTGCATTGCTGCATGCGGGCTTTCTCTAGTTGTGGAGCACAGGCTTTAGGCACGCAGGCTTCGGTAGATGTGGCGCGTGGGCTCAGTAGTTGTGGCTCGCAGGCTCTAGAGCGCAGGCTCAGTAGTTGTAGCGCACGGGCTTAGTTGCTCCGTGGCACGTGAGATCTTCCCGGACCAGGGATCAAACCCAGGCCACCTGCGTTGGCAGGCGGATTCTTTACCACTGGGCCACCAGGGAAGTCCCTTATGCAATCATTCTGATTTTTGAAGACCATTACTTAAGAGTTCTAGGAATTCTGGTAGAAATCCCAGGAAATCTGAGACTTCTGGACAATAATATGTGGATAGGTCGGTCAGAAGCCAGTGTTGTATGGGGACAGCTGAGCCTTTCTAGTGATATAATAAGACTATCAGGCTAGGAGTCTTCCATTTTACCACCTTCACTGCCCCTTACACAGTGTGAAGTCATCCTGCTCAGACTCCATGGAGCCTCAGGGTCCCAGGGCAGGGGGAGAGGGTGGTCCTCACTCACCTGAAACTTAGGAGTAGGTAGCCTTCACTCCCAGGGAAAGGAACACTTCCACAACCATTTCTTTCTGGCCCTTCTAGAACCTTTCGATGAGAAGATAAAAACACATGCTGATGACTTTCTAACTTTCCTAGGGCCAGGTCTGAGAAAGGAGGGCATTCCACCTCAGGGAGCCATCGGGAATGAAGTCACACGGTGGAATGTTCTAGGGAATGAAGACACCTGGAACTTGGAAGAGACAATGGCAGGTCGTTTCCATTATTTACTGCAACAAAACAAACTGTCCCCAAAACTGAGTGGCCTAAAACAGGGCCAGGAAACCTCAGCGCGTGGACCAATTCAGCTCACCACCTGTTTCTGAAAATAAAGTTTGTTTGGAAGACAGCCACACCTATTCATTTCTATGACATCTATGGCCACTTTCACACGATAATGGCAGAATTGAGTCATTGTGATAGAAACTGCATGACCCAAGAAACCTAAAATATTTACTATTTGGCCTTTTCCAGAAAAAGTTGGATGACCCCTGGCCTGACAACAATTTTTCGTATCTCACAATAATGCAGGTTGTGCTGGTTTCTCCCATCTCACTCAGGCAGCCACATTCAGCTGAAGGGATAGCTGGAAGAGGAGCTCAGCTGAGACGGCTGGGAACACTGAGCCTCGGTCTCCCGGGGGGTCTCCATCCTCAAGGAGACCAGACCAACCTCCCCCACGTGGTGGTGGCACAAGTCCCAGCACACAAGTGCTTATCAAGCCTCTGCCTGCGTCATGCTTGTTGATGTTCCACTGGGCAAAGCAAGCCACCTGAGGAAGCCCAGGGTTAAAGTGCAAGGGTATGAATACTGTGATCATGAACCCTGGAAGGGATGGGTCATCAGGAGCCACCAAGGCACCATGTATCACGTTGGCTTTCAATATTTTTTGGTTGAATAAATAAGTGCAATAGGTCTGGCTGAAGAGTAGTGTTTATTCATTCACTCACTCAGCAAAGATTTAATGAGCCCCTACCCTACACCAGGCCTGATCTGAAACATTGCATTTGTCCAACGATTTATCTGAAAGTGAGTCGGTGATATACTTTTCACAAAAGCTAAATTTGTATTGATTCTCTTGCAGTGAAGACATATTGCACTTTGATGTTTTACCTAGTATGTAAACATTTTAATGTATTCTAAGAACATTCAGTTCAATGCAAATGACATGCCTCCCAAAAAGGAACCCAAAGTAATTGTATCTTTATTGTGTCCAGTTTATGAAATGAAAACACACGTGAAAGAAGTGGGAGCTTCTCTATTTGTTACCACGATGCTGTTTTGCCGAAAGTTTTACTTTCGTTACAGGTTCGAAAGACTCGTTAACAAAAAGACACCACTCATCACACAAGTAGACAATTTCAACTTAACTTTAATAGAAAATCATTAAAAAGAAAGAAATAGAAATGAAAAGGGAAAGAAAAGTAAAAGCATGTACACCCTCAGATTGGGCCAACACCTACAGCCAGACTTAAACAGCGCTGGGAAGTCCCGAAAACAGCAATCTGGACTCCCGATTGGGAAAGGTCCTGGGCAGTGCATACACTCTGCAGGTGAGGCTTCAAATTGCAGTTTAAGGGAGTCCTGCTTATAATACCAGGCTGCAAACTGATATCATCCGTTTGCGTGCAAATATGCAGCTCTGGGTTTCTTCAACAATGCTATTTACCTCATTTTGTGTATCATAAGAATTTCTAGACCCCCGGGAACTGGCCATGTCCCTGAGGCTCAAGAAATTCCACAGTCCACACTCCCTTCTTCATCTTAAGTGCTGCCAGTCTTGCTGACGGCAGCTCACAAGCAGGCACATAGTCCAGGCAAGGTCACAAATCAGTTAGAGGCCTAATGTCGCCTCTGAAGCCTAAACAAGACTACTTCCGTTTCAATCCTCCTAACAGATGTGTAGCGTGGGTGGTGTTGATTTCAGTCTTGCTTCAGACCTCAAGCTCTTAATAGGCATTTAGTTGTCCTTATAGTAGTGCCACCTCCAGAGGGAAGGGTCCTGGACTCGAGGACCAGAGTTCTAGGTTCTCATCCTGGCTCTACCAGTACCTCACCTTGTGTCAATGTAATGAGGTCAAGATCAATTTTTCACTATTCACATGTTTTGCTAGCACCCTGTTTCCCTCTCTTTTGGGGCACAAGGAAAGTTTGTAACTTCTCTGCCACTTGTACTTAAGTGTAGCTGTATAACTCGCTCTGGCCAATGAACTATGAGCAGAAGAGACCAGGTGGAAGTATGAAATTGCCAGTGCTCAACACTACTCCCCACTCTTCACTTTTGACAGCACATGTAGATAAAAAGTGAAACCTGAGCCATCACATGCAGGATGGCTGCCCTAAAAAGTCACCCAAACCTACAAAAAACTTGGTATGGGCAAGAAATCAACCTTTCTTGTTTTAAGCCACGGAGATTATGGAGATGTTTGTTACTGCAGCCTAACAAAACCCAGCCTAACAAAACCAGATTTCTTAGAAACAGCACCGCATCTGTTTGGGTAAAGTACTCTGACATGCTCTCCGTGCGTGCGAAGAAGGAGCCTTTCTGAGACGCTCAAGCAACAAAAGATAAGCTTAACATCTATGTGTCAGATGGGGAAAGAAACTCCAGAGAGAGGGATACAGAAAAGAAAGGGAAGGGGAAACCCACAGGATGCTGGAAATGTGCATATGCTAATGTGACTCCTCCTCCTCGCGACCTCTACAAGTCTTCAGTAAAGTGGACTTCAAACGTTTAGGAATGCTTAGTAAGAACGGAATTGTTTTGATCATTTATGAATATGCTTTTGTTTCTTGTTCACTTGTTTGCTGTGGTTTTTGTGGCTTTTTAAAAATTTTGTTTGTTTCGGTGGAAGCTGGGAAGAGGCTGAATTGCAAGACACGGGTTGACACTGGGAGGAGGAGAGACAGCTGGTGCCACCGGGGGCAGAGAGCGCCATAAAGGAGAACTGCAAGCCCCTGGGAATTTGTAGGCCTCACCAGCCCCAGCCTCAGCCCCACTGCAACAGCAGCTGACACTTCCAAAGTAACCACCATGTAGCACTTTACACAATGAGTGCATTAAATCCTCATAATATTACCTTTAAATTCTGTACTCTTGTTATTTTCATCTTACAGATGAAGAAACTGAGACATCGAAGAGTTAAGTTGGCCATGCAAACAGCTCTCCCTGTGGACCCCTCTTCCAACAACCGGTTCCCTCTCCTCCTTCAGGTCTTAACGCAAATATTTTCTCCTCACAGAGACTCTCCCCAGGCACTGTTATCCACCTCTGTGATGCTAGGTCCCAGCACCTGTCACCATCCATGGCAAGTTGCTAATACTTTTAATTTTTGTATTGTTTTCCTCAGTTTATGTGATCGTCAGCTCCAGGACCACAGGAGCAGCGCTTGCCGTGTTTACTGTTTTATACCCCCACCCCCCACCAGTGCCTAGAGCAGCCATGAATGAACCAACTTGTTGAGGAGCATGAACTGAGGTAACAGTGGTTGGATCTGTTAGGCGGGAAATCAGAACGCTTTCAGCCGCCAGTCACAAACTACTTGATTAAATGACATTTAAAAAAATAGGATGATTATTTTTTTCTTTTCACATAGAAAAAATCGCGGTACGCGGGCCTCTCACTGTTGTGGCCTCTCCCGTTGTGGAGCACAGGCTCCGGACACGCAGGCTCAGCGGCCATGGCTCACGGGCCCAGCCGCTCCACGGCATGTGGGATCTTCCTGGACCGGGGCACGAACCCGCGTCCCCTGCATTGGCAGGCGGACTCTCAACCACTGCGCCACCAGGTAAGCCCCCAGTGTTTTATATAAACTAGAATTTGTATTTTTACCTATAAATAAGAAAAAAAATTCTTTTTCAGCAAACATACCAAAATGTTAACAGAGTTTGTCTCTCAGGGAAGGCTAGTAGGAGAATTTTATTTCCTCCTTTGTGCTTTTCTTTGTTGTTCCCATTTTCTTCAGTGAACATCTATTACATTTGTAATTTAAAAAATAAACATAAAAACCATTGGTACTTTTTTATAACATCTCTTTGCCTTTGAGGTTGTGAATGAATTCTGGGGTCATTCTCTTCCACTGCTTCTCCTTCTCTGGACAAAATTAAGCCAATACCAACTGTATCACTTTGCACACAATAGTCATTTCTACCTGTTCTGATTAATGAATGAGGAACATGGAGGGAATAAAGAAGCACAGAATCTGCTCATTGTCCGTGAAGGGAAAGCTAATGGAGGGAAGACTTTTCTTCACTGGCTTCAGTTGGTTGCTGCAATGGAGGATGGTGGCAAAGATATATAAAGCTGTAGAGTCCAAGAGCTCAGGTTTTGAAGTCAGATGGATCTGGGTTCAAATCCCACTTCTGTTACCAATCAAGCTGAGCAACTCTGGGAAACTTATGTAACCTCCTGACCTCTCTGATGTGGCACAGAATTAAACCTTTTCTTCACAAGCCAGAAGGGAGAGAGGGAGATCCGACAAGGAAAAGCAGAGAGAAAGTGCTCAGTATGTTAGCTATCGCTTTTGTGGCTCTCATTACCATTATCATCAGCCGTGACTGCTACATCATCTCAGCTGCTCTCTCTCTCCCTCCCTCCCTCCTGGGCTCTCCACCCATGGAAACCCTAAAGGGTTGGCAATCAGTCCAAGCTGGGAAGGTGGGACCAGCTTCAGCCTCCACTGCACCTTTATCACTGTTATTCACAAACACTGAAACGTCCTGATGATTAAGGGTGGACTGTATTTTTGAAACATTTTTGCACTGTATAGAGTGCATACAAAGCTTTTTGCAGGAGGTGCCATACTCCAGATGAAACAGACTTTCTTTAGTTTAGGGAGGCATTCTCAATTATTTCTTTCAGTTTTACAAACTCCCTAGTTAGTTAAGGAATCTAGAGCAAATTTCCAGAGATTAAGCACTTTGCACAATAAAGTGGCTCTACAAAAGTAAGGCTTTTTCAAACGCATGAAATAAGTGATGCCAGCTGTTAATAACTTAAAACTGGGCCCAAATTCCTTCAAATAAAACAAGTTGATCCCCCTCAATGTACTTTGAACTTATATCCTTTAAATCTTCACAATACATTAATGTAGAAATTACTCTTTTTTTTTTTTTTTTTTGCGGTACGCGGTCCTCTCACTGTTGTGGCCTCTACCGTTGCGGAGCGCAGGCTCAGCGACCATGGCTCACAGGCCTAGCCGCTCCACGGCATGTGGGATCCTCCCAGACCGAGGCATGAACCCGTGTCCCCTGCATCGGCAGGCGGACTCTCAACCACTGTGCCACCAGGGAAGCCCGTAGAAATTACTCTTTTCTGCAGATGGAAAAGGAGACTGGAGGAGTAAAATTCTGAGTGATTGGCAAAGAAGCTTTAATAATAATTGCTATTAACCTTTCTTGGTCTTACTTAACCTGAGCCTCAGCTGTTTTATCTTTAAAATGGGGATGCCCAGGGGCATGTCACAGAGAAGCACTCAAATCTTGGTAGCAATTATATTATTATTATTATTATTTTATTTATTTATTTTTTTGGCAGTATGCGGGCCTCTTACTGTTGTGGTCTCTCCCGTTGCGGAGCACAGACTCTGGATGCGAAGGCTCAGTGGCCATGGCTCACGGGCCCAGCCGCTCTGCGGCATGTGGGATCTTCCTGCACCGGGGCACAAACCCATGTCCCCTGCATTGGCAGGCGGACTCTCAACCGCTGTGCCACTAGGGAAGCCCTATTATTATTATTATTATTACTATTAGCAAGTCACTATGTGATAGGCTCTGGGCAATGTGCTCTCATTTTAACCTCACAGCAGTCCTTTGATGTGACACTATTGTTATTCCCATTTTAAGATGGGAACACTGAGGTTTGGGGCAGTTTAGTAACTTGCTCAGAGTCACAGGGGTAAAAATTTGGTTGGTCCCCTCTGTCAGGTTTCCAATCCAGTGCTATTAACCACTAGCAGTGTCTCTCTCTCCCAGCTGCTCTCCTGTAGCTGGGACCATATTGGTCAACATCTGGGGCTACTGCATTCCACTGGGCAGCAGACAGTGGGAGGAAGTGAGCTTTTCCTCATTGGGTTGCCCATCTGGAGCTTGTTTCCAGGTAAACAATTCAACTTTCCTTATGGCTGTTTTCCCACTTAATGCTTAGGAACCCAGTCTGGGTTCTTGGACTTTATGACACAGTAAGTTCTCAACCCGTGTTTGCAGGATCAGATGGTTAAGCCTCATGATGGTTAATTTTGATGTGTCAACTTCACTGGGCCAAGAGGTGCCCAGATATTTGGTCAAACTTTATTCTGGGCATTCCAACAAGGGCGTTTTTTGAATTAGATTTACATTTTAATCAGTAGAATAAGGCAGATTGCCCTCTAAAATGTGGGTGGGCCTCATCCAATCAGTTGAAGGTCTGAATAGAACAAAAAACCCAATCCTCCCACGAGTAAGAAAAAATTCTCCAGCAGACTGCCTTCAAACTGAAACTGTCCCATCAGCTCTCTTGGGTCTCCACCTGCCAGCCCACACTTCACATTTGGACTTGCCAGCCTCCATAACTGCATGAACCAATTCCTTATAATAAGTCTCTCTCCAAATGTATTTATTTTCTGTTGGTACTGTTTCTCTGGAGAACCCTGGCTAATACAAGCCCATTGCAGTCTGAGGGAAAGGGGGTCAGTTTTGGTTGTCATCTTCTCAGCATTAGGACACAGAGAAGAGGAAAGACTATCCTTTGATATACAGGGAAAAAAAGCACTTTTACAGACCATCACCTTGAGAATCTCTTACCCACTGAGCAAGCAGCCCAGCCAGAACTAGGGCTGTCAGGCTCCCAAGCATCTGTTCTTAACCCCTTGTAGTAGATTGAATGGTGATCCCCAAAATGATACTTTCACTTCCTAACCCCAGAACCTGTGAATGTGACCTTATTTGGGAAAAAGGTCTTTGTAGATGTAATTAAGTTAAGGACCTCTGATGAGATCATCCTGGATTATCTGCATGGGCCCTAAATCCCAGGATGCTGTGTCCTTATAGGAGACATACCGGAGAGATTTGATAGACAGCAGAAAGCCTTGTAAAGAGAGAGGCAGAGATTAGAGTGAGGCAATCACAAGCCACCAGAAACTGGAAGAGACAAGGGACAAAATCTCCCCTAGAGACTCTGGAGGGATCATGGTCCTGATTTTAGACTTCTGACCTCCAGAGCTATGAAAGCAAAAATTTCTGTTGTGTTAAGCCACCAATGTTGTGGTAATTTGTTATGACAGCCCCAGGAAACTAATACACCCCTGTTTTCAATATCTGGAGACAGAGGGAGAAAACTGACCTCCAGAGAGCAGCTTGCAGTGACCAAGGATCATTCATTCTTGAAACATAAATGATTAAGATCTTCAAATGGTACAAGGGAAGGGAGCCAATACTAACTGAGCACTTACTGTGGGCCAGGCTCTGTCCTAGGCACTTGCCTCTATTATTTTGTTTAATTCTCATAACAACCTTATAAAGCAGGTACCATTAATAAGTATGTGAAGCTCCCCTGTCAAGCCACAAACTGGATTAGGAGGTTGAATGTGCCTGATAAAGAAATGCAAGACTCCAGACGACTTAGCCCATCTAAGAAATCAATGCATTAACCAAGAGGTAATGAGGTGTAGGAGTTGGTGGTGTATCTATCAGAGCCAGACTACCGGGATAGACAACCCAAAACTTCTACTCATCAGCTGTGTGACCCTGGGCAGGTACTTAACATGTCTGTGCCTTCGTTTCTCCATCTCTTAATACTGGTATCTGCCTTACATAAGGTTGTTGTGAGTTAAAGCATGTAAGGCATATAGGGCCAATCCTGGCAGACAGCAGCCACTCCATAAGGGTTAGCTATTACTGTAACACACATGCTAGCAAGTACTTGATAAACTCTCAATGGCTATTGACTATTATTATCATCATTAGTTCAATTAAGACCCAGATGGACCTTCATCTTTCTGTTTCTTCTAGAGAGTCATGATCTTTTTTCTGCTAGACTTAAAAAGACCTCCTTGGAAAAGAGAAATTAGATTAAAATAAAAGCTCTCAGAATGTAGACTCTCAGACTGATCCAAAGTACAAGGCATATAAAGTAATGGCTGGAGAGGGGGAGGTTCTTTAAGGCTTTCAACATATATTTAGTAGAGAATTAAACTTAATTTCAAAATTACAAAATAAATAGATTCAAAGATAGTCACAGCACCTGAAATATGACAATTTACTAGGACAAAAGCCACTGATTGTTAGGTAGGTGGAGGGAGGAGAGGCAAGGAGAAAAGAGAGAATGGTTTTCCTAAAAATAACATAATAAAAATAAAAACAAAGTGAAAAATTCCTACTGCCAAGAAATCCCCAGGATCTTTGGCCATACTACAATAAACTGGGGTCAGAAAAGTTTGAATGTTTGCTTATTCCATAGTTCTTTTATTTATTTAACACTTATTGCACATTAATAAGTAGTTCCAAGTTTCATTATCTAGGGTGATGTTTTCAAAGAACTGCAGTACAGGCTAGAAGGAATTGAGGGTTAAAGGAGAACAATAAAAGGGAAGAGATGTTCACTGCAGATTTCCAGGGAAAGTGCTAAACCAGATGACTGCCCAGATCTCTTCCTGTGCCTATAAAGCTAATTCCAGACCATGTCATCAGTCACATACTACAGTGTCAGTATATGCAACCTGTCTATTGGCTAGTTATTCTGTATATTGATGTTATCAATCTACTTTTGTAAATCAAATATATTTTACTTGTGCATTTGGGGTTCTTTTGTTTTGTATACATATATACTTTTTAACCTCTTCTTTATTTTTATTTATTTATTATTTTGCCATGCTGCGCAGCTTGTGGGATCTTAGTTCCCCAACCAGGGATCAAACCCAGGCCCTCCACAATGAAAGCATGCAGTCCTAACCACTGGACCACCAGGGAAGTCCCTGCATTTTGCTTATTGTTTCTCTCACTCTAGCTGCATGCCTGCTTGGTTGCATTCTAAAACAGTGCCTGGCTCATAGGAGGTGTTCAATAAACACTTGCTGAATCATGAGCGGAAACACAACCTCTATTCAAGCACTCAGATTGATAGAATGGAATCCGGACGGCCTTTAAGCATCCCCACTGATAAAGGATGCTGTAACAACACCCTCCTCACCACTCCCTTCTTTGAGAACAGTCCCTCTTCCTCCACCTGTACACATGGGCCCCTGGCAGCTATGTTTGCTTCCTGTGATCTCACTTTCTTGGTCTTAACTGACTGGACCAAAGCAGACATGTGACCTAAGCTGAGCCAGATCAATTCTGTCTTCTGGGACTTAGTTTTGCCTTTGTAAGAATGGAGCGACTTTGACAAAATGACCTATGAACCCATTCACAGGTCCAATGGCAGGGAGAGAGAATATACATAAAACTAGAAAAATCATAAAAAGCTGGACAATACAGAAAAGCACAAAGAAGGAAATAAAAATCACCCATTTAACAGAGTTTCTAATAATGAAAAATGGGAAACAACCTACATGTCCAAAAATTTTTTTTAAAAAACAGATAAATGAACTATGGTACATCAATACTAGGCTGTGCTGGGACTTGCCTGGTGGTCCAGTGGTTAAGACTCTGTGCTTCCCAGGGAGATCAGCTTGGTGCTTTGTGATGACCTAGAGGGGTGGGAGAGGGAGGATGGGAAGGAGGCTCAAGAGAGAAGGGATATGGGGACATGTGTATGCATATGGCTAATTCATTTTTTTGTGCAGCAGAAACTAACACAGTATTGTGAAGCAATTATACTCCAATAAAGATCTAGTAAAAAAAAAAAAAAGACTCTGTGCTTCCAATGCAGGTTCAATCCTTGGTCAGGGAACTAAGATCCCACAGGCCACATGGCATGACCAAAAAAAAAGAAAAAGAAATCAGGCCTTGACAAAACTAGAGTCAATGTTTATCTCCTTTAACACTACAAGATTCCTCTGGATTCTGCCTTCAATCCTGTGTGGGTTGGCAAGCCACAGTCAGCTGGAGCAAGGTAAAAACAAAACAGAGAATGAAGCAATGAGGAGAGAAGCAGAGTTTCTGCTGAAAGATCAGCTGTTATGCAGTTGGTTCAAGATGGCGGAGTAGAAGGACGTGCTCTCACTCCCTCTTGCGAGAGCACTGGAATCACAACTAACTGCTGAACAATCATCGACAGGAAGACACTGGAACTCACCAAAAAAGATACCCGACATCCAAAGACAAAGGAGAAGCCACAATGAGACAGTACTAGGGGTGCAATCACAACAAAATCAAATCCCACAACTGCTGGGTGGGTGACTCACAGACTGGAGAACACTTATATCACAGAAGTCCACCCACTGGAGTGAAGGTTCTGAGCCCCACGTCAGGCTTCCCAACCTGGGGTTCTGGCAATGGGAGGAGAAATTCCTAGAGAAGCAGACTTTGAAGGCTAGCGGGATTTGATTGCAGGACTTCAACAGGACTGGGGGAAAGAGAGACTCCACTCTTGGAGGGCACACACAAAGTAGTGTGTGCCTCGGGACCCAGGGGAAAGAACAGTGACCCCATAGGAGACTGAACCAGACCTACCTGCTAGCATTGGAGGGTCTCCTGCAGAGACGGGGGACAAGGACACTGGCAGCAGAAGTTCTGGGAAGTACTCCTTGGCATGAGCCCTCCCAGATCCACCATCAGCCCCACCAAAGAGCCCGGATAGGCTCCAGTACTGGATCACCTCAGGCCAAACAACCAACAGGGAGGGAACCCAGCCCCACCATCAGCAGACAGGTGGATTAAAGTTTTACTGAGCTCTGCCCACCACCAGTCCCTCGCATCAGGTAACTTGCTCAAGCCTCTTACATACCTCATCCACCAGAGGGTAGAAAGCAGAAGCAAGAAGAACTACAATCCTGCAGCCTGTGAAACAAAAACCACATTCACAGAAAGATAGACGAGATGAAAAGGCAGAGGGCTATGAACCAGATGAAGGAACAAGATAAAAGCCCAGAAAAACAACTAAATGAAGTGGAGATAGGCAACCTTCCAGAAAAAGAATTCAGAATAATGATAGTGAAGATGATCCACGACCTTGGAAAAAGAATGGAGGCAAAGATTGAGAAAAATGCAAGAAATAATTAACAAAGACCTAGAAGAATTAAAGAACAAACAAACAGAGATGAACAATACAATAACTGAAATGAAAACTACACTAGAAGGAATCAATAGCAGAAAAACTGAGGCAGTATGGATAAGTGACCCAGAAGACAGAATGGTGAAATTCACTGCTGTGTAACAGAATAAAGAAAAAAGAATGAAAAAAAAATGAAGGCAGCCTAAGAGACCTCTGGAACAACACTAAACATAACAACATTTGCATTATAGGGATCCCAGAAGGAGAAAAGAGAATGGACCCGAGAAAATATTTGAAGAGATTATAGTCAAAAACTTCCCTAACATGGGAAAGGAAATAGCCAACCAAGTCCAGTAAGCACAGAGGGTCCCATACAGGATAAACCCAAGGAGAAACATGCCGAGACACATAGTAATAAATCGGCAAAAATTAAAGACAAAGAAAAATTATTGAAAGCAGCAAGGGAAAAACGACAAGTAACATAAAAGGGAATCCCCATAAGTTTAACAGCTGGTTTCTCAGCAGAAACTCTACAGGCCAGAAGGGAGTGGCATAGCATATTTAAAGTGATGAAAGGGAAGAACCTACAACCAAGATTAGGCTGCCCAGCAAGGATCTCATTAACATTCGATGGAGAAATCAAAAGCTTTACAGGCAAGCAAAAGCTAAGAGAATTCAGCACCAAACCAGTTCTACGACAAATGCTAAAGGAACTTCTCTAACTGGGAAAAACAAGAGAAGAAAAGGATCTACAATATCAAGCCCAAAAGAATTAAGAAAATGGTAATAGGAACATACATATCAACAATTACCTTAAATGTGAATGGAGTAAATGCTTCAACCAAAGACACAGGCTTGCTGAATGGATACTAAAACAAGACCCATATATATGCTGTCTACAAGAGACCCATGTCAGACATACGGACACATACAGACTGAAAGTGAGGGGATGGAAAAAGATATTCCATACAAATGGAAATCAAAAGAAAGCTGGAGTAGCAATACTCATATCAGATGAAATAGACTTTAAAATAAAGAATGTTACAAGAGACAAGGACGGACACTACACAATGATCAAGGGATCAATCCAAGAAGAAGATATAACAATTAAAAATATATATGCACCCAACATAGGAGCACCTCAATACATAAGGCAAAAACTAACAGCTATAAAAGAGGAAATCGACAGTACACGATAATAGTGGGGGACTTTAACACCTCACTTACACCAATGGACAGATAATCCAAACAGAAAATTAATAAGGAAACACAAGCTTTAAATGACACAATAGACCACATAGATTTAATTGATATTTATAGGACATTCCATCCAAAAACATCAGATTACACTTTCTTCTCAAGTGCACATGGAACATTCTCTAGGATGGATCACATCTGGGGTCACAAATCAAGCCTCAGTAAACTTAAGAAAATTGAAATCATATCAAGCATCTTTTCTGACCAAACGCTATGAGATTAGAAATGAATTATAAGGAAAAAAGTAAAAAAAACAAACACATGGAGGCTAAAAATACATTACTAAATAACCAAGAGATCACTGAAGAAATCAAAGAGGAAATTAAACAAAATACCTAGAGACAAATACCAATGAAAACACGATGATCCAAAATCTATGGGATGCAGCAAAAGCAGTTCTAGGAGGGAAGTTTATAGCTATACAAGCGTACCTCAAGAAACAAGAAGAATCTCAAATAAACAATCTAACCTTACACCTAAAGGAACTAGAGAAAGAAGAACAAACAAATCCAGAAGTTAGTAGAAGTAAAGAAATCATAAAGATCAAAGCAGAAATACATGAAATAGAAACAAAGAAAACAATAGCAAAGATCATTAAAACTAAAAGCTGGTTCTTTGAGAAGATAAACAAAATTGATAAGCCATTAGCCAGACTCATCAAGAAAAGAGGGAGAGGACTCAAATCAATAAAATTAGAAATGAAAAAGGAGAAGTTACAACAGACACCACAGAAATACAAAGCATCCTAAGAGACTACTACAAGCAATTCTATGCCAATAAAATGGACAACCTGGAAGAAATGCACAAATTCTTAGAAAGGTATAACCTTGCAAGACTGAACCAGGAAGAAATAGAAAATATGAACAGACCAATCACAACTAATGAAATTGAAACTGTGATTAAAAATCTTCCAACAAACAGAAGTCCAGGACCAGATGGCTTTACAGGTGAATTCTATCAAACATTTAGAGAAGAGCTAACACCCATCCTTCTCAAACTCTTCCAAAAAAATTGCAGAGGAAGGAATACTCCCAAACTCATTCTGTGAGGCCACCATCACCCTGATACCAAAACCAGACAAAAATACAACAAAAAAAAGAAAATTACAGACCAATATCACTGATGAATATAGATGAAAAAATCCTCAACAAAATAGTAGCAAACAGAATCCAACAACACATTGAAAGGATCATACACCATGATCCAGTGGGATTTATTCCAGGGATGCAAGGATTCTTCAATATACGCAAATCAATCAATGTGATACACTATATTAACAAAATGAAGAATAAAAAGCATATGATCATCTCAATAGATGCAGAAAAAGCTTTTGACAAAATTCAACACCCATTTATGATAAAAACTCTCCAGAAAGTGGGCATAGAGGGAATCTACCTCAACATAATAAAGGCTATATATAACAAACCCACAGCAAACATCATTCTTAATGGTGAAGAAGTGAAAGCATTTCCTCTAAGATCAGGAACAAGACAAGGATGTCCACTCTCACAACTATTATTCAACATAATTTTAGAAGTCCTAGCCATGGCAATCAGAGAAGAAAAAGAAATAAAAGGAATACAAATTGGAAAAGAAGTAAAACTGTCACTATTTGCAGGTGACATGATACTATACATAGAGAATCCCAAACATGACACCAGAAAATTACTAGAGCTAATCAATGAATTTGGTAAATTTGCAGGATACAAAATTAATGCATAGAAATCTCTTGCATTCCCATACACTAATGATGAGAAATCTGAAAGAGAAATGAAGGAAACACTCCCATTTACCACTGCAACAAAGAGAATAAAATACCGAGGAATAAACCTACCTAGGGAGACAAAAGACCTCTATGCAGAAAACTATAAGACACTGATGAAAGAAATGAAAGATGATACAAACAGATGGAGAAATATACCATGTTCTCAGATTAGAAGAATCAATATTATGAAAATGACTATACTACCCAAAGCAATCTACAGATTCAATGCAATCCCTATCAAATTACCAATGGCATTTTTCACAGAACTAGAGCAAAAATCTTAAAATTTGTATGGAGACACAAAAGACCCCAAATAGCCAAAGCAGTCTTCAGGGGAAAAAATGGAGCTGGAGGAATCAGACTCCTAAGTTCAGACTATACTACAAAGCTACAGTAATCAAGACAATATGGTACTGGCACAAAAACAGAGATTTAGATCAATGGAACAGGGTAGAAAGCCCAGAGATAAACCCACGCACCTATGGTCAACTAATCTATGACAAAGGAGGCAAAGATATACAGTGGAGAAAAGACAGTCTCTTCAATAAGTGGTGCTGGGAAAACTGGACAGCTACATGTAAAAGAATGAAATTAGAACATTCCCTATCACCATACACAAAAATAAACTCAAAATGGATTCGAGACCTCAATGTAAGACTGGACACTATAAAACTCTTAGAGGAAAACATAGGAAGAACACTCTTTGAGATAAATCACAGCAAGATCTTTTTTGATCCACCTCCTAGAGTAATGGAAATAAAAACAAAAATAAACAAATGGGTCCTAATGAAACTTAAAAGCTTTTGCAAAGCAAAGGAAACTGCAAGCAAGACAAAAAGACGACCCTCAGAGTTGGAGAAAATATTTGCAAATGAATCAACAGACAAAGGATTAATCTCCAAAATATATAAACAGCTCATGCAGCTCAATATTAAAAAAACAAACCACCCAATGAAAAAATGGGCAGAAGACCTAAATAGATGTTTCTCCAAAGAAGATATACAGATGGCCAAGAAGCACATGAAAAGCTGCTCAACATCACTAATTATTAGAGAAATACAAATCAAAACTACAATGAGGTATCACCTCACACCAGTTAGAATGGGCATCATGAGAAAATCTGCAAACAACAAATGCTGGAGAGGGTGTGGAGAAAAGGGAACCCTCTCGCACTGTTGGTGGGAATGTAAATTGGTACAGCCACTATGGAGAACAGTATAGAGGTTCCTTAAAAAACTAAAAATAGAATTACCCTATGACCCAGCAATCCCACTACTGGGCATACACCCAGAGAAAACCATAATTCAAAAAGACACATCCACCCCAATGTTCACCGCAGCACTATTTACAATAGCCAGGTCATGGAAGCAACCTAAATGCCCATCGACAGATGACTGGGTAAAGAAAATGTGGTACATATGTACAATGGAATATTACTCAGTCATAAAAAGGAACGTAATTGGGTCATTTGTAGAGACATGGATGAATCTAGAGACTGTCATACAGAGTGAAGTAAGTCAGAAAGAGAAAAACAGATATCGTATACTAACACATATATGTGGAACCTAGAAAGATGGTACAGATGAAGTCATTTTCAGGGCAGAAATTGAGACACAGATGTAGAGAACAAACGTATGGACACCAACGGGGGGAAGCGGCAGGGGTGGTAGTGGTTGTGTGATGAATTGGGCGATTGGGATTGACATGTATATACTAATATGTATAAAATGGATGACTAATAAGAACCTGCTGTATAAAAAATATATAAAATAAAATTCAGAAAAAGAAAAAGATTCCTCTGTGTACAATCCTAGGCAGTGCTGTCATGGAAAGATCTATAAAACATACTGTTAAGTGACCAAAGCAAAGCACAGAACAAAATGTGCTGTGTTATTATATATATATATATATATATATATATATATATATATATATATTGAAACTACATATTGCATGTAAAGGTCTATAAGTATAAGCTATACCAATAGCCATAGTTACCTCTGGGGGAGAGAGGTGTGAAGAGGAACTTTTGGGTTTTATGTGAAATAATTTTGTAGTTTAAATGTATTAATATGATACCATATTATGTCAACTTGTTTAATTAAAGGAAAAAAATCAAAATTATGAGAAGATACCAAGAGTAGAGTCGACTGAGTTCAGAGACAAAGACACCATTTAGGAAGCTGTGGGCATTGCTCAAATGTGATGGGATCGGGCCTGAGCTGGGGCAGAGGGGACAATCACAGAGATAAATGTGTGATAAATTTAGGGGCTTTCATAGTAAAGAGCCTGGGCTTTGGAATTCAGCTGCTAAGACTCAAAGCCCAACTCAGCTAAGGGATATTGGGTAAGTTAGTCCACATCTCTGCGTCTCTGCTCATTTGTCAACGGAGATGATAATATTACTTCCTAGCTCACAGAGCTTTCATGAATCAATTTGCATAAAGTGCTTAGAACTTTGTCATTGCTCAATACATGCTGGTTACCATTTGTATGACTCCTCTTATTATTACCATCATCATCATTATCATCAGCGTTGTCATCAATATTATCATCATTAGGACCAAATCTAGTCCCTGAGCTTGGATGAGCAGTTGGAAATAGAGAAAAATATATAATTTGAATTGAAGCATTTTCCAGGACTGAGAATCCGAAAAGAATAAGGAAACCAAGAAGAGTTCACAAGCCTGATTACCATGGTTAACTAATGGACGGCAACAGAAAGGGAAGGATGTAGTGCTGAGTGAAACTGCCTGGCAAGTTGCTTAAGGATTAGGTTTGAAGGACCTTGTATGATTAAGTCTGTTTTAAAACAGAAAAACACTGGTTGAGTCTTTTATCTCTTTGAAGTTTATGTTTAAAAAATCAGATATATTAAATTATACAGATAGATATGTATCATATGTATATAATAGCTTACTCTCTTTTTTTAAAATTTATTAATTTAATTTATTTATTTTTGGCTGCGTTGGTCTTCCTTGCTGCGTGCGGGCTTTCTCTAGTTGTGGCGGTGCACGTGTTTCTCATTGCGGTGCCTCCTCTTGTTGCCGAACACAGGCCCTAGAGCACACGGGCTTCAGTAGTTGCAGCGCACTGGCGTAGTAGTTGTGGTTCACGGGCTCTACAGCACAGGCTCAGTAGTTGTGGCGCACGGGCTTAGTTGCTCTGCGGCATGTGGGATCTTCCCGGATCGGGGCTTGAACCCTTGTCCCCTGTGTTGGCAGGCGGATTCTTAACCACTGCGCCACCAGGGAAGCCCTGGCAGGCGGATTCTTTTTTTTTTTTTTTTCTTTTTGCGGTATGCGGGCCTCTCACTGTCGTGGCCTCTCCCGTTGCAGAGCACAGGCTCCGGATGCGCAGGCCCAGCGGCCATGGCTCACGGGCCCAGCCGCTCCGCGGCATATGGGATCCTCCCAGATCGGGGCACGAACCCGTATCCCCTGCATCGGCAGGCGGACTCTCAACCACTGCGCCACCAGGGAGGCCCAAGGCAGATTCTTAACCACTGCGCCACCAGGGAAGTCCCTATAATAGCTTATTCTTTTGCAGTGAATTATTAAGCCAAAGCAACAATCCCCTTGGGAAAACACAGCTGCACTTCCTGCCCCAGATCACTTCCCCATTTTTTTTAAAAAATTGATTTATTTATTTAAGGCTGTGTTGGGTCTTTGTTTCTGTGCGAGGGCTTTCTCTAGTTGTGGCAAGCGGGGGCCACTCTTCATCACGGTTCGCGGGCCTCTCACTATCGCGGCCTCTGTTGTTGCGGAGCACGGGCTCCAGACGCGCAGGCTCAGTAGCTGTGGCTCACGGGCCTAGTTGCTCAGCGGCATGTGGGATCCTCCCAGACCAGGGCTTGAACCCGTGTCCCCTGCATTAGCAGGCAGATTCTCAACCACCGCACCACCAGGGAAGCCCCACTTCCCCATTTTTACACATACACCCAACACTTCATTGAATACCTAACTTAGGGGATGTGATCCAAATACACCTTTGTTATTTGTCTTTGTCTTTGTCATTTGTCTTCCACTATCTCTTTAAAATTTATTGAGATAGAGGAATCTCATTCGGATTCTAGAGAGAAATTCTGGCAGATCCATAACTTTTCTGCTTGCTCTTATTTAAAAAACAGTCCTCAATTCAGAAATTAAAATGTCCATTCTCACATGTGAACCCAAACTCTAAACTTGAGTTACAATCATATCTTCTCTGCTCCATCTGGGACCTGCTTCCCATCCTGCCTTTCTGCTCTTTATTCCCCACCCCACCTGGTAGCCCTCCTGGGCATATGCTTTGAGAGGGGGATGTGAGAAGAGAGGATACGTTAGTACATGTGCAGTACTACATGACTTCTCAGGTTGGTAGAGACTAGGTCTTTTCCATAGGCCACTCTGTGGGACCTTCAGAGGTCACCCCCAACTGTGACCCCCATGAGGTGCTCATGTGCTGCCCTCAAACACCACGCAGTTTCTGTTGCCACTGATTCTTGTCGTGGGGGATTTCTCATGCTCAGACAGATGCCGCCTGAAGCAGGACTCGGAATGGATCCAGAATCTCTCCCTCTCTCTCTCTTTTACAAGCCCATCTCTGGTACAAGGGAATCCCTCTGACCATCCTGTTTCCGGGAAAAATCTGGGATGGCAGGTAGATCCCAATATGACCACCTCCACTCTGCTGCCACGGGTAACTCAAGCTTTTTCAGGCATACGTCAGGCACCAGCCCTTGGTGTCTTCCAACTACAGGGATTACATTTCAGGCTCCTCAGTATGGTCCCAGGCTTGAGGGAAGGAGGTCACAGTTGCCCCAAGCTGCTCACAAGCACAAGATCTCTCTCCAAAAACACCCTCACCAATCCCTCTCCTTCTACTTCCTAATTTTTTTAATACCCTTAGTCTAAACGAGGAGTACAAGACCCAAGGAACTGGTTTGTAACCATTGCCTGCATATATTCTGCACGAGTGAATCTGGCTTTGAAATTTACCATCTATTACAGCTGATGTTTCAATCTTGACATTTCAATATTAACACACATGCACATAACTATGTTTTGTACGCTTTTGGGGGTTTTAATAATAAAAATGTAATCTTTTTATACCTGTTTTGCAACTTCCATTTTTTTCATCTAAACTTGTATCTTGAAGACTCTTATCAGTAAGTATATACGGTTTCAGTTATTTATTACCCTCTTGGTTATTAGACACAATCAGGTGGCCCAAACTCTACTCTGGCAGCAAGCAAAGATAAACAAACTTTTCCAGTAGGGCAAATTTCACTCCTAGACCTGTTTAGCCTGGTGGACAGAAGTTTTTCTGTTTTTTGGGTTTTTCTGTTTTGTTTGGACGTTGAGTTTTGTTTGTTTGTTTGTTTAATGACAACTGAGTGATTTTTGCTCAAAAAAACACAAAACCCAAAATAAAAAATAATAAAAGCAACACTGAACCAATTGCCACAGATTTGTGTTACCTTCCTTGAGTCAGTTGTAAATAGAGTTTATGACTTCCCATACAGCTTGCACTCTCACTCCTCATTCTGTTTTTCTCCCCATAAAATCACTTTTCTGGCCAACGTGAGGTCTTTTAAGGGCAGGAACGCAATTAGCTTTGTATTTTCCTCCAACCCGCACCAAGATCTCCTAGAGGGGCACAGTCCTTCCAAAAAACAACAAAAAAAATTATGAGCTAGTTCAATCGTCCTTGCCGCTTTTTGCACCTCCCACCGCTAGAGGGCAATAAAACACCAGGTGGCGCAGTGGCAGTCAATGAAGGCCGCTCCCGACGCGCACGTCTTTACGTGCACGTTGGGGGAGGAGCTGTCCCGTGCGCGGTGACTGGCGGCGGCACTGGCGGCAGCTGGGGTCGTAATAGTGCGGGTCGCAGGCTTGGAGAACTTCAGAGGCGGCGGTGGCGCTAGCGACGACGACGACAGCAGGAGCAGGCCCTGGGCTTGTCGTTCACCATGCCGACCGTAGAGGAGCTTTACCGCAACTATGGCATCTTAGCCGATGCCACGGAGCAAGTGGGCCAAGTGAGTTCCCTAGCGGCCTGCGGGGCCCGGCGCTCTGAGGCCTTTCGAAAGCGCTCCCCGGGCCGGCGGGGGCTACTGCTTCGCCCTCCCGCGGGCTCCCAGCCGCCCCGGCTGTTTCGTCGGGATGGGCCCCTCGCCGGGAGTGCAGACTCGGGCTTCATCAGGGAGAGCGCGGTCCCCGGGTTCCAGGCTCCTCTGCCTCCCTTGATTAGCCTTTTCTCACCGTGGCGTTTCCTAACTCAGCCTCTTCAGCCCCCCTTCCCGCCCCGTTCAGTCTCTTTCCGAGCCTTGTCCTCCAGATTCCACTGAAGTTTTTCTCCTTTTCGGTGGCGCTCAGTCCCTTGGAAGCTTAGATTGAGAGTCCTCGAGAGGTCAAAAATGTCTTTCTCGAGGCAAAAATCAGCAATTAATTTACTAAGAGAATTTGGGAGACAGAAGTTTGTGAAATACAGAAAGGCCCTTTCGTCCAGACTTTAACGACGGCTTATGATTTCATTATTCGGTACATTTTTTGAGCGCCTGTCATGGACCAGGCTCTGCGCCGGGCGCTGGAGGTACGAGACAGAAAAACACATGCGCTCCCAGAAAGCACCTTTAGTGAGGGAGACTAGTGATAAATAAGAAAGAGAGATGCTTCCCCCCTTTCCCCCAATGAAGAGTGTTGTGAAGAAAATATAACAGGGCCGTAGGGGGGGTTGGGGGAGAGTGCAGTTTTAAATAGAGTTGTCTGGCAAGTGTTCAGCAGTGTTGAATTGGCTGTACGAGCCATTGCTTCTTTGTGAGCTTTTAAGTACTGGAGTCCTTTGAAGTTGAGGAGTTGACAAGTGGTTGTGTGTTTTCTTGGGAAAAGAACCAGGCTCTCCCCGCGGTAATCTTGATCATTGTTGTTGGAAATCCCATGCTGTATCTTTTCAGTGCCTAGAACGTCATGTGATTCTTCTGCTTACCCATCTCTTGGAGTAGTGAGTGGCAGATCCTAGAGTCTGATAACATTAGCAAAGCTGTGGCTTTACCTCTCCCATCCCCTTTTCCAGTCATTCAGGTAGAAACTTTCTGAGCCAAACAAAAAAAAATTTTGATGTTGGGACCTTATTTTAGCTTAATCTAGAATTGTGAATATACCATTTTCAGGTATCAGTTGGTTTTCCTTCCCTGCACGTTTCCATTTCAGTAAGAAATTTTGACATCATCAATGAGAAATATATACTGACAGTCAGTCTGTTGTAGATGTATGTAGGGTGTGTGTGTTAAGTTGGCTGTGAAGGAGACATTTTCTGCCGATTAAGGCAAGGTGGGAAAAATTTATGGTCACTCAGTTTGAGTTTGTTGTCCTTGTTCCTATAGAGAACTAGTAGTGAAGATAGTTTCATTCATTATGATTGAGTTGGGGGAGATTGTAGCCAGTTGTTCTCCCTAAAATTGACTTTGCTGCACATCAGCAGAGGGGATGGAATAAAAGGTACAACAGTGATTCTCAAATGAGTTTGTATATGGTGCTCTCCCAAAGAGGTGATTCAGGAATCTTCTAGGGAAACTTTGAAACTGTATACAGAGTGCTGTCCCATAACCCCACCCTCATTTTTTGCTGGAGTAGGATAAAGGTTGACAGCCACCTACTTACGGTATGTTAGAGCAAATAGAAGCCAAACGGGAGTTTTTATATTCTATGAATAATGGAGAGTTGTTTTCATTTCCCTCTTATGTTGTCTTTAATTATAAATACCAGTTTAGATTGAGAGTTCTCCCTCAAGAGGTCAGTAGTGTTTCTCAAGGCAAAAATCTGCTTTTAATTTAGGAAGAGTGCTTAGGAGACAGAATTTTGTGAAAAAACAGGAGGGACCCTTTTATGCAGACTTTCATGAGGACCCACAATTTCATTTATTCGGTATATTTTCTTGAGTGTCTACCATGTACCAGACTCTGTGCTGGGCAGTAAAATTTTAGCACGGTTCCCTTAGGTGATGGGAGATCAGTACCTTCATGACACTGTAATGACAACTGTCAAGCAACTAAATAAGGAAAAAAGATCTTTGGGTGATGAAAGGTTGTGATTTGCTCAGCCTCAAACAGTGAATTCTGGGAGAACTGAAGCTAGACTAAACCGTAATGCCAACTAATTCTGCTCTATTGTATAATACTTCTTTCCTTTTAGAGAAAATTCCTAAAACTGCTCACCCAAAAAGGTGTATTGAGCTTCAAGATACTGCATGTGAATTTAATTAACAAAAGCAAGAGCCAACTTAACGGAAGGGACACCATTCACGTTTTTTTAAGGAGAGAAAAAATACTTACATTCATAGAGTAGCACAGCCAGATTTTCATGTCACCTTGTAAGATTTACAGTCAAGACTTTAAATTTCCTGGCAGGTACCTATCTGGACACTTCTGAAACCATATTTGAGTTTCTTAGTCTAGAACTTACTTCTAACTTTATTTTGATTTTCACCCTTTTTAAAAGAGGTGAGTACCGCAGTTGCTGCTCACGGAGCCACCACTGAGGGGAGTGCCCTCTCTGCTACTGTCAGTACTCCTTTTAGAGTGTGCTCTCTAAATATATCAGGAAGACACAAGTCCTCCGAGGTTTTATCAGCTGCCTTGACTCAAACAGACCAGATCTTTCTCTTTTGGAACCTCCTTGGCACTGTGTATTCATTTATAGAACTTCAAGTTTGATTTTATTTCATGTGAGGACTTTTCTTATTCCCTTACTAAATTGTGAAGTCTTACTAAATTGTGAAGTCTTATTCTTACTAAATTTCTTATTCCCTTGCTTAATTGTAAAGGTTAAGGCTTAAATTATTTTATTTTTTTTCTTTCTCTCCTTGTATTATACCCTGCCATCCAGTAGACATTTGAAGAAATATATTCAAAGAAGAAACAGATACGTACATAAATACACAAAACCCTTGTTTTCAAGGATTATCTCTTTTGAATGAAGAAAGGAACTTTATACATACACATGCACACACACATATATTTAAACCACAAGCATGTATTTTCTAATAAGCAAATAGCAGGTCATAAATTCTAAGTGAAGCATTGTTTAATACCTCAAAACCTTCCGGTCCCTCTGTCACCTTTCCTCTTGTAGCTCCTGTGTGCCACCTACTTATTCAGCCTCCCTTTACCCCACTCTGCCTCTGCTACTCCTTAGTCAAGTCTCCTTCCTCTGCTCTGTGTTCTTATACCTCCCTAAACCGCTTTTCCACTGTGCTCTACCCAGGGCTCCTAACAGGCCATAATAGAGCAAACTGTGGCCCACCATTAACATAAATTTTGTCTCAAATTTTTATGAATGTATGTCATTTTAAAATGTAAATATTTAATTTTATCTTATGTAGTCAAAAAAATTAAGGAATTTTGACAATTGGGCTGATCTAAGATTCTACCAATATAATGCCTAAATGCTGATTTCTCCTGTGTTCTCTTTTTATTTTTTAACATCTTTATTGGAGTATAATTGCTTTACAATGGTGTGTTAGTTTCTGTTTTATAACAAAGTGAATCAGTTATACATATACATATATCCCCATATCTCTTCCCTCTTGCATCTCCCTCCCTCCCACCCTCCCTATCCCACCCCTCTAGGTGGTCACAAAGCACCGAGCTGATCTCCCTGTGCTACGCAGCTGCTTCCCACTAGCTATCTGTTTTACATTTGGTAGTGTATATATGTCCATGCCACTCTCTCACTTTGTCCGAGCTTACCCTTCCCCCTCCCCATATCCTCAAGTCCATTCTCTAGTAGGTTTGCGTCTTTATTCCGGTCTTGCCCCTAGGTTCTTCATGAACATTTTTTTCCCTCAGATTCCATATATATGCGTTAGTATACGGTATTTGTTTTTCTCTTTCTGACTGACTTCACTCTGTATGACAGACTCTACGTCCATCCACCTCATTACAAATAGCTCAATTTCGTTTCTTTTTATGGCTGAGTAATATTCCATCGTATATATGTGCCACATCTTCTTTATCCATTCATCTGTTGATGGACACTTAGGTTGCTTCCATGCCCTGGCTATTGTAAATAGAGCTGCAATGAACATTTTGGTACCTGACTCTTTTTGAATTATGGTTTTCTCAGGGTATATGCCCAGTAGTGGGATTGCTGGGTTATATGGTAGTTCTATATTTAGTTTTTAAAGGAACCTCCATACTGTTCTCCATAGTGGCTGTATCAATTTACATTCCCACCAACAGTGCAAGAGTGTTCCCTTTTCTCCACACCCTCTCCAGCATTTATTGTTCGTAGATTTTTTGATGATGGCCATTCTGACCAGTGTGACATGATATCTCTTTGTAGTTTTGATTTGCATTTCTCAAATGATTAATGATGTTGAGCATTCTTTCATGTGTTTGTTGGCAATCTGTTTATCTTCTTTGGAGAAATGTCTATTTAGGTCTTCTGTCCATTTTTGGATTGCGTTGTTTGCTTTTTTGATGTTGAGCTGCATGATGTGCTTGTAAATTTTGGAGATTAATCCTTTGTCAATTGCTTCCTTTGCAAATATTTTCTCCCAATCTGAGGGTTGTCTTTTCGTCTTGTTTATGGTTTCCTTTGCTGTGCAAAAACTTTTAAGTTTCATTAGGTCCCATTTGTTTACTTTTGTTTTTATTTCCATTTCTCTAGGAGGTGGGTCAAAGAAGATCTTGCTGTGATTTATGTCATAGAGTGTTCTGCATATGTTTTCCTCTAAGAGTTTGATAGTGTCTGGCCTTACATTTAGATCTTTAATCCATTTTGAGTTCATTTTTGTGTATGGTGTTAGGGAGTGTTCTAATTTCATTCTTTTAGACGTAGCTGTCCAGTTTTCCCAGCACCACTTATTGAAGAGGCTGTCTTTTCTCCACTGGATATTCTTGCCTCCTTTATCAAAGGTAAGGCGAGCATATGTGTGTGGGTTTATCTCTGGGCTTTCTATTCTGTTCCATTGATCTGTATTTCTGTTTTTTTGTTTTGTTTTGGTTTTGTTTGTTTTGTTTTTTTTAGTTTCTGCTTTATTGTATTTCTGTTTTTGTGCCAGTACCATACTGTCTTGATTACTGTAGCTCTGTAGTATAGTCTGAACTTAGGAGTCTGATTCCTCCAGCTCCATTTTTCTTTCTCAAGATTGCTTTGGCTATTCAGGGTCTTTTGTGTTTCCATACAAATTGTGAGATTTTGTTGTTGTTGTTCTAGTTCTGTGAAAAATGCCAGTCGTAGTTTGATAGGGATTGCATTGAATCTGTAGATTGCTTTGGGTAGTAGAGTCATTTTCACAATGTTGATTCTTCCAATCCAAGAATATGGTATATCTCTCCATCTATTTGTATCATCTTTAATTTCTTTCATCAGTGTCTTATAATTTTCTGCATACAGGTCTTTTGTCTCCTTAAGTAGGTTTATTCCTAGATATTTTATTCTTTTTCTTGCAGTGGTAAATAGGATTGTTTTCTTAATTTCACTTTCAGATTTTTCATCATTAGTGTATGGCAATGCAAGAAATTTCTGTGCATTCATTTTGTATCCTGCAACTTTACCAAATTCATTGATTAGTTCTAGTAGTTTTCTGGTAGCATCTTTAGGATTCTATATGTATAGTATCATGTCATCTGCAAACAGTGACAGCTTTACTTCTTCTTTTCCGATTTGGATTCTTTTTATTTCTTTTTCTTCTCTGATTTCTGTGGCTGAAACTTCCAAAACTATGTTGAATAATACTGGTGAGAGTGGGCAACCTTGTCTTGTTACTGATCTTAGTGGAAATGGTTTCAGTTTTTCACCATTGAGGACGATGTTGGCTGTGGGTTTGTCATGTATGGCTTTTATTATGTTGAGGTAAGTTCCCTCTATGCCTACTTTCTGGAGGGTTTTTATCATAAATGGGTGTTGAATTTTGTCAAAAGCTTTCTCTGCATCTATTGAGTTGATCATATGATTTTTCTCCTTCAGTTTTTTAATATGCTGTATCGCATTGATTGATTTGCATATATTGAAGAACCCTTGCATTCCTGGGATAAACCCCACTGGATCATGGCGTATGATCCTTTTAATGTGCTATTGGATTCTGTTTGCCAGTATTTTTGTTGATGATTTTTGCATCTATGTTCATCCGTGATATTGGCCTGTAGTTTTCTTTCTTTGTGACACCTTTGTCTGGTTTTGGTATCAGGGTGATGGTGTCCTCGTAGAGTGAGTTTGGGAGTGTTTCTCCCTCTGCTATATTTTTTGTTCTTTCTTTAATTGCTTTAGGTGCAAGGTTAGGTTTATTTGAGATGTTTGTTGTTTCTTAAGGTAGGATTGTATTGCTCTAAACTTTCCTCCTACAACTGCTTTTGCTGCATCCCATGGGTTTTGGGTCGTCGTGTTTTCATTGTCATTTGTTTCTAGGTATTTTTTGATTTCTTCAGTGATCTCTTGGTTATTAACTAGTGTGTTGTTTAGCCTCTATGTCTTTGTATTTTTTACATATTTTTTCCTGTAATTGGTATCTAGTCTCGTAGCATTGTGGTTGGAAAAGATACTTGATACGATTTCTGTTTTCTTAAATTTACCAAGGCTTGGTTTGTGACCCAAGATATGATCTATCCTGGCGAATGTTCCACAAGCACTTGAGAAGAAAGTGTATTCTGTTCCTTTTGGATGGAATGTCCTATAAATATCAGTTAAGTCCATCTTGTTTAATGTATCATTTGAAGCTTGTGTTTCCTTATTTATTTTCATTTTGGGTCTGTCCATTGGTGAAAGTGGGGTGTTAAAGTCCCCTACTATTGTGTTACTGTCAATTTCCCCTTTTATGGCTGTTAGTATTTGCCTTATGTATTGAGGTGCTCCTATGTTGGGTGCATAAATATTTACAACTGTTATATCTTCTTCTTGGATTGATCCCTTGATCATTATGTAGTGTCCTTCTTTGTCTCTTGTAATAGTCTTTGTTTTAAAGTCTTTTTTGTCTGATATGAGAATTGCTACTCCAGCTTTCTTTTGATTTCCATTTGCATGGAGTATCTTTTTCCATCCCCTCACCTTCAGTCTGTATGTGTCCCTAGGTCTGAAGTGGGTCTCTTGTAGACAGCATATAGACAGGTCTTGTTTTTGTATCCGTTCAGGCAGTCTGTGTCTTTTGGTTGGAGCATTTAATCCATTTACATTTAAGGTAATTATCATTATGTTCCTATTACCGTATTCTTAATTATTTGGGGTTTGTTATTGTAGGTCTTTTCTTTCTCTTGTGTTTCCTGCCTAGAGAAATTCCTTTAGCATTTGTTGTAGAGCTGGTTTGGTGGTGCTCTTAGCTTTTGCTTGTCTGTAAAAGTTTTAATTTCTGCGTCAAATCTGAATGAGATCCTTGCTGGGTAGAGTAATCTTGGTTGTAAGTTTTTCCCCTTCATCACTTTAAATATGTCCTGCCACTTCCTTCTGGCTTGGAGAGTTTCTGCTGAAAGATCAGCTGTTCACCTTATGGGGATTCCCTTGTATGTTATTTGTTGTTTTTCCCTTGCTGCTTTTAATATTTTTTCTTTGTATTTAATTTTTGATTGTTTGATTAGTATGTGTCTTGGCGTGTTTCTCCTTGGATTTATCCTGTATGGCACTCTCTGTGCTTCCTGGACTTGATTAACTATTTCCTTTCCTTTATTAGGGAAGTTTTCAACTATAATCTCTTCAGATATTTTCTCAGTCCCTTTGTTTTTCTCCTCTTCTTCTGGGACCCCTATAATTCGAATGTTGGTGTGTTTAATGTTCTCCCATAGTTCTCTGAGACTGTCCTCAATTCTTTTCATTTTTTTTTTCTTTATTCTGCTCTGCAGTAGTTATTTTATCTTCCAGGTCACTTTTCCATTCTTCTGCCTCAGTTATTCTGCTTTTGATCCCTTCTAGAGAATTTTTAATTTTATTTATTGTGTTGTTCATCACTGTTTGTTTGCTCTTTAGTTCTTCTAGGTCCTTGTTAAACGTTTCTTGTATTTTCTCCATTCTATTTCCAAGATTTTGGATCACCTTTACTATCATTATTCTGAATTCTTTTTCAGGGAGACTGCCTATTTCCTCTTCATTTGTTAGGTCTGGTGGGTTTTTACCTGCTCCTTCATCTGCTGTGTGTTTCTCTGTCTTCTCATTTTGCATAACTTACCGTGTTTGGGGGTCTCCTTTGCACAGACTACAGGTTTGTAGTTCCCGTTGTTTTTGGTGTCTGCCCCCAGTGGCTTAGGTTGGTTCAGTGGGTTGTGTATACTTCCTGGTGGAAGGGACTTGTGCCTGTGTTCTGGTGGATGAGGCTGGATCTTGTCTTTCTAGTGGGCAGGTCCACGTCTGGTTGTGTGTTTTGGGTTGTCTGTGGCCTTATTATTTTAGGCAGCCTCTCTGCTAATGGATGGGGCTGTGTTCCTGTCTCGCTAGTTGTTTGACATAACGTGTCCAGCACTGGAGCTTGCTGGTCGTTGAGTGGAGCTAGATCTTGGCATTGAGATGGAGATCTCTGGGAGATTTTCATCGTTTGATATTACATGGAGCTGGGAGGTCTCTTGTGAACCTGAACTTGGCTGTCCCACCTCAGAGGCACAGCCCTAACACCTGGCTGGAGCACCAAGAGCCTGTCATCCACACGGCTCAGAATAAAAGGGAGAAAAAAGAAAGAGAGAGAGAGTGAGAGAGAGAGGGAAGGAGGGAGGGAGGGAGGGGGGAGAAGAAGGAAAGAAGGAAAGAAAAGAAAGAAAGAAGAGAGCAACCAAACCAAAAAACAAATTCACCAATGATAACAAGCACTAAAAACTATACTAAAAAAAAAGCACAGGGCCTCCCTGGTGGCGCGGTGGTTGGGAGTCTGCCTGCCGATGCAGGGGACGCGGGTTCGTGCCCCGATCCCGGAGGATCCCACGTGCCGCGGAGCGGCTGGGCCCGCGAGCCATGGCCGCGGGGCCTGTGTGTCCGGGACCTGTGCTCCGCAGCGGGAGAGGCCACAGCAGTGAGAGGCCTGCGTACAGCAAAAAAAAAAAAAAAAAAAAAAAAGCACAGAAAACGGACAGACAGAACCGTAGGACAAATGGTAAAAGCAGAGCTATACAGACAGGATCACACACAGAAGCATACACATACACACTCACAGAAAAAGAAAAAGGGAAAATATATATATATATATATATATATATATATATAGTTGCTCCCGAAGTCCACTTCCTCAATTTGGGGTGATTCGTTGTCTCTTCAGGGATTCCACAGATGCAGGGTACATCAAGTTGACTGTGGAGCTTTAATCTGCTGCTCCTGAGGCTGCTGGGAGACATTTCCCTTTCTCTTTGTTTGCACAGCTCCTGGGGTTCAGCTTTGGATTTGGCCCCGCCTCTGTGTGTAGGTCACCTGAGGGCGTCTGTTCCCCCCCCCAGACAGGATGGGGTTAAAGGAGCAGCTGCTTCCGGGGCTCTGGCTCACTCAGGCCAGGGAGAGGGAGGGGTACGGAGTGCAGGACGAGCCTGTGGTGGCAGAGGCCAGTGTGACGTTGCACCAGCCTGAGGTTCGCCGTGCGTTCTCCCGGGGAAGTTGTCCCTGGATCACGGGCCCCTGGCAGTGGCGGGCTGCACAGGCTTCCGGGAGGGCAGGTGTGGAGAGTGACCTATGCTCGCACACAGGCTTCTTGGTGGCTGCAGCAGCAGCCTTAGCGTCTCATGCCCGTCTCTGGGGTCTGCGTTGATCGCCGCGGCTTGCGCCTGTCTCTGGAGCTCCTTTCAGCTGTGCTCTTAATCCCCTCTCCTCGCGCACCAGGAAACAAAGAGGCAAGAAAAAGTCTCTTGCCTCTTCGGCAGCTCCAGACTTTTTCCTGGACTCCCTCCAGCTAGCCGTGGCGCACTAGCCCCTTCGGGCTGTGTTCACGCCGCCAACCCCCGTCCTCTGCCTGGGATCCGACCTCCGAAGCCCGAGCCTCAGCTCCCAGCCCCGCCCGCCCCGGCGGGTGAGCAGACAAGCCTCTCGGGCTGGTGAGTGCTGGTCGGCACCTATCCTCTGTGCGGGAATCTCTAAGCTTTGCCCTCCGCACCCCTGTTGCTGTGCTCTCCTCCGTGGCTCCGAAGCTTCCCCGCTCCGCCACCCACAGTCTCCTCCCGCGAAGGGGCTTCTAGTGTGTGGAACCCTTTCCTCCTTCACGGCTCCCTCCCACTGGTGCAGGTCCCGTCCCTATTCTTTTGTCTCTGTTTTTTCTTCTTTCTTTTGCCCTACACAGGTACGTGGGGAGTTTCTTGCCTTTTGGGAGGTCTGAGGTCTTCTGCCAGCGTTCAGTAGGTGTTCTGTAGGCGTTGTTCCACGTGTAGATGTATTTCTGATGTATCTGTGGGGAGGAAGGTGATCTCAGCATCTTACTCTTCCGCCATCTTGAAGCTCCTCCTTCCTCCTGTGTTCTCTTACACAGGAGTATATTGGCTCCTAAGTGTGGAAGAGTGTAAACTTTACTGACTTATATTTCATGAAATAGCATTCTTTTGGTCCTTTTTTTTGCTACGCTTAAGGTAAAATCACAGACCAACCAAGTTCATAATCCCTCAAAAATAATGTAGAAGTGTTAACAGTTTAACACTTACATTAAATTCAAACTAAGTTTATTAATTGAGTCTGAGGAAGGAAGTAGTATAGCTTAGCTTAACCATTTTCTTTTTATGTCATACTTGAGAAATTTGTTGAACTACATCCTTTCTTCTCTAAAATAATGCTTTAGGGCTTCCCTGGTAGCGCAGTGGTTGAGAGTCTGCCTGCCGATGCAGGGGATACGGGTTCGTGCCCCGGTCTGGGAGGATCCCATATGCCGCGGAGCGGCTGGGCCCGTGAGCCATGGCCGCTGGGCCTGCGCATCCGGAGCCTGTGCTCCGCAACGGGAGAGGCCACAACAGTGAGAGGCCCGCATACCGCAAAAAGAAAAAAAAAATAATAATAATAATGCTTTATTTCATAAAGGCTGCATCCTGGACCCAAATGTGGCTTACCCGGCACGTCAGTGACCACTTATGCATATCGGTTGTGATTTGACAATCATAATTGCAAGGCTTTTCTTTTAGAATGTGTCTACCGAATGTGGATCAAATTGTAACTGACTTTTTTACTTGAAAATATCTTAGAGATTTCTTTAGAGTTTTCTCCTTTAATTAGAAATTTAAATCACACATAAATACACAGCTTTAGAAATCCATTAAAAGTATTTACAATTAAAGCTTCTTATTAGGATCATTAATCTATCCAGCTAAAATATAAATACAACTGTTGGAAATGCAAAGATACACAGTGCTGTGTAGTATTTGAAACATTTTCTTATGGTTACATTCCTACCTGTTACTAAATCACTATGATCACTGCAGATATCACTTATATCTTGTTTCCTACTTTGAAAAGCATAAGTAGTAGTTACTTTAGGGAGATTTCTGTTAAAAAGTCCTGTCCCTGTACTACAGTTAAAAGACAAATAATTCAAAAAGCTGGCAAGGAGGAATATAATTTTATTTTGCATTTCATAAAGGATAATTAGTTGAAGTCTATTAGTAATGTCTGTGAAATTATTTGATAGAACTGATGCCTATTAATGGTAAAAAGTTTGATTTCTATTATGACTATGTTAAAATGTCTTAACTTTCCAAAGGTCTTGCTGTTTAATATACTACATTTCAATTTATATGCCTGTGTGGAGACTGTATTTAGGACTCAAATTTTACCTTTGACAATCCTCGATCTGGCAAGCTTTTCTTTCTCTCCTCCTTTGTTAATTAAGATCTCAGGACACTAATTTGAAAGATTCCAATTAAAGAAGCTTGGTATTAGGCACAGATCTTGACTTAAAAGGCCATCAGAACCATGTTCAGGTCCTGGATCTGCTACTTAACTAACTATATGTGGTTCTGGACAAATTATTTCACTTCTCTAAGACTTGGTTTTCTCATCTGAAAAACAAGGATAGTAACACCTAACTCAGGATTATTGTGAGGCATGTACAGAAAGCATTGCACAGTTCCACGTAGGCTTTCAGTAAGTGTTGCTAATAATCCCTTTTTATTCTATTCCACATTTTTTTCCCTTGGTAGGGGGATTGGTTGTTTTAAGCAGGGATCCTTCATTTAATTTTAGACAGTGAATTTTAGGCAATTCAAAGGGGTTTATAAGTAAAGTCTGAAGTTTGAGTTAAAGGAAATTGGATTGTGATACTCTGCAAAAACTAAGGATGTCAGACTGCTCAATACTTCAATTTTATGAAGTCTACTAGAAGTTATGTAGCAAGCCACAGGAGTGTACATTGGTAGAGAAGTCAGCCATGATTTTTTTGAACCTTTGCACTAAAAAGTGTATAATACACTTTTTAAAATATAAACTTATTTATTTTGGCTACGTTGGGTCTTCATTGCTGCGTGTGGGCTTTCTCTAGTTGTGGCAAGTGGGGGCTACTCTTCGTTGTGGTGCGTGGGCTTCTCATTGCCGTGGCTTCTCTTGTTGCAGAGCATGGGCTCTAGGCGCGGGGGCTTCAGTAGTTGTGGCTTGTGGGCTCAGTAGTTGTGGCTTGTGGGCTCTAGAGCGCAGACTAAGTAGCTGTGGCACATGGGCTTAGTTGCTCCGAGGCATGTGGGATCTTCCCGGCCCAGGGCTCGAACCCATGTCCCCTGCATTGGCAGGTGGATTCTTAACCAATGCACCACCAGGGAAGCCCAAAAGTGTATAATACACTTTTGAAGTAGTAACTCCTGAAGACTGATTTTGTGTCTGCATTTCATGAGGAAGCTAACCTTATTCACAGAAATTTCTGTTATTTAGGGGGTGGTATTAATGTTTAAGATAGTAGAAGGGGGCCTCCCTGGTGGCGCAGTGGTTAAGAGTCCGCCTGCCGATGCAGGGGATACGGGTTCGTGCCCCGGTCTGGGAGGATCCCATATGCCGCGGAGCGGCTGGGCCCGTGAGCCATGGCCGCTGGGCCTGCGCATCCAGAGCCTGTGCTCCGCAACGGGAGAGGCCACAACAGTGAGAGGCCCGCATACCGCAAAAAGAAAAAAAAAAAGATAGTAGAAGGGGGAGACACAAGAGGGAAGAGATATGGGAACATATGTATATGTATAACTGATTCACTTTGTTATAAAGCAGAAACTAACACACCATTGTAAAGCAATTATACTCCAATAAAGATGTAAAAAAAAAAAGATAGTAGGAGTTGTCATTAATCAGTTTGATGGAATTTGTTTATTAGAAATAATTTTTAGAATTTGTTTTTTTAGATAGGTTGGCAATATATGAACTTTTAAAGTAATCTAGTAATTATGCAGATTATATTAAAATGTGTACCTTTAGAAGATCTAATTGTGATCATAGCCTTTTGATACATGGAGCACTTTATTTCTGATTATTTTTCAAAAATAATGTCCTTGGGACTTCTCTGGTGGTCCAGTGGTCAAGATTTTGAGCTTCCACTGCAGGGGGCACAGGTTCGATCCCTGGTCGGGGAACTAAGATCTTGCATGCCATGTAGGGCGGCCAAAAATAATGATAATAATAATAATGTCCTTAATTGAGATCCCACTGAACCTAAATAACTTTTCATCATGCTATATTTTTTTTCACTTAACACAGTATATCGTCCATGAGAAGGATTATCACAAAACTAAATTTGTGGTAATTCTCTAATCCATTTTCTGTTCTTTAGTTTTCCGCTCTTGATGGCATAAAGTAAGCTCACTTACCTAAAGCATTTAGAGAATTGCTTTATACAGAGTAAATACATATTTGGTATTTGTATTATGTTTAAGGTTTTCCAGGAATTAAAAGTATTGTGTAGCTGTGATATTTATTACTTTGTTTGCCAGCTTGACCCATTTAATAAAAGGACTGGTTTGGAGGCAGGTGTGTAGGGGGGTTTGGGAACTTGTTGATTCTTCACATTATGAGTATCTGAGGGACAGCACTTCTGAAATTTTTTTAAAGGAAACAAATGAGCTTTGAATATATTATTTTAATGAAAAATTAAATATGTGATATTAGCATCTATCTTCATTGAAATTGGCTGGCCATATAGAATGAATTGCCATTTTTATATCCTAAAATGTGAGGCAAAATAAAGCTTCCTAACCTTCCTCGTATTGCTTAATTTCAGGAGTGTACTCTCTCTACCTTCTGCAAGGTGGTAATTGGAAACAGATAAATATATTTAAGTAAATGTAACACAATTCTTTGAGAATTCTATTATATTCATTACAAATTTTTAAAGCATGATACAATCACAAGGCTAGGGTCAGTAATCAATAGAATAAAGAAGTGTTGGTACATAACAAACTTACTTGCTTTTTCCACTTAATATTAGAGTCATTCTTCTCTCTTTCCCAACTCACAAATAATAACATGGGGGACAGGGAACAGATAGTAGGAAGGTAGCTGTCAAATTTAAGCAGTAAAACTCCAAAAATAAGCCCATTTCTTAGCCTATGTAAAATTTAACTAATTTAAAGCAGTTTGTTTAGCTTCCCATCCTTCAAAATTGTGTTTCTTTTCTACTTCTTTCTTTCAGCATAAAGATGCTTATCAAGTGATATTGGATGGTGTCAAAGGTGGTACCAAGGAAAAAAGATTAGCAGCTCAGTTTATTCCAAAATTCTTTAAGCATTTTCCAGAATTGGCTGATTCTGCTATCAATGCACAGTTAGACCTCTGTGAGGATGAAGACGTATCAGTAAGTTTATGTTTGACACTTTTCAACAAGTTTTCAGATGTTACTTTTGCCATTTTCAGACATTTTCTCTGTGTACCTAATATAATTGAAGTACCAATCATATCAGTGCACAATAAAATACTGCAGTGTGGCCTGGTGTGACAACATACCAAGGCTTAAATCTACATGTAAGAAAATATATTAGTTCTTTCAACTGTGAAAAATCTGTAGAATCACATAATACTTTGTTTTGCTTACTTGTTATCCACTGTTGAAAATGGTTGTGGCTCACATCTTTTCCTTAGATTATTATGCATTGTGCATATGAAATCAGACTAGTGTTAGTTTGTAGTCAATTTATGCTTGCTTGGATATTTAAAATAATAATATAGTTTTTTTACAGCATAAAATATAGTTTCAACACCCCTAAATATTTTGCATAGCAGAAAAATAATTGACCTGTGAAAAAACTGTATGTGATTACTAGAATAAAAAGAAATAGTTTTTCCTTGGAACAGGATTAATCATTAGCATTTCTGGCTGCTGATACAGGTTCCTAAGAATTTTCAGCTATTACCCCCTGGCTTTTCAAATGAAATCATTGAATCATGATTTCATGCATAATTTGTTAGATTTAACTCCTTTGCACTTTTATGTTAAACTAGATAAGCCACAATCACATATTTGGAATGAAGTTCACAGAATGTATTCACAAATGTATTAAGTAGTCAATACTGAAAATTCTAAAGTAAATAGTTATTAGATGTGACATTGACACCGTAGCCATTCTTGAGGGATACTGTATTATGTACCCACAGGTAGTAAAAACCCAACAGTTGTGTATAATCAGCATATAAACTGTTGTTTATAATCTCAAATCTGCCTACTCCAGATAATTGTATTTAATGTCCCTTTCCACCACATTTTGTTTTAGTATTCTGTGAAGCTTTGAATATTAAATTGGAGTAAATTATTTCTAAAACTGCTAAAAATCTCATATTTTTGTGACTCATATACCCCTATATGGTTTGTCTGTGGTTTTTGTTTTCTTGAAAGGTTGAGGTTGTTTTTATTTATGATAGTATTTGGTTAATTTTTTGTTTGAAATTATGTTCAGATTCGACGGCAAGCAATTAAAGAGCTACCTCAATTTGCCACTGGAGAAAATCTTCCCCGAGTGGCAGATATACTAACCCAACTTTTGCAGACAGGTAAGGAATTTTATTAATACCCTTTTATCTAAATATAAATTCTCTCTGAAATAATGACTCTGTTCTTCTTAGCTTTTTTTTTTTTCCTGAAGGTTCTACCTCTGATAGAAATTTAAATTCTCTTTTTTACTCAGTAGTTTGAAGCTTATTGACTTGTGATTATCTAATTTCTAGTTTTGTTTTGAATTCTGTTTATAAAGGTATAATGACTGGATTCTTTGGGGAATTTTTATTCACCACCATCCCCCCGCCCCCCAATTTCCTGTAGTTTCTCAATTGTACCATCCTAACATAAAAGCTTTACAGGTACACTAGATCAGGTTCTCTACCCTTACAGGAAAGATGTATTTTCTTGGTACTTGAGAGAAATGCTTAGTTATATGTCTCCTCTCAATGTAATCTGTGAGAAACTATGTTGAGTCTTAAGTTTGAAAATGAAGCAGATGATATTTTTCATTTATTTTATACATTGTACCACTTTTTTTCTATCCAGATGACTCTGCAGAATTTAACTTAGTGAACAATGCCCTATTAAGTATATTTAAGATGGATGCAAAAGGTAAGGCCACTTCTTGTTCTGAATTGTGTTTGATGTCCTAAAAAATTGGGGAGTTTGGCAGTACTCATTAAGGATAAAGTGATTCACCGAGACGTCTGTTTCATAAAAATTCTAAGTATTCTCCAAAAAAAGCTTAGCTCAAGATGTTTGTGACTCGAAAAACCAGCAGAAATAATTGCAAAAACAGATCGAACTTTTCCCTTAGAAATCTATTGGGAAAACTCCCTTTGCCACTTTAAAGAAATTCTTCCAAAATACCTGAGTTTATTTATTATTAATAGTGATAGAAAAGGAAAGTCATGCTCAAGCTGATTCTGAATCCGTGAACAAAGTATATGATCACTCTTATGGTTGGGGCTTTAGAAATTTGAGACAGTTTAACCAGTATCAGTGATATTCAGGAAGTTTATTAATTCACTTGAAAAGAAATACTGTACTGTAATTCAAATTAACTTGAAAAATTTCATTCCTATATAGAATTGACTTGCTACATGCAACTGTTTTGTTTTGCAGGGACTTTAGGTGGCTTGTTCAGCCAAATTCTTCAAGGAGAGGACATTGTTAGAGAACGAGCAATTAAATTCCTTTCTACAAAACTTAAGACTTTACCAGATGAAGTCTTAACAAAGGAAGTAGAGGAACTTATACTAACTGAAGCCAAGAAGGTAAGCTTCGGTTATCTTTTAGTGAACTTCTCTAATGCACAAGAACATATTTGAAATTAGCTGTATTCATCAGTGCTGTATGTAGGTTGTGTATAAGGTGATATATCCTGTAAGAACCACCGTAGAACTTCAAGATTTTCTTATGTTGTGCTTTGCACTTTGGTCACTTGTAATGATGAATCAATGTGTTAATTTAAAGGGTTTGATCACATTTAAATCCTTTGTGGTGTTATCCTTAAAATTTATGCATTCATCAAGAAGGAGTCATTTCCTTCGGGAATTTTTACCTAATTCCCGCCCTTCCTCCCTGATTTTAGGATATTCTCCCATAGTATTCTGGATCGTTTCAGAATGAAACTGAAGTCACCTTGAAATGACCTGTTGTTTCTTCCTATCCCATGACACTATAAGCTCTAGAGACCATGCTTATTTGTGCTCCCAGCACTGGTGTAGTTACAGTTGCTAAGATTTGAAAGGTGCGTCACAATTATACAGTGCCAACATGTATTGAGGTTTACATTTATGTGCCAGTTGTCTATTGAGGTTACTCCTGGGGTGCTTTGGGGTATGCACTCTGTTGTATTTTAGCCACAGTACTTGATGCTTTGGTACTGAGCATTTGTCTATCGACATTCTACTGTTTGAGAGAATATAATATATATATATCTATATATATATTTTTTGACAATTCAGTGTTCTTCGGATTTTTACAGAAAAATGTTTCATTCATACAGTGCCAACGTTTGGGAATAATTTAGTTTTATGTGTTCAGGAAAATTCAAAATTTTCTCTAATAGCACCACTCACTTGCTTATTGATAAGATTTCTTTAGTGAGAGAGAAAGGAGCAGCATATTTCACCTATGCCCCAGCTAGTTATCTGGTGGGATATGTCATGATTGCTTGCTCCTTTGGTCAGTGAACAGAAAGGCTTAGAGCTACTGATATGGAGCACTTAAAATTTGCATGGTCTCCTGTTTTGTATACAATTACCATATTAATGTGAATGAGGCTGCTTTTAAATATAGGGAACTGAGTCTGATTTAACAGTTTATTGCCACATTTTCTCCATCTTTTTTTTTTTTTTTTTTTTTTTTGGCTATCACCCCCTGAAGAGCCTTTTTAGATATTTTTTCCCTTAGTCACTATCCCATGAAATTTTAATACCACAGATATACTGTATATCTGTTTATGTACTGTATGTATATCTGTGCTTTATACGTAAAAAAGAGTAAAATTTTCCAAGAACCAAATTTTGTTCCATTGGATACAATGTAGCGCACCACTGAGAATGCATGGCTTATTCTGAAGCTAACTTGACTGAAGCTTGAAGTTGTCCTCTCTTCAGTATTTCAGGAACATTAGCAGCAAACTGACTTTGCAAAACAGATTTGCTGTGCTGTTTCAGTATTGGTGTTTCTTTCCCATTCAAATGATAAAGATACTAATAACTGTTCTAAATCGTCTCCTTCCAGGTCCTAGAAGACGTGACTGGTGAGGAATTTGTCCTGTTTATGAAGATACTATCTGGGTTAAAAAGCTTACAGACAGTGAGTGGAAGGCAGCAACTGGTGGAGTTGGTGGCTGAACAGGCTGACCTGGAACAAACCTTCAATCCCTCGGATCCTGACTGTGTGGACAGGCTTTTACAGTGCACTCGGCAGGCGGTACCCCTCTTCTCTGTGAGCGCTTTGTTTTATATACCTGGTATTTTGATCTATTAGCTTAAAATTCTATAGATATACACTTGAGCATTCTCCTCAAACCTTTGCATAAAAGTATTAACCCAATGGAGCTATTATTTATTTTATGGAGGCCTAGGTGAAGAGCCCAAAGCAGCAAGAAATTTCTTTATGGTCTTGCTTAGGGACTTTTTAAAAGTCTTGAGATTTTGCATCATACTTTATAGTTTCACTGGAGTTTTTAAAACAGTTAGTAATTTAACTTTTTTTTTTTCCTTAAATTTTTTAGATTGTTGTCGTAGGTATATTTGCTCTTTATCTCTGGCTTTGTGCTTCCTCTGGCCATGAATCTTCTGAGATGTGCATAGCACAGTTTGAAAAACACAATTTAGAAGAGCTGTCATGGTACTTTCCTGGTGGTGCAGTCGTTAAGACTCGGCACTTCCAACGCAGGGGGCCCGGGTTCGATCCCTGGTCAGGGAACTAGATCCCACGTGCATACCACAACCAAGGAGCCTGTGAGCTGCAGCTAAGGAGCCCGCCTGCCACAACTAAGACCTGGCATAGCCAAATAGATAAATAAATGTTTTTAAAATAAATAAATAAAGGAGCTGTCCTTCTAAAGGGGGAATGTACAGTCTAAAATTCAACACTAAAGTTTCCCCCAAAATTTGACCTGAGAATCAAATAAGAGTTGAAAGATGTATAAAAGTCCCAGTGCTCCAGATTACTTTGCAACAAAGTATATATTGTCTGTTGAGGTTACTCCTGGGGTGCTTTGGGATATGCACTCTGTTGTATTTTAGCCACAGTACTTGATGCTTTGGTACTGAGCATTTGTCTATTGACATTCTACTGTTTGAGAGAATATAATATATGTATATCTCTATATATTTTTTTGACAATTCAGTGTTCTTTGGATTTTTACAGAAAAATGTTCATTCCACAAGGTTTGTGACTTATTTCTGTGAGCAAGTTCTCCCTAACCTCAGTTCCTTGACTACCCCAGTGGAGGGTCTTGATATACAGTTGGAGGTAAGAGAAAATTTCTGCTTTTAGCACTGAAAAGTCATTCCTGTATTTCAACATAAATGTAAACCACTAACTTTGATCTGATTTCTAAGAGATTTAAGGCCTGGTGGTGGCTAGCTAGTAACTTGTCCCAGGATTAATTACATAGGAATGCTTTATGGATTCATTGAGAGTTTGCTACAGTAGGAAAGCACCGCCTATAGTTTTCATTATAGTCTAAGTCTCTGCCTTTGTAGCCTTAATACTTTTAAATACATTGTTCAATTATGACAGTTCCTATCTCTATGACTGATAGAACCAGATTTAACCGATTAACACAAAACGTCCTTTATCCGTTCTCCAAGAGAATTGACTACTCTCTGTCCCCTATATATCTCAACTGTAATGTACATATACATTTTTTTTACAGCATATAAAAGACTCTACACTTTTCTCCCCAATTTAACCTTATTCCTCTCTGAATCCTCAGAATCTAATGTAGAATTCTGAAAAGCACCTAGTAATGATTATTGAATTGAAACATGGAAATGTATGTGCCATTTCCTTCATGGCTCTTTACGATAGAGAAGAGTCTCACTGTGCACTTACACTGTGGTTTCCTTCACATGTCCTGGGTTTGGCTTATCAGACTGGAATTGAGTAAAGCAGAGATGAACCTAAAGAATAGTGGCAGTTACTGATACTTTGAGTTAGTATCCAGAGACTAAATTTGATAGCAAAGGAGGCCCATCCTAAATGTTAGTAAATAATTCTTTGCTGTTAAGAGTTCTTGCTCATTGTCTCTTTCTTATACATTGTTAACCTGTAGCAGAAAATGTCATGTATATTCTTTTCCTTACTAATTCTCACAGATATATTGAGAGTCATGAGATCTGGGTTTTAGAATCTGCCCTGCCACTCACATACGTTGTGACTTTGCCAAGTCACATAATCTCTCTGACCTTCAGTTTCCTCAACAGTAAAATAGGGCTGCATCTCTAAATTTTTTTTCCAGTCCAAATGTTCTGATTCTGTAAAAGCTTAACTGAAAAATAAGTAATATTAAATAGTTATGTAGAATAATTATTATTTTATAACCCTTGCTCGTTCAAAAAGAATGCTAATAACAGTGAATTGTGTGTTTTAGGTATTGAAACTGTTGGCTGAAATGAGTTCATTTTGTGGTGACATGGAAAAGCTAGAAACAAATTTAAGGAAACTGTTTGATAAGTTATTGGTAAGAACTTTTTTCTTTCCTTATGGCATAGTCAGTATAGAGCCCCAAAGTCTAATAGTGTAGTATTAATTTCCAGATTATAGAGAACCAGATTTTGAAATGATTTAGATAATAATTGTAGTGTTGTTAGCTGCTCAGACCACACGTTGTCTACTTTAAAAATAAAATCTGTTTTAATCTTAGCCATTTCTTCTGTTGTTGATGCTTTAGACAAAATATAATACAGGATTTATATAGTAAGTCTTTCTGCTATTTCTTTTTCAAAATATTTTAAATGTTTGCACCAGATCACCATCAAGGTTACTGCTCAAGGCCAAATGGCTTTAGCAACCTGGAAATAAAGTCATTAATCATAATTGTGGAGAAAATAGGCCATCTTTTTTTGTTTTTAATTGGAGTATAATTGCTTTACAATGTTGTGTTCATTTCCACTGTACAATGAAGTGAATAAGCTATATGTATATGTAAAACCCCTCCCTCTTGGACCTCCCTACCAACGCCCCCATCCCACCTGTCTAAGTCATCACAGAGCACTGAGCTGAGCTCCCTGTGCTATACAGCAGGTTCCCACTAGCTATCTCTTCTACATATGGTAGTGTTATTTATGTCAAACCTAATCTCCCAATTCATCCCACCCTTCCCTTACCCACCATGTCCACGTGTCCGTTCTCTACCTCTGCATCTCTATTCCTGCCCTACAAATAGGTTCATCTGTACCATTTTTCTGGATTCCACATATATGCGTTAGTATATGACATTTGTTTTTCTCTTTCTGGCTAACTTGACTTTGTATGACAGACTCTATCTAGGTCCATCCACCTCACTACAAGTAACTCAATTTCGTTTCTTTTTATGGCTGAGTAATATTCCATTGTATATATGTGCTACACCTTTATCCATTCATCTGTCGATGGACACTTAGGTTGCTTCCATGTCCTGGCTGTTTTAAATAGTGCTGCAGTGAAAATTGTGGTACATGACCCTTTTTGAATTATGGTTTTCTCAGGGTATATGCCCAGTAGTGGGATTGCTGGGTGGTATGGTAGTTCTATTTTTAGTTTTTTAAGGAACCTCCATAATGTTCTCCATAGTGGCTGTATCAATTTACATTCCCACCAACAGTGCAACAGAGTTCCCTTTTCTCCACACCCTCTCCAGCATTTATTGTTTGTAGATTTTTTTGATGATGGCCATTCTGACAGGTGTGAGGTGATACCTCATTGTGGTTTTGATTTGCATTTCTCTAATGATTAGTGATGTTGAGCATTCTTTCATGTGTTTGTTGGCAATCTGTATGGAGAAATGTCTGTTTAGGTCTTCTGCCTATTTTTGGATTGGGTTGTTTGTTTTTTTGATGTTGAGCTGCATGAACTGCTTGTATATTTTGGAGATTAATCCTTTGTCATTTGCTTTGTTTGCAAATATTTTCTGCCATTCTGAGGGGTGTCTTTTCGTCTTGCTTATGTTTTCCTTTGCTGTGCAAAAGCTTTTAAGTTTCATTAGGTCTCATTTGTTTATTTTCATTTTTATTTCCATTACTCTAGGAGGTGAGTCAAAAAGGATCTTGCTGTGATTTATGTCATAGAGTGTTCTGCCTGTGTTTTCCTCTAAGTTTTATAGTATCTGGCCTTACATTTAGGTCTTTAATCCATTTTGAGTTTGTTTTTTTTTTTTTTTTTTTTTTTTTTTTTTGCGGTACGTGGGCCTCTCACTGTTGTGGCCTCTCCCGTGGCAGAGCACAGGCTCCGGACGCGCAGGCTCAGCAGCCATGGCTCACGGGCCTAGCTGCTCCGTGGCATGTGGGATCTTCCCGGACCGGGGCACTAACCCGCGTCCCCTGCATCGGCAGGCGGACTCCCAACCACTGCGCCACCAGGGAAGCCCTGAGTTTATTTTTATGTATAGTATTAGGAAGTGTTCTGATTTCATTCTTTTACATGTAGCTGTCCAGTTTTCCCAGCACCACTTATTGAAGAGGCTGTCTTTTCTCTGTTGTATATTTTTGCTTCCTTTGTCAAAGATAAGGGGACCATATGTGTGTGCGTTTATCTCTGGGCTTTCTGTACTGTTGCATTGATCTATATTTCTGTTTTTGTGCCAGTACCATACTGTCTTCATTACTGTCGCTTTGTAGTATAATCTGAAGTCCAGGAGCCTGATTCCTCCAGCTCCATTTTTCTTTCTCAAGATTGCTTTGGCTATTCAGGGTCTTTTGCGTTTCCATACAAATTGTAAAATTTTTTGTTCTAGTTATGTGAACAATGCCATTGGTAGTTTGATAGGGATTGCATTGAACCTGTAGATTGCTTTGGGTAGTAGAGTCATTTTCACAATGTTGATTCTTCCAATCCAAGAACACGGTATATCTCTTCATTTGTTTGTATCATCTTTAATTTCTTCCATCAGTGTCTTATAGTTTTCTGCATACAGGTCTTTTGTCTCCTTAGGTAGATTTATTCCTAGATATTTTATTCTTTTTGTTGCAGTGGTAAATGGGAATGTTTCCTTAATTTCTCTTTCAGATTTTTTGTTTTTAGTGTTTGGAATGCAAGAGATTTCTGTGCATTAGTTTTGTATCCCGCTACTTTACAAAATTCATTGATTAGATCTAGTAGTTTTCTGGTAGCATCTTTAGGATTCTCTATGTACAGTATCATGTCATCTGCAGACAGTGAAAGTTTTACTTTTTCTTTTCTGATTTGAATCTCTATTATTTCTTTTTCTTCTCTGATTGCCGTGGCTAAAACTTCCAAAACTGCCCCTATCTCTTGTCTTTTTGATGATGACCATTCTAACAGGTATGAGCCAATATCTCATTGTGGTTTTAATTTGCATTTCCCTAATGACTAGCGATGTTGAGCATCTTTTCATGTGCTTGTTGGCCTTTCGTATATCTTCTTTGGAGAAATGTCTGTTAAAGTTCTTTTGTCCATTTTTTGATTGGATTATTTAGTTTTTTGCTGTTGGGCTGTATGTGTACTTATATATTTTGGATATTAACCCCATGTCAGATAAATAGTTTGCAAATATATTTTTCCATTTCACAGGTTATCTTTTCACTTTGCTATATAGAAGCTTTTTAATTTGATGTAGTCCCATTTGTTTTTTTATTTTGTGGCTTGTGATTTAGGTGTCTTATCCAAAAATCATTTCCATGACCCACATCAAGGAGCTTTATTCCTATGTTTTCTTCAAGGAATTTCATGGTTTCAGGTCTTACACTTAAGTCTTTAATCCATTTCAAGTTAATTTTTGTGAGTGGTGTAAGATATGGGTCCAGTTTCATTCTTTTACATATACATATCTAGTTTCCCAGCACCATCTACTGAAGAGACTGTCTTTTCTCCATTGAATATCCTGGCTCCCTTGTCAAATATTAGTTGACCGTCTATGCTTGGGTGTATTTCTGGGCTCTTGATTCTGTTCCATTGGTCTGTTTCTCTTTTTTTATACCAGTACTATACTGTTTTGATGACTGTAACTTTATAGCCTAGCTTGAAATCAGGAAGTGTGATGCCTGTTGCTTTGTTCTTTCTCAGGATTTCTTTGGCTATTTGGGGTCTTTTCTGGTTCCATATAACTTTTAGGAGTATTTTTTCTAGGAGCATCAACTTTTTTTTTGTTTTAAGTATAGTTGATTTACAATGTTGTATTAGTTTCTGGTGTACAGCAGAGTGATCCAGTTATATATGTTCTTTTTTGTATTCTTTTCCACTATGGTTTATTATAAGATATTGAATATAGTTCCCTGCTATATGGTAGGATCTTGCTGTTTATCTTAATTTTATATATAGTAGTTTGTATTGCTAATCCCAAACTCCTTATTTATCCCTCCCCCTCCTTTCCCCTTTGGTAACCATAAGTTTATTTTCTATTTCTGTGAGTCTGTTTCTGTTTTGTAAATAAGTTCATCTGTATCATATTTTAGATTCCACATGTAAGTGACATTATATTTGTTTTTCTGTCTGACATACTTCATGTGGTATGGTTATCTCTAGGTCCATCCATGTTGCTGCAAATGGCATTATTGCATCCATTTTTATGGCTGAGTCATATTCCATTGTGTTTGTGTGTATGTTTGTGTGTGTACATATATATATATATATATATATATATACCACATCTTTATCCATTCATCTGTTGATGGACATTAAGGTTGCTTCCATATCTTGGCTATTGTAAATAGTGCTGCTATGAACATTGGGGTGCATGTATCTTTTTGAATTAGATTTTTCTCTGGATATATGCCCAGGAGTGGGATTGTTGGATCATATGGTAACTCTATTTTTAGTTTTTTAAGGAACCTCCATACTGTTTTAAGAACATCAGCTTTTGATGTCAAACCCAGGTTGAATCCTGCCTCTTCAGCTTATTAACTTTGGGAAACTTACCTAAGCTCTCAGAACATCAGTTTGTTCATCTGCCTAGTACCTAATAAATGTTAGTCACTTTCACTGTCATTAGTAGTGGTAGTAGTAGTAGCAGCTATACTATAGGTGAATATGGAATGTTGAGAGGCTGGGTTATTGATCCAATATGTAAAAGGGATATCTTACTTAAATTTCTGATCTTGGCAGTTTTTAATGCTTCATGTCTTAAAAGCGTGCCTTATAATTACTTGAGTAGATGCTTATAATTAGAGTGTCTAGAGCAGATTGCATACATCTCTCTATTTTCCTCTCTTAGGAGTATATGCCTCTCCCTCCAGAAGAAGCAGAAAACGGGGAGAACGCTGGTAATGAAGAACCCAAGCTGCAGTTCAGTTATGTGGAATGTTTGTTGTATAGCTTTCACCAGTTGGGCCGAAAACTTCCAGATTTCTTAACAGCCAAGCTGAATGCAGAAAAGCTCAAAGATTTCAAAATAAGGTGATGTATGATTGAAGTGGCCAGTCTTTGACAAAGGTGAAAGCTATCTTGAAGCTCCCTACGTTTTGTTTTCATTTTATAAGAGCTTTTTCCCCACCCTGCCTTACTGCAGTGCAAAAGAATGGAAGATCCACAGAACAGGAATGTATATAAACATACAACTATTGTGGCATAGCAAATGCATGGGAGAAGATGACCTTTTTCAAAAATGGACTCTGGCTCTCCCTACTTGCTTCATGATCTTGGGCAGGTTCCCTAACCTCTCTAACACCCCAAATTGTCCTCAGCTGTTAAATTTATTGATAATAGTACCTGCCTTACAGAGTTGTGAGAATTAAATGAGACAATGGATGAAAAGCTTTAAGCACAATGCCTGGCACATAGTGGGTAGTCAGTAAACTGTATCTGCTATTACTATCTTATAGTGTTATTAATATCGTACAGTGCAGCTGGAGGACCAGCACTGGAGAAATCAATATAAGTCATTTTCCTGAAGATACTTTGTATTAAATCATTGCATGAACAAATTCACATCCTAAGTTTTGAGATGCTTGGCCACTGTATCATCTGTTATTGTCCTCTATGCTTTTGTAAGGCAGAGGTTTAATACTTGGTGAAACATTTGACCAGAAGCAGGCATCTTAGGAAATTACTCTGAAAGTGAAAAAAACAGCAATGCCACGTTGTTAAGCAGAGTTCCTAGAAGTCAGCAGGATGGAGTTACGGTACAACCTTTCTTCACATATTACCTGGGAACAAATTTGAAAAAGAGATTACTCAACATCCTTTGCAAAGTCTGCAGTTTTGTTTTATTTTTAAACTGGACCCTAAGGTGCAAATGGGTCAAACACTGTCCCTCCTTAACAGGTAAACATAGAGATTAAGTGACTTGTCTATGTCACTTGACCTTCATTTGGCTAGTGGAAGAGAAGAACCCAGGCCACCTGATTCTAGTCCATGGCTCTTGGTTGTTTCTAATTTAGACACATGCCTTGCAGGTTAACATAACAAGCTTCCTTAGCACAGTGCCAGAAGTGTTTCCCTTGCCAGGTTGAGTGTGGATCTATTCCAATTTTTGACAAAGAAAAACTGCTTTTATTTTACTTCTTTGTGTATCTCTTATGATCATACATTGATAATTAAAAGAAAATCCCCCTCAAAATTTACTCTTTATTGGCAAAGGTCATTTAGCTGTAGTATTCTTTGAATTTAAAAACAAAGTTGAGGTATAAAAGCAAAGTTGAGTGATGATTTGTTAATTAGCAAATACTTCTTCATTTAGGCTGCAGTACTTTGCACGGGGCCTGCAGGTGTATATCAGACAACTTCGCTTGGCTCTCCAGGGTAAAACAGGCGAGGCCTTAAAAACAGAAGAGGTAAGAATACTCAGTTACATCTTGTTGGGAAATTTTTATAATAGCCACCATTTATTACAAATTCAGACTGAATTCATATATTGAAATGTAACATTCGACTTTATTTGAAGGATGATACAACTCTAAGTTGAAGATACAATGTTAGAAAACTACATATTTAGTTATATGCTAAGTTATATAGGAAACTTTATCACTGTTGAAATGTCTTGAATGTTTCCAATGTTTGTGAACAATGTTATCAAATGTTGATGCATACCAGTCTTTCACTAGGGTCTCATTAGCAGCACATTTTGTTTAAATATTTGATTAGCAATTGTGATATTTTTAATTTCACCTTTTTGAAGCCCAAATATTAGTTTACATTAGAAAAAAATATTAGGGCTTCCCCGGTGGCGCAGTGGTTGAGAGTCCGCCTGCAGATGCAGGGGACGCAGGTTCGTGCCCCGGTCTGGGAGGATCCCACATGCCGCAGAGCGGCTGGGCCCGTGAGCCATGGCCGCTGGGCCTGCGTGTCCGGAGCCTGTGCTCCGCATCGGGAGAGGCCACAACAGTGAGAGGCCCACGTACAGAAAAAAAAAAAAAATTAAACTGCCAATTCTATACCAAACTACATGTGTTTATGTTGGGATTTTTGGTTTTCCCTGATCTCATCTATTTTGATCAATCTTCATCTTGGTCCTAATGAAATATTTTAAGTTTTCATTGTGTCTTCCTGTAACATAAACTGATATTTTTTTAAAACAACTGCTATGTGCCCGTGACCTGTCCCTTACTCGTTTTTCAAGTAAATTGTAGATATAACACTTAAATGTTCTAACCTGTTAAGGGAAGATAAAGATTATTTGCTTTCTTTGCCATCTCTGCACTTGTTTAGAGTCAAGAAGTAGGATTGAGCATTATCAGTAAATATAAACCAAGGAATTCTCTAACTGTAGAAATGATTCTGAAAGAGAAGTGGAATTATTCCAAGTTCTATACGGGAATGAAATATACATCATGAAAGTTATTGGCATTTTAACTTAATTTTGTTTTCCTTTTGCAGAACAAGATTAAAGTTGTTGCATTGAAAATAACAAATAATATCAATGTTTTAATCAAGGTAAGTCTTCCTTTCTTATCAAGTCATCCCAGCCAGCTAGAAAGTTAGTGCAAGAGGTTTTCCATATGTCTTTATGTCTGCAATGGTACTGGTTAAGGAAAGACGCCATTACGTTCCAGACATTTGGCCTTTTAAAGCTTTATGCCTTTTATAACACCGAGTGATGTTTTTGTAGCTATTAAAGAATAATACATTGTTTTATTTATTTAAAACTTATTGCAGAAGATACTGCAAACAAAGGGAGGCATGCAGAGTTCTTCTGACCCAGAGCATTGGAGCAGATACATTTAGACTCAGAAATTTCACTGACTTAAGTTCTTGTAGTCTTAATACTATCGGGTCCTTCTGAATGACCAATAAAACCCTGCTTTGCTTACACTAAGAATGAACAGTCTCATGTGGCACATGAAATATTGTCCTGTGGTCTTTTCTGTTAACTTGTCTATGTAATAAATTGAGAGTTTTCTATACTTACCATTAAGCCATAAATATCCTTCAGTTCTGTTTACCCTCCCCAAGTATCTGTTAGCCTAAACAAAAAAACTAATAACCTGAGAGAACAAAAAAGGAATCACAGCAAAGTAGCCATCATTTGATATTGTAAGTTAACAGTACTGTTATAAGTTGATAGTATTGTAGCCAGATGGGAGAAAGAAATATTTGTAACCCTTATAGCACAAAGCCTAACAGCTACAAAATCAGGGCTAGTGATATGCCTTAAAACTAATCTGTTAAAAATCCCATGGAATACTTACTTTTTATCAGAAGAGAAAGGGAAGCTTTTCAGAGAAAACAGTGAGACATTGAGGGATGAGTATCATTGCCAACAGGAAAAGTGAAAAGGCATTAAAAACAGAAGAGGTAAGAATACTGACTCTCATCTCAAAGAAAATTTTTATCATAGCCACCATTTATTTCAAATCTTAAATAATTTCAAATGGTAGATTAATACATTAAAATGTGAGATTTGACTTTATTTGAACTGATGCTATAAGTCAAAGTTGAAGATATACTATGATGTTAAGAACATTTTAAACTTATCAAATACTACGACCCAACACATGGAGATGAGACAGTTTCCTGCTCAGGAAACCATAGTGATTTAAAGATGACGGCAGTAGGAAGTTGCATGGGGAAGAATGATGAATAGGGTCAGTAACCAATGTGTAGGGAACCTGACCAAAAAATTCTGAAATATTTTTTTAATACGACATAATCAATTCTTTGTTTTAGGGAAATCACAAGAAAAACTGGTGTGCTTTGGTCCATCCATGGCATCTGCTTGCAATCTTTGGTTCCTACCTAACCAGACGCATCTAATTCCAAAATTTACCTTCACTTCTATTTCAGTGAATCCACAAACTATACTCCAGTTTCCCATTGTCACCTGAGATTTAACATGTTTAAAATTGAAGACTTCCCCCTTCTTCTTCCTGTTGACACTTTCTTAATAAATAACATTATTATATGCTAAATCACTCCAGCTAGAAACCTCAAGCATTTTTGTTTCAAAGGACTTTATATTGACTAATTCCCTGCATTCATCTGGTACCCTGGACTTAAGTTTTATATAGTAGGAGGTGATTTTTATTCACATATTCATTTTAACTGTGAAAGAAACTTAGTTCACTTTTATCAGATTTTGCCTGTATATAAAAATTAGAGTAAAACTGGTAAGAAATGTTAGGTAAAATACCCAGAATAAATATATTTAGAAATTCATTCATAGTTTTGAGGGTATTATGAGGTTAGATCATTTCAGTTCTGGATTATGTTAACATTTAAATTCAGCAAATATTTGCATTACCATATATTAATAATTTAGTACTTAAATCTTGTGGGTTTTTTCCTTATTGGTAATATATAGATATTTGAGGGGAAGAAAAACATGATTAGCCAGACCTTTAGTTTTGTTCTAGTTTTGAACCACCTAAAAACCTGCAAAAGCAAATGCAGAATGCACCATTGTATCTTTCTTAAAGCACGTCAGTGACTGCACCTGTGCAAAAGAAACTACTTGTGGATTTGATTAAAGTTGATAAATATTGATATTTTTGTCCTATAACTTGAAATGACATTTGAAAAAAGTTAGCTGCAGTTTCTTAAGTGATGTGTGCAAAATAACACTGAAGTAATAGATGTAATTTGTAAACAAAATTGTCCTTGTTTACTTTTCTCTTGCAGTTTACTTTTTAGGTTATTATTTTAGTCATCAGCACAAAAGCAAGAAGGATAAATTAGTTTCCCTTCCTAAAATTAAAATGTGTCTCCCTGTTTCCTACCCTTACCACCACTCCCTGCACCACCAAACACATTAGAAATCTCTAATTTTGTCTCTTCAGGATCTCTTCCACATTCCTCCTTCTTATAAGAGCACAGTAACATTATCCTGGAAACCTGTACAGAAGGTTGAAATTGGGTAAGAAACATATTTAAAGGGATTAAAGTGTTCTAATATTTGATTTACAAATACGAAAAAATCTGAATTCAGATTTTACATTTCTTGTACAAAATGGTACGTTATTAGTGAAATGATTCTTAATAAGATGTTAAGCTATGATTATTAGAAGCATGACTTAAAATATAAAATCTAATCTAGTATTTATAAAATAAACTGGTAGAATACAACTCTGGAATTTTCAAACCTTTGTCCGTATTGCTGTAACTTAATAAGACTTTCCTGACAAGTTTTATAAAATGAGTCACTTGTGTATAATCTATGAAGCTACATATTTCAGATTGTTGTAAAGCCTTGTAAATGCTCCTCTGACAATGTCTGCATAACTAAAGCACAGTTAATTTGATGACATCAGAATGTTATTTTCTTTTTTCTGGTGTGACTGTCATCTTTCGGATGTCTTTTGTAACAGATATAATAAATACATTGATAGCCTCTGGTATAAAAGAATTTTTTTTAATTGCTGTTCTTCCTACCATTATAGGCAAAAGAGAGCCAATGAAGATACAACTTCAGGCTCACCACCCAAGAAATCTTCAGCAGGACCAAAAAGGGATGCCAGGCAGATTTATAATCCTCCTAGTGGGAAATATAGCAGCAATTTGGGCAACTTTAATTATGGTGAGCGTTTCCGTTTGGGTACAAGCAATATGAGAGATTAAGCAGAAATTGTGTTGTACTTGATTTTAATTACTAATTAAATAGAGTCTCATAGTTCTTTCAGGTGACTTTTCGAGTTAGTTTGGGGAACCTGAACTGTTGGGGAAACAACTTAACCCATTCCTTTCTGACTCACCCGTGTGGGCTCACTGAATTGAGCATGTAACACTGAGAACCTGAAAAATGTGCCTCTGGTATTCAGAGGAGCCAACAGGAAGAAAAAAGAAGGAAGATGGCATGAACCATCTATTCCTGGTTTTCCCTGTTTCAGCTTCAAGGCAAGATGTTTTGTGCATTCTCCCTCAAGAATGTATATAGCTTCCATTCTTGGCAGATGTGGTATTAATGATCCTTCTTGGACCTTACCAGCCCACTGCTTGTCCTCCCATCTTCTGCACTACTTCAAAAGGAGAAGTTCTAGAAGGTAGAGGCAGATGTTAAAGCATCATCTAGCAAAGAAGATGTGTCCTGTTGCAGTCTCCCCCACTGCCCAGAGTGCAGTCCTCCTTTCAACTTTAGACATTAGTGCAAGGAGAGCTTCCCACTAGTCCAGTCTCTCCCAGGGCTGTTGAATCAGAAGTGAAGTTTGTCTCACTGGCTTATAAAGAAAAATGGACAAAAATTTCACTGACTCAGATCCTTAATCTTGCTTAAGAAGACCAGGTTTAATATTCAAAACCAAACATACTTGTGATTGGTCTTGGTTACCAAGCAGAATTGATTCTGCAGTAATTATTCCCAAAAAAGTACATTCTGAAGAATATGCTCTCTATAATTGTTTCCAGGGTGAGATGATTGTGACGTTAAGTAAATTCCTCCTACGATAGCTAAATTCCTCTAATATCTGAGCAAACAGATTATAGAAAGCCAATTTTAGATTGTGAAATGAACCCTTCTACTCCAGTCAGACTCTTTGAGACAACTTTAGTGTAGAAAAGATCACTGAACTCTTTTCCTTATATAATAATAAGTAAATGTGCATCTCTTAGCTTCTTTTCCTACCTGAAATAAAGGGATAGCGTAGAGCTTAAAAACTTCAAAAAATATTTGCAAAAGCATTTTGTAAATGGAAAAGATTCTGTTACTTCATTGCACCAAATATTGTCCTCTGTCATTTGTTATGATTTAATGTGGTGTTTATCAAAACCATTCTTAAAATCAACTATTCTCTCAGATTCTATCTTCATTTGATATAGATGAAAGTAATCAAGAGGTATGGCAATATATAGAGAACTAAATTGTATTTATTTTCACTTAGGCAAGTCAGTTACTCTGAGCCCTGTGAAATTCATTACCTGTCTGATAGGGAGAATCAGATGATGTGATGCATGTGGAAAAGAGATGTGAAAAATGCAAAGCCTTAGGTTGTATGTGATTTTTTAAAAATTATCAGTGTGAAAAAAATAAGCAGTTTTACTCAGGACAAATATCCAGGGAATTCCCTGGCAGTCCAGTGGCCAGGATTCCACACTTTCACTTCCGGGGGGTTCGATCCCTGGTCAGGGAACTAAGATCCCACAAGCTGCATGGTGCGGCCAAGAAAAAAAATAACCAGGAGTCACAACTTGAGTTGTTCCGTAGTCCTCAAAGTAACAGAATGGCAAAACAGACAAAACTGTTGCCTTTTGTGTCTGGTATTACTGTACTTTAATATTCCTATAGGGGTGAACCTTGTAATTGGAGTGCTTGTCATAAATTGAATTACAAAGCAAACTAAACTCTGATTGTTCTTATTGGAAAGTAGGAACAAAATTTTTGCTAGTACTTTTATTTTGGGGAGTTGAATGTGTCAGATTGTAAGTATTCTCATAGTAACAATTCAGAGAGTTTCCCTGGATTTCTTTCACCCATTCGGTTGAAAACAGTTCTTGGTACTATAGATGAGAATTGGTGGACCAATCTACCTCAAATTTTTTCTACCTTTTTTATGTCCTTTCCTTCGGGAACTGACAGTGGGTCAGGAAGAAAGAGGGACTGTTGGCTTTTTTTCATGGGATGTCAGAGTTGTCTCAAAGTTGGAGGGAAAAAATGTTCTGTGTTCTTGAGTCTTTAATACGTAGATTTTATTACCTACATTTGGCAAAACCATCATAATTCCACTTTTCTATATCAGCCAAGCTCAATTTTATTTTTCCAAGGAAGACTGGTTGCATGGGGGGGTTTTTTTGTTTTGTTTTTAAAGAGTCATACACACTGAAGGGTTGGGAAATTTACTCCTTTTGTGTTATAGGGAACCAGGCAATACTAATATTGCTCTTATTACAATGAACAAGTCTACTGCAGAGAAAATAGATTGTGCCAGTGTCATGGGCCTGAACTTGTTCACTACAGAGAAGGAGCCAGAATTTGTGATTGTTCTTTGAGTCCATGTAGGCATACTTAGACGTTTTTCCTTATCCAAGTTCATCACTTTACTAACCAATGTCTCTGTTATTTGCTTTATCAAATGGCGTTTGTTCCCGTAACTTAGTTCAGCTTCCTGGTGCATTTTCAGTCAAATTATTTGCAAACATATACCCATGTTTAGTTTTCCTTCGTGCAGAACAGAGTTCCCTGGTAACCCACAAGTACTAATTCTACGTTTTGTGACTTGTATCCTTCAACTTTTACCTTTTTAGAATATAAAAATAATTTTTAAAGTATAATTTTAACTGTAAGCAGTGTTAGTAAGCTTGAAATCATTGAAAAGATCATTAAAGTGCAGAATAGTCCCTCAGGATGAAGAAAAAAGAACGCTTAGTGACTCCCTGTACTGTAGAAATGGCTGCCTCGGTTGCAGATCAGAAAGAAATAGCCAATATAGAAGAGACAATCACAGCAAATAATACCTTCATATTATGTATTTAATATACTTATTAGATATACTGAACAATTGAGGGTAACTGAGTTCTTCATATTACAGTTGATTGAAAAACAATTGAAAGGGTAGATTTTAGTAGTCTGTTAGCTTATAGCTAATAATGATAGCAATGGGGGTGTTAATTTGTTAAGTGTGTCGATGTAAACTGAGAAATGAAGGTTTTATAATGAGTATGATAGGGGGAAAATATGCAGACATCTGCATGGGTAAAGCCAAGTCTTAAACAGTCAAAAATGCAGGAGTTACAGCATCAAGAAGTTGCTGTATTAAGGTTGCTATGCTCCCAGAATGCACCACAGTCATTGCATCTGTCACTGGGAGTATCTTACCCACAGACGACCTCTGATTTTCTGAACGTGTTGGCTCACGATGGTTTCATTTAAACAGTTTGCATACCAATCAACTTAGAAAACTGTGTCATGACATGAGAGGTGACTTTGAATCAGATTCTGTTCTGTTACACAGGTAAATGTTGGCTAAGCTGGGGAAAGGTCTAGTTAGTTTTCTAACTCAAGAGTTTCTGGAGGGGAAAAAAAAAGAAGAAATCAAAACATCCCCCAAATACAGTAACTATATTTCTAGCCATAATGGCAAAAAATGGATTACAACACTGACTTGATAGGAATTTTTCAAGCCTCCAATATAATGGATCAAAAATGGCAACACCAGATTCTTTTTATTGCTCCTAACAAGCTTGCTGCAATGAGCAAGTTTGAAAAGTTCCAATGAGGAGATTCTATCTCCAGAATTAGAAGTTTGAGACTTACTTATACATGATGAAAAGTCCTGCCTTGCTGATAACTTCAATCAGTTTTCTTCACTGGAAAGACTCCTTTGAGGAATATTTCTCTGGAGCTGTAAAACAGACTGACCAATAAATCAAGGATTCAATCTACCATATGACACAAGTAACTTGATTTTTCAGCAAAAGATATCCTTAATTTACATCAGTAACCCAAACACTGTAATATATACATATCACCTTTTTGGCAGCACTCTGAGCAGCTCATACATAGCTGAAAAAGCAGTGAGGAAAGCCGTCAGAATTTGTATCAACATTATTTTGAAATATGGTGAGCAAAACAAATTGCCTATTTGTTGCATTTGAAAGGTACATTTTTCATTCTAGCCTGATTTTTCAGAATTGATCATTGATAGTCTAAGATATTTTACATATATGGCACTAACTTTTGAAGGCCAGTGGCTTTAATTCCATATTAAGTATAGAAATTTTTCTGGTTTCATTAATTATCTTTGGTAGTGATAGACCCCAAAATAAAGAACTAACAATGTAGTTATAACATCGTCACCTTGAAATATCTTTATTAATGGGATACATTTAATTGAGTACCTACTATGAATGTAGGCACCTTGCGATAATGTGCTTTGGCATATGTGATGCCCTGGTTTTATGTAAAGATTGAATTTGTAGATGGACTAGCAGAATACCGATGCTCTTTGTATAGAGCCTACTGCTACATTCAGAGCTGCGAGCTACATTACTTCTGTGTGTGCTGTCCCGTGAAGTCCTGAACAAGACCTAAACCCTTGTTCGCTTTTTCGTAGAGCAGAGAGGAGCCTTCAGGGGAAGTAGAGGTGGCCGAGGTTGGGGAGCACGAGGAAATCGTAGTCGGGGAAGACTCTACTGAATGAGAAGTCACAGTCTTCAGCATTGTCTTGAGCTTAATATACTTAAATTCTACTACTCTACTCATTGGATTGCCGGGGATGTCCCTTTAAAAAGACTGCTGCCTTCAGCTAAAAACTTAATGTTCTTTATACCTTTGTATGTATGATCTACTTTTGTAACAGACCATGGTTGTGTCCAAGGTAAAACCGCAGCGATATTTTTGGATGCTTTGTCTGCAATCTTGACTTGTTTTTGCAATATCACCATTATTCAGACTTCATATTGTGAATCTTTTAAACATCTTGATAATTTGTTATTGAGAGCTATTCAAATCTAAAATGTAATAATTCAGTCTAGTTCTGATAACTGGTAAAGATCATCAGTTCTGAAAGGTTACTGACTTTCCTGTCCTCTCTGTCTTCCCCCCAGCCAACATATGGAGAAGAGTAATGGTCAGTCTTAACATTTTATTTTCATTGTTATTTAATAAAGCCGCTAGGCAATGGTGCAGCATTCCTGGCTTCTGTCAGTAAAGCAAAATACTTACCAGCTTTCTTAAAATGTAGAAATGACATTACATTTTTAGGAGGAAGTAAGTTGCTTTGCACTGCTTACTTAACTCTTCTCCATATGCTGTGATATAAATCTTTGAATATGGGATCTTACTATTTGCATAGAAATGTGTATGTATAATATACATACATACATGAGCATATATCTGTGTATGTGTGTGTGTGTGTGTGTGTATATACATATATATGCATGCTGCGAAACTTGACTACACAACATAAGTCATTTTTTAAAATTCCAGGAACGGGTAGTCTTTGACACGGTGATTATCCTTTTGAGGCTGAATCCATTATTAACTGGTTATCTAGGTTTTCCTTCCAGTAGTGAGGGCTTTTGAGTCAGTTGCACTTACATGATTATTGTTATTTAAAACTAAAAATGAAGTCTGCATTTTTAAAGATAAATTTGGAGATCCCTGTTGGAGAAGTACAGCCAGAATATTGAATCTGATGTACATATAGGTTTCTACAGGATGAGATAGAATAATTTAGAATTTGGGGATTTGATAACCAGGGCAGCCCAGAAAAAGTGACTTGGTAACATGGTATACCAGTAAGTAAGGGATGCTCTCTCAGTTTGCTTTTGCCACTTTCAAGATTTTAACTTCTCAGGTTATTAATCAAAATTATTGTATAAGTTAGTCAATAGAGTCTTTAGGTTAAAACAACAGATGGGGGGTTTGTGGAGTGTTTAATGTCATGGGCATTTTTAGTAGCATAGGCCCTTTGCTCTGCATTTGAATGTTTCATATATTTTTGTTCCACAGTTAATCTTCCCTCCCCAAGTGTGCTATTCAAATCCAATGCCTGAGTGACATTTTCTAGTAGTTTGACATTTTTTGAGGCATAGTTTGTGATTCCAATACAGGTGTCTTCATTACTGTTACCTCTATATTGGGGGGATAGGCAAAACCCCTTTGTTAGAATTACTGCACATGTGTATGGGGAAAATATTTTTTGAAGACTAGAATGGTACAAGTGAGCAAAAGAAGTTGGTCAGCTTGACTATGGAGTGGTGGCAATAATCTCTAAACATTCCAAAAGACAGTGAGCTGAACCTAAGCTCCCTTGGAATCTGAGCAGACACAGGAACATGGAATTGCCATGTGAAAACTGTGACCAGGTAGCCTGGACCTCAACGGCAGGTCAGCCAGTGGCCTAAAGCCATTTCAAGTATAGATGCTCTTTTGGGACTACAGTTATATAAATTTGAACATTAAGTGTAATTTTTCCTCTTTTTCTTTTTAATATTTGTAAACTCAAAGCTGAGCAGAAGTGACTTTACTTTCTAAAGTTTGATATTAAGTTGACTGTGTTCCTTCCTTTACCACCTCATTGTTCCCCTTCCCTTTCCTAAGGCAGTAGTGCACAACTTAGGTTATTTCTGCTTCAAAACTTTGAACGAAAAACTTCATGCCACGAATTTTTTTTCTTTTGCAAGACACCTGTATATCCCCTTGTTCAAATGTAAATGTTCCCTTATGCTTTTGAAATAAAGTTCCTTTTGTAATTTTGTTTTGTGTCTTGTGTTATGATTATAACTTCAGATTTTTGGATATTCATTAAACATTTATTCATTGCTTCTCAAGTGCCAAACAGTGTGTTAGACCATGAAAATATAAAGATGGACAAAATACCGCTCTGCTTTCAAGGGTTCAGTATTGCAAGTTATCTTTCATTTTCAACCTTTTGGATTTATTTTTAGAAGCTAATACCCTTCTGAAAAAAGGATTTGGTTCTTTCTGTCAAAGCAAAACATCAGATACTTGCCAAATCATTATGAAATAATTTCTTCCCTCAAGTTATTATGTAAAGCAACTTCTTATTTTGATTCCCAGCCTTTATTTGTTTTCCTGAAGTAGCACCAAGGATGGATCAGAAAAAGTTACCTAAATTCTCTTGGTGATCACATCCAGTCCTATGTCTCTAATACCATCTACATGCTGAGGACTGCCAAATGTCTATGTCCATCCTTTCTTGCCTGGAGTTTCATAATAGCTTCCTGATTGATCTCCCAGCTATTACACTTGACTATAGCCTGTTCTAAACACAGCAGCAAAGAAACATACACTCTTCTACTTGAAGCTGTTCAATGACTCCTCGTTTTAAAATAAAAATCAAAAACACTGCCATGGCTTAAATTAAAAGTTTCTGACCTCAGCTGCTGCTCTGCCCCAGTCAGTCAGCTTCATGCAGCTAGGCAAAGACACACTCCTACCTTAGAATCTGCACTGGCTGTTCCTTCTAGCCACATATCTGCCTGTCTGACTCCACCCCTTCGATTCCTCAAAGATCACCTTCTCAAGGAATCCTGTTTAGTACCGCAATGCCCCTTTCTACCCTGCCAAGGCTCCAGCACCCACATACCCTACTCAATGTTCTCTGGAGCATTTGCCAACTTCTAACGTACTATCCTAATTATACTGTATATTGGGTTAGCCAAAAAGTGCCTTCAGTTTTTAAGTAAAAATAAAAGGCATTTTTCATTTTCACCAAGAACTTTATTGAACAATGTATTCACCCTTTTATTCCACTACCTTCTGCCATTTTTCAGGCAATTTCATAATTTCATCTTCCCAAAACTTTTCATCTTTTTGAAACAATTGTTTCAAGTGCCTTATACAGTCTTACAGGGAATTGAAATTTTTTCCATTAAGAGAATTTTGTAAAGACCGAAATAAATGGAAAGCCGAACGTGCAATGTCTGGTGAATACAGCAGACGAATCAGAACTTCCCAGCCAAGCTGTAACAGTTTTTGACTGGTCATCAAAGAAACATGCAGACTTACGTTACCCTGATGGAAGTTTATGCGTTTTCTGTTGACTAGCTCTGGATGCTTTTTGTCAAGTGCTGCTTTCAGTTGGTCTAATTGGGAGCAGTACTTGTTGGAATTAATCATTTGGTTTTCCAGAAGGAGCTCTTAATAGAGGACTCCCAATCCCATCATATACACAACATCACCTTCTTTGGATGAAGACCAGCTTTTCATGTGGTTGGTGGTGGTTTATTTCGCTTGCCCCACGATCTCTTCCGTTCCACATTATTGTACAGTATCCACTTTTCATCGCCCATCACAGTTTGTTTTAAAAAAGGAACATTTTCATTACGTTTCAGTAGAGAATCACACGCAGAAATACGGTCCAGAAGGTTTTTTTGCTTATGTGGAATCCAAACATCAAAGCGATTCACGTAACCAAGCTGGTGCAAATGATTTTCAACACTTGATCTGGATTTTTTGAGTATGTCAGCTATCTCCCGCATGGTTTAACGTTAATTGTTCTCAATTAATGTCTCGATTTGATCGCTATCAACTTCAACTGGTCTACCCGACCATGGAGCATCGTCCAGCGAGAAGTCTCCAGCACGAAACGTCGCAGACCACTTTTGACACGTTCAATCAGTCACAGCACCTTCTCCATACACTGCACGAATCTTTGTTTGCGTTTCGGTTGCATTTGTTCCTTTATTGACATAATAAAGCATGATATGCCAAAAATGTTGCTTTTTTCTTCCAGCTTCAATATTAAAATGGCTACACAAAAATTCACCAATTTTGATGTCTTTTTTTAAATGCTGACATGACAGCTGTCACATACAATCTAACAAAATTGTTTCGAATGAAGTTAAAGACAACTAAGTGCTACTAGAGCCATCTTAACGGGAAAAAAATGGACGAACCTTATGGCCAGCCCAATAATTTACCATATTTTTAGTGTCTCCTCCTGGTAGAATGTAACATGGCTAAAATGCCACAAAGGTAAGGATTTTTGCATTTTGTTCATTGATAATCCCATACATCTAAAACAATGCTTAGTACATAGTAAGCTTTCAATAAAAAGTAGAAGGCAGTGTTTTATGCTGAGGATATACTGGTGAACAAGATAGGCAAACTCATGGAGTTTACATTCTATTATGCAGAAGCTAATAAATAAGCTGATTTCAGAGAGTAGTGTTATGAGGACACTGAAGCATTCTAAGGTGATCATTTGTAAGAGCTCACATAGAAAGAATGGTTAGAAAAAGTCTCTGAGGAATTCATTTGAGCTGAGTCCTGGATGATGATTTGGAGCCAGCCTAGTGAAGATCTCAAGGAAAGGCATTTGAAATGGAGGCAACAAAACGTGCAGAACCCTTGGCTTTAAGAATACCAGGCTGTGCTAAAGAATGAGTTCTCAAAGTGCTTAGGTTCCTAATCTCGACCCCAAAACTCCTAAACTCACCTTCGGTGAACTACTTTCAGTAACTCAAAGGGCACATGCTCTTTCTGATCCTGGGGCATGTTTCCTCTGTCTGGAAAATCTTTGTTCCCTGACTCTCCCTCTCCCATTCATCATCATTCCTTCCTCAGGTCAGACTAGATTTCACTCTCCCTAGGAAGCCTTCCCGCCCATGCTTGGCACAGGACCACGTACAGGGCGCTCCTTCAGCTCACTATCCTTCCTCCCCACTTTGGAAACCATAGGAGGAACTCAAATCAGTTCTGATGGGTAGAAAACAGCAAGTGGGATTTTATTCTAGCAAGTGTGATGGAAACTAAAACAAATGAAATCTAATTTATCAAAATCCTAAGAAACTGTAGATTTATTCCTAGAAGTTGTACATTTAAAACTAATATGGCCACAAATAAGAAAATCAAGTAAAATTCTGGTCATCATAAAGAGTTGATCATAGAAACAAGATCTGAGACAAAGCCTAGACAGACTACTACATACAGTTCCAGTTTGTATTCTTCAAGAAATATGTAAGAATAGGAAACAAGAAGAGCAAATAAAAGATGAAGGAATGGTATTTCTAGAAGGAAAAACTAAAACTTGGTATGCTATAAAGTGATGGATAAGATCAAAAAGCACAAATGCACTAAAAGGTTTGAATAGAATGAACTTGGATTTAATCATAAAATCAGGATACTGAAAGTTGGGTGTATGTGAGGGAGTAAAAGCTGGGGGTGGGGCGGATGTGACCTGTAGCTACTTACAGACTGAACAGTCATAATACAATTACTCCGTAGAAACTGTCGCCCCCAAATGTATTAACAGCTGCAAAGATTTGGATAAATTAATGGCTGGTAAGTCTGTATCAGGAAAAGTCTTTTGAGGCTGACCATCATGTTATCCTCAGAGCAGCCCTAGTGTCACTGTGAGTTAGAATCCTGGGCTGATTTGACACTTGGTCTCATCCAAAGTAGTCCTCATGCTTCAGACTGCCAGACAAACTACTGGTGGACTATTTCTAAAAGAAATTACTACATTTCATAATTTCTAATGAAATTACTATTTAGGTATCCCCTGTCTCTTCTTTGAAAATCCTCTTCACTTTGTGTATGGCTGCTGGGGAGATACACCTGGATAGCCCCTCCTGCCATAACCAGCCTCCCTCCCTATCCACCCTTTCAACCTCCACCAGTTCAAAATCACTGAAGGAATTAACTATATGTAGCAGGCTGCCAATAATTCCTTCTATTCCCAATCAAACATGCTGCTTCACTTATCAAGATGAGTCTGTTTCCATTTCCCCTTAAGTCTGGGCCAGCCTTGTTACTTTCTTTGATCAACAGAATGCAGAAGTGACACTTTTCTGGGCCTGGCCCTCAAGGAGCCTGACAGCTTCTACTTTCACTCTTTTGGAGCCCTGAGCCACCACGTAAGAAACCTCTGTAACTAACTACTGGGACTGAGAGAGAGAGGCCCAGCCACCCCTAGCCATTTCAGCCACTCCAGGTAAGCACTAGGCATGAGTGAAGCCATTTGGGAACATTCCAAACCCAGCCAAGGTCCCAGCTGTCTGAAGCCTTATGAGTGACCCCAGCTAACAGCAGGAGGGGCAGAACCACCAGCTGAGTCCAGCCAAAAAATATGAAATATAATAAATCATGGTTTAAAGCTTAAAATTTAAGCCACAGAGATTTACGTTGGTTTACTATGAAGCAAAAGATAATCATTTAACAGAATTTAAACCAGGGTGTTAACTCTCAGGAATATTTATATCTTAAGCATTTTCTCTAAGAAATAAACAGTATAGAGATCCTTCACAACATTCAGATAAAGAGGCCCAAGAGAGGAAATTAATAATCCAGAAAGATCATTGTCCAATTCCCAACTTCAAAAAAAATCTATAATTTATAATGATAGGGATAAATTAAAGGACCTATGTGCTAAAATACTTTATGCTGAAAGACCAAATTACATGCAATTATGGGTTTTCCTATCATTTGTTCAACTAAGAATTGAGTCACAATTTAGAGATTATCAGCAATTTTGGTAACTACCATCTTATATTTCTACAGGTTTTATGTAAGCATAAAGATAAAATATGTACTTAAAATGGAAAAAATATCAGGTCGTAGAACAATAGAATAAAAGAAGGGTAACAGGTGGATGTAGAAAATTGGTAGCAACAATTTTATTTGGATTAGAATTTTTCATTGTTTTATTCACATAAAATGGGAAAGCTACCTTTTGGGGGTATAAAAAACTAAACAAACTAACCACTTAAGTATGGAAGCTTTATGGAAGATAAAAATATATTAGCATAGGAAATGCTTCCTGCCCTCAGATGCTAACAGTCTAACTAGTTAAACAAAGAGCTACTCAAGAGTTTAGCTGTTCAAAATGTACAAAGTAATATCACAAAGCAACATGGTATTAATTGTCATAGTAGTGTTACAGAATTCAGAGGAGGCAAATAGAAGTTGACAGATTTTTTTACAATCTGGGATTTAAGCTATACCTTAAATAATATATTTTAAAAGAGCAAGAGAGGGATTTTAGGCAAGGAACAAGATGAGCAAGAGCACTTCTAAGTGTTACTGTGTGATGCTTAAAACAGAGTTCAGTAAGACTAGAGGTGTGGAACTTGGCAGTCAGGATCTGTGGCAGGCAGGATTCTAAGATGACCCCCCAATGATCCTTGCCCTCATAAAATCTTCTCCCTTGAAAGTGGGGAAAATGTGTGAATATGATATCATTCCTCAGTTTTATGTTATATGGCAAAGGGAATTTTTGCAGATGTCACTAAGGTTACTAATCAGTTCATACGGGGCTACTCAAAAGAGAGGTTATCCAGGTAGACCTTATCTAATCACATGCGTGCTTTAAATCTGGGCCTAGAGATCTGAGATAGAAGAAGTCAGAGATATAAGTGATGGAGACATTTCCCTGCTTGCCTTGAAGAAACAACTGCCAAGCTGAGAAAGCCACATGGCAAGGAATGGTGGGTGACCTAGGAGTTGAGAATGAGGACAGTCAGTAGCCAGCAAGAAAACTGGGACCTCGGTCCTATAACGGCAAAGAACTGAACTCTGTAAAAACTTGAAAGCATTTGGGAGAAGCTCCTGAGCCTCAGGTGAGATTTCAACCTTGGGATAAGCCATGTGAGACACTGAGCAGAGAACCCACACACACCATGCCAGACTGTTGACCCATGGAAGCTGAGATAATAACTGTATGTTAAGCTGCTAAATTTTGTGGTAATTTGTTACATAGCAACAGAAAACTAACACAGGATCCCAAAGGACAAGGGTTATCATTTAAGGAAAACGAAGGTGGGTGGTACGTTAAAGCTATAGAAGTTACTATTCCGCCCCTTTGCAAGTTAACTTGTGCATGTCAAAGAAATTGCTGATGGCCAAAAGAGGTGATGTTGGAGCTTCTTTCAAACTCCTCACCATCCTTCATCCATGCTCAGGCTCTAAAGTTGGGTAGACCTGAATGCAAATCTGAGTTCTGCTGCTTATTAGCTGTATGATCTTGGCCAAATTACTTAACTAGCCTACGCCTGGTAAGTTAGTGAAGATTAATTACAACTATGTGTGTACAGTGCCCAGTATGTATTAAACACTCAACAAATGTTAGACGATGGTGACTGTCATTATTTAGTAGCTTTATACACAAGTAAGGTTTACTTCTATGCCTAAAAATAAGATGCTGAGAACATACAAGAAACCCTTACAATTTGCCACCAATTTCACCTTTTCATTTAGCGCTTATTCTGCCTGAAACAGCACCTTTGCTCTAAGACTTTCACTTGGTTGGTCTGTCTCTTCTACACATAAGCCCTTACACACCCCCAATATCCTATATGTAAATTGTTACCTTGCCAATATCCCACCAGACTGCACGCTGCTCAGTGGTCAGATTTTCATACCCAGGGTCTAGCAGAGTACCAGGCAAAAAAAGCAGGTAAGCCATATACATTTTTAATGAAAGTAATGCTCATCACTTCAGTACTCTTAAGAAAAGCTGCTCTAAGAAGACATAAAAAGCCAGTACTGTAGTAACGGCTTCCATGGCATGAAGTGATGTTTCAACACTTGGCAATTATTTGTTTTCTTGCAATACACCTGAGTAGGGAAGTGGTCAGGCATAATTCTCATCCTCCTTTTCCTAAAGAAACAAACCCAAAGCATAATGAACCTAAACATAAAGTGACACATACAGCTAGAAGGCAGCCCTGACACACCTAAAACGATATAGCTAGCTGGAACCTAGAAGCCAGGCTAGTCCGCTTGGCCCGCGTGTTGATGCACTAGAAGAAAGTGCTTCTCAAACTTTAATGTACATACCAGTCACCTGGGGCTCTTGTTAAAAGGTAGAATCTGATGGGAAGAGACAGAAGAGCCAAGAATGTGCTTTTTTTTTTTTTTTGCGGTACGCGGGCCTCTTACTGTTGTGGCCTCTCCCGCTGCGGAGCACAGGCTCCGGACGCGCAGGCCCAGCGGTCGTGGCTCACGGGCCCAGCCGCTCCGCGGCATGTAGGATCCTCCCGGAATGGGGCACGAACCCGTGTCCCCTGCAGCGGCAGGCGGACTCTCAACCACTGTACCACCAGGGAAGCCCAAGAACGTGCTTTTTTAATAAGCTCCCAGGTGATGCCAATGCTGCTGGTCTCCAGATCTAGACCTATCATGTTCAGTAAGGTAGCCACTAGTCACACGTGGCTATTTAGCCCCTGAAATCTGGCTAGTCCGAATTTAGATGAGCTATAAGTGTAAAATGCATACGGATTTCGAAAACTTGGTACAAAAATAAATACCTCAGTAATTTCTAATAATAATTAGATATGTTAATAATAATCTAATAATAATCTAATAGATTTCACACTGAACATTTAATAATATACTGCATATAATGGGTTAAATAAGATGTTATTTTATTTATTTTTTTAATTGTGGTTCAAGGCTCGAGTTACGGTTCTACTGGACGGTGCTGCCCTAGACTAACAACCCTCCCAATTCTGAAGCTCCCCCTATTGTGAGGTTTTAAGAATAAAAGAGAACCTATCCCTTCCCTTAGGTGTTTCGAAAGCACAGCTTTTATTTTCCAACCATTTGACACAATCAGAAATAAAAATAATTATTTTTTAAACCAAAGAGTTATATGTATATACTCTGAGCCCTCTCATTTTGGCTTAGGCTCCAACTGGAACACTACTTTTCTCTCCCTCTGGTTCCCACGCTCCGAGATCGTATCGCGCACAGGAAAACAATAATAAGAAAGCGGCCTCCAGCCTGAAGCCAAATTGGGCCAGCGCCAGAGGCCGCGCTTCCCCGCCGCCTAAACCGAGCCCGAGGCTGATGAAGCCGGTAGTCAGCGGGCAGCGCCCCCTCGGCTCCTCCTCCTCCTCCAGCGTCGACCTCCCCAAGATGGCGAACGGCGGGGGTCCACTTCCGCTTCCGGTGTGAGCGCCCGGGCTAGGGGGGGCAAGATGGCGGCGGCAGTAGGGGTCCGCGGCCGGTGCGAGCTGCCGCCGTGCTCCAGTCCAGGCTGGTTCCTCAGCCTTTCCGCCTTGCTGAGTGTGGCAGCTCGAGGGGCCTTCGCCACTACGCACTGGGTCGTCACTGAGGACGGGAAGATCCAGCAGCAGGTAGCGGCCAGGGTGTCCCTCTCCCCCCGCACCCGCCCTCGCCAGGGGGGGATTCCCCGGCCCGGCCCCTGGCTGTTTGGCTCCGCGCGGCCCCGCCCCCAGCCTGTAGTCCCACGGTCCCGGTGTCGCGGTGTGGGCGACCTCCGCCCTCGGACCGGTCCCTTTCCCACTTGTGTCCTGGACCTGGCCTCGGCTGCCTGCAAGTTCTCAGGCTTCCACCCCAGGGGCCGGGCGACTCTCCCCGGGAGTTCGGGTCCTGGGGACATTATCTGGCTCCCTAGCTTTAAAACCCGGATTCATTATCCCTCCTCTGGTGCCTCTCTGGCCCACGCGTCACCAGCCCTCCCCGAGGAAGTAGAAAGCAGGTGGCAGCGCCCGGGTGTGCGCGAGTCCTAGGGAGGTGACAGCTTCGGCACCCTTAGGCAGTGTGTCATCTAATGCTACTTCCCCCAGTGTCCTGTCCCACATGCTGGCGTTCTTGTCAAGCTGTGGTGGTTTCAGCTGGTACCGTTACCCAGGCCAGCAGGGGCTCATTAGACACAACACGCACACTCTCTTTGCGAAGGAATGCTTGAGGATGCCTCTGGTGGCGTTGCCTGCATCTTTTCAGCAGTCAACCGCCCTAGTATCCCAGTGTTCTTTGCCTTGTTTCTTTACCTAGTTCCTGTGACCCAGCCCCTCAGGGAGGATATGCGATTTCCCGGATTCTTGTCAGGTTGAATTAATTCCTCAGAGGAGAGGCTGGTTTTCTTACATAACTTTCAGATGGCCTGTATTTTGTGAATGCTGCTGATGCCTAAAGAATGCGTGTGTTCTGCTACAGAAACTTGATAAACTTAATGACTTCCAACACCTGAGAACAATCCTATAAAGTCCAGCAAACATTTAGAAAGTGATCTGTGTGCCCCATGCAATTTAATTTAGCCCACCGATCTGAAATGTATTAACCATTGTCCTGTGAAAGTACTGGGTTATATGTAATGAAGGTGATAGGAACACAATGCTAGGCTTACCTTTGTGTGAAGTGAGGTTCACATTTAGCTTCACCACGTGATGGCAAATTTTGTCTTAAATGTAATGAATGAGGAAAGCAATTTAAAAGTCAGCGTTGGTTTTGGTGAGTGGTTTTCAGTGTGTATCTGAGAAAAGACTGACTCTGTGGGGTGGCATTTCTCTATACCTAAGTTACATTAGAAAAAAATTTCCTTTTCATGGCCATACCAGCTGAGATTTAAAATATGCATGTGTGTTTCAGAAACCCTAGACAACACTTACAAATTCACCTCTAACAAAAGATTGGAAATCTTGTGTGAATCCTGGTTGCTTCTGTCCTTCTTCTCTCTCCTGATGATGGTTTTCCCTGAGGCCCTTATGAAGGGAGATATGGCGTTAAGTCCTGCTGCATTTTGGGGAGCCCTTCTCCTATTGGCTCTTTTGCAGTATTGTTTTGGGCCACAGCTATTTATATTCCCTGACATTGACTTCTTCTCATTTTGATGTCCAGCTACTTAGTTGAGAAAGTAGCCCACCTGAAAAGTGGTAGAAAGCTGGTAGAAATGTATTTATATGCTGACCATTGCAAAGGGAAAGTAGAATCTGATTTGGTTTTTGTTTTTTAACACATTCCTTCTTTTTGCACATTGGGTACATATGTTTTGGTGGGGGAAAGGTAGGGGTTACTAAAAACTTGCTTGAGAAAGGGAGAAATCTATAGAATCTTCTGGATCTCTTCCAAGTCACTCCTACAGTAGGTAGTTAGGCTTAGAGTTAGGAAAGCAAGATTTCTTTACTACATGCCTTTTTAGTGATCCTCTTTGGTGAATTTTCCATTACTTTGCTACATAACATTTGCAGTGTTAAGTCCAGGCAACTACAAAATTTTATACCAGAAGAAATAAAGTTGGTGACTACAGTGTAACAAGAGGCTAAGGAAGGGAAGTTGGATTTAATCCGAGGGGAAAAGCGCATGTAAATAAAGTAAGAGTCAGCTTACTCACAGTCAGCTTCTGAGTTCCACTCTGATAGCTCTGCATACATTACCCATGCAGCCCTTCCTGGCAGTAATTTGACTGCAGGCAGAATCCAAACCTCAATTTACATTGTGCTTAATTATCACATTTGGATATACTTATTAAAGAATTGAAAGGTCTCTTTAGTATGTGGATTTGGGTGTACTGCAGATCTATTCATACTTTCAGAAACATAACTAATTAAAATTTAGTATAGGAACTTCCCTGGCGGTCCAGTGGTTAGACCTTCGCTGTCCAATGCAGGGGGAGCAGGTTCGTTCCCTGGTCAGGGAGCTAAGATCCCACATGCCTCACCGCCAAAAAACCAAAACATAAAACAGAAGCAATATTGTAACAAATTCAATAAAGACTTTAAAAATGGTCCACATCAAAAAAAATAAAGTAAAATTTAGTATATGTACTGTGTCTTACCACATGTACCAAATCCCTTGCTACTTGTTTTTAGTTATAACATCTGAGAACAGAAGTATCTCAATTTCTTTGGCTGTGCCACATGGCTTGCAGGATCTCAGTTCCCTGACCAGGGATTGAACCTGGGGCATGGCAGTGAAAGCCTGGAATCGTAACCACTAGGCAACCAGGGAGCTCCCTGATTTCATTAAAAAAAATTTTTGTTTAATTTTATACGTTTATTTATTTATTTATTTTTGGCTGCATTGGGTCTTCGTTGCTGCACGGGCTTTCTCTAGTTGTGTTGAGCAGGGGCTACTCTTCATTGGGGTGTAAGGGCTTCTCATTGCAGTGGCTTCTCTTGTTGCAGAGCACGGGCTCTAGGCACGCGGGCTTCAGTAGTTGTGGCGCACGGGCTTGGTTGCTCCGTGGCATGTGGGATCTTCCCAGACCAGGGCTCAAACCCGTGTCCCCTACAATGGCAGGCAGATTCTTAACCACTGCACCACCAGGGAAATCCCCCTGATTTCATTTTTAAAGTTGCCTAATATTAGGGAAAGGGTTAAGGGCAAACTGAAATAGCAGGTCTTAGAAAATACCTTTTGAAACTCTTCACTCGATATTTATTTAATTATTTTAATTTAGTTTTTTTAACTTTTATTTTAATTAATCAATTTATTTATTTTTGGCTGCGCTGGGTCTTCGTTGCTGCGTGCGGGCTTTCTTTAGTGTGGTGAGCGGGGGCTGCTCTTTGTTGCGGTGCGTGGGCTTCTCATTGTGGTGGCTTCTCGTTACGGAGCACGGACTCCAGGCACTTGGGCTTCAGTAGTTGTGGTGCATGGGGTCAGTAGTTGTGGCTCGTGGGCTCTAGAGCGTAGGCTCAGTAGTTATGGCACACAGGCTAGTTGCTCCGTGGCATGTGGGATCTTCCTGGACCAGGGCTCGAACCCATGTACCCTGCATTGGCAGTCAGATTCTTAACCACTGCGCCACCAGGGACGTCCTTCACTTGATATTTAAACCTATCCAAATTAAGTGTAATAGATCATTGTTTTCCAGAGTGAATGTGTGGAAGTACTTATAAATTAAAAATCTGAATTGCCCAAAATACAGACTTAGATAGGGACATTTTCCATCATTATAGTTAAAGTTTTAAGTACAGTAAGCAGTCCTTCCCAGAAGAAGAGAACATTCGTTTGGCTTTTCTATTTCAAGCCTTAGCAGATGATAAAGATAGGCACCCACAAGTTACAGACTGCAGACTTGTGAACATGCATATATATTGGAAGCCGTATATCTTTGGGGGGTTGAAATGGGCCTTTCAGTCAGAGCAGGGAAGCAGACATTGCTCCAGGCAGCCTCCTCGCAGTCCAAGCTGAGCTGCTTCTGGCAGTAGCAGATGTCCAGTACTTGGCATGGCGACTCAGGGAGTTGTTCCTTTCCACAGTTCCTGCTCCATCCAGGAAGCATGCCATCCATGTTTTTAGGCTGTGTTTACTGAGCTGCCACTGAACTCCCAGGAGTGTTGTACAGGGAATACTGGAGCTGGGGTGTGAAGAGAATGCTCCAGTCACTAAGTTCATTTCCCATTGCAGTCAGAGGACGTCTAAGAAAAGCCCCTCCTCTCTTTCTCCTCTCCAGCTCTGTGCCGTTCTCCCAGCTTTGGGCTTTGGCATACTTCTGAACCCCTAATGTCTCTGTACCTGAAAACTAGTAAGATCCTCTCACCTTATTTAAGCAAGAGTCCTTAACTTGGAGTCCATGGACTTGAGGTATGAGCTTTTATAATCTAGTTGCTAGGAAGATCTACAGTAACTAGATCTTCTGTTTGACTTCAAGATAAATTTTTGTTTGTTTCATTTTGAGATTGTTTTTGCTTAATTACTCTTGTGGCAACACCTGTTTTCTATTTTAATCACAAGTGCCTAGCAATTCTCTTGCACTGAAGGTTAAATAAACTTTTGTGAATTAGCCCAAGAGCCTATCTGTCACATCATTTCTTTGGAAAAATTTATGCGTCATGTTACAGGTTACCAGCTAACAGATGAACTCTTGAAATGTTAGTTAGGTCTAAAACTTGAAAATATAGAGTATCAACTCTCTCATAACATTATATTATTTATTTTCTTTGCTGCTGTTTCCCTCTCCTCCAATCTTAGAACCAAGGCATTTTAGATTTGGAAAAAATTCTTAAAGAATATATGGTATGACTCATAGGAGAGAAGGTCACCCAAAGCCACAACCAATGAATGGCATTTAGTGGTAACAATAAGTAAAAATGTATTTATCTGCAGTAATGTGTAAGCGAGCACTTTATACTAAGTTTGAAGTTCTTTTTTATCTGCATAACACCTACAAAGGAAGGAACAGAAAGAAAAATAAAACCAAATGAAGTAGATGTCTTCTCTTTTCCAGTTTACTTTACCTTTGCAGAATGTTTTGTGATAACTTTAAATTGGGGGTGGGTGGATGGGGGAGGGTCCCAAATAGGTGTGAATTAATTTGGGGTCACTTAATCATTTTGCCTCCTGTCAAGCAGATGTCTTCAGAGTACAGATCCTTTTAACTGCTCAGAACAAATGAGATTTCTGACAAAACTAATGTTCTGAAGCTTAGCAAACTTGGCAAAGAACTGTTTGATAAGCAACTATTTCAGCAACTATGACCCAGGGAAGAGCTATCATATTTAGTTGGACAAACTGGCTAAATCTTTATTTATTGATTTTTAACAGCTTATAAGTGAAGGAGTGGTTTAATTTTGGTCTCATGTTAAGTGATTTGGTTAATCTGGGAGAGAAGAACCATATTGTACTGTGAAGCTGACAGCTTCATTTTGGTGCTTTTCAAAACTGAACCCATCTTTTGACATAGAGCATGTTTCTATGTTTATACACTTAAGGGATTTACTTGGACCTAGAGGTCATAGTGGTTATTCAGTAGCTAGGCACCTGCAATTTATACTAGACGTTGATATCAAAAGTGATTCTCATTCAATCCATTTTTTAAGATATTTCCCACTATTACTTTTCTTCTTATGAATTACCCAAGTATTGTTTGTTTATACGGTAGAGTAGTAATAGGAACTTGGAAATATACAGAGATAAATTATAACTTTAAATACTTTTCCCAATTATTTATTGAACAGATATCTATTGATGTCTTCCTTTTCACCAACCCACAGTGCTTTGGAGGGTATGTTCTTTTCCACTGGCTACTGTGACACACAGTTCTCATTTTTCTTTAGGGGTGAGCAGAGCACAGTTGCTTCTTAACCTTCTGGGTTTTTGGTTTTTTGTTTTGGCTCTTCCACCTCCGCTTATCTTCTAGATCAGTGGTTCTCAGACTTTGCACAAAAATAATCTGGGATTAAAATTCAGATTCCCAGGTCACTGAGAGTGATTCAGTAGGTTGATGGTGGAGCCAAGGTTTCCACATTTTTATCAAACTCCTCAGGAGAGTGTGATGTGGATGGGTCACAGATCATTATGAGAAATTCAGTTTTAGATCTTGCTCTTCCTCCAGCCTTTGTTGCAGGCTTCTATTTTTACTCTCTTTGTACACCTGGGAAATGTCATCCTTTCCCAAAACTTAAGTTACCATATGTATGCTGGGAATATCTACATTTCTTTCTACAACTCAGTTTTTTTTCTCCAGAGTTACAAATTCAAGACTTCTGTGGTAACTTTTAACTCCATGTGAATGTCCTCTAGGTACTTCAAGCTTAATATAACCAAATCTAGACTCAGTTTTACACCTATACCTATGTCATGCCCTGTTTTCCCAAACTTAATGAAAGACACCACTATGCATCATCTGCCTATTGGTCCACATCAGAAATCTGGTTGTCCTTTTTAATTTCTCCATCTTCCTTACCAACAGCTTTCAGTTTTACTTTCTAATTATATCTTGCTTCTTTCCGTAGCCACTACCATTACTCTTAATTCCAACCACCTAATTAATTGCCGTAGCTTCTTAACTGCACTCCCTGCTTCTAGTCCTGTCCTACTTCTAGTCCATTTTTTTCCACAGTGCAGAGTAATCTTTTAAAACCTTCTGTGTTTTTTTTGTTTAATTAAAAAATTTGAATTACAAAAGTGATGCGTGGCACTGTAAAAATAAATACCTAACACTATGGTAGTATTCTTACTCCCCAGGAAAAACTACCTTTAACAGATTGGTACATATCCCAGAATATGGTCCAAATTCATTAACATGTCTTGAGATCTGGCCCTTCCTTCTCTCTCGTCTGTCTCTGCTCATTCTTGAGTGTCCCACTCTCACCTCAGAATATACACACGTAACATACTTAGTCATACTTTTGTCAGTGTCCCCAAATATGCTCTGTTCTCACTTATTTCTGGGCCTTTGTACATGTTCTTCCCCCAAAACATCTTAATCTGGCTAACTCATACTCTTCATAACTTAAACATCACTTTCTCAAGGAAGCTTCTGTGATGCACAGATTTGAATAAGCTGTTCTTTCAATGTGCCTTCAGAGCATCCTGCATTCCCTTATGAAAGCATTTGCCATACCATGTTGTGTCTGTTTACTTATGTAAATGCCCTACTAGACTACTCTGTGCTCTATGAAGGGAGCAGCTGTGTCCATCTTCTCTGCAACTCCAACGTCTCTCACACTGCTTAATCACATAGGCTACAGTAATATCTGTTGAATGGATCATATAAGGAAGTATGAGAAATGATTCCTATTGATACCTTTTAGGAATTTACCATTGTCTGAATGAAGCCTTACGATAGTCACCAATGTGGCTGTCATCAGGGACTGGCCTAAAGGAACCCTCAGACCTTCTAGGAGATCTTTAAATCTCTGAGTAACCCATCAGTGAGTCCGCCCTGAGGCCTTCAGAAACCATGCTGTACACAGGTGACAGCCATAATTTCAGGGATTACTCTTGCCTCTCTGTTGTGATCAGGTTGTGCCTGCCAGGGAAGTCATCCTGTCGCTGCTGACATTATATATCTTAAAGGTCAGCTCTTGCTCAGACATAAAATGTATGGAGAAGAGACAGGAAAATGATAAACAAGAAAAACAGAAAAAGGATCGGAAAGGGCTGAGGCAAGGTAGATGGGAACCGGCAGCTGCACTGTTGAGGAGGGATTAGGATCAGCTGTGGGCTTCAGCAGTTGTTGCAGTTTAGAAGCAGCTCTGGTGGAAGGGAACAGAAAGCACTCTGACAGTCAGGAATAAGAGGGCTTGCCAGCAGGTCAGGTCAAAAATTAGAACAGCTTTGCACTCCGAAATGTAGGGAGCTGGGTGTGAGCAGTGCCTGCATCTCAGCTGTGCTCCGTGATGGCAAGAGAGCAAAAGGAATTCCTCTAGCCTGTGGCTCTTTTATAGCCAGACACCTCCGCAGAGTTGTCTGTGCTCACAGGCTCTCCTTCCTCTCTTCATGTAGGTCTATTTGAAACCCATTGCAATCAGTCCTGCATCCCCACGACTCTTGTCAAGATACCCCGGGCCTTCCACATTGCTGAATTCGGTGCTCAGTTCTCAGTCATCTTACTTATTAACCTCTTAGCAGCCCAGCATTTGTCTTCCTACTTTATTGAACGATTTTTTTACGTGACCTCCTGAACATATACTCCTGGTTCTCCTTCTAAATCCCCTGCCTCTCATTCTCTTCTGCTGAATTCCTTTTTGATTAGTGGGTCTTAAATATTGGTGTGCCCCTTTTCTTCCCTCTGTACATGTGGCTCACCAGACAATCTTATGCAGTTTCATGGCATAAAATACATAAATCTGCAGTCTCTCCGTGAACTCTAGAGTCATATATCCAACTGCCTAATAGACACCACGAATACATCATGTGCTAAACTGACTCTTGATTTCCCACTCCACCACACCTGTTACCAAGTTTTTCAGGCCCCAAATCTTGGTATCTTCCTTGACTCTTCCTTCTCTCACATCACATCTCATACCCAGTCTCTCAACAACCTGTCAACTTAACTTCCAAAATGTATTCTGAATCCCACCATGTCTTTCCGCCTGTACTTTTACAACCCTGGTCCAGACTATCTTCATCTCTCTCCTGAACCTATGCAGTAGCCCCCTAACTGGTCTCTTTGCTTTTACATTTGCTCCATAGGGTCTGTTCTCCCCAGATTAGCCAAAGCAATCTTTTAAAAAACATAAGTTTTGGTCATGCCACTCCTTGAGGGGTCTTGGGGGAAGGGAAGCAAAGAGTATCAGAAAACCTTCAGTGGTTTCCCATCACACTTAAATAATAAAACCTAGTTTTCACCATGGCCTGTAAGGCCCTGCAAGATCTGGGACCTGGCTCCTGGCCACCTCTCTGCGCTGATACTGCTTTCCTTCCTGTGTGCTGTGTTTCAGCCATACTGGCCTTCAGGTGGTTTTTAAAGCACCAAGCTCACTTGTTTTTGGTTCACCAAGACCTTTGCTTTTGCTCCTTCATCTGCCTGAAGCACTTTTTTGCAGACATCAACATGGCTCAGCCCTTCTCTTCTTTCAGGCCTCTGTTCTCATGTCACCCATTTTCTGACCAAGCTGTCTAAAACAGCATCTCTTTCCATCACTCTGTCTTCTCACTCTATTTTTCTTCATATTATTTATTACTGGCACTATATTGTAAGGTATACTTTATTGCCTGTCTTTCTACAAGAACATAAGCTCTATGAAGGCAACAACTTTGTTTTGTTCAGTGAAGTAACCCTAGTGCCTAAAACAGTGCCTGACACAGGATGAACACTCAGTAAATACTGAATAAGTGAGACAGTATATGAATGTCTGTGTGTGCAAGCAGTAATTACTCCTGTATTAGCTCTTGCATCTCATATCAGCATACTGAAGGGCCACCATTGTTTTTTTGTTTTTTAAAATTAATTTATTTTATTTATTTTTGGCTGCGTTGGGTCTTCGTTGCTGCACGGGGGCTTTCTCTAGTTGCAGTGAGCAGGGCCTACTCTTCATTGTGGTGCGTAGGCTTCTCATTGCAGTGGCTTCTCTTATTGCAGAGCACGGGCTCTAGGGTGCAGGTGCTTCAGTAGTTGTGGCACGTGAGCTCAGTAGTTGTGGCTTGCAGGCTCTAGAGCGCAGGCTCAGTAGTGGCGCACGGGCTTAGTTGCTCCGCAGCATGTGGGATCTTCCTGGCAGGGCTCGAACTGTGTCTCCTGCATTGGCAGGCAGATTCTTAACCACTGCGCCACCAGGGAAGCCCCCACCATTGTTTTAATAGTCTGTGGGAGGGAGGTGCATTTACTTTAAAAGGGGGCAAGCTAATTCATTCATTCTCCCTGTTACCAATAAAAGGTCTAGACAGCCTAAGACATTTCTAAGAACATGGTATCTCTAACCCAGAGTTGTAAAATGGTGCCTAAGATAATCTACTTTCCTATTGGCTATTTTGGATATTTTACCTCTACAGCATACCTTTTATGGTATGTTCAAAGAACTCATATTTGAGATTGTGACCTTATTTAGATTAATTGAATATTGTATAAATTTAGGTTGTCACTTTATATTTTGCTTTCAAGACATATTATTAGGAATTCACACTGTTGTGCTTCCCATATTTATTTAGTCAGTAGTAAAGTCAGTTAGTCATAGTCTAACTTTTTTTTTAATAAATTTATTTATTTTATTTTTGGCTGTGTTGGGTCTTTGTTGCTGCATGCAGGGGCTACTCTTCATTGCGGTGCATGTGCTTCTCACTGTGGTGGCTTCTCGTTGTGGAGCACGGGCTCTAGGAGCACGGGCTTCAGTAGTTGTGGCTTGCAGCTCTAGCATGGGCTCAGTAGCACGGGCTCAGTAGCACAGGCTCAGTAGTTGTGGCGCACGGGCTTAGTTGCTCCGCGGCATGTGGGTTCTTCCCGGACCAAGGCTCGAACCCGTGTCCCCTGCATTGGCAGGCGGATTCTTAACCACTGTGCCACCAGGGAAGTCCCATGAGTCTAACTTTTGAAAAGAACTCATTTATGTATTTTTAACTAACGTTTTCAGTCTTCATTTTCCCTCTGAGGAACTTAGTTATTTCAATTGAAATCAGGTGACTGGCAAGAGGTCCCGCCTCCAAAGGTTAGGCCTTTCTACCTTCAGTCTAATTGCTTGGTGGGGAGTTGAGAATGGTAATTAATCTTTAGTAGAACCCAAGAGAATAGTATCAACACATGAAAAAGTGGTCAAATGGAGTCAGGAACATTTTTATTAGAGCAAGTATTTGCTGAGTGCTTTTTGTGTGCCTATTACTGCATTGGGCAAGCTTAGCTCACTCATTCAGTACATACTTGGATGCTTTCTGTGTTAGGTACTTGAAATACAGCTGTGAGGGAGATGCAGTCCCTGCCTTAGTAGAGTTTGTGTTTTATACAGTCATACATGGAAGTGACTCTAATTTAGGATATCAACAGGTAACTTTTATTGTAATAAAAACAATTTAATGTCTGTAATTCACTGAACACTTTATCCAGTGTTTTCATGTTCATTATCTCATTTGGTCATCATACAGACTCAGTAAGATGTGGGTATTGATCTTCTATTAAATAAATTTGGGCAGAATGTAGTTAAACTCCTTGCCCAAGCCCTGCAAGTAGGAAGTGGCAGAGTGTGAACTCAAGCTCAGATCTGATTCTGAACCCTGTTCTCTTCTCTGCAGTGCTAAACATTGCTACTAACATAAAGAAAAATATTTCTGTAGTTTTATATGTAAAACAAATACTCATCAAAAATTAAAATTTTTCTTTTAAAAATGATTTTTAATTTAAAAATTGAATTAAAATATAAAATATATGATAATTGTTGAAAAATTTTTTCACACTATTTAGTATGTTATAAAATGAAAAGTGAACGTTTCATAACTACCCACAGTCCTTCTTCCTGGAAACAACCAGAATTATTTGTGTATTCTTCCCAAAAGTTTCTGTGCATTTGCAAATACATAGTTCTTTATTTTATTTTATTTTATTTTTGCGGTACGCGGGCCTCTCAGTGTTGTGGCCTCTCCCGTTGCGGAGCACAGGCTCCGGACGCGCAGGCTCAGCGGCCATGGCTCACGGGCCCAGCCGCTCCGTGGCATGTGGGATCATCCCGGACCAGGGCACGAACCCGTGTCCCCTGCATCGGCAGGCGGACTCTGAACCACTGTGCCACCAGGGAAGCCCCCATAGTTCTTTATTTTTAAATGCACAACTGGAAACATTTTGTCTCACCGTTATCTTCTATCCACTTCATAAAACTTAGATATCTGTCCATATCGGAAATAAGAAAGCTACCCTCTTCTCCCTTAAGATTGCATAGTATTGGGTTGTATGGGTGTTCTGTAGTTTATTTAACCAGTTCCCTAGTGGCAGGCATTTAGATTGTTTCTCTGTTTTTGCTATCGCAAACATTGTTGCAGAGAGTAAACGTGCTAATACATTCATCTTTGCATGCTTCTATGCCTATATTGAGTGTATCTGTAAGATGAATTCTTTGAATTGGAATTTCCTGTTTCTAAAAATGCATATATTTAATTTTCTTAGATTTGCTAAATTGTTCTCCTAAAGGACTGCATCAGGAGTGTTTGAAAATGCTCAGCATTGCTTGGGATGTGCAAAAAATTTTTCATAATCCAATTCTAGTGAAAGACTTCTGTTCCATCCATTGCCCTTAGCTAAACGGTGTTGTGATCATCAGTAGAAATATGAACAGAAAGGAACCTTCAGTTAAGTTTTTTTATCTTCATAGAAAAGATTAAACCTTTGTCATTAACATTTATTTCACACTTGTTGGGACTGCAATAAAAGAGATTAGTCAAGCTGATTTCTTTTCCCCCACAGTTGATACTACCAGTGTTTTGATGACTAATCAAGTTGAACTTTATTCAGTTGTCTCTTGTAGAGCAGCAATTTCCAGTACGAAATAGCAGAGTAATTTCCTGGCTGTTGAGTTTGCCATCATCTGCATAATGATAAAGTTACTAAGTTTTAATTCCTGGCACTGATTTTAGTGTTCCTTTTCCAACATTTGATTGACAAATCTGTCTTAGCTTGGGCTGCCGTAACAAAACGCTGTAAACGTGATTTAAAGAACCGATGTTTATTTTCTCACAGTTCTGGAGGCTGGAAATACAAGATCAGAGTGCCAGCATGGTCGGGTTCTAGTGAGGGCTCTCTTTTTGGCTTGCAGACAGCCGCGTCTTGCTGTGTCCTCACATGGCAGAGAAAAAGAGAAAGCAAGCTCTCTGGTATCTTCTCTTACAGGAACACCAATCCCATCAGGAGGGCCCCAACCTCATGACCTCATCTAAATCTATTTACTTCCCAAAGGTCCAGTCTCCAGCTACCTAATTCTCTTTTGCCATGTAACCTAACATACTCACATGTTCTGGTGATTAGAACATAGACATCTTTGTCAGGCCATTGTTCTGTGTTCAGTGTTTGCTGCTGGAATGAGAATCACTTCTGAGTTACATATAAATCCGCTCTAACTGTACAGCTACATTTTTTCTGTGTATGTTTACAAGAATATCATAAGTACACAAATGAGAAATATTCATGACTCTGGTGTCCTGTTTCATTTTCTTTCCTTGTAAAGTTGTAAATTGTTTGCTTTATTCATTATGTTATTTTTATATTTCTTGGCAACATAAATCATAAAATGTAGACTGATAACACTTTTATAAGAACTTGTTCATTAGTTATTCATGTTGAAAATGGTTACTTATTTGCTAATCAGTTGGGGAAATGGTGATTATTTGACATGAATGTTCTAATAAAATTGGCTGCAACACTGTATGTGTTCAAATCTAGATTATAGCTATATAATATACTTCAGATACCTGGATTATTTTATGTGAGTTTAAGTATTTACAACTATGTCTTCCAAGAACTGAAAATGAGAAAGTAAAATCTAATTGAGGGTAACTTTAGAAAATATATAAGGACATTAAAAATTCATGTGATGGTCAGGATTCAACATTTTTGTTTATTTAAAGTTTAACTTTAGTTTGGTAACTTGGTATTCTATAAAATTGAGACTGGTTTTTAATTTTTCACTAAAATACTATACAAGTGCTCTAAGAGTGAAAAAGTCATCTTTAATAAAAATATTTCCAAATCTTGAGAGTTCATAACAATAGTGTTTTATTGATCTGATACAATTAAATTTTTCTAGTAAAAGGTCTGTTTATGTTACATGTTAAAGTTTTGGCAATTATTACAGCCAGCAACCTAAGTTCCTCTTAAGAGCTGAGGCTGAACTGGTATTTTGTGAATGTACACTTCTCTAAACCTGGAAAAAGGTGCAAGTCCATGATAGTTAGACTTGAATCCTGAAGAGAGAGTTGCATGCAAAGTCAAGACAACAGACTTTTCTGCCCCTCTCATTCTGTCCCTCTAAAACTCATCTTGCTTGCCACTGTATTAGCCTGACAGGGGTCACAAAGGTGAGGACTCCTTAGACAATCATTTGAAAATGGCAGTGAACTAGATTTGAGATAAGGGTAAAAATTTGAGGTGAGAAAGGAACAAGAAAATACAATAGATGTTGCCTTTTTGAGTGTTTGCCTGGACCCGTATCTGTGAGAGGAATTTTTTCTCTATGAGTATATAAGGAAAAGCTGCAAGATTGTTTCTCAGATATGAGCTTATATGTGTCATTACAGTTTATTTGTTTTTAAATACAATAAAGCATGTTGCATAGCACTCTATAAAGTTTCATTTTAACAAGATAACCTGTTCATAGCACTTTAAAAAAAGAAATACTTTGTCAATTTAAGTGTACGTGTTTGCTGCAGAAAACGTCAGAAAACACAAACCAGAAGAGAATAATCATCTGAAGTCCCACCAACTAGAAACCACCGTTCATAAAATATGATGTATAAACTGTCAGATGGATTTAAAAAGAGATTTTTTAATAAGTACACAAAAGAAGAAATATATATGACCAACAAAGAGATTAAAATATATTCACGCTTTTCTGTGTCCCTAAGAGTGTATAGAAACTCAGTGATTGTTGTTAGGAATTTCAGTTGATTCTGGAGAAAAGCTAGTAAAAAATATAAAATATAAATTTAAAAGCGCAGTCCCTTTAACCTAACAATTCTTGTTCTGGGAAGGAAATAATTTGACAGCTGTCAAAAAAATTAAGTGTAAGGATATTCATCACAATATTGTTAAAAAGAGAGCATAAATTTTAGTAGGAACCTGGGTAAATGACTTTAATATAATATTACCTACTAAATATGATCATGTAAATCTGTATTTACTGGGAAAGAAGGCTGATAAAATTTAGAGAAGAATGGAGAGGGGAAGGATACAATACAGTAGATATATTATCTGATTTTTATAAAAATATTTATCTACATAGCTATATATGTATATATTGATAAATGCAGAGAAGTTATCCTGACATGATATATGTATATGACAGCAGATATATCTGAAAGTGAGATTTCAAGTAATTTAACTTTCTTCTTTATATTGTCTATAATGTGTTTGTTCTTATAGTAACATATTTAGCTTGTAAATCAGAAAAGAAAGATTATTTTTAAGTTGAACTTTCTTAGAATTAAGCAGTGAAAGGACAGAGAGGGCTAACTTTGTCTATGATACAATGAACAACTTAACTCTCAGAAATAAGTAACCACTGCTAATTGGAGCCTTGGTTTAATTTGACAGATTGTTTAAAAGAAGCTTTTAACTGTAGCTTTGGAAATAGTCCCTTGCCTAAAGTGAGTACAAGTTTATATGGGCAAATTGAAAGAATGATAACTTCATTCATTTGAATATCAGATTACTTCAGTGTCATAGGTTAGGCTGGTTAAAAGTGATACTTTTATAATAGTGTTAAATCTTTTATAGAGGTAGGATTTGAAAAGTATAAGGAATTTTTAGAAGTCATTAGGTTGGGTGCCCTCAGTTTATAGACGAGGAAACAGAAGCCCTGACAGGGAAGGTGATTTGCTTAAGGTCACACAGCTGGTCATAGTCCTATCAAGGACTTATTTTTTCCTTATTCCTGGTGGCTTAGCCTCTTTACCTCCTTTCCAGATAGTCATCAGTGAGCCATAATGCCTTGGGAGATAGAGAATCTGACACTGTGATATCAGACACTTTCATCAAACAATCATCAATGTTTTATGTACCTGACGTGTACCTGAAAGCACATTAAGTAGTAAGGGTAGAAAGAGGAATACAAAAAAAAAATTTTTTTTTTTTTCGGTACGTGGGGCTCTCACTGTTGTGGCCTCTCCCGTTGTGGAGCACAGGCTCCGGACACGCAGGCTCAGCGGCCATGGCTCACAGGCCCAGCCGCTCCGCGGCTTGTGGGATCTTCCCGGACCCGGGCACGAACCCGTGTCCCCTGCATCGGCAGGTGGACTCTCAACCACTGCGCCACCAGGGAAGCCCCCAATTTTTTTTTTTTTTTTTTGCGGTACGCGGGCCTCTCACTGTCGTGGCCTCCCCCGTTGCGGAGCACAGGCTCCGGACGCGCAGGCTCCGGACGCGCAGGCTCCGGACGCGCAGGCTCAGCGGCCATGGCTCACGGGCCCAGCCGCTCCGCGGCATATGGGATCCTTCCAGACCGGGGCACGAACCCGTATCCCCTGCATCGGCAGGCGGACTCTCAACCACTTGCGCCACCAGGGAGGCCCCCCAATTTTTTTTTGAAAGATAGCCATACAATAATTAAACACTGTAATAAATGCTAATACTGAAATATGTATAAAATACTATGGGAGCTCAAGAGAAGGATGGTTTCAGAAAAGAAATGTCATTTGAGCCAAGTCATTTGGCTTTCATCAAAAGCATAAGAAGAGAAATGCATTCCAAATAGAGGAATTAGCATGTGCGAAGGCACAGAGGCTCATAAAGGAGCCACAAGGATAAGAAGATACCCTAGACAGGGACTTCCCTGGTGGTCCAGTGGTTAAAAATGCATCTTGCGGGCCTCCCTGGTGGCGCAAGTGGTTGAGAGTCCGCCTGCCGATGCAGGGGATACAGGTTCGTGCCCCGGTCTGGGAGGATCCCATATGCCGCGGAGCGGCTGGGCCCGTGAGCCATGGCCGCTGAGCCTGCGCGTCCGGAGCCTGCGCGTCCGGAGCCTGTGCTCCGCAACGGGGGAGGCCACAACAGTGAGAGGCCCGCATACCGCAAAAAAAAAAAAAAATGCATCTTGCAATGCAAGGGACGCCGGTTCGATCCCTGGTCAGGGAACTAAGATACCATATGCCACAGGGCAACTAAGCCCGCGAGCTGCAACTACAGAGTCCACGTGCTCTGGAGCCCGCGCGCCACAACTAAGACCCAACACAGCCAAAAAATAAATTATTCAATTAATTAATTAATTTTAAAAAAGGAGATACCCTAGACAGAGGGCCTCAAAAAAATTAGGCAGAAGTTTAGCAATAGCATTAAGACTTTCAGTTTTGAAATTTTTCATTGGAATGTTTGGACAAATTCTTTTATTTTTCTAAACATCTTTATTGGAGTATAATTGCTTTACAATAGTGTATTAGTTTCTGCTTTATAACAAAGTGAATCAGTTATACATATACATATGTTCCCATATCTCTTCCCTCTTGAGTCTCCCACCCTCCCTATCCCACCCCTCTAGGTGGTCACAAACCACCTAGCTGATCTCTCTGTGCTATGTGGCTACTTCTCACTAGCTATCTATTTTACGTTTGGTAGTGTATATATGTCCATGCCACTCTCTCACTTTGTCACAGCTTACCCTTCCCCCTCCCCATATCCTCAAGTCGATGCTCTAGTAGGTCTGTGTCTTTATTCCCGTCTTACCCCTAGGTTCTTCATAACCTTTTTTTTTTCTTAGATTCCATATATATATGTGTTAGCATATGGTATTTGTTTTTCTCTTTCTGACTTACTTCACTCTGTATGACAGACTCTAGGTCCATCCACCTCACTACAGATAACTCAATTTCATTTCTTTTTATGGCTGAGTAATATTCCATTGTATATATGTGCCATATCTTCTTTATCCATTCATCTGTTGATGGACACTTAGGTTGCTTCCATGTCCTGGCTATTGTAAATAGAGCTGCAATGAACATTTTGGCACATTACTCTTTTTGAATTATGGTTTTCTCAGGGTATATGCCCAGTAGTGGGATTCTATTTGTAGTGGGTAGTTCTATTTGTAGTTTTTTAAGGAGCCTCCATACTGTTCTCCATAGTGGCTGTATCCATTTACATTCCCACCAGCAGTGCAAGAGAGTTCCCTTTTCTCCACACCCTCTCCAGCATTTATTGTTTCTAGATTTTTTTTTTTTTTTTTTTGCGGTATGCGGGCCTCTCACTGTTGTGGCCTCCCCCGTTGCGGAGCACAGGCTCCGGACGCACAGGCTCCGGACGCGCAGGCTCAGCGGCCATGGCTCACGGGCCCAGCCGCTCCGCGGCATATGGGATCCTCCCAGACCGGGGCACGAACCTGTATCCCCTGCATCGGCAGGCGGACTCTCAACCACTTGCGCCACCAGGGAGGCCCTGTTTCTAGATTTTTTCATGATGGCCATTCTGACCGGTGTGAGATGATATCTCATTGTAGTTTTGATTTGCATTTCTCTAATGATTAATGATGTTGAGCATTCTTTCATGTGTTTGTTGGCAATCTGTATATCTTCTTTGCAGAAATGTCTGTTTAGGTCTTCTGCCCGTTTTTGGACTGGGCTGTTTGTATTTTTGCTATTGAGCTGCATGAGCAGCTTGTAAATTTTGGAGATTAATCCTTTGTTACTTGCTTCATTTGCAAATATTTTCTCCCATTCTGAGGGCTGTCTTTTCATCTTGTTTATGGTTTCCTCTGCTGTGCAAAAGCTTTTAAGTTTCATTAGGTCCTATTTGTTTATTTTTGTTTCTATTTCCATTTCTCTAGGAGGTGGGTCAAAAAGGATCTTGCTGTGATTTATGTCATAGAGTGTTCTGCCTATGTTTTCCTCTAAGAGTTTGATAGTTTCTGGCCTTACATTTAGGTCTTTAATCCATTTTGAGCTTATTTTTGTGTATGGTGTTAGGGACTGACCTAATCTCATACTTTTATATGTACCTGTCAAGTTTTCTCAGCACCACTTATTGAAGAGGCTGTCCTTTCTCCACTGTACATTCCTGCCTCCTTATCAAAGATAAGGTGACCATATGTGCGTGGGTTTATCTCTGGGCTTTCTATCCTGTTCCATTGATCTATCTTTCTGTTTTTGTGCCAGTACCATACTGTCTTGATTACTGTAGCATTGTAGTATAGTCTGAAGTCAGGGAGCCTGATTCCTCCAGCTCCATTTTTCGTTCTCAAGATTGCTTTGGCTATTCGGGGTCTTTTGTGTTTCCATACAAATTGTGAAATTTTTGTTCTAGTTCTGTGAAAAATGCCAGTGGTAGTTCAATAGGGATTGCATTGAATCTGTAGATTGCTTTGGGTAGTATAGTCATTTTCACAATGTTGATTCTTCCAGTCCAAGAACATGGTATATCTCTCCATCTATTTGTATCATCTTTAATTTCTTTCATCAGTGTCTTATAATTTTCTGCATACAGGTCTTTTGTCTCCTTAGGTAGGTTTATTCCTAGATATTTTATTCTTTTTGTTGCAGTGGTAAATGGGACTGTTTGCTTAATTTCACTTTCAGATTTTTCATCATTAGTGTTTAAGAATGCCAGAGATTTCTGTGTATTTATTTTGTATCCTGCTACTTTACCAAATTCATTGATTAGCTCTAGTAGTTTTCTGGTGGCATCTTTAGGATTCTCTATGTATAGTATCATGTGTCTGCAAACAATGACAGCTTTACTTCTTCTTTTCCAGTTTGGATTCCTTTTATTTCTTTTTCTTCTCTGATTGCTGTGGCTAAAACTTCCAAAACTATGTTGAATAATAGTGGTGAGAGTGGGCAACCTTCTCTTGTTCCTGATCTTAGTGGAAATGGTTTCAGTTTTTCACCATTGAGGACGATGTTGGCTGTGGGTTTGTCAAATATAGCCTGTATTATGCTGAGGTAAGTTCCCTCTATGCCTACTTTCTGGAGGGTTTTTATCATAAATGGGTGTTGAATTTTGTCGAAAGCTTTCTCTGCATCTATTGAGATGATCATACGGTTTTTCTCCTTCAGTTTGTTAATATGGTGTATCATGTTGATTGATTTGCATATATTGAGGAATCCTTGCATTCCTGGTATTAACCCCACTTGATCATGGTGTATGATCCTTTTAATGTCCTGTTGGATTCTGTTTGCCAAGTATTTGGTTGAGGATTTTTGCATCTATGTTCACCAGTGATACTGGCCTGTAGTTTTCTTTCTTTGTGACATCTTTTTCTGGTTTTGGTATCCAGGTGATGTTGGCCTCGTAGAATGAGTTTGGGAGTGTTCCTCCCTCTGCTATATTTTGGAAGAGTTTGAGAAGGACAGGTGTTAGCTCTTCTCTAAATGTTTGATAGAATTTGCCTGTGAAGCCATCTGGTCCTGGGTTTTTGTTTGTTGGAAGATTTTTAATCACAGTTTCAATTTCAGTGCTTGTGATTGGTCTGTTCATATTTTCTATTTCTTCCTGATTCAGTCTTGGCAGGTTGTGCATTTCTAAGCATTTGTCCATTTCTTCCAGGTTGTCCATTTTATTGGCATAGAGTTGCTTGTAGTAATCTCTCATGATCTTTTGTATTTCCGCAGTGTCAATTGTTACTTCTCCTTTTTCATTTCTAATTCTATTGATTTGAGTCTTCTCCCTTTTTTTCTTGATGAGTCTGGCTAATGGTTCATCAATTTTGTTTATCTTCTCAAAGAACCAGCATTCAGTTTTATTCATCTTTGCTATTGTTTCCTTCATTTCTTTTTCATTTATTTCTGATCTGATCTTTATGATTTCTTCTGCTAACTTTGGGGTGTTTTTGTTTTTCTTTCTCTAACTGCTTTAGGTGTATGGTTAGGTTGTTTATTTGAGATGTTTCCTGTTTCTTAAGGTAGGATTGTATTGCTATAAACTTCCTTCTTAGAACTGCTTTTGCTGCATCCCATAGGTTTTGGGTCGTCGTGTCTCCACTGTCATTTGTTTCTAGGTATTTTTTGATTTCCTCAGTGATCACTTCGCTATTAAGTAGTGTATTGTTTACCCTCCATGTGTTTGTATTTTTTACAGATCTTTTCCTGTAATTGATATCTCGTCTCATAGTGTTGTGGTCGGAAAAGATATTTGATACGATTTCAGTTTTCTTAAATTTACCAAGGCTAGATTTGTGACCCAAGATATGATCTATCCAGGAGAATGTTCCATGAGCACTTGAGAAAAATGTGCATTCTGGTGCTTTTGGATGAAATGTCCTATAAATATGAATTAAGTCCATCTTGTTTAATGTATCATTTAAAGCTTGTGTTTCCTTATTTATTTTCATTTTGGATGATCTGTCCATTGGTGAAAGTGGGGTGTTAAAGTCTTCTACTATGATTGCGTTACTGTCGATTTCCCCTTTATGGCTGTTAGTATTTGCCTTATGTATTGAGGTGCTCCTATGTTGGGTGCATAAATATTTACAACTGTTATATCTTCTTGGATCGATCCCTTGATCATTTTGTAGTGTTCTTCTTTGTCTCTTGTAATAGTCTTTATTTTAAAGTCTATTTTGTCTGATATGAGAATTGCTACTCCAGCTTTCTTTTGATTTCCATTTGCATGGAATATCTTTTTCCATCCCCTCACTTTCAGTCTGTATATGTCTCTAGGTCTGAAGTGGGTCTCCTGTAGACAGCATATATACGGGTCTTGTTTTTGTGTCCATCCAACCAGTCTGTGTTTTTTGGTGGGAGCATTTAATCCATTACATTTAAGGTAATTATCGATATGTATGTTTCTATTCCCATTTTCTTAATTGTTTTGGGTTTGTTATTGTAGGTCTTTTCCTTCTCTTGTGTTTCTTGCCCAGAGAAGTTCCTTTAGCATTTGTTGTAAAGCTGGTTTGGTGGTGCTGAACTCTCTCAGCTTTTGTTAGTCTGTAAAGGTTTTAATTTCTCCATCAAATCTGAATGAGATCCTTGCTGGGTAGAGTAATCTTGGCTGTAGGTTTTTCATTTTCATCACTTTAAATATGTCCTGCCACTTCCTTGTGGCTTGCAGAGTTTCTGCTGAAAGATCAGCTGTTAACCTTTTGGGGATTCTCTTGTGTGTTATTTGTTGTTTTTCCCTTGCTGCTTTTAATATGTTTTCTTTGTATTTAATTTTTGATAGTTTGATTAATATGTGTCTTGGTGTGTTTCTCCTTGGATTTATCCTGTATGGGACTCTATGTGCTTCCTGGAGTTGATTAACTACTTCCTTTCCCATATTAGGGCAATTTTCAACTATAATCTCTTCAAATATTTTCTCAGTCCCTTTTTTTTTGTCTTCTTCTTCTGGGACCCCTATAATTTGAATGTTGGTGTGTTTAATGTTGTCCCCGATGTCTGTGACACTGTCCTCAGTTCTTTTCATTCTTTTTTCTTTATTCTGCTCTGCAGTAGTTATTTCCACTATTTTATATTCCAGGTCACTTATCCTTTCTTCTGCCTCAGTTATTCTGCTATTGATCCCTTCTAGAGTATTTTTAATTTCATTTATTGTGTTGTTCATCATTGCTTGTTTCCTCTTTAGTTCTCCTAGGTCCTTGTTAAATGTTTCTTGCATTTTCTCTATTCTATTTCCAAGATTTTGGATCATCTTTACTATCATATTTCTGAATTCTTTTTCAGGTAGACTGCCTATTTCCTCTTCATTTGTTAGGTCTGGTGGGTTTTTATCTTGCTCCTTCTCCTGCTGTGTGTTTTTCTGTCTTTTCATTTTGCTTATCTTACTGTGTTTAGGGTATCCTTTTCACAGGGTGCAGGTTTGTAGTTTCCATTGTTTTTGATGTCTGTCCCCAGTGGCTAAGGTTGGTTCAGTAGGTTGTGTAGGTTTCCTTGGAGGGCGCTCATCGAACGTAGGGTCCAGGCGCTACTCCTCCCCTCTGGACAAATTCTAAGTGCTTCAGACACAGATTGATCCAGGGCTCAAACTGTATAACCAGGATAGGTTTTTCTCTGTCTTCATTTGTTTACTTCTTTAACCCCATTCTCAGGCCCACTGGGGATACAAGATGACTATTCCGCCATAGCTCAAACAAAAGTTCTGGATTAGGGACTCTTTAGTATAAGCTAACTACTTGGTTAATGTCCCTTCTCAGAAATAATCACCAGGATACCAAGGGGAAGGAATCCACTGATCAGGCTTCCATGTGGGGAAGGATGCTTCCAGCCGAGCAAAGCAGGTATTTTGCCACAAGAAGGAGATTGCAGGTACTGGATAGGAAAAACTGTAAATACTAAGTGGGGTCATTTAAGGTAGAGGTGAAATCTTAGTTGCTTTGAATATTTTTATTTATGGTTTCCATAATATTGTCTCAATATTTAAATAATCTAAAACTCTGAATAAAAGGTTTAAATATTCCATCCCATTTTTAACCTAAGGGAAATTCTTTTTTAATGATTATTGCATAATATAAGATTTCATTAATCAGTTTCAAACTGCTGGTGGGAATAGAGTGAGTTCCCCATTAACAGTGCTTTCATGTACTCATTTGAATACCATTTTTTAAAAAATAACAGATAAAAATATTCATCATATGTGAAGAATAAGTTGCATATGAAGGGTAGAACTAATGTTACAATAGAAAAGTTCAGTTTCTTATCGTGAAGGACCAGTGGAAAGTGATTGGTTTTGTAGAACTCAAAAATGTTTATTTCGTTAGATTGATTATTTTAGATTTGGTGGGGTTTTTTTGGCCACACCGCGTGGCTTGAGGGATGTTAGTTCCCTGATCAGGGATCGAACCCACGCCCTCGGCAATGAAAGCGCAGAGTCTTAACCTCTGGACTGCCGGGGAATTCCCTAGATTGGTTTTTTAAATTTAATTTGTTCACCCTTTGTTTAACTTGGCAGTGAAGTCATTACCTTTATATAGTGACACTTCTATCCATTACATGTGATTTTACTGAATTCACAGAGGTAGAACTCCAGATTAGAAGTGCAGGAATTACCAATATCTTGGTTAGGGATGACAGCATATGAAAATGAATTTTATATGAGTAAGATATTTACTGTTGTTATATACAGTTGTGTACATGTGCTTATATAATATATTAAAAGGAAAATAAAATTGAATTGTCTTACATAATTTGTCATTTTCTTTATTAAAATAAATTGCTATAGTAACAGTGAAACTTTGTTTACCTGGAAGTCTTAAGAAAATGAATCATTTTGAATAGTTGAATTCCATTATAGCTAATTTCCAAATAAATGGTCAGTTTTTCCCTGCAGTTTAAATTTTGCTCTAAAATGTATTTCATGCTTTCTCACCTTAAGTACAGCAAGTTGAAAATAATTTCACTTTTCTTTTTTATTCAGATCATTATAAGCACCATTTATTGTGCTGTGCAGCAGTGGAAGTTTGTTCTTTGTGAAAAAGCCATAAAGTGCTTTGAGATCTTC